>NC_092629.1:93082503-93748293 GCF_039555335.1 Amphiura filiformis
CATCGAAATAGAAAATAAATTGATCTGTACACATCTATTATATGCATATAACATACGTGCTTTTCATTATATAAGTGGGGACCAAAAAAACTAAGTGGGGACGGAACCAAGTCCCCATATCTACGGTAGACGAGAGAAGTGAGAAAATGCCGAGTTTGGGCTCGGTAATTGCAAAATTCCAACCACGAAGAATTCATGAAAATCATTCAGAATCGTAAACTTTAATAGTTTCAGAGCACAAAACAATGCATGGGTGATTTTTCAACAATACTTTATTTTTTAGCAATATTACTTGTACGCATTGGTGGTAACGTATCAGTGGTAACGTATCTGTGAAGCCCTTTCACACTTTTGTCTTAATCGTGCAAGTGCTAAAGTCTGGTATGGTATTTGGCTTCATTTATCACAGCGTTTTTTCCGAGGGGAGTAGAATTTAGGTAACGTATCTGTGACGACATGATCGTAACGTCAGGATTTTTTGCCATTAATAGCCCTGATTTTTTTTACTTTGAAACCATTGTGTTATGTACCACATATATAATATAACTATGGAGCCTGCTTGATCCATCACATATGAGAACATTCATATAGCTAGTTATTTTGACAGATTGCTATTCATTAGAAATATGGTAACGTATCTGTGAACAATATTGGCGACATAGTCTCAAAGACCTGTTGGAAAAATTTAATAACCTGCGTTGTGATGTTTTATACTTTATAATTAGGGCATGATACCAGCTATTGAAAAGTACCTATAATCCATTATTATGCGCGCATGTATAGCGAACAGGGACACATTATACGGAACGCACCTTGGCTGGCGACATGGAGGAAAACAATGGATATGCATAATCAGCCTTATTGTATTATACTTTCTTGGCATGTTACAACATCTAGCCCCACACACTTTAGAAAGCAACTCCTATGTATTAGTTATATTAATAAAAGTCATTTCTTTCTGACGAAACAAGTCTGAATACGACTTGAAACTATGGGCGACACATATTTGGCTTTTTGAACACTTTATCGGAGAATGTGCCAGGAGGTCCTCACGTATCTCGTCGTTTTACGTGCAGAGAGATCGTGTGTAGGGTGTAATGTATGGTGGTTAGAGAGTTTTTAAAAAGTGGGGACCTCCAAAAATGACCCCATTATGTGGGTCAAAAGCACCATGTTTTGAGGTTATGTGAGAGTATTTTGGTCTCTCACTTTCTTAAGGAAGCATATATCGGGGTGAGTGAAGGGGTATGTCAAATAGAAATAGGGGGCGCTCTATCGACTGGTGGCGTCAAAATAATGCTAGGGCGTATGGTTAGCGTGTTCTGGGGACCCGATTTTTGGCCATGTCCCCACTTCTACGGTTATCAAGGGAGAGAGAGAGAGAGGGAGAGGGAGAGCGATAGAGGGGTGGGGGAAGAGAGACAGGGGCGGGATGGGGGAGGGCAGGGAGATAGACATTTTGGGGATAATGTGAGGAATGCGAGAGATTGAAAGAAGAAAGATGCAGGGGTAACTTGTTATTATGGCCATAAAACTAGGCTATCCCAGAGTTATTTCATTACAGTGGCGTAGCCAGTACTTTTTCGATTTCAGAGGGTGGGCAAAGGGGGGGGCAAGACAACTTTTAAGGGGGCCAACTTTCACGAAACTGGTCACAATGGGTTAAAAGTACAGGGGGCAAGACTTCTCACAAGGGGGGCTGCGCCACTGTTTCATGGAGCCTCTCGTGTTGCACACCTATTATCGCTTTTCAGAAAATTACGAGTCATCGTTCGACCTAATCGGATTTATTTTATTGAGACTCTCGAGAATAAACACCAATTAGGAATCATCGTTTGACCTAACCTTTCTATACTATTATTATTGGTTTTTATTCCTTAAACAGCGCATTACAAATAATGTTTCAAAGCGCTTTACAATAAAACGTATGTTTATATATATAATACAGATATTAAAAGTAATGGTTAAAACCACACGCAACTAAATTAAAAAGCTACTGAACACTGCATACGGTTGTTTGATTGCATGTAAAATATATTGCATGAGTCATTTTAACGAAAAGTTGCACAATGATGGCGCTATTTACCTAAAATCGTGTTTGCATCTTTATATAAAGGGGTAGACACTTGTATACTTGGTATAGACCATCAGAAGATTAACAAATGGCAAGGAAATGTTCAAAAAACTTTTTATCATGAAGTGTAAGGATCGACTCATATTATTTGGCTAATTTTAATTTAAAATGTATGTAAATAGCGCCCTCAATTTGCACACAAATGTACAGTTAATAGAATAAAAATTACCACAAAAAACAGAAGCAGATGAATAATTTGCTATAGAAACAAAAAAAAGTTGTTAAAAATAGCTAAAAAATAGAGTAGTGTGATAGCTGTTAGTATTTTCCAGGTCTGGAATGGAACATTATTTAATGTTTTCTTCGACAAAATAATGAATTATCTCATCAAACAACCGCGTGCAGAAACAAGCACCCATTGCACATTGAAACCTGAGCAAAATTGCACGTGTAAACTACAATAGCAAGTAGAGCATATAATATGAAAATGTGCTGGCAAAGCATGAGATACAAACTGTCACGATGTTTCAAACAGTTATTTACTGTTCTAATAGTATTGCACTCGAGGCGATCGAGTCCGAAAGTCGGTGCTTGTTTACACCGTGTGATAATGTAGCAGTTATAGTTTGATCAGCTCGTAATCGGCAGGCCTTATTAACATCGCGGATTAATATCATCATATTCTATTTCGAGAATTGTCTTGTGATATCTCACCAGAAGCATCACGAAATATTAATTCAAGCCTAATAGATGAGTTAACCTATCATGTCACATGTTTACATTCAGACCGCTGTTGTGTCAAGCCAGGCAATACAGGAGTGTCTATAGCAGACCACATAAATCATTTCAAACCCAACGTTTAAGACCTTTGTTATTTTGTGTGATATTATGTATATATAGCTTGATGCATTTGTAAACAAGTTTGATAACATTTGTAGTATTATTTGCTTTGAAACCAAAGTTAATGAAAAAATAACAACTTCTTCCATGTAAATTATAGTGCTTTTTGCCTGGCAGTTTTTATCAGACCAATAGAGGGCGAATCACATGTAAACACATGTCAACTAATCTATACTTTGTCGCCTTTCTTTAATACGCACATGATAGACCAGACAGGTCAGCTATATCACTCTTAACGTGGCTCTAGTTTTCGGCGTAGTAGTAAAAGCCTAACAAATCCCGCCGATTAAGAGATAATCAAACTATAGTCAATAGGGACCATTAAGCTAAAACCAGACCTCACTGGCTGCACTGGACTTGTAATGTTGCTGTAGCGCCATCTATAGTTTGTAGCAACACTCTTGTAACATTTGCAATGTATCAGAGCTAGAGGTCGTCATTTATTGGAGATAACTCTCTGATAATGTACCAAGGGACGAAATTGTCATTTTAGAATTTTGCTGATGTAAAAACACATTTTTCAAGAAATGTTGGGGTGTGTTCACCTAATGAAGGAGTGGTCTGTACCGGCAGTTTTAATAGGAAGTTATGGAAGTGGTCATTGTGTAGTGGTATGGGTGATACAATGCCACAACAAACAATGTCAGATCAGTAATGTGTGTAGGCAGTTGATTTATGTTCACCATTTTGTTACCAAAATATAGAGTAGAAGTTCCTGAAGAGAATACAAAACCTTTTAAGTGTGTGTCATTGTCCATGTTTATGCAAATGAGCTGAACGGTCTCCAATTCCATGCCTCTACCCTATGATATAATTATGAAAAGTGATATGATATCAAGTCAAATTAAATGATATGATAGCTATATGATTATGATATTCGCGATCGCACGGTCGCACTGTGTGTGCGTACACCTGTCAAACGCACGTTTACCGCGTATGCGTTGCAAAAGTTTTCTGGCGCGTTGCTAGAAAAGCGCGAGAAACAGAAATTCACATTTTGCGCATACGTTTGCAGGGAGAACTTTAGCAAGATGGCGGATCCGTGCAAAGTGTCGACTAATGTTATATGATATTATACAAATAATGATGATGATTTATGATACAATATGAATGTTACTTTAAACTATAGCTGAGAAAACAGCTGATTACTAGAATACTCTTTATATCCTATATACATTAAATAACTCTATCTCGGGTACACATGCAAAAAAAATAAAGTAACTTAATTCAACGTTTTCATAGTAGGTACAACCTAAAATATTTCTTTTTTAAATATATTTACAGGTGAAGAAACGAAACGATCTTTAAGGTCATAAATCCAGTAAAATACGCCAATACGTGCAGAATACAAATCCTACTGAAAACTAATTAGTCATCCTCGATTTAGGGCTATTTTACGCTAAGTTATGGTAACGAATAGCCCCTGACCCGGCATCGTATTTAATTTGTTCAACCATAAAGGGCCGCAATACGCTATAATGGGTCGTAATTTAATACTAAAATGCGCTACCCCAACCCTAAACTCTAACCCTTAGCATTGCGCCCATTATTGCAAAAAGAAATTAAGCGACCCAGCAGCAATCCCATTTTCTGATGTAGACAATCTCCAAATCTATAAGAATATTAGGCCTACTATTTAATCGCAGGTCTCATTATGATATTATTTTTCCCTTCTTCCACACCCAGTTTCTACAACCTGGTTTCAGGGCTAACGTGATAAATATTCGTATGCAAAAGTGGATTTGATTTTATCCATAAACCAGTTGGATGACCCCGTTGACGTGGCTCCCCTATTGGTATTAGATTTCGGTTCCGACAGACGATTGACCACACCAAACAGATCCTCATGATACCGCCCAGATTCCTGGAAAACGAATAATCACGTGACAAGAAAAGTTTTAATTTGCTAGTTGACACTATATATTGGTTAGATCCAAGTTCGGTAGTGACGTCAATGCTTTTTTGCGGTTACGCCGCAAGCGTGCCGACAAACCGTCCTTGTACAAGTGAGTAGTAATATGGCATTCCTGGATATCTTCCGGGTCAAGGATCACAAGGTCATAGGTCAACCTGGATCAAAGGTCAACCGAGGTCAATTATGGGTCATGAGTCACGAGGTCAAAAGGTAAGAGGTCGAATGCCACTTCCTACGCTTTACCACAGCCACTACGTTCTGTGCAATTAATTTTATGCTCGCGATTCGATGCTACGGCCGGCGAACACGTCACTACCGAATTTGAGGCGAACAAAATTATTGTTCGTGTACAGTGATTTTCTTTTCCCGAAGTCAGTGACCTACGTATTCATGAAATACAATATTATTAACTACAAGAGTAACATAATAAACATACCCGCATATTGTTAATATAGTCTTGTGCTTCCTGTGACGTCATCCTGCCCTTTGACCCCAGAATTTGCACGAGTGTTTTTCTGACATCGACTGCCATGAGATTATCCCCACATACATAGACGTGTCCCTCCTCCTCGTAGATGTGCTTGAAGATCAGTTTGGGATTCTCTTTGATCATGTCTTGGACATATTTCTGTTAAAAGTTTTTAAAAAGTACAAATTACATTAATCAGCTAAGGGGGCTTCAAAATAAATTTAAAAAAAACGCCATTGCCTATAATAGTGTAAGGCTGATACTTTCAAAAGTAATTCGGCAGACCATGTCGTCTATATTTTAAAGGCAAGTCGCTAGCATTATACTTGGCGCATTATAATAGGGGAGTAGTCGAATCATTCTCTAGTATGTAGTCGTCGAATCACTCAAGATCATTCATACCAAAATGAAACACTTACGCACTGTTGACACACTCTTTCGTTTTCAGGTATTAAGGCTAATTTATTATAATAAATCGAATATAGCCTATTGAAGTACTGAAACTTGGCAGCTAGTGATATTCCGTGTCAATGCTGAGTGGAAAATCGCTCACTAGACATTGAGTTTGGGCGAGCGGTGGCGAGAGCCAGTGGCGTAGATTTCTTTTTGACATTGGAAAAAATTTCTTGGAGTATAGCGACAGAATAAGTTAATAGTACAAACGCGGAAGAACGCGCGAAAAATTTTGCCATATTGAAGCTAAATTAATAAAATACGGTGCAAAAGTGGAATACATTCGCGCGAAGCACAGGAAAAATTGCAATTTGGGGGCTAAAATGGTCAATATGAGGTTAATTTGGTCAGAAACCCACATACAGGCGTCAACATAGGGGGAATGATTGTATGGACCATCCCCCCTGGCAAAATATTGGGTTGTTGAATGATACGGCCCCCACCGGGATCTACGCCTATGGCGAGAGCTCGCCTCAAACGGCAACCGATTGTCATTTCCTAGAACCCCATTTATCCAGCAGGTAGATCCCTACTAATTTCTAGTATCTACCTTAGGCTTTCCATGAAGTCGTGAATACGCCGTCATGACCTGCAATAGCGCACCATTTTTCTCCGCTCTAGACGTTTCTTCAACATAGATATCGTCTATATCTGGATGTCGACATCCAAACACCAACGTCATCTTGCCGAACTTTGGAGGATTCGAACACGTAGCCTCGAGTTCACGACGTTGCCAAAAGCTTCTGAAAGGCGCTATGCCTGTACCGTTGCCGATGAGAATAACGGGCTTCCTTATATCACTTGGGAGATAGAAAGACGGCGCTCTGGGAAGAAAAAGTAAATTAAAATCGGAGCTACTAAGAATTCATATCTTTTTCCAAGTGCCGGAAGCGAGCCAAACAATTCGGTCCAATTTTTAAAAAACATTGGAGCAACTTTTTTACCTCTGTCCAACTTGAAAATTAACCTTCGACCCTTTTTGGCAATGTTCGACCCTTGTTTAGCCATATCGTGTCGTTTATGGTGCCATTTCGAGGTTCACAAACTCAAAATAATGCTTAAAGGCTTAATGTACGATTTCCTTCCAATTTTAAATTTGTTTTTCTGTATTCAAGAGATGAACATCATATACTGTAGTATTCTTGTAACGATACTCATTCATCTGCCTTTGTGACTCGAAGCAAACACATATACGGAATAAATAAATATGTTTGAAAATAACACACACAACATAAGTTGGCTCTTACGGTTTAATGTAGGCAGGTACAGCAGCGCCTACATCTAGTTCTTCCAGCCAGGTAGAACAGACGCCTTTGTGATAAGACTGTAAAGAAGCTATAAGATACAAAGACACGTGTTACACATGGTGAATTAGAAAAAAAATCCGGTATTAACATTGGCATGACACTAGGCTTGTTGTTGCTTCCTGATTTCAAATGCGCCATTCATGTCTAAATTAAAATACTCAGTGCTTGATACATCAGGTACACATCATTCTGGGAGGGTAAAATTGGGTATAGTATATGTTGCTTAGCATCTTGGGAAGAAGATTCTCCTGGGTGTAATTTATATTGATACTATATGAGTGTGTCCCAGGCCACCCAGAGATATGTAGGTGCTGTGGGACACACTCATTTATTATCAATACTAGTATATATTTCACCCAGGAGAATCTTCTTTCCCAAGATTCTAAGCAACACATACTATACCCACTTTTTACCCACCCCAGAATGTGTAAGTGTTGTATCAAGCACTGAGTATTTGAATTTGAACATACTATTTGACTCGTGTAATGGATTAAAAATATGATGGTGATTCTCAAATTTAATAAACGTAATTTTTTCACCAGGTTCGCCGTAGCAAATAATAAAGGAGCTAATAGAAAAAAAATGGGAATCGAACCCACGACCTGTGAATATTTTCAACCACTTGGTCGCGGGAGCTTCATTCGACAGGTTAAATTCGAACCTATAAGAGGCCACTGAATTTTCCATGTATTTTTTAAATTGTTATTAATCAAGAACAATTTATATATTTTGTGTTGCCTCCTTGAGCTACCAATAAAGATTGTTATAAACTTTTGAAAATCAGTCTAACAAAATAATAAAATCTCTGTTACCGACATCATGCCTCTCACCTGTCGTCCAGTACTTTACTACAGCAACCGTGATGTGGATTTCGTTTGGATTCACTTTTGGGCAGGAGCTGATGGAATAGTAGCGTGGATTTAATATCGGTAGATGATCCAACAGGAACCACCCAGGGACTCGTATTGAAGGGAACGATATCAGCACATCACCTATATTTGGGTGGCATGTATTTATCCATGTTTTGTAATCAGACTGTGCCTGTTTGTAAAAAATGTCAACATTAAAGTATTGATTACTTTTAACACTGTGTATACTTTCAGTCATCTGGGAAAATGTTCAAATTGTATAAAATTGAATCTTGCCGACCAGGAAAAACTCACTTTGGTTAGATGGTTGCGGCAAAAACCTTTGGCCTTCAGCTGGTTGGATGATTTAGGGTCATTCGAGATCAATCGATGAGGAATTTGTTTGTAGACCAATTCATGTGGCATCGGTGGTCTACAAACATCTTGAGGGCAGCGGTGACAGTTTTGACATTGACGACATTGTCATCTTGGATCGCGAACCTCGTTGTTTTGAACAAGGGGGTCCAAGAAGCAGTGTGGGTACGAGCCGAACAACCGTCACTCAACAGGAGCGGGGGCGTTAGAGTGAATCTGTCACATGGTTGGGATCGGGTCATCTAACCAAAGTGAGTTTTTCTGGTTGACAAGATTCAATTTTATACAATTTGATTGATTACTTTTGTTACACTAACTATAATACAGGATATGGATAGTTAACTCCTAGATAATAGTAGACATGATGTTTTATTTTTTTAAATTCAGTTTAGTACAATTTTTCCACAGAACGGCTGGACTTATCCGTAGTCAACTTGAATTATAAAATGTCTAAGCAATTTTGATTTCCATTTTCATCGTGCATACACTAGCTTATAAACCATGATTTGTATTAATTTGTGTACAAATTTCCACATCTGATCTCTTGGGATATAGACTAACATTATTAATTAAGGGAACCATAATGTTCCATAATCACTGGTAACTGGAGCAGCTGTGGAGAGGTCCAACAAACACTGTTGCAACAAATGTCAAGCTTTATCACACCATTTTTGTTACAGTATTGCTTTATGGCTGTGAGTCCTGGGTGATACCTACTGACATGGAAAAGGTCAACACTTTTGGTACATCATGTTACAGGATAATGCTGAACATCAAGTGCACTGACCATGTTAATAATGAAAGGATATATACCATCACCAACACTGTGCCTCTTATCAACTCTGTCAAATCACGACAACTACGATTTCTGGGACATATCCTGAACCATGCAAAAGGTATGCTCTCTACACCCCCAATACATGGTAAAAGAAGACTTGGAAGGCAAAGAACATCCTACTTGTCTTATGCGCAAAAACTGTTGGGGGACATCGACAACTTTTTACTGCTAGATGCCATTACCACTTTGGCTTCAAATCGTAGTACATGAAGAATCTTTGTAGTCGCCTGCTTCGCAGCCGAATGAAATGAATCACCGATAATTACCTTTCCAAGCAACATTATCTGGTCTCGCTCTTTAGAGGATGTAGCATAAGTTGCGAGCATTCGCAAGAAATCCGGGGTTGGTGGCGAAGTGATATCTAGATACCGTGAGAGGGCTTCCTGCATGGTACAAGGCGGCATACGTTTCACTTTTGTCCAATCTGAGCATTTTTTTGTGACAAGAAAAGTATAATAAGGATGTAAGTTGAAAAAAAAACACACTTAAATAAATAATAAAATTTCGGAATTTATATAGCGCTTTTTCCAGAGGATTCAAAGCGCTGTAATTTCGCTGCGTGGTGAATCATCACAATCAGATCGCATCAACTAGGCTAGTTGCAGCCGAACCTGGCGCAAACCTATCCGCACTTAGATTGTAACATCCACCCATTTTCTGCAGCTACCCAAATTCCATTGGGTGAAGGAAGTTTTGGATAACGAAACAACTAATCACCGATTTTGAAAGCAGGAGGAAACCGGATATCCTGGAGAAACCTGCGAGAGCGAGCATGGATCGGGATAAACCAAGTGCACATGAGTCCTTGGGCCGCGCCGGGGCTTGCACCCGGGACCTCAGTGGTGCAAAGCGAGGGAACTACCGCCGCGCTAACTCGCCCTCCCCAATTGAATTCCCACTTATTGAATTTTACATGCCGCAAACATTCCATCCCAAACAATATATTAATTAAAAAAACTAATAATCAAACGCATAATAACACTATCTATTAGGCCTATACCTACCTTGTTGTCCTTCCGTCTGCATTTCTAGTTGCAGTACCGTATCAGGTGTATACTCCAATTCAAGTCTACTCAAAATCTTATGCACAAGTTCCTTGTCATTAGTTGGGAACACGGCCACGTGATCGCCGGGCTGATAGGACAGGTCTGTCCGGCCTTGAGTATCTAATACTACCAGGATGGTCGAACGGCTGAGGGTAAAATATCAGTGAATCAGTGAATCAATCAATCAATCAATCAATCAATCAATCAATCAATATATATATATATACACCAATCAATCAATCAATCAATCAATCAATCTTTATGAATAGGGGTATTTAATTTATTCTGCAGTCATTTCCTATGATTGTCCACATACCTTGAAGTTGCTGACTGTAACTGTTTTCTGTCCTTCACCTTGCACGGAAACACCTTCTTATCGTGTATCTTTTCTAGCTCAGCAAGTGGATCCGGTTCTTTCTGTCTCGTCACTGGTTTAATACGATATGATTTGTACATCTCTGATGTATCTGTACCAAGCATGGTGAGGATGGCTTTTCTGTTCACTCCACGATGAATCGGGAAAATATCGCAAGCGTTCTGTACAGGTGACCAAATAAACATGATAAACAGTATTTAATAGGGAACCGCCTGGTCAAATATTGCTTTGATCCACCTCTACACTACGGACTCAAGTGACTACTATGGCGAGTTATCATACGGGTTAGACAAGTAGTAGTTAGTTCTTTGCCCATGGGAATTTGAAGTTAGCCCAATTATTGTTATGACAACAAACAAGACGGAGCTCGAAATTGCACTGAAATATACCGGAGTCTAACGCCTCAGGGTGGAAATCAAAACTCGACCGAAGAAAACTTAGAACAATAGAAACTAGCTCCAACTTGACGGAACCGTCCGGAACCGACAGTCGACCGACGGTCAAGTGTTGGTTTCGCTCCTTACCGATTGAACCAAGCTGCTTATAAGTATTCTCTTTACCTTGAATACATCTCGTGCCCATTCTTGGAAGGCTTCCTCCTGACCTCCTAACTCATCTCCTTTGTAGACATCCGTTAGTCTCTTGCCGCCTACTTCATTCAACATAGTGTCCACTGTACCGGCAAATTCGCAAAAGTCTGGGTATGCGGTCGAGCCTAGACCAAACACAGAATACCTGAAAAGAAGAATTTTTAATTACAAACACCATGATGTTCGCGTTTTCCCCAAACCCAAGAGTACAATATAGGGTGACCATTGATAAAATGCAATAACGTCGTCCTCAACGGTAGGCACGATACTAAGGGACGGATTATAATAATAATGGGATCGTCACTATAAACAAACAAATGTACTAAACATGCCAAAGCGCAGGTATCTTCCACATGTAGCTTCAAACCATTATTAGCAGAGCTTTAAGGGGAAAGTTAATTTCTTTCTTGGCGCCAACACGTCAGCGTTACCCCAATTTGACCATAACAACTGATCACCATAATATCTTAAAAATAAAATATCTCATAAATAAAAAGCCCGAACTTCATCTACCAGTGCAGAACATGTAGATCTCACGATAAATATCCCAACATTTTGAAATTATTAATAAGTTTTGTCATTCTTGCTTTAACAACATAGTTTACGTTCAAAAACTTTTGTCATTTGGAATTTTTAGACCGAGTCATAAAACAGTAGCCATTTACCTAAACGTTCATGATATCAGAAACTTGTTAATATAATAATATAATACTTACCATAGATCATGGTTGTTTGCATTGTTGTTATTTCGATTTCCGTTCTTGCCATGTTCCTTTATCAATCGCTTCATGTCGCGGTGAAAGGTCTGCAAATATATATATTATGAATTAAGATTGAACGTCCATTGCAAAATAAGGCAGCGAAGCTAAATTTGTTCCATTATTTGATCGATTATCGATGCATGGGTAATCCTGGTTATCATGAAATATCGATTAAATGACCACTGTTTGATTAATTAGCATCGTTGATCAATCCCAAAATATCATATTTTGATTTAATCTTATCAAGAAAAAATGAGAAAACTATGACGTCATCACTATTATTTGCAGGATATACATACACAATTCATTTTTTTTGTTGATATTTTTGATATTTAAAACACACTGTTTCGGCGTCTGTAGTATTGTTGTTTTGAAAATCTTCGTAACAACTCCTTTTGTTAGGCACCTGATACACGCCAAAACGTCCATACTTTATATTTTTTGGTCAAAAAATTTGCATATTTTCAACCACACAAGATAATCATTCACACTGTCTTATGCAATATTTAGTCGTCTCACCTCTCCGTTTGTTGGCGCTTCACCGTTGCCAAATGTGCTTGTCACCACGAGTAGGAAAGACTCGTTCAACAAGTCAGTAGTGTTGTAATCTTCCATACATGTCACCTGTTCAAAACACAATTATGATAAACAAAATAATTCTAATTTATGGACATTTTATACCCATGTAATATGGAATGTACAAATATATTACAAAAGGATGAGGATGATCTAACAAACAAAATAAGCTTCCACAAGTTAATTAATGTGTTGTTTTTCAATGTCAAGCATATTTAGCATTGGACCAGACCAATTTCGCCAAATGATCCGGTGAGAGTCCTTATAGTCAGGGCGTTTTTACAGGGCACACAATCCCCGATCAGAAGCAACTGTACGATCTTTATTTCATTTGTGGAACGTTTTGGAGTCAGAAAATAAAGTAACAAAGAAAAACAAGTAACAAACATAGACAACCAAACATGCAATTCAACAAGTAACAAATTAGGTTATCGGACGTACACACGCGATACGTGATTTGGTCACGTCAATGGATTAGTTACAGAGAAGTCAGTGGCATCAAATTAACGTCACACGTTCACGTATCGCATCTACGTGCGAATATCGAATTATAATCATAGAGAGGTTGTGATTTCCAAATGCGTATACGCCCGTACATCAAAATCAGTCTCGAATTTTGAATAGATCTTTAGGGTGTACGATACGTAAGTTTGGAAATCGCAACCTCTTTCATATATAATGAGTGACTTACTTTGACGTTGAAACCCGTTTTAAAGACGTCACATATACGATGAGCAAACCGTTCCGCTTTGCCAGTCTCTGTCGCATAGAGAATAGTAAGAGGGGGACGACTGGCCAATAGCAACTTCATTATACGGGTCAGGAAGCGGATGGCTCTGTAATTATTATTATTAATTATCATTATAAATTTTTTTTCATTCATTAGCATTGTTTGTATAAATTCTAGTGTGTATTGCTAATCTTCGAGTCTCGTGTTTCGAGTCTCAAATTTGAAACTCGAGACTCAAAATTTGAAACTCGAGACTCAAAATTTGAAACTCGAGACTCGGAATTTGAAACTCGAGACTCGAAGATTGGTAACACACCTAGTATACTGAGCAAATAGGAAAGGAATGTATAGATAAATCTATGACTATATGAAATGATCCCCAAGATATGGACAAATCACATTAGTGGCTATTTAGTTAGTTTTTATTATTCACCGGTCACAATTAAATTAACATCATAGCTATCTAGAACCATTCGCTTATCCGTTTTCTACGGAAAGGCATAGTGAGATGCACGGTATTTATTTTATGAATCGTATAATATTTGTTTCATAATGTTACAGTAGAGATTATAATACTTCACCACCTTTTCACCAAACTCGATGCTATTTAACTATATTTAAACCACAAGTAGAAAGCTTTTAAAGGTGTTTTAGACAGTGGTAGCGCAATTGTTACATTTTGGTGATTTAATAACGTAACAGTCAACGTACCATGATTACATTTTTTTGTAATGCAAGATTACGGATAGACGGATATACAAAGTGTATGTCTTTGGATTCAGAAACAAAAAATACAAAATGCCCGTATTTGCGATCACATTCTTTCCTGTTGTGACTAATGGATACTTAATATCACATCGAGGGTTCAGAACCAGAAAGCCTTAACTCACAATGACCAGCTATCACAAAATAAGCATAATGTTGACAAAATATTTTTTCTGAGATATTCCAAACTTGAGATCCATATTTAATATGATTTAAAATCATACCAAACATGTCAGGATGACTCCTTGTTTTGTTCTTCAAAAATCATTATTTTCCCTGACGGCTTTATGTTATTTTTGTTGGAGCAGGTTATTGTGAGTTAAGGCTTTGTGGCTCCCAACCCTCGATATAATAATGATTCATTCATGATGTATACTTACGTGGCTACAACTTTGACAGTCGTGAGGCGCTTCCCCTTCTTATCTGATTGCGTTTTCCAAGCTTCCACCTAAAAAATAAACAGTTATTTACAGATACTGCTTGTTACCATGGTTACCTGGAAAGGCCACATAACTGTACATGGTGTATCAAAATGATTGGTACCCATCAGCTCCTATTGATTATGGACATGACTGCCACATCAAAATGCAACATCAGATCCATCTCTTTTGTAAATAAATGTTAAAAAGAGGATCCAATGTTACATTAAGAAGAGGCAGGTTTTTCAACTAATGTCCAAAGATGGGTACCAGACAATTTGATACAGCTTGTACGTAACGACAAAATCGGTCACATTTACGACCACATTTTTGCCCGTTAGGATCAGAATCTTAGCGCGGATTGCGACCAGTAAACATGTACCTTTTACTTGCCAGCTTTGATATTTTTCTTCCTTTTTTGACATTTTATTATTTACAAATGTCCATGTCCATATAAATATTGAGACTGAGAGTTCTAGCCCCAGTTTGATAGGAAAATTTTCCAAATGTATCATAATAGAGGTTTAATTGCACGCAAACTGGGCATGAAGCCTGCTTTTATCAAATTTATTCCTAATAATGTAAAGTCGGACATCCGTAAATAGAAATAAGCACACAAGCAAGGGACTTACCACCAGGGCACAAAACCAAGGTGGCAAAATTTCCAAATCGTCCCAAAAATCGCTACTAATAATGAATTAACTGGGGCAAATGCGCGAGAACCAATTTGAAATTTGAACGGAAAAATGGGCCAAAATGAGGACTACAGCTGTGGCCTAAAACCGGGCCAAGGAAGATGCACACTACTTGTCACCCCGGGGTTGTCACCTCTGCTGGTACGCCTCTGAAACAAACAAACACACATTTGCCAACCTGATAGAGAAATGCTGGTTTCATCTGATAACTGAGCATTTCTTGATGATACACGGGACATAAGCTACCAGAAACCGGTGGTACTATCCACACCCAGTCCGCGGGACAACCGCCTCGTAATCGTTGTTCTTTGTCCATATGTTGCATGAATGATTCGGCGGCGGCGTGGTGGTCGGTGATGGTGACCTTTGCCTCCTGGAATGTTAAGGATGAGATTATGAATGTACATTAGTGGTATTACTATCGATCCTCATCGTCGCCATCGTCATCGGTTTTCGTCACATCATCATCATCATCATCATCATCATCATCATCATCATCATCACCATCATCATCGTCATCATTATCATTATCATTATCATCATCATCATCATCATCATCATCATCATCATCATCATCATCATCATCATCATTATCATCATTTTCACTATCATTATTATTATAAACATTTTCATCTTCTCCTTCAGCAGCTATCGTGAATACTAACGTTTGAATAAGAATCTATTCTTTATGCAAATCACGCATTATGGCTTTAAGTGACATTAAAGTTAATTAATATGAAGCAACCAACATATCTTACTTTATAGCTGTGTAGGACAGCAATATTGGTCTCAATCAAAGCTAAATCTTTCCATAATGTTAAATTTGAAGACGTGTCCAATCCCATGTGTTTTGCTACGGTCTGTAATGAAACGAACAGAAATGAATGTTAACGGGCTATTGCAGATCAAATTCATACACCCCCATACACACCCAGGGAGTGTAGATTTCAAACGGAGTCACCCATTCAGATGACTCCATTTAAAATTCGCACCCACTTTGTGGAAGATTAAGGTTGTGTCTTCATTGGGGTGTATGGATTACAACTAGAATGACGAAACATGATAAGCCAAACTTAGGATTAGGTCTGGACACTTTGGAATAATAGTTTGTGTCATTTCAGATCAAACTACTCTTACTACATTGTAGTTTGGGTTAATTTCCTTGTAATTGACGTTCTCAACATTCATTGATTACGTAATACTCCATAAGACTTTTATGGATGTACTTTAAACAAATGACAGCAAGACCCCTTGAATTTGACCAAAATATAGCTCCGAAAGACCCTTGGTTTTTATCATTTTAGCTCTAAAAGACCCCTGTAGGTATCATCCAGAAAGCCAAGATTTTGACTGTTCGCAGCTCCAAAAGACCCCCTTTACTTGTTCTCAGCTCCAAAATCCTCCCTTTAACCGTTAGGCCCCCAGCTCCCAAAGACCCATCAACTAAAATTTCTGGGGAGCATACTCACCCAAAATTTGCGATGTGCTCCCCCGGGCCTTTTATATATATGAGAACAGATGCAAATAATGAACATGTAAAATTACACATGTGTGAAAAATCGTAGTGTTTTCGTCAATTAAGTTGGTAACGGGAAGTTATGAAACCATATGAACCGAAACGTGTATAATGTGTTATATTCACACTGCTAGTTTGTAATGTATTCGGTGTTTCTACTTCAACAACGTGAAACACTTCAAAACGCTTTGATCTATATGCCACCCGCGGAAACACTATTAAGTTATATGAGAAAGGTTTTTAACACAAGTCAACACATACATAAAAGACAGCCAGTGAAAAAATTTCACTGACTATCCAGGATTTGAACCTGGGACCTTCGGATCACCGGACCGATGCTTTACCAACTGAGCTAATAATAATAAGTCAGATGGAGAAGAGCAGTGATGGAGAAGATAATAACATCACTGCTCTTCTCCATCCTACTTATTAGCTCAGTTGGTAGAGCATCGGGCCGGTGATCCGAAGGTCCCAGGTTCAAATCCTGGATATCAGTGAAATTTTTTCACTGGCTGTCATTTATGTATGTGTTGAATTGTGTTAAATACCTTTCTCATATTTAATTTACCACATAGATTAAACTTTATTTCTCCGACTATTAAGTTATGGTGTCCCGCGGTTTTCTATCGAAAAGCTGTGATCAAAACAATTTCGGTGTTCCGCAGCTCCGTAACAGAATTTATTCATGTCGCGAGACCGCATTCCGCTATATTTGCGCCAATCTCTGGCAGAGTTAGTTTGAAAATAAAGTGCATTGTAGTTTAGGGAAATTCACATAATTTACAACGGTAAGTCTGCAATCCTGTACGAGCAACAGGCAGCAGTAATACCAGACCTGTCGATAGTTTATTATGATGCATGCAATTCGCGCAGATGTAGCTTATATTGCGCTTTTTATGACTATCAGGATCATTTCATTTCACTATCATTTCTTTTATCGAATTCGCGCTGGTGGTGTGGTGTTAGTTACAAAGGTGCAGTTCGTTGATTTTATTACTTTGTGAAATTGCATTATTGCACGTTATAAATGAACTGATTTAATATGTTTCACATAAAAGGGTCAATATATGCTAAAAATGAAAATAAAACAAACAATCCATACCATTTTAGGATAACAAAAAATAATAAAAGCATTAGATACGGAGACACGCGCACTCCCACGTACTTTGGTAACAAGCCTATAGCATCCGGTGAATACACCCACCCACTGTAAAAAGTAAAACCGGTTGGAGGACCGCACCCAGTGTCTTGTTAACACTTTTGGTGTTGTTATACCTTCCAGGTGTCAAAAATGACAGCAAAAGTGTAAAAATAACACCCAAAAGTGTTAACAAATAACACCCCCTGTGTGCGGTCCTCTATTGACTCCAACCGGTGTTACTTTTAGCACCCGAGTTTTTGCAGTACACGCACTGTTAAAACATTCTGTATTGTGTGCATTGTGGGTTTCTTTCAATTTAATAATTGATTAAAATATAAACTCTTCTTTTTGTGTGTTTTTTTTTCATTTTTCACAAGAATGATGCTTTGATAATTGTAACATTTATTTTCTAATTTCAATGTTTTATTTCATTTTTATATTTTAAATTTAAAGAAAATATTCGCAGTTCGCAGAAAAAGTTCGCAGAAAAAAACAATGAGACTTGCACAATGCACCTGTCAGAAATATTTAGTTCTAATTGCATTTAAATATGGCTTTTCCAATTAAAATCCATACACCTTCATGTAAGTAACCCCATGATAAGAAGGTCAACCCTCATCTATTATGTAAGGAGCCCCAGGACACATAAAATCAAAACTTTTGCTATGGAATATTTATAGGAACCCAGAATATGGGAAGTCGACATTAATTGTTGATACCTTGTATATATATTAACAATTTGTTATACAAAATGTAATTCCCCCCTTAATGAAAGGCCATTACTCCAAAACGGTTAATTTCATGCCAAAAGAACAATATTTTTATGACACATCATGTCTTGCTATGGTCCTAATATTGATGTCATAGCGTACATTTAAACGAGCGTAACCAAGATTTGAAAGTTGCAGCAAAATCATTTTTCCTTGTATTCAGTATCCATTGAAGGAAATTTGTTCGGCTCTCATTTGATATATTCATACCTCGAGCATATTGTATCTATTGGTATCACCAAAGTTTCTTGCACCGACCTCGGTCCCCATGTACCATCCGTTAAACGGCGCTGCAGTGAATTGAATACCACCTACGTCAATCTGCATGTCTGATACGCACGGAACGCCGTACCACTTCAAACCAAGGGACGCAAACCAATCGTATCTGGAAGAAAGATAAAATGACATACTACAGTTTGTCCTCTCCGAAGTACAAAGTGACAACGCGCGCGTATACAACGTGTAAACATTTCGTAGTGCTGCGTCTCTGCTGCAGATATGCGTGCCTTCAAAGTCGGCACAATGCGTACGTCCGCGTCGGTACTTTGTACTTCAGAGTAGACTGACTGTATCTTTAGCGTTAACATTATATTATAAACCGTACTGCATAACACGTGAATGCTGTGATCTATACACGAATCGCTCACTGACCGCCAATGACAATCATGTCAAACCATGGCCAAACCAAAACTGAAAACTTGAAAAGACCAAGTAGAAAACACAGGAATAATGCAACAGGTGCTAAGTTGTGGAATTATGGAAGGACCACTAAATATGGTAATGAACACATTGGGTTATTCCATTTGAAACCCATACACCTGCTTGGAAGACATGACCTTAATCTCCCACTCTGGGAATGTAGATTTCAAACGGAGTCACCCATTCATGTAACCTCATTAATTCGCCCGTGTGGGAGATTTAGTAAGTCATGTATTCTCTTCTATAGAAGGTGCATGGATATTCGGAGCAGAACAGAAAGCAGTGCTTACTTAGGATGAGCAATGTCCACCTCCAGGATAAGCTCTGGTGGTATCTCAAACCACTCTGGTTTTCTTCCATCTGCTTGCAGCAACAGTGGTAGAACATCAAATCTTCCTCCTTCTCCAGACCATCCCAGTTCCTCACAGATCTGTAATAAATGGGTACATTTTATAATTGATATGAAGTGCATTTTAATGGAGTGAAGGTGAAAGATTTTGCGGTCTTTTATACCATTTCAGTGTGAATGACATGATATTAGGCTAATAACCTTTGCACTCTGCAATACGTAAAAACAACATAAACGAAAACACGTCTGCGTGTGCGTTTGAACTCAACAGTGCTCAATACTTAAACATACTCATATATCGGGAAAGGACGGTTCTTTACACACCTGTAGAACCCTTCACTCTATTGGGCAGACTCTTAAAAAAGTTCTAGTCAAATGTGACTAGATTTATACTAAAATAAAATCTCACTAAATTTCTAGTGTCCAATTTGACACAGATTGAGTCAAATTCGACAAGAATTGAGTCACATTTAACAGGGATTGAGTCAAATTTGACATGGATTGAGTCAGGTTTGACATGGGTTGTGTCAAATTTGACACGGATTGAGTCAAGTTGGACAAAGATTTAGTCAAATTCGTCAAGCATTGAGTCACATTTCATTTGACAAGGATCGAAGGTTTAATTTGACAAGGATTGAGTCACATTTGCCATGAATTGAGTCACATTTGACAAGGATTGAGTCACATTTGCCATGAATTGAGTCAAATTTGACATGTGTTGAGTCACGTTTGACACAGATTAAGTCAAATTTGACGAGGATCAAATTTGATACGGATTGGGACAAGTTTGACACAGATTGAGTTAAATTTGACACGGATTGAGTCAAATTTGACACGGGTTAAGTTAAATTTGACATTATTTTGGGTCAAATTTGACTAGCAATCTAGTGAGATCTTATTTTACAAGGAATCAAATTATGTTCGACTACACTCCATATTTTTTTAGATCAATCGCTCAGCTATGATTATTAATTAGAGGTAAATGAAAATTTTGAAGATGAAGATTTTAATGAGGTAATTCAGTTTTATCATGGTTACCTGTGTAAATTCAACATTAACCGGGTCTCCTATGACACTTCCATCAGGTTGAAGATATCCAGCGTAGCGAATCAGTTGCGAATTCCATACACGGAAGTCACCCTTCCCATGAACACGTTGACGGAATAATGTGATGGCTGACCTGCAGTTTCAAGATAACGAGGGTTGGTAGCAGTGGCGGCGCTACGGGGGGGTATTTCAGGGGCATTTTCCCCAAAATTACGTAAATCTCCACTTTTTGCGGCAATTGTGCGCAAATTTATATCGATTTTGCACCCACCTGAAATTCACTTTGCCCCCCCAAAAAAAAAAAAAAAAGTCAAAAAGTCAAGGTGCCGCCACTGGTTGGTAGAAATCAATAGCTGCCATATATATATATATTTAACAATTCCTGCATTCTGTATTGTTTACATGCAAATGTATGATACCTGGTAGCTATAACTCCTTGAAAATATGTTTATAAGTTGGCACCCTCCATGGAATTTTCAGTGTTTAGGCAAAAAAAAAACCCTTTCTTGTGGAGGGAGTATCTGCCCATGTCAACGAGGCCACAAAGGCAAGACTTTCGTTCCCGTGATGCACTCTGGTATAGTTTGCTCCTGGTATAAAACTTAAATGAACCAGTAAACATTAAAAAATTACCCCCGTCGGCACTATCGGTAACAAAATATATTACGATATTATATAAATATCTTACCTAATGTTGCCACCGTTGGTGGCGTATTCAAGATGTCTGCAAATAGCCTCAAACATTTGTTTTGCCGAAGTCACATCACGACAGTCGAACAACTAAATAAAAAGCAAAAATAATGCGGAGAAAACATTATGAACTGACATTTTTCCTATAGTCACACAATTGGAATTGGCGCTATTTTTTACAAAACAATACGGGAAACTAGACACTATTATTTAGTGCTGCAAAATGGTAAAAATATTTTCTGCTTTGGGTAAAATATCTTGAATTGGCCAAGTTATCCCATTCATCAATATTATTGTTTCCGAACAATTTCTGGCTTTACTTTATTGCAATAGCGCTACTATCATGTTTTATTTTTGTTTGTTTGTTTGTTGTTGTTTTTTAATTCAAACTGTGCAAATGTATTGTAATGAGAAACGTTAGTTTTGAGTCTTTCCGAATTAAATGTAAAATGTGTACTACTATGTTTGCTATGTTGGTTTTCTTTCTGTTGCAAAGTCCCAATTTCTTTTGCCAATCATATTATGCATAAAGTGTGGGCAATTCAGTTTCATTTAATTTGTTATTTTGTGATACAAGATTTCTTACTTCTAAGTTGTTCCATTGTATACGGCCAATACATCTAGGCGCATTACGCCAAGCTGTCTTGGCGCCAAAAACCAGCTCATCAGACGTCAATTCATATGTACCCGTCAAACAAATGCTGTCACAGACTTCGTATAAACGAGCGTCGTGCTCTTCCGTATCAGATCTTAAACGACAAGATTTAGTATTATACAACTTGAAATATTAATTGTCTATGAGTGTGATGGCAGAAATACAATGGGCAATACATCTTTCACCGATTATTATTTCGACCATTATACGAAAGACATTTAATACAGTATTATTAGTTTAATATCACATAAATTCAATAATATTTCAATAATATTTCTTGATTTACCACCGCTGAAACGGTGATCTAAAAGCAAAAAGATGCTGTTATTGGCTGGTGGTTCTAATTTTGACAGGGGAAATTCTTGAGATTTTTTAGCAAGAGCTATTTCAAGAATCACAGGCCCAATACAATGCTTGTTTGTACTCATTTTAATGCATTGTTCATGCTGATTCCAAATAATTATGTGACGTGTCATGTCAAAAGGAGACACTTTCGCCGCCTCGGACAGGATCGTAAATGGAGAAATAGCCAAAAATCTGCCCGGGATGATTTTTTCACAATTTGGGTTTGTTGCGAATTTGTGATGTTATTAATGTTTAAAATATTGTCTGATAGTTTCAGATCAGAATATAACTGGCATCTTGTATTTTTGAGACATTTTCAAGGTAATTCCTACTCTCAACATTGTCAATAATATTTTTAAATCCGATATCTCAATTTCCAATTTTATAATACCATAACTTACGAACTCACCCGGGCGAACTCAACATCTTCGCTTAGGAATGTCCGATTTCATTGGGGGAAAACGGCGTTGTCATGGTTGTGGGGCAAACTATAGGGTGTTGTGGCGGTGCCTTTAAACTTGGCCTACCTCCCATCATGTTCAGTATACTCTAGCATTATACGTGAAGGAAACAGACTATGGGCAATTACTTTGTGCATAGACAAGGTGACAGCCTCCACAGTGCAAGTTGAATCATGAAAATTGGTTAAGTTTTTCAGATTTTACAGCGATTTTAGTGAATTGTGATACCGGAAGTAATTACTGCGTGTTGGAAGGCCGGCAAAAAAGGTAAAACAAGCTGAGCGTAATCGGGTAATTGAGTTACGTATGAAAGGCTACAGTATTAATGAAGTGGCTAAAAGCTAAAAACCATTCAACATCGTGGGTAAAGAACATTTGGGCGAAGCGACATTGGCCAACTTTGAAAAAAAAACGCAAGAAAAAAGTCAAGATTTTTAACATGACAGCCTCCACAGTGCAATTTGAATCATGAAAATTGGTGAAGTTTTTCAGATTTTACAGCAATTTTAGTGAATTGTGATAAGTTTATAAGCAGGTAAATAAAATCTAAATTATATTATTGTGTTTTGATGGTTATTATTGTTTATTATTGTTTACAATGTACAAAATAAAATCTGATCCGGGCCATCTTTGAACGCACCACCATATATCTCGTTATTTAAAAGGGCATTTCGTGATCCACATCCTCATCTCCCACTTTTCTTTAAAAAGTTGAGATTTTTATACCACTGGAAACCTCTGGCTACTTAAAGTTTATGTACCAAAAATTTCTTGCAGATTAATTCGTTTAGCAAAAATATCGTCAAAATTTACAACAGTGACCTATGGAGCAGTGTAATAATCATGCATAACTCACAAACGGAAAATCGGAATCAACTGAAATTTTGGAAATAAGCTTTTTTTGTGGATAAAAGAGAATGCTAGGATCACAAAATCCTCCCTTTAGATAAAATGTAAAAACCTCAAAATTGATAACCTCCTTTTGAGGATATGGCACGTCACATATGGTCATAAAAATATACTAGAATTCTGATATTTTTGAATTTTTAAATTAAATTTGAAACTTGTCGTCTGTCGACACGTGATCATCAACGTATCAATGACTTCATCACCATTTTCGTACAGTTGTTCGTTACGCATCATTTACTTTGGTGTGTTTTATTATGCATTTTATACAAATGATTATATAAGTTAAAAACACTCACAGTATGACCTTTATAGCAATTTACTCCTTTATTATTTATTATTATGCATTTTATACAGATTTCAATGATTTAAATCAGTGAGTGGTTATAAAAAAAAAACACCCACAGAACGGCCGGTGTAGTAATTTACTCGGTTATTTATAATTATTGTCAAGTATGATCGTACAAACACTCATGGCCATGTTTCACAAGTTAAGACCCTCTTTCGTGACTTTCTCAGTATGGACCACAATGGCCTCATTCCAATGGCATAGTTCGATAATCTCAATCAAACAACCATAGTGCAAAGTTTGACCTCAAGGTACAGAGTATGAGTTTTTTTTATCCCCAAATGTTCAAAGGTTATTCAATGAATGTGTATTATGTATTGGGGTTAAAGAACTGTGCCCTGATGGGTGAGCATGTTGTGGATCCTAGTGAATGTTTTCATAGCTGAAAACTTCAATTTTGAGATGAATGGTTATCAATTTTGTGTGCCAATTACAGGTATGTAAAAGCATAAAGAACATAGATTACAATGACCCAAACCTGAAGTCAATATTCAGGATGTACCAGAAGATACACACTGGTATAACAATTACATTTTTAAAGAACGTGTGGTATAGTTTGGGAGTGCCGGCAGTGGTCATTTCTTTTCAGGAGTATTTACTCAATCTGGGGACCACAAAATCAATCAGGGCTTGCACTGGCCCACCAGAAAATATATACTTTCTATAGGGTGCGATGCTTCGATCCATTTATCCAGGGTGGTATAAATGTATTTCATTATCAGACCAAATTAATAATTCAACAGGTTTAATTAGTGCTAAATACTTTCTTTCTTATTTTTTCTTTCAGACATAAACAATCATTCCAGACTTTACTTTCCAACTAATAAAGTTATCTACCTACTTTATACACGTATACATAGATATGTGACGTGGTATATCGAAAGGAGATACTTTTGGGCAGGATCGTAAATGGAGAATTAGCAAAATTTCAATATTTCAATTTCCAATTTTATAATAGGGGCCCTACCATAACTTACGAACTCAATCGCTTAGGAATGTCCGATTTCATTTGGGAAAGGGAAAACGGCATTGTGCATGGAGCAAATATCCCTAAATTTAACCCTAACCGTACCAGGTACTACAACATACTACTTGCTATATTCGCTGTTGGTGTGTGCATCCCACGTGGTGTGATGACGCAATCGCCCTAATATATAGGCACGGTTTTGCTGGCCAGCGAAGCCCAACACCCGTGGCTAAGTGTCGCCGACCCAGTGCTTGCCATGCTTGGTGTCCCGGGTTCGAATCCCATCCAGAGCAAACAACTTCTTTCATTGTTTTCTCTCTTTATTCTTTCCCTTCCCCTCAAAATTGATAACCTGCCCAAAAGTGTCTCTTTTTGATATGCCACGTCATGTATTTTAATGTGCAAGGAAGAGTGATTTCTCTTTGTTTAATTCATGTATCAAGCTCTATTTTCTTGTTTTATAGACAATATCTTTTGAAAGATGTCTAATGAAAAGGAACTGAAAGAACATAGTCACGCATTGATGATGTCCAAATATTGCTTGTATTCTATATTCAATCCACGTGACTGTCGATTGCAGACAACAAAGTTTCAAGTTTTTTAATTAAACAATATTATTTCAGAATTGCAAATTCCATATGTGACCAGCTCCAACAAAACCCGGAACAAGTCGCCAGGCATGTTTTTGAGTTATACGCCTTTAAATATGACATTCCCATAAAACATTTTTGGAATTCTTTATTTCATGGTATTTGACCTTGGGACTGAGTGGGCTTTCAAATCCTTGAAAGTACTTATTATGAAAAAGAGGATTATTTAATCCATAATTGACAGTTGAACTATGCTAATCCCTATTCAATCCTGCGTAATAAGCACATTGTTGAAACTAGAATTTGGCAAAAATATCAAGATATCATTTACAAAATTATCCATTATATCTTGAAAAGTATTGATGCTATATATATATTTTTGATATAATTTTGAAGCTTATTGTCCCGTGCTTACATTTTTATTCAAATCATGAAATGTCAAAATGCGACTTGTTCCTGGTTTTGTCGGAACGGGTCACATATTTGGAATCATTATAATGAGTACAAACAAACCTAGTATTAGTTTAGTGGTTCTTCAGATAGCTCTTAATTTTGAGACAATATCTCAACACTTGAGCATTTTATGTTGAAGCACGGAAAGTATGTGCAACAAATGTGTTCCTATCATAAAGAAAATCTCACAGAAAACGCCATTAATCCATTTCAAGTTATTGAAAGCTTCATGTTACTTCATCGTTTCGTTTCTATACCCTATACTAAACGGCTGGAAAGGAGACTAGTCACACACCAGTTCAATGGGTTCCCGGTAGCTTATTCTTATTACACGTTCCCATGCAAGGTATCCTAATACTTTTCTTGGTCACTGCATGTATATTGCTTAAATCCTAAAATACTGGAGATTTACGTACAGTTTATAGTGTCACTTAAATTTTACTGTAAAATTACTGTTAGTTAGTTTGCCGACATTTTCCCGTGAATGTTACAGTAAATAATTGACAGTGTATGCTACATATTAGTTTACTGTATTGTAGATACAATTTTTTGTTTACTTACTTTTTAATAGACTCATAGTATTGTTGCAGAAAATCTGTTGCCTGTGAGAGTATTTCCTCTTTTGATCGTTTGCCCGTCTCTGCTGTCAGATATCCAGGTATTGGTGGTCGCATTACAGACGCAAGACATGCTGAATTCTTGATGGATGACTTTGCAGTGCATGGTGTCTTCGCCTAAATAAAACACACAGATAAACTTAATAATTATATAATCTTGAAATTGTGGTACAGTCATCATTTTTTGTTATATTTTATTGTCCATAAAGACATGAGTTTATTGTTTTAAACAAAATTGACACTATTTACGGTGCGAACTCCTTAAATAATTTGTCATATTTCACCAATGTTTTAGGGATGTACAAACTGATTTATACATACTGTTGCCAAATGTTGCTTTAAGTATGACACCTGTTAGACATTTGACAACATATTACCTCAGACCAAGTCACTTTCTGGAAAGCAGGACCGATTCATTGTCTAGTTTTGTTATAATACTGCCCATGATTGACAAACTGGTCATCACAGGCACCGGCAAATAAAGGCATCTGTAACGTGTACCGCATTTTACTTTTTCCATTGCATCAAACTTGAATTTCTTTACATAAACCCAGGTGCACTACGTTTTCGCTTGTTTTATACTTTAATATGTTAATGGAGAGCTGCACAGATAATTGGTGGATGTTACAATCTAAATGCGGATAGGTGTGCGCCGTTCTGCAGCAACCTAGTTGATGCGATCTGATTGTGATGATTCACCATTGCAGCGAAATTACAGCGCTTTGAGTCCTCTAAGATCTGGAGAAAGGCGCTTTATAAATCCAAAATTTATTTATTTATTTATTAATATAAAAAAGCACTTGTTATGAAACAAATTGGACGCAATAATGCACGCGTTATACAATATTTAAGCGCTCCGCGTATTTTTAAGAATCGTTTTGCTCAATACCACGGTTATACTTTTCTGGCCAGTGAAACCACAAAAATGATTAAGCTCTGACAGTTTGAAAACGTTAAATTTAAACTGCAGCAGAAAGGGTTACATGTCGATAATCTGGAAGGTCATAAGTTCATAACCCCTATAACCTAGTTATAAACCCCTTAGCCTAACCCTAAACTTCACCCTAACATAATTATAACCTAAGACCTAAACTATAACACTAATCTTGACATTCACCGTAACCCTATTAATATTTGACCATATCTCTAACACTATCCTGATGCTAACCCTAACCTTAGCACTAAAATTACCCCGAATCATAATCCTAACATACAATTCCATAAACCTTAACGTTAATCTTTTTCATATTACTGATCCTTCGGACTAGTGGCCTGCTCCCACAAAAAAGTATCTGTACCCCTGTATCATGTGTATAGGATCCTATAATTGTTTAACTATTTAAAAACAATGATCAATTGACGCAATAGCTTATTCGTTCCACATTGACGCCTGTTTGCTGCGACCTCTACAATCGAAGTTACAAGGATTTGAATGAGCAAAAGATCGACTTTTAAACATGACAATCTGGCCCAAAGCTGAATCTGGTCTATGCAAAGAGAAAAGATTCCAACAAGTAGAAAAAAAAGCTTATTTGTTTGATGTGCTCAGTTTACCGCCATTGTTACTTGTGGCAGAGCACAATACATGATTGTATATCGTTAAATATAACAAAGGAACCAAATTAATTCAAGAACTGATACCCAGCCGGAAAAACAATGAGTACGATATCTTAGATAGGGCGTTACATACCGTTTTGTACTTGGAATGCAAATTATCAGTAACCGCAGTTCCTTTCACCCAATTTTGAAGTCGCACATGTTTCTTCACCGCTGTCCGTTCTCTGGGTTTCTCAACTTTCTTCGCTTCCTTTCCATGTTGTTCTGAAGACGGTTTCTTTTTCTTTTCATTAGGAAAGCTTTGTTTGGACCCTCCAGATGGTACTGGATAGTCGTCGTAGATGTTCGGCTTCATTATTCAGTTGTATTCGATAAAATTCGGCTTTCAAGAATAAGTTAAGTTTCAGTTGAACTCTTTTGGTTATGTACCAGATGCTGTACCTCGTTGTTTGCAAATGTCCATTGGCTGTCGTTGGCTGCTTGAAAACGGGTCTTTTTATTTGTAAAGGGTACCTCCTTTGTACTTCAATTGCACCTTTGTGGATTGCTGTACTGTCCGTATCTGCAGTTATGTAATTATTGCACTACAGCTTTTTACTGAAAAGTTCATATCGTTTAATAATTATGACCATAGAGTAGATGGCAGTCGTTCACATGTCGTATTAAGTTGTTGCAGTTACCATCTAGTTTTAAACACAAGTCGCAGATTTTTGTCTTCTCCTAATATAATTGACGTGCGATTGATTTTCAATAATTGTTTCAGGTAATATTATGTTCAAGTAGAATGCAATATGCACGAGACCCAACCCGTTTCTGGTATCCAATACGGGTATCAATATAAATTGACAATCTCAGCTTATTTATATGAAATGTTGACCAATAAAATTAAGGCACCATTGCAGCCGGCTAATAAAAATGCAAACTACAAAGGCTGCTTTAGTGGAAAACAATTAGGGCCTATAGATTAAAGAAAGCGATATATTACTTGTTGGGAGAGAAATTAGACAAAATAATACACGCGCGCTGATGTTAATCAACATCACCACAAGTAACTCTAATCTTAACCATATAACTCTAATCTTAACCATATAACTCTAATCTTAACCCTATAACTGTAATCTTAACCCTATGACTCTAATATAATCTTAACCCTATAACTCTAATCTTAACCCTATAACTCTAATCTTAACCCTATAACTCTAATCTTAACCCTATAACTCTAATCTTAACCCTATGACTCTAATATAATCTTAACCATATAACTCTAATCTTAACCATATAACTCTAATCTTAACCCTATGACTCTTAACCATATAACTCTAATCTTAACCCTATAACTCTAATCTTAACCCTATGACTCTAATATAATCTTAACCCTATAACTCTAATCTTAACCCTATAACTCTAATCTTAACCCTATGACTCTAATATAATCTTAACCCTATAACTCTAATCTTAACCCTATAACTCTAATCTAACCCTATAACTCTAATCTTAACCATATAACTCTAATCTTAACCCTATGACTCTAATATAATCTTAACCCTATAACTCTAATCTTAACCCTATAACTCTAATCTAACCCTATAACTCTAATCTTAACCATATAACTCTAATCTTAACCATATAAATCTAATCTTAACCATATGACTCTAATCTTAACCCTATAACTCTAATCTTAACCCTATAACTCTAATCTTAACCCTATAACTCTAATCTTAACCATATAACTCTAATCTTAACCCTATAACTCTAATCTTAACCCTATAACTCTAATCTAACCCTATAACTCTAATCTTAACCCTATAACTAATCTTAACCCTATAACTCTAATCTTAACCCTATAACTCTAATCGTAACCCTATGACTCTAATATAATCTTAACCCTACGACTCGAATCTTAACCATAGGACTCTAATCTTAACCCAATGACTCTAAGTTTAATCCTATAACTCTAATCCTATGAAAGTAATGAGTAATCCAATCTTTGTTGTTAATTGCGTGTGTAACAAGCGAACTTTGAAAAATATCAAGAATTTTGTTAATGTACCGCTAGAATGTCAACAAGCTTGCAAAGATGTCTTAAATTCCATTCAGCTAAGGCATAAAAGCACAGCCTCCTAAATCGTGGCAAACGGGATCTGTCCATTCCACTGTTATTATAATTAATGACACAACAGGTGTTGTTTATGGCCGCATGTTATATTCGGTACGTGGGATTTATGGAATAATTTTTATGAATCCGGAAAAATATTATCTACCGATTTCTTGTCATTTTTGAAATAGGATCAGTTCCGTGTTGATGTCAATGACGCAAAGATTTCATTAAAATATTATTAATAGAAATTCCCTTTTCAAATGGAAAGGTAATTAGTTTGGGTGGAAGGCGTTTTTATTCAAGTGATATTGATTATGCTTTTTTGAAATTGTTATTATGTCGACAGTTGTAGCTACAGGTGGCACCTATGGGTATATTCTGTATACCTTCCTCGAGTCGAGCTGCACTGCTCCACTATCATGTTGGTTTGGTCTCAGGTATTATCGACATATTAGAGACTTTGCGAACTTTGCAAACTTTAACGTCTAGAGGATTATAGGTTAAATACCACTAATAGGCCTGGGCGATACATTGAAATACGACGAGGAACTATTTGTTTTCATGGCATTCGAAAAGACTGCATTAAAATCGCTGAAATTGATCAAGTTATATAGCCAAAATAGTACTTTTTAGAGTTTGATGCTTCAAAATGGTACATTTTCTCTCATTATATGACATTTATGTTGTAAAAATTCATACGCACGGCTTCGGTTTTTAGTAAATATTCGCCCTATCATATTGTAACTTTCAGGTTCGAGGGCGCACTGTCATTTTAAGGTGTTTACGGTTCAGTGCGTTAAAACAAGAAAAGTCTCAGGTCAACCTATGTTGAATTTTTGATCATTTGGCATTTAAATCATATAGTTTCACCTGATATTAGTGGCATTGAACTGTGAGAGTTCTGAATATGAGAAAATTCCACCCGAAATTAGGCATTTTCCCATTGAAACCCGTGTAATACATAATTAGTGGTATTTAACCTATAGAGGATTATGTATTCAAAAACCAAAATCACTCTGCCATTAAAGCCGCTTAAAGTTAAAGTTAACGCGAGAATCTATAGTGTGCCGTAACATTATGATGAAAATACGTCATAATTAAGAACAATGGTTTGCATATTTCCTCATAGACTACATAATTACCACTTATGTATTATCTAGTTAATAGACCAATTATTGGAAATCTAATTTGGTTTGAGTAAAATGCCACATGTTGCTGAATTAGATCAAAATAGATTGTGTTCCAAACGTCACACTTGATATATACTTTTGTGTGTGCTCATGACGTACACCAAATCAGTTTGCAGAACCAAGTTTTTGGCTTGACTTCAACGCCAAGGGGATTAAGTTCCCGTAAAATGGCCTGATTTTAATTGAGCCAGCAGTATACGATACTTCTGGTAGAGTAAAGCAGGTGCATAACATTTTTATATATAACGTGTCATCGGTTGTGCCTGGTAAGAGAGGGGGTAGGGAGGAGGAGAAGGAGGGCATTGGAAGTGGACAGGGAGGTGCTTTGCCAGTAGCCAGGGGGGGCAGCTCCCCCGTGGGACATCTTGTCCTCCTTCTTGACCCTTCTGGAAAAAAATCCATATCTTTAATAAGAAAGGTCAAAATTTTCAATTGATCGTCGGCTTTTCATCCCACCTACATACACTTTAAGTATAAATCATCAGATTTATAAAGTTTACTTCGAGTACTGTTAAAAAATGCAATTCGATATATCTGACGTGCTCTAATGTCCCACAATAAATACTGTCCAAACGTTCATACCCCATCCCTTACAAAAAAAAAGGTGTTTAAAAAGGTGTTATCAGGCGTCCAAAAATTGGGTATCACGAATCGTTATATATGATGTGCAGTAAATATTCATATATTCTTTTATACATAGGATGCTTCAATTTTGACAAAAAAACATTTCATTGAAAACCCTCTCACTCGGCTATTTAAAAAAAGGTAACACGCTTCCCTAGAATGCGCAATAAATTAGCATTAAAAGTTTTCTTATTTTAGCAGCATTCCAGAAACACTTGGCGTTTGGCAAAAAGAGGAGTAGCGGAGAACGTGTACCAGGAGTCGAAGGTTGTGGAAATTCGAGTGAAACTATTATAGATCTGTATGACAGTATTCTGTAATAAAGTGAGTCTCCCCTCTCGTGAAAGTCGAAAGTTTGCAAAAACAAATTTTAAGTTTGTAAAAAATTATTAGCGTTTGCAGAAATTAATTTAAGTTTGCCCAAATTATTTGAGTTTGTAAAAAATATTTGAGTTTGTAAAAAAATATTTGAGTTTGTAAAAAATTATTTGAGTTTGTAGAAAATCATTTGAGTTTGCAAAAATTATAGAGTTTGCAAACTTATTTGAGTTTGCAAAAACTTATTTAAGTTTGCAAAAATTATTTGAGTTTGTAAAAAATTATTTGAGTTTGTAAAAAATTATTGGAGTTTGTAAACAATTATTTGAGTTTGTAAAAAATATTTGAGTTTGTAAAAAATTATTTGAGTTTGTAAAAAATTATTTGAGTTTGTAGAAAATTATTTGAGTTTGTAAAAAAATATTTGAGTTTGTAAAAATTATTTTAAGTTTGCATGTCCCTCATGGTACACCGTACATGGGTATGCATGCAAAAAATACCACCAACATGACCAACCACGCATGGGAATTGGGGAAGCAAATACTTTAAAACGAATTATTCCGAATTATATCAACGCAATAAAATTGCAATACTTTAGTACATGTATTTGAACAGCAATGAAGCCGGCCATAGGCGCGGCTAGGCGTCTCACGTACACGTTGAACACGGCACAACATCTCGTATGCAGAGAAATCAAATAGCTAGCCGGTCTTTTCAATCCCATCATACGGGAAAGACATACATGCAACCATTCAAAATTATATGCCACATGAATTTCAAGTTATATCCTTACATAAAAATGGCTTTCTATATGATTAACAGATCATTCAAAAGTCATAATCTTCGTATTTTCAATCGCGGCTGGCCGCTGGCTTCGTAGTTCCCGTTCTATGTGAGGCTGTCAATTTGTTAATACCGGCTACCTACAACCTATTATTATGATGTAGACACGATGATCATGCATGCGGCCTAGTCGAGCTAGGCCTGCATGCCAGTCGGTCTGCTGACTCGCCGCGTATTAAATGGCACAAAAATACCTCAAATTTTGCACAAAACAATCCATGATGTCAAATTATCACATCCAAAGTGTCGCCATGAATGTCAGCTTTAACTTCTCAAGCCAAAGTTTTTGCATTGATAATCAGGTTTCATGTAATCATGAAATTCAACCTTGTTTGATGTGTATCCAACGGTTGTCCAACTTGTCTTCTACGATAAAGCTGCTGATGAGCGCTGAGGCTACAACCTAATAATTAAAGACCGAATTCAAAAAGACTAGTTTGCGTCTGACGTCATGACAAAGGCGCGCCGTGATTGGTTGCTGACCTGCGCAGTATGGCATTTTTGGTCTGGTTGACAGGACGGCATACGCAAGCTAGTCTTTTTAATTCGGTCTTCAATTATACAACATATGAGCTTGAAAAAATTCTAATGCATAATTCATGAACTTGATAGACCCACACCATTGTCGCCACGTGCTAGGTGTTTCTAGAATCCCTATCCTACCTATAGAATAAGATTAATTTTAATGCTAATTTATTGCACATGCTGAGGAAGCGTGATTACTTTTTTGAACATTCGGATATGGCGATAGGCGAATTTATGTATGGCGCAGAGAGGTGGGGGATATATATTGGGTCCTGATATTGGGCGGGAAATTAGAGTACTTGTCAGAATATAAATGTGTACAATCGGCCTACATGCCGCGCAATGTGCGGCATTTTAGGTGCCAATTTCAAAGCAAATTTACCTCCTGCGGAGGCAGAAAAAAACTATGTAGTATCAACCAAATCCAAATTCTTTATATATATAGACATGTATGTTGCTGCTGTTGGGATAAATTTGCCAACAACAAAAACACATAAACTAAAAATCCCAACCCAAATTGAACTTTAGTAGTAGGCCTAGCCATGTCTGACTTACCGGTTTAACATGAGGTATATCGTCAGTTGCGACACGTTTTCTCTGGCCTGGTTTTGCCGTGATTTCCTGTAAGATAAAAGGAGAGAGACATAAGTTTTGTTTGGACAGATTTGGTAATAACACTTCCTTCGTCACATAGAGTAAATCCCTACTCGCATAAATGGCGGCCATCTTGGATATCCGATTGAGAGAAAATATATACTATAATCACCATGATCACTTCATAATCATTTTAAATGATTATTCTTCATAAACAGTTTTTTAATTCACTTTTACTGCACATCCATCTTGGATGCACAGACAAGTTTATGAGTTGTGTTGCTTCAAAAGGGTGGTATCATCAGCGTAGCCGGATTTGTGATACTGCGGCAGCCAAATTTGAAACCAGCAGCCCGTCCAATGCTTCTGATGTCTTCCAGGAAATGTTAAACAAGTTTCAGTGGCCCTGTTGCAGCCCTCATCCAATCTTGAACCATTCGGTATCAACATTACTCGTTCTGACAGATTCCTGGTTCCCATATAGCAAGGGGGTGACACTAAATTCACGGTTGTTCTATTAGCAACGCAAAACGTATGAAAAATTCCGCTGGTTTACTATCTAGAAAGTGAGGCCAGTTATCGATCCGTTATGAATAATTCATGTTCGACTCCTTGGTTCATGTTAATTGATATTGGCAAATAACAACGTTGTTAGTTTTGCGAACTTTGCCTGTTCAATGAGAGTACAGCGCGCCCCCAATACATCTGGGCATAAACCAGGCGAAAACGATCCAGTTTAATGAAATGGCGGACGGGTATTCCCATCAGGCATCAGTGATATGGGTTTTTTTTTCAAAGAAAGTCTACTAATTTGATATGAAATGACATTTTGCAATAGCAAAGTCAAAATTAGGACTTGCTGTCAATAGTATGAAGGAAATATGTGACAGACGCAAGGTGTGAAATACAAGTAGTATTTGAAGTTACCATAACCTTTGATACCCGACCTGACCTTCCATCATGGCGCCTTAATCGTCTTATGTATTTCTATTATGCTCTCAAGTAAAATAAAATACCAATCTGCACTAAGCATACAGAATGTTACTTGGCTCCCAGCATGAATTATTGATTTTATACGGAGGTAAAGAAATGCACAGTTGACTACGACTATGTGCAAGCCGTGCAACAATACTCCAAATATTTACGGTAAATCTGAATAATGGTCACATGTTGACATATCATGTGTTCGGGAAATAACGTGGCAACATTTTAAGTTTTCAGACTTGTTTACTAGTTAAATTGTCATTTGTATTATTGATTATTTATCTTTGTTAATTAATATATCTTTTAAATGCTGATAAATTGTGGTTGGCTGCCCATAATGTCTTTATGAATATAATTCTACCACGCAGAGGGGGGTCACACAGCATAATTTCACACCACACGACTTTAGCTAGATTTCGGAGCTCTGCACTTGAAATTCACATAAATTTCATAGTTTATATTTAATATAATACTTATTTGTTTGTTGAACAAACTGGTACACGAAATATACTAGCTTATTACCTATACAGAAAGGGGATTTATACACATTCACGCAGCAATTTGACATGCCTGGCGCATCGAGCCATTCTCTGTCTGCATAACATGACTACCGCCCTCTATAAGCCTGGGCACAAATTTAAATAACAATACGCTATTTACATATCAATGCGGCCTCATGCTAATTTCTAGTGCCGCTTCCAGGTAATTGTTCTATGGTGCAGGATTATGTGTGTGAGACGAACTGTCACGGTAGATTGCAATCATGCTTTTGTTGACTGCATTTGAGTAGTCCGCCATATTTACGGGATGATACGTCACATGCAAGGGGGATTCGGTGAGAGCAAAATGTAAAAAATATGGGGTCATTGGGTGAGCGCATGATTTTTGGCATTCGGTGAAAACCATGGGGTCATTATGTGAGAACATGACCTTTGGGTGAGAGCCGAAACATTGCCACAGAAACCTCGAACATTAAATTTCTAGTTCTAAATGGCTTCAAATTTATTTGTTTTTCCAAAATAAGTATACAAAATCATTGATAAATGATTGTAGCTGTTCAAATTGAAAATAGGGGTCTTTGGGTGACAGATTAAATGAAAAAGGGGGTTTCCGGGTGACAGAGCATGTGTTCGCAAACAAATATAGGGTCTTTGGGCAGGGAGATAAATAAGGACAATTGAAGGGTGGGCAATTTAATTTATTTTCCTCAAATCAGGGGAAATTATTTACTGCGTGGGCATGCGGTAATTAATGTCATCCAGGCGCTTGGATTTTCGGAAATATTAGGCCTGTTTTGCGTAGAATTTGGCTTTGATGTAAGGTGGATTTACCCTCCCCTAAATGCATATTATGGCGATATTAGCATATTCATGTAGCAACATTCACGGATTAAATGTCACTTTGGACATCTAAAAATCTTATACTAATCACTCACCATTAAACCCCAGTAAAATTAGATGGGAGGGGTAATATTTTTATCTTTTTTATTTTGTGAAATAATGTTTTTCTTGTCACAGACACACATCAGCACAGATTTTAAAAAAATCTAAATTTAATTACATATACCTGTTTTGGATAAGTGACATTTTCTAAAATCTTTTGAAATTATTTGATACGAAATTATGAAAATCTGTTAAAAACACAAACAAAATTGCCAAACCAGTATTTGTTGTAAACATGATACCGGTAAATGGCAGATGTTATGAAAAGATACACCACATTCATTATTTAACATCACTTTCAACATGCAAGTTGATTTCAAGAGATGCACCATGGTACACATGTACTAGTTTTATGATGATTATTATATGGTGCCCAATTTTTTGTGGGCAAAATAATTTACTGGGTGGGCACTTTTGAGCAATGGGCAAGTTGTATTTACTGGGTGGGCAAAATAATTTACTGGGTGGGCAAATGCCCATCCAGTTAACATGTTATTTACATCCCTGTCTTTGGATGACAGCGACGCTAAAAAGGGGGTCTTAAAATTCCTACATACGCGTCACCTCCAAAGGGGGGGGGGGTAGTCTGTGATCTTTTCATTTCTCAATTATATTCCTGATGTTTACAATCTGGTCTCTAGTCCCTCTTCCCTCTCGACTCGAATGCCAACCTGCTCCTCAGAAATGCCCGGCTTTCGACCAATCACGCGTGCTGTTATATAGGGCGTATGTATGAACAGCCATTTAGTCGTTAATAAAATATGAATGAACCACGTTCATACATACCAGCATACATTTTGCAATTCTTATTTCATCAAAATAATAACAAAAAATAACAAGTAACATTATTAAGGGGGTACTACACCCCTGGCCAAATTTGTGCCTATTTTTGCATTTTTCTCAAAAATTATAGGGCATTGGTGACAGGTAAGATATCTATATTATATGGGCAAGGACTACAACTACTGTACTGAAATTCGGCAACTCAAGGCAAGTAGTTATTGATTTATTGATCAAATATTGGGTTTCCCTCATTTTTGACTGTAACTCCAGAACTGTTGTCTGTGCTGAAATAAAATTTCCAGTGCAGTAGTTGTTAGTCCTTGCCCCTATAATATATATATCTTACTTGTCACCAATGCGCTATAATTTTTGAGAAAAATGCAAAAATAGGCACAAAATTGGGCAGGGTGTAATACCTCTTAAGAAGCGTAATTTTCCTTCATTTTTCCTACCCCGCTATCACTTACGGGCCACCAGGCATTTACGTTGTTTATCAGTACGACAGCAACTTCGTGACCTCTTTTGTTCGACAAAAAAATTATACGGGTTGGTGAACACGGGTTACGTAACACAATGTTGAAATTTTAGCAAGGATGATCTCCTGGATGGGGCAGCTTTAATTAGCATGAGGCCGCATTGATATGTAAATAGCGTATTGTTATTTAAATTTGTGCCCAGACGTATTGAGGGCGACAGTCATGTTATCCAGACGGAGAATGGCTGCATATGCCGGGCATGTCAATTTGCTGAGTGAAGGCTGATAATCACCTTTCTGTATAGGTAATAAGCTAGTATATTTCGTGTACCAGTTGGTTATAACAAAAAAAATTGTACTATGATCATATTAAATATATTAAATGTATAAACTTTGAAATTTACATGAATTTGAAGAGCAGAGCTTCGAAATGTAGCTAAGTCAGGTGATGTGAAATTCTGCTGCGTGACCCCCTCTGCGTGGTAGAATTATATTCATAAAACATTGAATTTAACAGATATCATGGGTAGCCAACCACGATTTATCAGCATTTAAAATATATGTTAATTAACAAAGATAAATAATAAAGAGTACAAATGACAATTAACTAGTAAACAAGCCTGAAATCTTAAGATGTTGCCACGTGATTTCCCGAACACATGATATGTCACATGTGACCACTATTCAGATTTACCGTAAATATTTGGAGTATGCTTGCACATCATGCACATACACTGTGCATTTCTTTACTTCCGTATAAAATCAATAATTCATGCTGGGAGCCAAGTAACATTGTCTGCTCAGTGCAAATTGGTATTTTATTTTACTTGAGAGCATAATAGAAATACATAAAGACGAATAAGGCGCCATGATGGAAGGTCAGGTCGGGTATCAAAGGTTATTATAACTTAAATACTACTTGTATTTCCCACCTTGCCTCTGTCACATATTTCCTTCATATTATTGACAGCAAGTCCTAATTTTGACTTTGCTATTGCAAAATGTCATTTCATATCAAATTAGTAGACCTTTCTTTGAAAAAACATATCACTGGTGCCTGATGGGAATACCCGTCCGCCATTTCATTAAACTGGATCGTTTTCGCCTGTTTTGTGCCCAGATGTATGGGGGGCGCGCTATGCTCTCATTGAACAGGCAAAGTTCGCAAAACTAACAACGTTGTTATTTGCCAAACTCAATTGACATGATCCGAGGGGTCGAACATGAATTATTCATAACGGGCTATAACAGATCGATAACTGGCCTCACTTTCTAGCTAGTAAACCAGCTGAATTTTTCATAGATTTTGCGTTGCTAATAGAACAACCGTGAATTTAGTGTCACCCCCTTGATTTTAGCCGGCAAACGCTTTTTATCAAAACATACTGCAGTTACTGTCCGTTTTCCTATACACAATACACAGTGCTCTCACCATTGACGCGTGACCTCTAAAAATGATGCATGTTGGAAGAATGGACACTTGCCTAGTTAACATCACTGTTTGAAAAATAACCAGCCAATATTTTATTTATTCTCCAAAACTTCTAGCAAATATATTTCTCTAACATGACCTAAAATTACAGCTAGGTTAGATGTTCAGAAATGGTCGCACTTTTGTAAAATATGAGTGAGGGCAAGGCATAGCTAGCCAACTCCCCGTGTTAATTGAATGGAGATTTGACCGAAAATATTGGTATCGGACCGCTCACTTCTGAAGGATGCCACAAAAAACGGTAAAAGCTACATTTAAACTATTCTAAATAGGTTCTAGAAAATATAGTTTTGTAACATGTCCTAAATTTTTAGCTAATTTAGATGTTTGGAGAGGGTCGCACTTTTGTGTTTTAGGAAGGATATGTAAACGACAGATAACACCAAAAATATGAAGAAATTATTTCCAAACCGTGTTAAGTCAACAATCATTATGTTGCTCATTTTGAAGAATGCTGGTTAACAAAAAGCAGGTCTTTGTCTCATTTCGTGAACAAAGGTACACATACCATTGTTTCCTTTCGTTTCCTTTATAATCGGTTACCCAACTGAAGCTATAATACCAGCTTTATTGCGATGTCGCACATTGAAAACAGACACTTGTGCACAACCAGAGAAGATCTGATTTAATCAGTTGAGCTGCTTCAATGAGTGTTATCTTGGTTTAATAGCTTTTAATGGGGTTTAAGTCCTGCAAAGGTCGAGATGAATTCTACTGTAGACATGACTGCATCATGATAGCTCCAGAAATGGAAGAGGCGGGTCGTATATTGCTCCATTTATGTACCCTGACCACAGATAAGATATCAAACATTTGTGTAAAGCAACAAATAACGTGTAAAAGTTGAATTAAATGGAAAAAAGAAGCTTGAACATGTCCAAAGTAGCTCGGAAAATGAGAAAAATTGCATGTCACGAACACAAAAATGTTCATATCATCATCAAGCAAGAAAAAGCGCCGGAATCAAAAATGGGTGTCATGTTATAGAATAACTAAAGATAGCTTGCCTGAAAATTTCATGATTTTTGGTTGGGGTATATTTTCTAGTCGCATATTGAACATGTTGAAATGTTTATCTTTGTGCGTGACTACTGTCACGCCATATATTGTACGGCCGATGTTTTTCCTGCAAAGAAACTTTCATTGTCAAATGTCCATTGTTGGTTATTTAACTTGAAAATAATACTCCCATCTTTCAAACAATTTTAAAAGTCAGCATAAAGGTTTGTGTTACATTATTTGGACGGTGTTAATTCATTCCAGAAATATAATACACGAGTGAGCCACTGAGGAATAACATTGCTATTATTGTCACCGAATTAATCATATCTCTGGTATGGCTTAGTGGTAAATACATGTATTTGGACGTTCGATTTTGGTTCGAACCCCGCAAGCACCTCTCTTTGATTTTTGATTTGATTTTAACTCATATTTTTAAATCCTAGTTTTCATATTTTTATTAAAGCCATAATATACGATTTCGGGCAAATTTGAAGTTTTGTTATTCCAAAAATTATAACAATATTTATAATATTAGTAAAGAACTGTCAGGAAGGTTTTCACCTTACATTTGAAGCAGAAGTAGCGAGATAAAAATGAAAGAAATGACCGCTTAACTGTGGTGTTCTATGGGGGATTAGTCTTAAGACATCAAAGTTAGTTGCTCTATCTAGACAACGAACTTGACTGATTCCAATTAGGTGTAATCCGAGGTGTAAGTTGGACATTGTGTAAAAATTACAGATATGCAAAAATATTAGGTTTGAAATTCGTGCATCTCAAAAATCGTGAAAATCTGTGTTGACGTTCCTTTATTTGATAGGCCTATATATATTCTTGAACTTTTAAAAATTACTTAAGTTTGACATGCTTTATTTGATTATTTCATATTGAAAGCTACTGAACTTAAATGCATTTTTTTAAAAGATATGAACTCGAATGTAGGATTAGGCTTAAACATGAACAAGAAATAAATCATGAAAAAAGTGGGCCTTCAAGCTGACATTCATTAGGCCTATATTATTAAAGACAAAAGGGAGAGGAAAAAAGAAAAGAAAAACAAACTGAAAACTTCCACATCATCGATAAGATAACATGGGAATCGAACTCTCAACCTTCCGCACTGCACACCTTCGCTCTGTCCACTAAGCCATCGCAAATTGTTCGGGTAAAGGGTATTCTTTTGCTATCTTATTTCTCGTTCAACATGTTCAAGGATCTCACTCAACAACAATCTTTTCAAAACTGCTTGTACTTCAGTTAAATGAGATGATACTACCTTCTTTGACGACTACAATATTTTGTTACACAATAGAGTATTTTGCATTTATAAAATCTATAACAATAGACGTTTTTAATTGCTATATTAATCAATATAACATGTATAATAGACAGCGCCGGCTGGGATCCATTTCGTGAAGCATCGTCACACTTGCAACGTGCGCTTACGACACGAGGACTCACAGAACGCAACTTTTCAACCTACGACTAGGTTATTCCACCGCTCATTTTCGCTGAAATTCTAATACAAGCTGTGGTTAATTAATGTTTATCATAACAGCAAAGTTGTAGATAACCATTGTAGTGATCGTGACATGCATTTTCTCTCATTTTTTAGGCTACTTCGCGCACCAAAAGCATTCATTTTTTCCACAATAATTCAACTTTTACAGGTTATTCTTTGCATTATACTCATGTTTCATATCTTATCTATGGGCTCATATGGAAATGAAGGGAGAAACAACTCGTGTATTCCATTTTTTTGATGTTTTCTGAAAAACCGTATTTGCCACCTGATTTTCAACATTGCGTTACGTAACAGCAGAGGTCACGCCGGTAAAAATTACCGGAAGTGAGCTAAGTTGCTGTCGTACTGTATGCCCGGCTCTCGACCAATCAAGCCCGCCGTTATAGCGCGTATGTTTAAATCAAGTCATGAAAATATACTGCGCCAAAAAAAGTATCCTTACACTTGGCAAAAATAATCGCAATTTCAAAACTGAACAATATTGGGGTAATTTAAAAAAAATAGATGCACTATCTAAGGGAACAACCCAAAAGTTAGATGAAGCCCTATAAACGAAAGTCCTTTCGTTAGAAGGCTAACCCCCTCCCCCCTCCCCTCTAACGTAAGTGACAAATATCGAAAATTCCAACCCGTATTCATATATATAGGATACAGGGGCCGCCCCCTGCTATGGTGCATGGGGTTGGGGAGGGGTGTGCTAGGATATTGATCACGTTTATGGAAGAAACGAATAATGCATTCTAAAAAATAGGACTAGCTGGATTTTCGAATAAAAATAATATTGGTATCAAACACAATCTGTTTTCGACATCATTCGCCAAAGGTTAGAAAAGGTTGCTAGAAAACGTTTAAATGTCGGGTTATATAAAGGGCATATAAAGGGTAAAAAACGTTTACATATCAAACATTTAAAAACATTTTTGATAACCTCCTGCAAATATTCTAACAATGTTCTTTAAAAAATATTTTACAATAACATTTTGAAAACATTTTAGAAAACTTTTTTGTAGTGTGTTTTCATACATAACGTTTTAAAACGTTTTCATGACCTTTATATAACCAGGGGGATGAGACTGCTCGAGTCAGGTTAAATGTCGGGACCTATGTCACAATTTGAGAAGAGATATACCACTATGGCCATTTGCGGAAGTAAAAAGCCACACCTTGTGATAGCAAGATGATTAATATCCTGCATTATTATGCCTCATCATTTACTTGGTATAATTGATTTACTATAGAATAGATCTTTTACCATAAAATATATTAAAAGTATTTTATCATATTGATTATATGTGACCAAATGCCGGGAAATAAACTGACCTACCGGTATGTCAATTCAGTTCGTAGAGATGATATACCACTTGTTTGAATCGTGACCTTTTTCAGTCGCAATTGCAAGATATCGAAGTTCCCTGATATACCCCGACATTTTAATGTTATTAAAACGTTTTTATCAAAACCAAAACCAAAACCCCAAAATATAACATGTTTAAAACGTTTTGTGTTTGCTGGGACAGCCGCTTTAAAAATATACTTACATGGCGTTGCAGGTTGCGAGTACTGCACTCCATAATTGATTTAATATATCATTTTGAAGAAACCACTGTAAAATGTCAATATCGTAAAAAAGATCAACTTTGAGCGATGTTTTAACTACTTTTTTACAAACGTAATCGGACTTTCTGACCCCCTCCCCCACTAACGAAAGGACTTTCGTTTATAGGGCTTCATCGAACTTTTGGGTTGTTCCCTAATCCTGCGCATTTTTACACCACATTGAATCCAATGTGACCCCAAGAAATAAAGTTACAAGCAATTGAATAGACGAAGGTCCAGTTTTAAAAGTAACAAACTGGCTTATACAAGGCCCAAAAAGATTCCAACAAGCGCAACATACAAAGAGACTACACAGTTTCTTCAACGAAGCTTGATTTCAAGCAGAGCTAGCAGAAAGGCATAAGAATCAAAGAACAACATTTATTTTCATTTTAGACTTTTTTATAGTCTATGTTTTCTTCATTTCAGCTTAATTTAGCAGTTGTCATGGTTGTGTGTAAATTCCTATTACTATTAGATACGTTGTAATAAAACACGATTTTAAATATTTGTATATTAATTTTCTCTGAGGGTTTGCAGCAAAATTGATATTTTATTTTCCTTGGTATGGGTTTCAGTTGTGGCTAGTAGTCAGGTAATGATGATGGTGATGATGATGATGATGATATGATGATGATGATGACGACGACGACGATGATGATGATAATGATGACGATGATGATGATGATGATGATGATGATGATGATGATGATGATGATGATGATGATGATGATGATGAGGATGATGAGGATGAGGATGATGATAATTAATACACAAACGACAAAGAGGAACAAACATGCCTAGCATGTTATTCTATTTTTAACATGGAAACGTTTGACCTCTTATCTTCTCGCAAACTAAGATTATGCATATCTTATCTCTTCAATAAACATTGTAAAAGTCGATTTGGCCTTGACACGTGGGGCTTGCCGAAAATGTGAGCATGTCTACTATTTCCATGCTGTGAGTGATACCATAGAAACGTGCTCTTTGTTTAAACATTACAAGTAACATGAGTGGCAAACAGTAATGTTTCATATTGCTTGCAACCCCCCCCCCCCCCAAAGAGCAATGTTGGAGCCAATACTAGACCAATTGTCCGTTCCTGTCTCAGTATCAAAACAACATTGACTGGTGGGTGCGGGAGGGGGGGTTGAGAATTTCATACTAAATTAAATCCCTCATCACTGCCATCATCGTCACCATCACGACTCTAATAATCATCTGACATCAGTTGTATTATCCATCATCATCATCATCATCATCATCATCATCATCATCATCATCATCATCATCATCATCAACAACAACAACAACAACAAAAACAACATCATCATCATCATCATCATCATCTAAACCATCATCATTATCACCATCATCATCACCATCATCATCATCATCGTCGTCGTCGTCATCATCATTTACACTATAGCCACACAAATAGAAATCTTACATTAACTGCAAGTCATCAGAAAAACAAAATATTTTAAACAAATTATTGTTTTATTACTGTGCGCACAGTTTGCAACAATAACATCAACTGCTAGATTATGCTCAAATGAAAAATAAAATAGACTTTCAAAAATCTATAATGAAAAAATATTTTGTTAAAGGTCAATAAATCAGCCATCACGGACCATGTTATGGACAAAGATCACATTATAGACTGGGAAGAGGCTAGGGTAGTAGGCAAGGAGGCGGACAGATATAAGCGATGGATAAAGGAGGCAATTCAGATCAGGAAGCAAGACAACATCATGAACAGGGACGAGGGGCAATACAATCTTACTCACGCATTTGACGATCTTCTTGGAAAACCAACTGGCAACCGCGTTGCTAAGCAACCTGTATCATCAGCGGTAAACAGAAGATCATCACAACATCAGTGTTGAAAAAGACGTCTGCAAGACGTCGAAACGTCCACAGTGAGTACTGTTTTATTGGACTAGAAGTATGAAATCTCTTCATTTAATTTTATTTCAGTTTTGACTTCTCTGTACTTTTCGTAACTTTAATTTTAGTTGTCAGTTCTTTTGTTTCAATTTTCCTTTGTTCCTTTTGTTTTAAATTAAAGGCACGCATAAATAAGCCATTCATCACTCTCAAACCAGATATTTACTTTTAAAACTGGACCTTCGTCCATAGACCATAAATGGTCTATGCTTCGTCTAACCAAATGCTTGTAACCATTGCTTCTTGAAGTCACATTGGATTCAATGGGGTGTCATTATGTGTCGGTTTAGATAGTGCATAGTATGAATTTACCCAAATATGGTTTAGTTTTAAAATTAGGATTTTTCTTCCCAATGTAAGGATAATAATAAATAATAATAATACACAGATTTAGAGAGCGCCTTTTAAATGAAAAAACAAAGCGCAATGGAAAGGGAAAAAATACAAGAGGGAGGAAACATTAGGTGAATAGGTGCGTTTTTAGGTTCTTGAATGTTTGAACATTTGGAGAGTTACGAATGTGGGAAGGCAAGCCATTCCATAGAACAGGGGCAATGATGGAAAATGCTCTGTCACCAGCCAACTTGTGGGATCTTGGAATGGAGAGGCAAGTGGCAGCAGTAGAGCGCAACGTGTAACCAGAATGACGGGTGTGAAGGATGGAGGACGGGTATTCAGGTGTTGATGAAGCAAGAACCTTATAAACATGAACGAGAGTGCGGAACTGGACACGTTTAGCAACTGGAAGCCAGTGCAGACTATGAAGCAAAGGAGACGTATGGGTATATTTTGGTTCTCTGAAAATGATCCTGGCGCACTTGTTCTGGAGAAGCTGCAGGCGGGTGAGGTTTTTCTGGGAGATGCCATTAAGCAAGGAGGAGCAGTAATCAATCTTGGACAGGACAAGAGTCCTAACCGCATTGGTACACGCATCAAAACTGAGGAACCGCCTAATTCTCCAAATATTGCCAATCTGCCAGTTCAAAGTTTTGGACAGATGTGCAACATAACTGGACATCTTCATGTCATGGTCAAAAATGACCCCTAGATTCTTTATGGATGAAGATACAGAGATCTCCAACCCATCCAAATAAAGGGTGAGATGTTTGAGATTAATGTAGTGATAATCAGAAGAGGCAGCAAAAACTCAGTCTTCGCCATATTGAGCTTGAGCTTGTTACTGGTGAGCCAAGCTTGTAGCTCATGGATGCAGTTGGAAAGTTTGAACAAGGCACAAGCTGCATCACCCGAGATGGCAGGATTAAAGGTGATCATCAGCAGGACATCATCAGCATAGAGGTGATATTGGAGGCCGTGATTACGAATAATGTTCCCAATGGCACGAGTGTAATAGGTGAACAATATCGGGCCAATGACTGATCCCTGGGGGACACCATAAGGCAGATGAACCTTATCAGAATAGCATCCCTTCACAAAGACCTGACTACTGCGATTTTCAAGGTAGGACTGGAATACTCTATGGGCATCATCAATGATGCCAAAGTCTGGGCTCAACCGCTGCAACAGAATACGGTGATCCACCGTATCAAATGCGACAGTCAAGTCAAGTAACACCACAAAGACAGCCCTGTTGTCATCAATAGCTCTGAGAATGGTATTATGAACAGCCAGGAGTGCTGTCTCTGTGCTGTGAGCAGCCCGATAATCTGACTGCAAAGGTTCAGCCAGATAAACTATCAAATAGAAAGTTAGAAACAACAACAAACTTGAACCAATTAATAAGTACCGTGGCCAGCTTTGCTGGCCCCGGTCCCGGGGCCCCGGTACAAAAAGCATGTAAGCTACATTGATACCGATGCCACCAATAAAACGAGAAGATTGGCCCCTTCATTTTGCATACCACTTTGTTCAATTTTTTGTTTTATATTTCTTCACAAAATGCAAAAAAAAATGCAAAAAAAAAAAAAAATCAATGGGTGTAGTACCCCCTTAATTACTAAAAGAATGTCATAATTATGCAGATAAGTCATGAGAACCAAAGTTGACTGACCATCGTGATCATTACTCATCAATCATCAAGGTTGCAAACATAGGAAAACATATACATTTCTAAACCATGTTAATTAACTATACAAAATAATTAGTAATCATTATCATAACCAATATATAAACAAAACAAAACAAAACAAAAGTAATAACAAACAGTTTCTTTGGCCTATGATAATATTACTAAATCACCACAACGAATTGTAACGTAGGTATGCAGAAAAGAGTTGTATTAGCAATAACAAAGTATGTGCAAAAAGATTGCATGTCGCTTTTTTGAAATATCACCAAAAATATGAAATTTTGGAAGAACGCCCTAAAATTTAAAACAAACACGAACCTTCCAAAATAAATATATATTAACACTCGGCGGCCCAGTCACTACCTGTCGCTGTGATTTGGGGTAACTCGTTGCTTCCCTTCTCCAGATACCTGTACTTCAAGGTCGCTCATACCCCATGCCTTAAGTCACTTGGTTTAAATAAACAGAAACCAACTCGTCGAGGAAAGAAGAAGATACTTTCAAACAACTTTCCAATTATGAGCTGTGTGGATCCATCTGCATCACCTGCAATGATTTCTCATTCTAATGAGCAAACTGTTCAGCAGAAACAACGTGAGCACTCATCAGGTAACCATAGCAACATGAAGTTAGGTCTATGGAATGCCCAGTCTGTCGGCAATAAAGGGGACACAATAACTGATATAATCTTGAACGGGGACTTGGATTTCTTCTTCCTCACGGAAACCTGGCTCCGTTCTGATGATCGTGTCATCACTGGGCAAATGTGTCATCCCGGTTACTCATTTTTGGGTGTACCCCGTAACTCTGTCCATCGCGGTGGAGGAACTGCCTGTGTTTTCAAAAGCCAACTGAGTCTCGAACTCTGCGAGGAGAAACTACCCAAAAGTGACTCTTTTGAACATTCATTATTCTATCTGAAGAACCAGAACCTTAACTTTGTTGTTGTGTATAGATCATCATCTTTAAAGCAAATGCCTGAATATTTTCATGATTTTGAGATATTTCTCAATGCAGTTGACCTCCTTTCTGGACGATCAGTGGTATTGGGTGACTTCAATATCCACATGGACATGCCCAATGAAAGCGACACCAAATCTATGCTTGCTATCCTTGAGTCTCTTAGTTTCGAGCAACTTGTTGATGAGCCCACTCATGTTAAGGGACACACTTTGGATTTGGTTATGGTTAAAGAGAATGTTGTCAAGCCATATGACATCCACCCTGTTCATGTTTCTGATCCTTTTCTCATACTTTGTGACATTGATTTTAAGAAGCAGTCAATTTTCAGAGCCACCAATATGTACAAAGCGCGTAATTTCCGCAATATTGACCCTGTTACTTTTGAGGAAGACCTTGTGTTCAAGCTCAATACCACTGATGATTCCATGGATGGGGCACATGTAGACCTTGTCCAGTTCTATAACAAAACCTGTAGCCAAGTACTTGAGACCCATGCACCTGCCAAAGAAAAAACATGTACCGTTCGCATCAAGCCTGAATGGTTTAATCAAACTGTTCAGGATGCGCGACGCTTACGTAGGCAGAGTGAACGACGTTGGCGTAAAACAAGGACTGAAGTGGACCGTCAAGCCTACATTGATTCTCAGAGGGAAGCTGCGGCAACCATTGGGAAAGAGAAAGCATCTTTTTATAATGAAAGGCTACTCAATTGTAACACTAAGGACATGTATAAGACTATAAATGCTCTTTTGAATAAGACCTCACGTGACCTTCCAGATAGTAGCTCTCCAGCTACATTAGCTAATGATTTCTGTAAATATTTCATTGGTAAAGTAGAAACAATTCGTGCTGATGTTGATGCTGTCCATGCTACCTCTTCAGACACCGCTTCTCAATGTTCTACATCTAGCACATTGCAATGCTCGCTTGACAAATTTGAAGCTGTGTCTGAGGAAGAGTTATCAAAAATAATAACGCAATGGACCTCTAAGTCATGTGACCTAGACCCCCTCCCGACCTGGTTGTTAAAGAAACATATCCATATCTTTCTCCCTATTCTTACCAAGATCGTCAATAACTCCCTCCTTTCTGGCCGTTTTCCTGCTGAGCTACGTACGGCTACCATCACGCCTGTGCTAAAAAAGGTGTCCCTTGACAAACAGCAGCTCTCAAACTACCGGCCTGTCTCCAATCTAGCCTTTGTTGGTATGGTAAACTGATTGAGAAAGTTATCTCAGCTCAGGTAACCAAGTATGTCGAGTGCAATAAACTGGCTGAACCTTTGCAGTCAGATTATCGGGCTGCTCACAGCACAGAGACAGCACTCCTGGCTGAGATAACTTTCTCAATCAGTTTACCAACAAAGGCTAGATTGGAGACATGTGCCCCATTCATGGAATCATCAGTGGTATTGAGCTTGAACACAAGGTCTTCCTCAAAAGCAACAGGGTCAATATTGCGGAAATTACGCGCTTTGTACATATTGGTGGCTCTGACAATATTGACTGCTTCTTAAAATCAATGTCACAAAGTATGAGAAAATGATCAGAAACATGAACAGGGTGGATGTCATATGGCTTGACAACATTCTCTTTAACCATAACCAAATCCAAAGTGTGTCCCTTAACATGAGTGGGCTCATCAACAAGTTGCTCGAAACTAAGAGACTCAAGGACAGGGTTAGCGGTGACCTGCTGAGTCCAGGGGTCCAAATTGGCAAATAAAGGGGTCCAGGCATCTAATTCTACACAGACGTACAAAATTAAGGGGTCCAAATCACGGGGACCTGCCAAATCAAGGAGTCCTGGACCCCGAGACCCCTTAAAACGCTACCCCTGCTCAAGGATAGCAAGCATAGATTTGGTGTCGCTTTCATTGGGCATGTCCATGTGGATATTGAAGTCACCCAATACCACTGATCGTCCAGGAAGGAGGTCAACTGCATTGAGAAATATCTCAAAATCATGAAAATATTCAGGCATTTGCTTTAAAGATGATGATCTATACACAACAACAAAGTTAAGGTTCTGGTTCTTCAGATAGAATAATGAATGTTCAAAGGAGTCACTTTTGGGTAGTTTCTCCTCGCAATCGAGACTCAGTTGGTTCTTGAAAACACAGGCAGTTCCTCCACCGCGATGGACAGAGTTACGGGGTACACCCAAAAATGAGTAACCGGGATGACACATTTGCCCAGTGATGACACGATCATCAGAACGGAGCCAGGTTTCCGTGAGGAAGAGGAAATCCAAGTCCCCATTCAAGATTATATCAGTTATTGTGTCCCCTTTATTGCCGACAGACTGGGCATTCCATAGACCTAACTTCATGTTGCTATGGTTACCTGATGAGTGCTCACGTTGTTTCTGCTGAACAGTTTGCTTATTAGAATGAGAAATCATTGCAGGTGATGCAGATGGATCCACACAGCTCATAATTGGAAAGTTGTTTGAAAGTATCTTCTTCTTTCCTCGACGAGTTGGTTTCTGTTTATTTAAACCAAGTGACTTACGGCATGGGGTATGAGCGACCTTGAAGTACAGGTATCTGGAGAAGGGAAGCAACGAGTTACCCCAAATCACAGCGACAGGTAGTGACTGGGCCGCCGAGTGTTAATATATATTTATTTTGGAAGGTTCGTATTTGTTTTAAATTTTGGGGCGTTTTTCCAAAATTTCATATTTTTGGCGATATTTCAAAAAAGCGACATGCAATCTTTTTGCACATACTTTGTTATTGCTAATACAACTCTTTTCTGCATACCTACGTTACAATTCGTTGTGGTGATTTAGTAATATTATCATAGGCCAAAGAAACTGTTTGTTATTACTTTTGTTTTGTTTTGTTTTGTTTATATATTGGTTATGATAATGATTACTAATTATTTTGTATAGTTAATTAACATGGTTTAGAAATGTATATGTTTTCCTATGTTTGCAACCTTGATGATTGATGAGTAATAATCACGATGGTCAGTCAACTTTGGTTCTCATGACTTATCTGGCATAATTATGACATTCTTTTAGTAATTAAAGGGGTACTACACCCATTGATTTTTTGTTGTTGCATTTTTGTGCATTTTGTGAAGAAATTATATACAAAAAAAAATTGGACAAAGTGGTATGCAAAATGAAGGGGCCAATCTTCTCGTTTTATTGGTGGCATCGGTATCAATGTAGCTTACATGCTTTTACAGATAGAAGCCAAAAGGAGGTACATCACTGATGATTTAAATTCACTTCCTTTTGGAAAGCTTACTATCAACGGATTTCGTTAAAATTTTGGATATGTGTTGCTAACACATTAGGAAAATAAAGTTGATATGTAAAATGGGAATAAGTGGTTCCTGATTTCTTTTATGACTTCATGAACTTGGTGCTCCACAACTACTGAAACTTAATTAAGCCATAGGTAACAGGTTACAACAACCATACTACAGCAATGATGAAAAAAATTGTATTTCTTGTCACCTATACAACCATATTGGGTAGTTTTCCGCAAGCTTAACTTTTGTGATTTTGGTAACTATTTTATATTTATTTGTGAAATCCATCTCAACTAGGCATTCTAAATTGTATTCACCATTTACATCCCAAGGTATATTAGTATATCCACCATGCACTTCTCGATATATATCCAGTTAAAGACAGAATATCAAAATTATGCCTCATTATGATATCACAGACTCTCACATGTGTATTCAAAATTGATGCTTAAATTTGACCTGAACCAATTGACCTATAACCTGCCATACGGTGACCTAATAGCCTTTTCTTCTCCTAACAACTAATGACTATGCATCCATTGTATAAGTGTTTATTTAATTTATTCAGTGTTATATCATGGTAGGTATTTTGCATGCACCACTAGATTTTCTATAGAGAGTATAACAAAGGATTTAATGTATTCTATTCATGTACCCTACTTGAACATGTTGAAAAGAATAAATTATGGTTTGTTATGAAACACAGATCTGAGTTACTAGGATACAGTAAACAAAAAATATATAGGGCTAAAATGACTTACTAAAATGGTTGAAAATCACTTTATATGTAGATATATTTTATAAGTTCAGGACATGAGGTGATAAACATATATATGTACTTAATAAATTTGCAAGAAAAAAAAGAAGAGGGGTACTGATGAAAATCGGGGTATTATTCCCCCCTTAAGGAATTCTTTAAGTGATTATGAACAACCACAATCTAGGCCATCGCCCTGATGACGTCCAGAGAACAAATGTTACTTTCATCCTTTTCCAAGTACAAAATTGTATATCATTCATAAGGTGGTTTTGCATGATTTAGTAAAAGAAGCTACCGCCCATCATCTTCTTAAGATTAATAGTACAAGCAAGGTTAATGTAACATGGTAAAACAATAGAGGTGAGTTCTAGGAAAGTGATGGTTTCCTACATGATGATTGGATGGTTAAGTTGGATGTAAGTGATGTGCGTTAAGAAGTGTTTTTGACATGTTTGAGAGTTAGTTAAGTTTTGGAGGTTGAAGAAGAAGGATCACAAATAAATATCACATCAAGCAAAGGAATATTAACTTTGTACTTTCATCGTATATCACATCAAGTCTCTACCTGAGTTAGTTCCCCAGACCATCATCAACAGACCTCATAAAGCCCGGTTATATTAGGTGGAGGATCCGGGTTTAAACATGTGTTTATACAGTGGAACTATGACGACAATAAAGAGATATGAAATATCAGTCAGACTGAGCTTTGATAATCTGCTATCAAGAGAATAATGGATATTGACGGACAAGTGCACACTATGAAAGAAAAACTGAAAATGGACAGCATCATGTAGACAACGATATAATCTGAATAATATTTCACCAGATGGGACTGTGATTTTGTTATGCCACCAAGGAAAATGGAAAAACCAATTTCCCTCGGATTTGGATTGGAAAAGTTGCAGCAAACTCTACAATCCCTTGAATTACCTAACATGGAGTCACCTATTTGGACGCTTTGAAGGAACCCTCCATTTGGATGTACGATGGTGTAACAGGCAACCTGCAGCAGTACATGGCCCGGAAAGAAAATCTAACAGTACAAGTAAGTCGCTGGAAACCAGCAACTCAAAAGCTACCGTTAAATTGAAGAAGAAAAAGAAATCCCCGTCCACCAGAAGACGAAATAAGGAAAGACTATTGAAGTGGCTGGCTGCTAAGAACTCGGAAGTCAATACCGTCTCGACGCGCCCCAACCACATAACCCTTCGTTTGTGAACAAACATACAAGAAAACAGTCCAAATCTTTTGCAGCAGATGGTGATTGTGAAGATACAGTCTCGCAGTGCCAGTTACTCAATGAACCAGAGTTAATTAGTAATCAAGATTTACCAGCAGATCAAAGTGAAGATGTTCCCAATGCATCTAACATGACATGTCCTACGCTTGTACCCATATGTAGTCAAACTTTTTCACCTGGACATTCACCCAACAGCGAACAACCAGGGGACAAGGACAGGGACAGAGACACCCTTATCCAACGAGGCCGAGAACTTTTAAGCAAATTTCAAGAGCGACGTCGGCGACATCATCAGGGTAAAGGTTAAACAACATTTGTATTGGTGAAACTGTTAACTATGATTTCATCTCGTGTACGTGTATCAACAAATCAAACTATATTATGTATCTGTTGCAAGTACACATGTACGACCTATTTGTTGTATCTTAGTTCATGTCTATTTCGGATGACTTTTTCAATGCCTCTCAAAACTGTTTTAGACAAAAATTTATATGGAGTTGATAATATGTCTTTGGTATTCAACATAATACTATTTTTGGAATATTATATGATAAGTTCATAGTTATGGTTAACTTTCTGATCAGTAGCTGCACATCCAATATGAATCTGTAAAAGCATGTACAAAGAAAGCAAAAACAAATAGTGATGAATTTCTAATAGATCTAAATAGTTAAAGGCCAGTTTTGCCTTGACAGGTATTGGATCCGGCTGTATCCCGGCTATTGAAGCCAAACTAACATACCTAAACCTGTTGCAATGTGAGAAACAGAAGTCTGAAAGTATTAAAGTATCATATAATACATGAAAAGAAATGAAGAAATATTATCAAAGTGTAACTATAAATCTGAAGCTGAAATAAATGATAATTTTTGTTCAATGATAACTTCTCCCCAGAGTGGAGAAAGTGCAAATATCGAACAACTTGGAAATTAGATTATAAAAGCGTTTTGTACATGTATTGCAGCTAAAGCATTGTTTTAATAGCGAATGCCAAAAACGGACTCTAGGTCAATTAGCATATAAACTATATTAAATATGTTAATTATAAAAAGTGTTGACACAAAAGTTCTGTTTGAAAATTTCCTCATGCTTCATTATGCTGCTTTGAATAGTTGTTGTAATGTTGTGTATTTAGAGGTTGTATAGCTAGCAATCTCTAGTGGAAAACTCAATCAGTCCTTGTTTATGTAAATAATTATACACAACCAGTAGAAGTTGTTTTTTTCTGTATTATAATTAGCGAGGTTAGACATAAGCGATGATTTTTTTTTAATGCGCCGAATCAAGTAATCATATGAGAAATTTTTATGAAAGTGTAGTATTCAGATGAACACGTAAAATTGTAATGAAAATGTTTAGTGCGTATTAATGAGCACGATATTGAAGATGTCCAATATTAATATGGTTCAATCAAAGGTGGTGAACCCATGAAGTTTGTGTTTTAAAACCAAACCAGTAAGTTAGATCATTGAGGAATTATATAAATATATGTAAAAAGTAACAAACAGTCAGATTGTTACTTTTAAATGCTATGCAATGACCAGCCTTATTAACATGTTTAAGATGACAAGGTTGTATCTGATTTGACCAACCCATTGTTAAAAGGATGTTGGTATGTAAAGTAGACTAAAGTTGATTATGATTATTATAGTAAATCTGTCCTGCTCAATTGGGCATATTACATCATTTGTATAAGGTGGAATATAGTATTGTAATTATTTTGTGAAGTCAAAGGATGACTTCACCCCTTAACAAAGTTACTAGCCAAAACAAGTTTTTATAAGTAGTTAACCCAAATATAATGTCTTAAAAATACAGCAAAGCACTTCATTAGTAGGGTCAAACAAAATCAACCGTTGTTTGACCTTGCTAGTGTATGATCAGATCAAAACTTGTTCAAATCTACGTCATCAATATTCTTTGTACATGTATTACATTGTGTTTTCTTCATTCATAATAGAAGTTATGCTATAATTCCTGATACCAGTGCTTCAGAGTTTGGCAACGCCAATGGACATTATTTTATAGCGAACTTGAACATATGAATATCCTAAAGAATGTGGACATTCTTTTCCGGAGCGGAGGCATATATCATAGGCCAAAGAAACTGTTTAGTTACACAGCCGTGACGTTAGTCACGGCTGTGTCTTTTTCTTACAGGTTCTTTCTTCTTTCTTTTCTTCTTTCTTAGTCTAGCCGAGCGGCGGCTTGACTCCTGTTTCCCAGTTGTTTCTTTCTTCTTCTTCTTCTTCTTCTTCTTCTTCTTCTTCTTCTTCTTCTTCTTCTTAGTCTAGCCGAGCGGCGGCTAGACTCCTGTTTCCCAGTAGTTTCTTTCTTCTTCTTCTTCTTCTTCTTCTTCTTCTTAGTCTAGCCGAGCGGCGGCTAGACTCCTGTTTCCCAGTAGTTTCTTTCTTCATTACAAGGTGTTGTCTAAGCTTTTTGGAGCGTCGAATACCGAGCTACCTCGGTATACCATTAAGTACATCTGTCAGCAGCAGGATTAGTGCCCCTGTTAAATCAATAACATTCAGCAGAAACCATATGCTACCAAGAGGCCGCGGGGCATATAGCGGGGTATCCAATTTCGTTTGCATCACAAGTCCTGACTGCTTTGCTTACTGTAATATCACCGACCTTGTTGCAAGGGCCAATCAGAGCCAATATACTGCGCATGCTGAAATCCTCCGGTAATTAAAAATTCCTTTAAAAAGGAAAAGGGCAAACAAAGGATTGGGTGTAACTTTGTGGGTGTACGCTAGTAATTAGTGTGAATGTGAATCAATGTGAAATGTGTTTCTTTATTATACGATATTCTCTGTAGATATAATTTGTCTATTTGTATGTGACTGCTAATGTCAATATGAGGCCGTCGTAGTTCGTACGGGGCTCAAACTCGGTGGGTGGATGTAGTTTTCTTTCGTTATTCTTATTATTATTTACTGAGTAGTCCTACGTGCATGGGGTCGGTGTTAGATGAAAGAAGTCCTACGGAGGACCTTTTTTTATACTTTGGTGCATGTAACCCTACAGGGGGCCCATTTTCCTTATTAACTGAAGTCCTGCGTGTGTGGGGTGGTTGGGTGTTAGATGAAAGTAGTCCTACAGGGGGACCTTTTTATACTTTGTTGCATGTAGTCCCACAGGGCCAGTTTTCCTTATTATTATTTATTAAGTAGTCCTACGTGTATGGGGTAGGTGGGTGGGTTTAAGATGAAAGTAGTCCTACGGAGGACCTTTTTTTATACTTTGTTGCATGAAATCATACGGGGCCAATTTCCTTATTTACTGTAGTCCTACATGTATAGGGTGGGGTGGGTGGGTGTTAGATGAAAGTAGTCCTACAGGGGACCTTTTTTACACTTTGTTGCATGAAGTCCTACAGTACAGTAGCCCATTTTCCTTATTATTATTTACTGAGTAGTCCTACGTGTATGGGGTGGGTAGGTGGGTGTTACATGAAAGTAGTTCTACGGAGGACCTTTTTTTATATTTTGTTGCATGTAATCCTACAGGGGCCCATATCCTTATTACTGTAGTCCTACGTGTATGGGGTGGGGTGGGTGTTTGGGTGTTAGATGAAAGTAGTCCTACGGGGGACCTTTTTTATACTTTGTTGCATGTAGTCCTACAGGGGCCATTTTCTTTATTATTTACTGAGTAGTCCTACGTGTTTGGGGTGGAGGGTGGTTGTTAGATGAAAGTAGTCCTATGGAGGACCTTCTTTTATACATTGTTGTATGTACTCCTACATGGGGCCATTTTCCTTATTTACTGTATTACTACGTGTATGGGGTGGGGCGGGGTGGGTGGGTTTTAGATGAAAGTAGTCCTACGGTCCTACGTTAATTATTATTATTATTATTATTATTATTATTATTATTATTAGTGTTATTATTATTATTAATATAGGTTTTCTCGTCCAATTTCGAACTTTGGTCGTTCAGTTTAGTATAAGTGACATTCCTTTTCGCGCGAAATTGAATGAACGCTTACATTCTCGATTTCAATTAAGCGAATGTTCAATCTATTTCATTTAATACGCATTCAAAATTCTAAAAAGTGCACCCAATTTCGCACATTGTGCAGCAAATTTTGCAAATTGTGCAGCCAACTTCACGTAGCCTTTAATTCAGAGCCTATTTGGAAATACAAATTAATATTATGCGAAAACAAAATGGAAAATGTTCAATCGAATTCGCAAAGTGCAGAATCAAATCCTGAAGTTCTTAAATATTTTACAATGGTTCAAATATGAAAATGCTATTTATCGTGTTTACCCAGTGGGCACAGGTTAGGATTTCGCCGTTGAATCAACCCGATTTCAACCTAAAAGTTAGTTGAAATCAGGTTGAAATATGGGCACATGTATTTTGTGGTATATAGGAAAAGGGTAGCACAATTTTTGAAAGGGCAGCACATGTATTGTGTGGTATATAGCAAAAGGGTAGCACAATTTTTGAAAGGGCAGCTCATGTATTGTGTGGTATATTGGAAAAGGGTAGCACAATTTTTGAAAGGGCAGCACATGTATTGTGTGGTATATAGGAAAAGGGTAGCACAATTTCAGAAAGGGCAGCACATGTATTGTGTGCTATATAGGAAAAGGCTAGCACAATTTTTGAAAGGGCAGCACATGAATTGTGTGGTATATTGGAAAAGGGTAGCACAATTTTTGAAAGGGCAGCACATGTATTGTGTGGTATATAGGAAAAGGCTAGCACAATTTTTGAAACGGCAGCACATGTATTGTGTGGTATATAGGAAAAGGGTAGCACAATTGTTGAAAGGGCAGCACATGTATTGTGTGCTATATAGGAAAAGGCTAGCACAATTTTGAAAGGGCAGCACATGAATTGTGTGGTATATTGGAAAAGGGTAGCACAATTTTTGAAAGGGCAGCACATGTATTGTGTGGTATATAGGAAAAGGGTAGCACAATTTCTGAAAGGGCAGCACATGTATTGTGTGCTATATAGGAAAAGGGTAGCACAATTGTTGAAAGGGCAGCACATGTATTGTGTGCTATATAGGAAAAGGCTAGCACAATTTTTGAAAGGGCAGCACATGAATTGTGTGGTATATTGGAAAGGGTAGCGCAATTTTTGAAAGGGCAGCTCATGTATTGTGTGGTATATAGGAAAAGGGTAGCACAATTTTTAAAGGGCAGCACATGTATTGTGTGGTATATTGGAAAAGGGTAGCACAATTTTTTAAAGGGCAGCATGTATTGTGTGGTATATTGGAAAAGGGTAGCACAATTTCTGAAAGGGCAGCACATGTATTGTGTGCTATATAGGAAAAGGGTAGCACAATTGTTGAAAGGGCAGCACATGTATTGTGTGGTATATAGGAAAAGGCTAGGACAATTTTTGAAAGGGCAGCACATGAATTGTGTGGTATATTGGAAAAGGGTAGCACAATTTTTTGAAAGGGCAGCACATTTATTGTGTGGTATATTGGAAAAGGGTAGCACAATTTTTGAAAGGGCAGCACATGTATTGTGTGATATATTGGAAAAGGTAGCACAATTTTGAAAGGGCAGCACATGTATGGTGTGGTATATAGGAAAAGGGTAGGACAAATTTTGAAAGGGCAGCACATGTATTGTGTGGTATATAGGAAAAGGGTAGCACAATTTTTGAAATGACAGCACATGTATTGTGTGGTATATTGGAAAAGGGTAGCACAAATTTTGAAAGGGCAGCACATGTATTGTGTGGTATATAGGAAAAGGTAGCACAAGTTTGGAAAAGGTAGCACAAATTTTGAAAGGGCAGCACATGTATTGTGTGGTATATTGGAAAAGGGTAGCACAATTTTTTTGAAAGGGCAGCACATGTATTGTGTGGTATATTGGAAAAGGGTAGCACAATTTCTGAAAGGGCAGCACATGTATTGTGTGCTATATAGGAAAAGGGTAGCACAATTTTGAAAGGGCAGCACATGTATTGTGTGGTATAAAGGAAAAGGAGTTAGAGTAGCACAATTTTTGAAAGGGCAGCACATGTATTGTGTGGCATATTGGAAAAGGTTAGCACAATTTTGAAAGGGCAGCACATGTATTGTGTGGTATATTGGAAAAGGGTAGCACAATTTTGAAAGGGCAGCACATGTATTGTGTGGTATATTGGAAAAAGTTAGCACAAATTTTGAAAGGCCAGCACATGTATTGTGTGGTATATAGGAAAAGGGTAGAACAATTTTTGAAAGGGCAGCACATGTTTTGTGTGGTATATTGGAAAAGGGTAGTACAATTTTTGAAAGGGCAGCACATGCATTGTGTGGTATATTGGAAAAGGTCAGCACATTTTAAAGGGCAGCACATGTATTGTGTGGTATAGGAAAAGGGGAGCACAATTTTATAGGAAAAGGTAGCACAAATTTTGAAAGGGCAGCACATGTATTGTGTGGTATATTGGAAAAGGGTAGCACAATTTTGAAAGGGCAGCACATGTATTGTGTGGTATATTGGAAAAGGGTAGCACAAATTTTGAAAGGGCAGCACATGTATTGTGTGGCATATAGGAAAAGGGTAGCACACATTTTGAAAGGACAGCACATGTATTGTGTGGCATATAGGAAAAGGGTAGCACAAATTTTGAAAGGGCAGCACATGTATTGTGTGGCATATAGGAAAGGGTAGCACACATTTTGAAAGGGCAGCACATGTATTGTGTGGTATATAGGAAAAGGGTAGCACAATTTTTGAAAGGACAGCACATGTATTGTGTGGTATATTGGAAAAGGGTAGCACAATTTTTGAAAGGGCAGCACATGTATTTTGTGGTATATTGGAAAAGGGTGGTAGGGCAGCACATGTATTGTGTGATATATTGGAAAAGGGTAGCACAATTTTGAAAGGGCAGCACATGTATTGTGTGGTATATTGGAAAAGGGTAGCACAAATTTTGAAAGGGCAGCACATGTATTGTGTGGCATATAGGAAAAGGGTAGCACAAATTTTGAAAGGGCAGCACATGTATTGTGTGGCATATAGGAAAAGGGTAGCACAAATTTTGAAAGGGCAGCACATGTATTGTGTGGCATATAGGAAAAGGGTAGCACAAATTTTGAAAGGGCAGCACATGTATTGTGTGGCATATAGGAAAAAGGGTAGCACAAATTTTGAAAAGGCAACATGTATTGTGTGTAGCACAATTTTTGAAAGGGCAGCACATGTATTGTGTGGTATATTGGAAAAGGGTAGCACAAGTTTTGATAGGGCAGCACATGTATTGTGTGATATATTGGAAAAGGATAGCACAGTTTTTGAAAGGGCAGCACATGTATTGTGTGGTACATTGGAAAAGGGTAGCACAATTTTTGAAAGGGCAGCACATGTATTGTGTGGTGTATTGGAGGAGCAAAGTGTGGTATATAGGAAAAGGGTAGCACAAATTTTGAAAGGGCAGCACATGTATTGTGTGGTATATTGGAAAAGGGTAGCACAATTTTTGAAAGGGCAGCACATGTATTGTGTGGTATATAGGAAAAGGGTAGCACAAATTTTGAAAGGGCAGCACATGTATTGTGTGGCATATAGGAAAAGGGTAGCACAAATTTTGAAAGGGCAGCACATGTATTGTGTGGCATATAGGAAAAGGGTAGCACAAATTTTGAAAGGGCAGCACATGTATTGTGTGGTATATAGGAAAAGGGTAGCACAAATTTTGAAAGGGCAGCACATGTATTGTGTGGCATATAGGAAAAGGGTAGCACAAATTTTGAAAGGGCAGCACATGTATTGTGTGGCATATAGGAAAAGGTGGAAAAGGGCAGCACATGTATTGTGTGGTATATTGGAAAAAGAGGTAGCACAATTTTGAAAGGGCAGCACATGTATTGTGTGGTATATTGGAAAAGGGTAGCACAAATTTTGAAAGGGCAGCACATGTATTGTGTGGCATATAGGAAAAGGGTAGCACACATTTTGAAAGGACAGCACATGTATTGTGTGGCATATAGGAAAAGGGTAGCACAAATTTTGAAAGGGCAGCACATGTATTGTGTGGCATATAGGAAAGGGTAGCACACATTTTGAAAGGGCAGCACATGTATTGTGTGGTATATAGGAAAAGGGTAGCACAATTTTGAAAGGACAGCACATGTATTGTGTGGTATATTGGAAAAGGGTAGCACAATTTTGAAAGGGCAGCACATGTATTTTGTGGTATATTGGAAAAGGGTAGCACAATTTTGATAGGGCAGCACATGTATTGTGTGATATATTGGAAAAGGGTAGCACAGTTTTTGAAAGGGCAGCACATGTATTGTGTGGTATATTGGAAAAGGGTAGCACAAATTTTGAAAGGGCAGCACATGTATTCTGTGGCATATAGGAAAAGGGTAGCACAAATTTTGAAAGGGCAGCACATGTATTGTGTGGCATATAGGAAAAGGGTAGCACAAATTTTGAAAGGGCAGCACATGTATTGTGTGGCATATAGGAAAAAGGTAGCACAAATTTTGAAAGGGCAGCACATGTATTGTGTGGCATATAGGAAAAGGGTAGCACAAATTTTGAAAGGGCAGCACATGTATTGTGTGGTATATTGGAAAAGGGCAGCAAATTTTGAAAGGGCAGCACATGTATTGTGTGGTATATTGGAAAAGGGTAGCACAAGTTTTGATAGGGCAGCACATGTATTGTGTGATATATTGGAAAAGGATAGCACAGTTTTGAAAGGGCAGCACATGTATTGTGTGGTACATTGGAAAAGGGTAGCACAATTTTTGAAAGGGCAGCACATGTATTGTGTGGTATATTGGAAAAGGGTAGCACAATTTTTGAAAGGGCAGCACATGTATTGTGTGGTATATTGGAAAAGGGTAGCACAATTTTGAAAGGGCAGCACATGTATTGTGTGGTATATAGGAAAAGGGTAGCACAAATTTTGAAAGGGCAGCACATGTATTGTGTGGTATATTGGAAAAGGGTAGCACAATTTTTGAAAGGGCAGCACATGTATTGTGTGGTATATAGGAAAAGGTTAGTGTGGCATATAGGAAAAGGGTAGCACAAATTTTGAAAGGGCAGCACATGTATTGTGTGGCATATAGGAAAAGGGTAGCACAAATTTTGAAAGGGCAGCACATGTATTGTGTGGTATATAGGAAAAGGGTAGCACAAATTTTGAAAGGGCAGCACATGTATTGTGTGGCATATAGGAAAAGGGTAGCACAAATTTTGAAAGGGCAGCACATGTATTGTGTGGCATATAGGAAAAGGGTAGCACAATTTTGAAAGGGCAGCACATGTATTGTGTGGTATAGAGGAAAAGGGTAGCACAATTTTTGAAAGGACAGCACATGTATTGTGTGGTATATTGGAAAAGGGTAGCACAATTTTGAAAGGGCAGCACATGTATTGTGTGGTATATTGGAAAAGGGTAGCACAATTTTGAAAGGGCAGCACATGTATTGTGTGGTATATAGGAAAAGGGCTTCACAAATTTTGAAAGGGCAGCACATGTATTGTGTGGCATATAGGAAAAGGGTAGCACAAATTTTGAAAGGGCAGCACATGTATTGTGTGGCATATAGGAAAAGAGGTAGCACACATTTTGAAAGGGCAGCACATGTATTGTGTGGTATATAGGAAAAGGGTAGCACAAATTTTGAAAGGACAGCACATGTATTGTGTGGTATATTGGAAAAGGGTAGCACAATTTTTTGAAAGGGCAGCACATGTATTTTGTGGTATATTGGAAAAGGGTAGCACAATTTTTGATAGGGCAGCACATGTATTGTGTGATATATTGGAAAAGGGTAGCACAGTTTTGAAAGGGCAGCACATGTATTGTGTGGTATATTGGAAAAGGGTAGCACAATTTTTGAAAGGGCAGCACATGTATTGTGTGGTATATTGGAAAAGGGTAGCACAATATTATTTTGAAAGGGAAGCACATGTATTGTGTGGTATATAGGAAAAGGGTAGCACAAATTTTGAAAGGGCAGCACATGCATTGTGTGGCATATAGGAAAAGGGTAGCACAAATTTTGAAAGGGCAGCACATGTATTGTGTGGCATATAGGAAAAAGGTAGCACAAATTTTGAAAGGGCAGCACATGCATTGTGTGGCATATAGGAAAAGGGTAGCACAAATTTTGAAAGGGCAGCACATGTTTTGTGTGGTATATTGGAAAAGGGTAGCACAATTTTTGAAAGGGCAGCACATGTTTTGTGTGGTATATTGGAAAAGGGTAGCATAATTTTGAAAGGGCAGCACATGTATTGTGTGGTATATTGGAAAAGGGTAGCACAAGTTTTGATAGGGCAGCACATGTATTGTGTGATATATTGGAAAAGGGTAGCACAGTTTTTGAAAGGGCAGCACATGTATTGTGTGGTACATTGGAAAAGGGTAGCACAATTTTGAAAGGGCAGCACATGTATTGTGTGGTATATTGGAAAAGGGTAGCACAATTTTGAAAGGGCAGCACATGTATTGTGTGGTATATTGGAAAAGGTTAGCACACTTTTGAAAGGGCAGCACATGTATTGTGTGGTATATTGGAAAAGGTTAGCACAATTTTGATAGGGCAGCACATGTATTGTGTGGTATATAGGAAAAGGTTAGCACAATTTTTGAAAGGGCAGCACATGTATTGTGTGGTATATTGGAAAAGGGTAGCACAATTTTTGAAAGGGCAGCCCAATTTTGTATGGTAGCAAATGTATAGCATGTGACAAGGGTAGCACAAATTGTTTAAGGGCAGCACATGTAAAGTATGGTATATATGGACAAGGGTAGCACACGTACATGTAGCGTGCTATATTGGAAAAGGTTACCACAAAAATTTCAAGGGTAGCACAGATTTTTTTAAGGGTAGCACACGTATAGTGTGCTATAATATTGGCAATTGTAGCAAAAATGGTTGATGGGCAGCACATATGCATAATGGTATATAGGTCAAGTGTGTAAAGAAGATTATTAATGGGCAGCACATGCATAGCTTGGTATATTGGACAAGGGTAGCACATTTTTGTAAGAGCAGCGCATGTGTTGCGTGGTATACTTGAAACACAGCACATGTATTGTGTGGCATATAGGAAAGGGTAGCACACATTTTGAAAGGGCAGCACATGTATTGTGTGGTATATAGGAAAAGGGTAGCACAATTTTTGAAAGGACAGCACATGTATTGTGTGGTATATTGGAAAAGGTAGCACAATTTTGAAAGGGCAGCACATGTATTTTGTGGTATATTGGAAAAGGTAGCACAATTTTGATAGGGCAGCACATGTATTGTGTGATATATTGGAAAAGGTAGCACAGTTTTTGAAAGGGCAGCACATGTATTGTGTGGTATATTGGAAAAAGGTAGCACAAATTTGAAAGGGCAGCACATGTATTGTGTGGCATATAGGAAAAAGGTAGCACAAATTTTGAAAGGGCAGCACATGTATTGTGTGGCATATAGGAAAAGGGTAGCACAAATTTTGAAAGGGCAGCACATGTATTGTGTGGCATATAGGAAAAGGGTAGCACAAATTTTGAAAGGGCAGCACATGTATTGTGTGGCATATAGGAAAAGGGTAGCACAAATTTTGAAAGGGCAGAACATGTATTGTGTGGTATATTGGAAAAAGGTAGCACAATTTTGAAAGGGCAGCACATGTATTGTGTGGTATATTGGAAAAAGGGTAGCACAAATTTTGAAAGGGCAGCACATGTATTGTGTGGCATATAGGAAAAAGGTAGCACACATTTTGAAAGGACAGCACATGTATTGTGTGGCATATAGGAAAAGGGTAGCACAAATTTTGAAAGGGCAGCACATGTATTGTGTGGCATATAGGAAAGGGTAGCACACATTTTGAAAGGGCAGCACATGTATTGTGTGGTATATAGGAAAAGAGTAGCACAATTTTTGAAAGGACAGCACATGTATTGTGTGGTATATTGGAAAAGGGTAGCACAATTTTGAAAGGGCAGCACATGTATTTTGTGGTATATTGGAAAAGGGTAGCACAATTTTTGATAGGGCAGCACATGTATTGTGTGATATATTGGAAAAGGGTAGCACAGTTTTTGAAAGGGCAGCACATGTATTGTGTGGTATATTGGAAAAGGGTAGCACAAATTTTGAAAGGGCAGCACATGTATTGTGTGGCATATAGGAAAAGGGTAGCACAAATTTTGAAAGGGCAGCACATGTATTGTGTGGTATATAGGAAAAAGGGTAGCACAAATTTTGAAAGGGCAGCACATGTATTGTGTGGCATATAGGAAAAGGGTAGCACAAATTTTGAAAGGGCAGCACATGTATTGTGTGGCATATAGGAAAAGGTAGCACAAATTTTGAAAGGGCAGCACATGTATTGTGTGGTATATTGGAAAAAGGGTAGCAAATTTTTTGAAAGGGCAGCACATGTATTGTGTGGTATATTGGAAAAAGGGTAGCACAAGTTTTGATAGGGCAGCACATGTATTGTGTGATATATTGGAAAAGGATAGCACAGTTTTTGAAAGGGCAGCACATGTATTGTGTGGTACATTGGAAAAGGGTAGCACAATTTTGAAAGGGCAGCACATGTATTGTGTGGTATATTGGAAAAGGGTAGCACAATTTTGAAAGGGCAGCACATGTATTGTGTGGTATATTGGAAAAGGGTAGCACAATTTTGAAAGGGCAGCACATGTATTGTGTGGTATATAGGAAAAGGGTAGCACAAATTTTGAAAGGGCAGCACATGTATTGTGTGGTATATTGGAAAAGGGTAGCACAATTTTGAAAGGGCAGCACATGTATTGTGTGGTATATAGGAAAAGGTTAGCACAAATTTTGAAAGGGCAGCACATGTATTGTGTGGCATATAGGAAAAGGGTAGCACAAATTTTGAAAGGGCAGCACATGTATTGTGTGGCATATAGGAAAAGGCAGCACAAATTTTGAAAGGGCAGCACATGTATTGTGTGGTATATTGGAAAAGGGTAGCACAATTTTTGAAAGGGCAGCACATGTATTGTGTGGTATATTGGAAAAGGGTAGCACAAGTTTTGATAGGGCAGCACATGTATTGTGTGATATATTGGAAAAGGATAGCACAGTTTTGAAAGGGCAGCACATGTATTGTGTGGTACATTGGAAAAGGTAGCACAATTTTGAAAGGGCAGCACATGTATTGTGTGGTATATTGGAAAAGGGTAGCACAATTTTGAAAGGGCAGCACATGTATTGTGTGTATATTGGAAAAGGGTAGCAAAATTTGTGAAAGGGCAGCACATGTATTGTGTGGTATATAGGAAAAGGGTAGCACAAATTTTGAAAGGGCAGCACATGTATTGTGTGGTATATTGGAAAAGGTAGCACAATTTTTGAAAGGGCAGCACATGTATTGTGTGGTATATAGGAAAAAGGTTAGCACAAATTTTGAAAGGGCAGCACATGTATTGTGTGGCATATAGGAAAAGGGTAGCACAAATTTTGAAAGGGCAGCACATGTATTGTGTGGTATATAGGAAAAAGGTTAGCACAAATTTTGAAAGGGCAGCACATGTATTGTGTGGCATATAGGAAAAGGGTAGCACAAATTTTGAAAGGGCAGCACATGTATTGTGTGGCATATAGGAAAAAGGCCTAGCAAAATTTTGAAAGGGCAGCACATGTATTGTGTGGTATATAGGAAAAGGGTAGCACAAATTTTGAAAGGGCAGCACATGTATTGTGTGGCATATAGGAAAAAAGGGTAGCACAAATTTTGAAAGGGCAGCACATGTATTGTGTGGCATATAGGAAAAGGGTAGCACAAATTTTGAAAGGGCAGCACATGTATTGTGTGGTATAGAGGAAAAGGGTAGCACAATTTTTGAAAGGACAGCACATGTATTGTGTGGTATATTGGAAAAGGGTAGCACAATTTTTGAAAGGGCAGCACATGTATTGTGTGGTATATTGGAAAAGGGTAGCACAATTTTGAAAGGGCAGCACATGTATTGTGTGGTATATAGGAAAAGGGTAGCACAAATTTTGAAAGGGCAGCACATGTATTGTGTGGCATATAGGAAAAGGGTAGCACAAATTTTGAAAGGGCAGCACATGTATTGTGTGGCATATAGGAAAAGGGTAGCACACATTTTGAAAGGGCAGCACATGTATTGTGTGGTATATAGGAAAAGGTAGCACAATTTTGAAAGGACAGCACATGTATTGTGTGGTATATTGGAAAGGGTAGCACAATTTTTGAAAGGGCAGCACATGTATTTTGTGGTATATTGGAAAAGGGTAGCACAATTTTTGATAGGGCAGCACATGTATTGTGTGATATATTGGAAAAGGGTAGCACAGTTTTTGAAAGGGCAGCACATGTATTGTGTGGTATATTGGAAAAGGGTAGCACAATTTTTGAAAGGGCAGCACATGTATTGTGTGGTATATTGGAAAAGGGTAGCACAATATTATTTTTGAAAGGGAAGCACATGTATTGTGTGGCATATAGGAAAAGGGTAGTACAAATTTTGAAAGGGCAGCACATGTATTGTGTGGCATATAGGAAAAGGGTAGCACAAATTTTGAAAGGGCAGCACATGTATTGTGTGGCATATAGGAAAAGGGTAGCACAAATTTTGAAAGGGCAGCACATGTATTGTGTGGCATATAGGAAAAGGGTAGCACAAATTTTGAAAGGGCAGCACATGTTTTGTGTGGTATATTGGAAAAGGGTAGCACAATTTTGAAAGGGCAGCACATGTATTGTGTGGTATATTGGAAAAGGGTAGCACAAGTTTTGATAGGGCAGCACATGTATTGTGTGATATATTGGAAAAGGGTAGCACAGTTTTTGAAAGGGCAGCACATGTATTGTGTGGTACATTGGAAAAGGGTAGCACAATTTTTGAAAGGGCAGCACATGTATTGTGTGGTATATTGGAAAAGGGTAGCACAATTTTTGAAAGGGCAGCACATGTATTGTGTGGTATATTGGAAAAGGTTAGCACACTTTTTGAAAGGGCAGCACATGTATTGTGTGGTATATTGGAAAAGGTTAGCACAATTTTGATAGGGCAGCACATGTATTGTGTGGTATATAGGAAAAGGTTAGCACAATTTTGAAAGGGCAGCACATGTATTGTGTGGTATATTGGAAAAAGGTAGCACAATTTTTGAAAGGGCAGCCAATTTTGTATGGTAGCAAATGTATAGCATGTGACAAGGGTAGCACAAATTGTTTAAGGGCAGCACATGTAAAGTATGGTATATATGGACAAGGGTAGCACACGTACATGTAGCGTGCTATATTGGAAAAGGTTACCACAAAAATTTCAAGGGTAGCACAGATTTGTTTCAGGGTAGCACACGTATAGTGTGCTATAATATTAACAATTGTAGCAAAAATGGTTGATGGGCAGCACATATGCATAATGGTATATAGGTCAAGTGTGTAAAGAAGATTATTAATGGGCAGCACATGCATAGCTTGGTATATTGGACAAGGGTAGCACATTTTTGTAAGAGCAGCGCATGTGTTGCGTGGTATACTTGAAACACAGCACATGTATTGTGTGGCATATAGGAAAGGGTAGCACACATTTTGAAAGGGCAGCACATGTATTGTGTGGTATATAGGAAAAGGGTAGCACAATTTTTGAAAGGACAGCACATGTATTGTGTGGTATATTGGAGAAGGGTAGCATAATTTTTGAAAGGGCAGCACATGTATTTTGTGGTATATTGGAAAAGGGTAGCACAATTTGTGATAGGGCAGCACATGTATTGTGTGATATATTGGAAAAAGGGTAGCACAGTTTTTGAAAGGGCAGCACATGTATTGTGTGGTATATTGGAAAAGGGTAGCACAAATTTTGAAAGGGCAGCACATGTATTGTGTGGCATATAGGAAAAGGGTAGCACAAATTTTAAAGGGCAGCACATGTATTGTGTGGCATATAGGAAAAAGGTAGCACAAATTTTGAAAGGGCAGCACATGTATTGTGTGGCATATAGGAAAAAATAGCACAAATTTTGAAAGGGCAGCACATGTATTGTGTGGCATATAGGAAAAGGGTAGCACAAATTTTGAAAGGGCAGCACATGTATTGTGTGGTATATTGGAAAAAGGTAGCACAATTTTTGAAAGGGCAGCACATGTATTGTGTGGTATATTGGAAAAGGGTAGCACAAATTTTGAAAGGGCAGCACATGTATTGTGTGTTATATAGGAAAAGGGTAGCACACATTTTGAAAGGACAGCACATGTATTGTGTGGCATATAGGAAAAGGGTAGCACAAATTTTGAAAGGGCAGCACATGTATTGTGTGGCATATAGGAAAGGGTAGCACACATTTTGAAAGGGCAGCACATGTATTGTGTGGTATATAGGAAAAGGTAGCACAATTTTGAAAGGACAGCACATGTATTGTGTGGTATATTGGAAAAGGGTAGCACAATTTTTGAAAGGGCAGCACATGTATTTTGTGGTATATTGGAAAAGGGTAGCACAATTTTTGATAGGGCAGCACATGTATTGTGTGATATATTGGAAAAGGGTAAATTTTTGAAAGGGCAGCACATGTATTGTGTGGTATATTGGAAAAGGGTAGCACAAATTTTGAAAGGGCAGCACATGTATTGTGTGGCATATAGGAAAAGGGTAGCACAAATTTTGAAAGGGCAGCACATGTATTGTGTGGCATATAGGAAAAGGGTAGCACAAATTTTGAAAGGGCAGCACATGTATTGTGTGGCATATAGGAAAAGGGTAGCACAAATTTTGAAAGGGCAGCACATGTATTGTGTGGCATATAGGAAAAGGGTAGCACAAATTTTGAAAGGGCAGCACATGTATTGTGTGGTATATTGGAAAAGGGTAGCACAAGTTTTGTGTGGTATATTGGAAAAGGGTAGCACAAGTTTTGATAGGGCAGCACATGTATTGTGTGATATATTGGAAAAGGATAGCACAAATTTTTGAAAGGGCAGCACATGTATTGTGTGGTACATTGGAAAAGGGTAGCACAATTTTTGAAAGGGCAGCACATGTATTGTGTGGTATATTGGAAAAGGGTAGCACAATTTTGAAAGGGCAGCACATGTATTGTGTGGTATATTGGAAAAGGGTAGCACAATTTTTGAAAGGGCAGCACATGTATTGTGTGGTATATAGGAAAAGGTAGCACAAATTTTGAAAGGGCAGCACATGTATTGTGTGGCATATTGGAAAAAGGGTAGCACAATTTTTGAAAGGGCAGCACATGTATTGTGTGGTATATAGGAAAAGGTTAGCACAAATTTTGAAAGGGCAGCACATGTATTGTGTGGCATATAGGAAAAGGGTAGCACAAATTTTGAAAGGGCAGCACATGTATTGTGTGGCATATAGGAAAAGGGTAGCACAAATTTTGAAAGGGCAGCACATGTATTGTGTGGCATATAGGAAAAGGGTAGCACAAATTTTGAAAGGGCAGCACATGTATTGTGTGGTATATAGGAAAAGGGTAGCACAAATTTTGAAAGGGCAGCACATGTGTTGTGGCATATAGGAAAAAGGTAGCACAAATTTTGAAAGGGCAGCACATGTATTGTTTGGTATATAGGAAAAGGGTAGCACAAATTTTGAAAGGGCAGCACATGTATTGTGTGGTATAGAGGAAAAGGGTAGCACAATTTTGAAAGGACAGCACATGTATTGTGTGGTATATTGGAAAAGGGTAGCACAATTTTGAAAGGGCAGCACATGTATTGTGTGGTATATTGGAAAAGGTAGCAGCAATTTTGAAAGGGCAGCACATGTATTGTGTGGTATATAGGAAAAGGGTAGCACAAATTTTGAAAGGGCAGCACATGTATTGTGTGGCATATAGGAAAAGGGAAGCACAAATTTTGAAAGGGCAGCACATGTATAGTGTGGCATATAGGAAAAGGGTAGCACACATTTTGAAAGGGCAGCACATGTATTGTGTGGTATATAGGAAAAGGGTAGCACAATTTTGAAAGGACAGCACATGTATTGTGTGGTATATTGGAAAAGGGTAGCACAATTTTTGAAAGGGCAGCACATGTATTTTGTGGTATATTGGAAAAGGGTAGCACAATTTTTGATAGGGCAGCACATGTATTGTGTGATATATTGGAAAAGGTAGCACAGTTTTGAAAGGGCAGCACATGTATTGTGTGGTATATTGGAAAAGGGTAGCAATAATTTTGAAAGGGCAGCACATGTATTGTGTGGTATATTGGAAAAGGGTAGCACAATATTATTTTGAAAGGGAAGCACATGTATTGTGTGGTATATAGGAAAAGGGTAGCACAAATTTTGAAAGGGCAGCACATGCATTGTGTGGCATATAGGAAAAGGGTAGTACAAATTTTGAAAGGGCAGCACATGTATTGTGTGGCATATAGGAAAAGGGTAGCACAAATTTTGAAAGGGCAGCACATGTATTGTGTGGCATATAGGAAAAGGGTAGCACAAATTTTGAAAGGGCAGCACATGTATTGTGTGGCATATAGGAAAAGGGTAGCACAAATTTTGAAAGGGCAGCACATGTTTTGTGTGGTATATTGGAAAAGGGTAGCACAATTTTTGAAAGGGCAGCACATGTATTGTGTGGTATATTGGAAAAGGGTAGCACAAGTTTTGATAGGGCAGCACATGTATTGTGTGATATATTGGAAAAGGGTAGCACAGTTTTTGAAAGGGCAGCACATGTATTGTGTGCTATATTGGAAAAGGGTAGCACAATTATGAAAGGGCAGCACATGTATTGTGTGTATATTGGAAAAGGGTAGCACAATTTTTGAAAGGGCAGCACATGTATTGTGTGGTATATTGGAAAAGGTTAGCACCACTTTTGAAAGGGCAGCACATGTATTGTGTGGTATATTGGAAAAGGTTAGCACAATTTTGATAGGGCAGCACATGTATTGTGTGGTATATAGGAAAAGGTTAGCACAATTTTGAAAGGGCAGCACATGTATTGTGTGGTATATTGGAAAAGGGTAGCACAATTTTGAAAGGGCAGCCCAATTTTGTATGGTAGCAAATGTATAGCATGTGACAAGGGTAGCACAAATTGTTTAAGGGCAGCACATGTAAAGTATGGTATATATGGACAAGGGTAGCACACGTACATGTAGCGTGCTATATTGGAAAAGGTTACCACAAAAATTTCAAGGGTAGCACAGATTTTTTTAAGGGTAGCACACGTATAGTGTGCTATAATATTGGCAATTGTAGCAAAAATGGTTGATGGGCAGCACATATGCATAATGGTATATAGGTCAAGTGTGTAAAGAAGATTATTAATGGGCAGCACATGCATAGCTTGGTATATTGGACAAGGGTAGCACATTTTTGTAAGAGCAGCGCATGTGTTGCGTGGTATACTTGAAAATGTTAGCACATAAGGTTGTACCCTTTTGGACTCGTAATTTACTAAAATGTGAAACGGTACCCTAAACAAGTTGATCAGTTTCAGAAAACTACCCTTTTTCTTGATAATCAGTGTTTTTTAGACCCTAAATGCGTCACTCGCGTAACTTGCCTTGCCTAACAAAAACCACCCCATATTCCTTGTTTTTTGTTCACGCATGCGTACAGTTTATATGAGTGGCTCCCGGTCAAATTTGATCAAATCCTCCTGAAAACCATACCAATGTATTGCTCTCGTCAAATGGATTCAGAAAAACTATAGTTCGACATATCTCCGATGTACATTTTTGAGTTATAGGGAAAAGGTCAAATGTCAAAATTTCAACTACATGGGGGGGCAAAATTTCTATGATAAAAAATTGTCTCATATTGATCTGCTTGCAAAAGTATTAAATAAAAAGGAATATCTATCTGTTTCCACCCGTTTTTGAATGGTCTTTTATAAAGACCAAGAAATTCCAATGTGTCGATGACGGGGCAATAAAATTGGTTATTCTGATATAATAATTCTATATGGAAATGAGGCCATCCTAATGCCGCTGCGCTGTGTTGAAATTCTGCTTACTTTTTAATAGAATATTATATTATTAATTTCTTTCATACAGGTTCCTTGCTTCGTCGTAAGGCCAAAAAATTGTTTGACTGGCGTAACCCCGACCGACCCTAAAATTAGGCCCGACCTACCTATTTTTTTATGTTCCGCCAATCAAACATTTTTTTAGGCCTAAGATATTGAGATATTAAGCAACGTGCTTGGTCAGTTTTATCTTTTATTTGGAATCCAGATATTCTTTATTTAAACACCAGTTAAGAAATTAAATGAAACTTCGACGTACGACAGAGAGTATATTTAGCTGACCATGTAGGCCTACCAATATTACCCATAGGGAGATTAAATACTGGAAAAAACACACTCTTGGAAACCCGTAGGCTCCATTTGCTATTCGCGGTGGCATCGTATTTGTAACAGTGAAGACCTTAGTGGATAAAGTAGTTAAGTGCCAAAATAACAGTTTCGAGAAAAGTGGGTTTAAAGTTATGAATTGTTTCTATTGACCTCAAACTGAGATATTTTTGTATAAAACTTGCTGTAATGAATTGTACTTAATGTAGCTATCAATCAACGATTTGTCATTTATTGATTTTTTATAATCAATAATCAGTATTTTGTACTTGACAGTTGACTACTTTTTCCACTAAAACCATGGTTCAGATTTAAACAATTGCATTTTTCACAAAATTGAAAGTTAATAATAGTTAAAAGTATACATTTTTAAAATGCCCATATCGAGAAGAACAATTTTGTGTATCATTTATGCAAATCGGATGTTGTTGAAAATTTGACCTCGTTTGACCTTTGATTGACCTCGACCCTATAACTGCTAAACAAATCGGACCATTTTTAAGTTTTGACCCAATTTGACCCCTCAAGTGACCCCTACTTGTAGGGGGTCAAATCGACCCAAATTTTCAAAAAAAAATGTTTGACCCTAGTGACTTATAATCTGCCAATAACATAATTTCGTCAAAATGGCACTTGACTACTTTATCTACTGGGGTCTCGCAGGTGACGTTATGATGAAGAATCGTCACACATTGCGCAAGTAGGCCTATAATAGGCCTAGTAGGCCTACCCATATCACTGATTAAAATTTTGGGTATTCGACATACAGATTGATATCTGAGTAAAAGGAGGAGGCCATTTTTATATTGTTTTGAGAGGTAGGCCCCACAGTGTCATCGCCCCGATATCTTCATGGCAGAAATCGCCATGGTAGATTGAATCCACCGCCACGCATGGTCATTATACATATCGACTATCACATCTGTTCAAAATATATATTCATGTGCAAGGAACCACATCTGGCTTCTTTATACGAAATCATTTACGGGAGATATTCATCATTTTCTACACCGGTATCCAAAGATTTTCTTCTCATATCAAACTCGTGCATAGCAAATTCACGTGTATCGATCCTGGGTATTTATTTTAGTATCCCTGCTGTACCAGGTAATTATTAGCCAGACGATGTCGTTGTGGGCCCCTCTAGTGACCCCAATGATGTATTTTGCATTTACAAAGCTGTAAAATAAGTTTCAACTTATGAAACATCTTTTTCAACAAGTTATAATTGAAAGTTTACAAAATAAAAACATTTGAAAAATCTTCAAAAAAGGAGGAGGGAGCGGACGAGAAACATGTATTTTTTTTACTCGGCCTTATTATTTCTTAAAATAAAATTGCCAAGTAGGCCTAAATGCCAATCTTTCTGTGAAAAAATATTCACACTTTGCTTTGCCAGATATTCTTTATTTAAACACCAGTTAAGAAATTAAATGAAACTTCGACCAGAGAGTAGTTATTCTTGAGAGGGCACTCACCTCATTTGCATGGCAAAATTACCCGTCTCCTCTGCAGCCAATTTGGTTTCGCTCCATCGAAATCAAGCTGGTCACGGAGGAGACTACTCCTTTGTGTTTGTTCATTTGTGTATGGAGAGCCCTTCTTGGAGTCCGTTTTGACTCAGGCTACGCTCTCAGCTAGAGTCCGACGCTGCATTGTACTAGAAACACCTTCTCTGTGAACTCGCTAGAGCAAGGAAAATAAAAACTGCTTTCATTACTATCTGTTTTTGAGCTTTTTTGCAGGTCTGCGACCATGGTGTTACCACAACTGTCTTTGCGTCATTAACATGTGCTGGAGTCTAGCACAGGTCAACCAAAGTCCCGGATTTTAATAAGACAATAATGATTGACACACACACCAGGAAGTTTCTCATCCAAAAGAATGACTATTTAAATTCTCACCATTTTGGCCGTTTCTCATCAAAATGTCCGTTTTCTCATCCAAAACTTCCTTTAGTGTATTAAGTTAGCTTAGGCCTATTGATCCTAAATTTGCTGGTAGGGTAAAACTCGTTTTAGGGGGGTGTTTAAAAAAGTTGGCCACACGGCGTATAGGCCTACATTATCATACTTGAGTGCCCCTCCCCGGTGAAATTTGAGACTCATTTGGTCACCGTCCTAAGCGTCCTTGCCCACACGAGTCGCCCAGGAGTAGGCCCTACCCGGCATTATTAATTATTAGTGGTTAGCCTCCCTAAATACAGTCGCGTATCGTGTTGTCAATTATCGTTACTTGTGTCCATGGATATGACCCCATGTATATTAAAGTAGGCCCCTAGTTAGTCCGAGGTGCTCTGACGATAACACTCCGATCGCCAGGCAATCTACGTAAGTAGGCCAGTGGGACAACGAAACCGCTACGTGAACGAGCTAGCCCCTAGTCTTCATAGAATTCACACAGTCTATGCCATGTCATTTACGGATACAAAGAGGATAATAATGTTGAGGGCGCCCACAAAATCTTACACCGTCTTACACAATGTTCCAAGGCAAAGTTCAGTTTAATATTTACTCATCGTAAAAATACAGACGTTTTATTATGTGATGATGTTGTCTGGATGGGTGGACAGTTGTCACACTGTGGAAAAACAACAACCGGGAATCCGCATTCATTTACAAATAGCATTAAATTAGTATCACATAGTGGCCTCCGTGCAGTGGAAAACCTTAATTCTTTCATCAAAAAGAAATGAAAATGACAAAAAAAAACCGGATCCACCTGTACGCCTATAAAATGGGCACAGAAATTTGTCTCAAATATGAATGAATTTTAAGAAACATACGGGATATGATGAACCAATGACCTGACGCCATGATAGTAGGATCTATTAGTCGTTTTATATACAATGTATATACCGTGTTGTCATAATACCAATATTTGACATAATATATAACGAGTAATATTTAGTATTGTAAATATGCAGTTCATATGCACAAACGAACACTGATCTTTATGATATTCAGGTTGTTGTACATCTCATATAACATGTCATATAGGAGGTCATATGTGTTGACCTTCTCCTATTGTATTTGTTCATCTGTGTATGGAGAGGATTAGCGCCATTAAACCTCCATCAGTATTTGGGCGTAGTTCAGTGAACTCACCAGATTGCTATTCCAAGTACTTTGATAAATACAGATTATGTATTAATGGGTCGAGGCGATTGCATTGAAAAACTAATAAATTATTCATAACAGTTACGTAATCAATCGATAGTGCGGACACTTTTCATTTACAAACCACCAAAATTCGTAATCTTTTAGCGTTGGAAAAGAAACCACGTGAATAGAGTGTCATCCCCCTGCTTCGACGTACGACAGAGAGTATATTTAGCTGACCATGTAGGCCTACCAATATTACCCATAGGGAGATTAAATACTGGAAAAAACACACTCTTGGAAACCCGTAGGCTCCATTTGCTATTCGCGGTGGCATCGTATTTGTAACAGTGAAGACCTTAGTGGATAAAGTAGTTAAGTGCCAAAATAACAGTTTCGAGAAAAGTGGGTTTAAAGTTATGAATTGTTTCTATTGACCTCAAACTGAGATATTTTTGTATAAAACTTGCTGTAATGAATTGATATGGATATTGTACTTAAAGGGCATTTCGTGATCCACAGCCTCATCCCCCACTTTTCTCAAAAAAAAAGTTGAGATTTTTATATCACTGGAAACCTCTGGCTACATAATGTTTATGTACAAAATATTTCTTGCAGATTAATTCGTTTTGCAAAGATATCGTGAAATTTGAATTTCGTTCTGGTGCACCAGAACGAAATTACAACGCATTGTCTATGGAGCAGTGTAATACACATAATCATGCATAACTCGCAAACGCAAAATCGGAATCAACTGAAATTTTGGGAATAGGCTTTTTTTCGTGGTTATGTACTGAAAAATGTAATAAAAAGAGGATGCTAGGATCACGAAACACTCCTTTAATGTAGCTATCAATCAACGATTTGTCATTTATTGATTTTTTTAATCAATAATCAGTATTTTGTACTTGACTACTTTTTCCACTAAAAACCATGGTTCAGATTTAAACAATTGTATTTTTCACAAAATTGAAAGTTAATAATAGTTAAAAGTATACATTTTTAAAATGCCCATATCGAGAAGAACAATTTTGTGTATCATTTATGCAAATCGGATGTTGTTGAAAATTTGACCTCGTTTGACCTTTGATTGACCTCGACCCTATAACTGCTAAACAAATCGGACCATTTTTAAATTTTGACCCAATTTGACCCCTTAAGTGACCCCTACTTGTAGGGGGTCAAATCGACCCAAATTTTCAACAAAAAAAATGTTTGACCCTAGTGACTTATAATCTGCCAATAACATAATTTCGTCAAAATGGCACTTGACTACTTTATCTACTGGGGTCTCGCAGGTGACGTTATGATGAAGAATCGCCACACATTGCGCAAGTAGGCCTATAATAGGCCTAGTAGGCCTACCCATATCACTGATTAACATTTTGGGTATTCGACATACAGATTGATATCTGAGTAAAAGGAGGAGGCCATTTTTATTTTATTGTTTTGAGAGGTAGGCCCCACAGTGTCATCGCCCCGATATCTTCATGGCAGAAATCGCCATGGTAGATTGAATCCACCGCCACGCATGGTCATTATACATATCGACTATCACATCTGTTCAAAATATATATTCATGTGCAAGGAACCACATCTGGCTTCTTTATACGAAATCATTTACGGGAGATATTCATCATTTTCTACACCGGTATCCAAAGATTTTCTTCTCATATCAAACTCGTGCATAGCAAATTCACGTGTATCGATCCTGGGTATTTATTTTAGTATCCCTGCTGTACCAGGTAATTATTAGCCAGGCGATGTCGTTGTGGCCCCTCTAGTGACCCCAATGATGTATTTTGCATTTACAAAGCTGTAAAATAAGTTTCAACTTATGAAACATCTTTTTCAACAAGTTATAAGCGGACGAGAAACATGTATTTTTTTACTCGGCCTTATTATTTCTTAAAATAAAATTGCCTAGTAGGCCTAAATGCCAATCTTTCTGTGAAAAAATATTCACACTTTGCTTTAAAAAAATTAAAACATGCTTTAATCTGAATAATTTTTTCTGTTCATTGCAATAATATACATAAAATATTGTTACTGTCTTCACATTATAAAATGTAAGGAATATTGTGTAATTAAAATCAGTTAAAAATGTGAAAATATAAAACAACGAAATGCAAGGAACTGAGCTGTGTGAGACAGCAAATACGAAAGTGTGTGGGGGTGTGTGGACAAGTGCTGACCATGTACAGTACAGCCCTATGCTACAGTACACAGTGTAAACTGAATGGAGGAGACGGCCACAAGGCCGCAGAGCTAACGGTCGGCTAAAAATAAATCTGACCTCGGGGTGTTTTGGAGTCGAATTTCTTGACTTAAATTCGACTCCAAAATTCTTGTGTGGTAAAGTAATTATCCCGTCGGGTGTCGCGTGCCAGCTATTATCAGGGATTATGAAAATTTTATGGGGTCATCGTACAAAAAGCATACAGGCCACCTTGTAATGTTACCTAGCTGGGGGGTTTACACCCCGCCGCTAGGTATTCTTATGCTATCCGATTCTTCTTTCTGGCAACAAAATGCACATTTTTTGCTCTAGCTCAGACATGCTTCGGCCGATTTTGACCTAACTTGGTCACAAGCATCATTGACCACAACCATACATGTCACCTGACTTTTAATGGGTTAAATGTCACTGAGGGGTCAAATAAGCCAAAAATGTGAATTGAGCTAAAATTGTTTTTCTTCCTACATACAACATCCTACAATGACGTCACTTGCACATAAGAATCGGCTATATCCAGTGTTTATAGGGTGCACACAGAATTGAGGTCAAAGGTCATTAAGAGGGCATTACTGGTATAAGACCAAATACCTGTAAAATGCTTCTTGTGCCACAAATTACATAGCACAATGACGTCACCTGCATATATGTATCGGCTATACCCAGTGTCTAAAGGGTGCACACAGAATTGGGGTTAAAGTTCGTTAAGGGGTCATTTCCGGTCAGAGTTTAAAAAAGCTTTAAAAATTTATATCTGCTACATGCAACATAGTATGTTGATAACAACTTGCACTGATGCATGGTCACTGGCCAGTGTTTGTGGTCAAAGGTTAAATTTTTCAATAGCCACTTGTTAAAGACAGTATTTGAAGCATTTATCCGTTTTGCTTACTGCAATTTTTTTGTGACACCTCAGGACACCTTGTAGATAGGAATCATAGCTTTCCACATGCAAGGGACAAACTTGGGTAATCTAAACTTTCATATCGAGGGTTCAGAACCAGAAAGTTGTAACTCAGTATGACCAGCTCTCACAAAATGAGCATAAAGTTGGCTACTTGCTTTGGTCTTCAAAATATATTTCCTCCACAATGTGTTTTGTAATTAATTATGGACTCTATCTTCTATAGCTAGTGCCCTGGCGAGTTTGTGCTCATTTTGTGGGAGCATTTCTGGCTATCAACCCCAGAATTATGCTTTTGTGTACTACATCACATGTCATAGTAAATCTCTTATCACCTGTTAGATGGCTAACCCTTGACAAGAGAGAGAAGTGGTTTCATTAAAGGCACAGTTATAACTTGCTGACGTTTTAACATATCATTGCTAAAACTTGTGTATTATATTAAAGCCCAGGTATAAAGGATGATAAGGATGATATTAAAGTGTATTTACATTATTATACTTGAGTCATGTACAATTGTACATAAAAAGAATGTTTTTAAAAAACAATTAGATAAATGTGATAAATTAAATACTTGGAGGGGGTGGAAAATGTGGTACAAAATGCTGAGACAAAATGGTTGTGGTAAATTCTTCTTCCTTATAAGTGCTGGCCTCATATGTTTGAGTATTATCGTACTGCGTACAGACAAGCTGTACTTATTTCATGTTGGCGGGTCATGCTAATTTAAGCTTGGTATGGACAGTGCAGTTATTAAATAGCGAAAATTAATTCTTAAATGTGCCTTTAGTAGTAAAACACCTGTTATCATGTATCCAAAGTGCCAGTTGGTCTTTAGTTATTATAGTATTGGCCAAATAGATATTTAGTTATGTTTCCTATCTGAAAGTTCATTGATTATAACTTAGTCTACTTTAGTAGACCTTTTAATTATCATCCCTGTATTCTCTTCTGATCCAACAGCTATAAATCTTGGTAGCCCACTCCGAAAACCGCTGTCCCTGAGAGCCACGCCACCGAGAAAAACGCCTTTTTTTCTCTGGGAAGAGCAATCACTCAGTGGGGATGTGTTTTATGCATGGAATGGCATAGGAGTGTGAACTTTTATTTAAAAGGGAATGCAAAGCAGTCTAACTATAACTTTGCTAATGTTGTATGTATGAGTAGGTTAAACTTACACTTGCTCTATGAATCCAATGGCTTGGGGGAGGGTTATATTAACCCATTAAATGAAGGAAGAAAGAAAGAGTAGTCAGTAAAATAAATAAATATATAAATAAATAAATTAAATTAATTACCGGTAATTAATTAATGTCAAAGGTCATCCAACAGGTCAACTGGGGTCGAAGGTCATATGGGGTCAGCGGGGTGAAACAGTATCCTATCAGCTGGGGCTTTATAAACTTTTGTGCTGGTGATTGCATATTTTATTAACCCTTTAAATGAAGAAAGAAAAAAAGATATAGCTGATATAATAACAAACCTGTGAGTGTCTGTGTCCTCATGTTTCATCATGTAGTATTTATCCACATGTGGCCACAAGATTTTGGCCACATTGATACATTTATGTGTTTGCTATCTAAAAGTATATTTCCTGGACATCTGTAGGGGTACAGGGTTCAAACTTGGTGAGAACAAACTTAATGATCAGGGGAACATTTTGGAACACTTTGCAGGGGCCAGGTCAATGGTTATCTGGGGTCAAATCTCATAATTTGATTTTCTGGATATCTGTAATGGGCAAGGGTGAAATTAAGTGGGTGATGGGAGCCGTTTGGCCCCAGAAGCTCTGAAATGGCCCCTGGTTCTATCTCAATTGTAGTTGACCAGGGACACTTTTCTCACAAAACTAGCCCCTGGATAGTGAACTAAATTCAAAGCAACAAGTGCTTAATTGTACTCATCCAGGACATCTTTATTTTTATTGACCCTCTTAAGTGGAAATGGCCCCTGGATCCTTCCAATCTTGGTGAACCAGGGACCATTTTTGCCAAAGTGGCCCCTGGTTCAAGCTCTCTTATTTTCACCCTTGGTAAGGGGTATGGGGCTCAAACGCACTAGTGACAACAAATCTCATGACCAGGGAAACATTTTTCAGGGGTCAGGTCAAAGCTCATGCAGAGGTCAAATTTTTCGAAACGCATTTTCTGGGTATCTGTAAGGGGTACAGGGCTCAAACTCTTTGACAACAAACTTGATGACCAGGGGAACATTTTGGACTACTGTGCAGGGGTCAGGTCAAAGGTTATCTGGGGTCCAACCTTAGAATTGCATTTTCTGGACATCTGTAAAGAGTACGGGGCTCAAATTTGGTGAAAATAAACCTCGATGACCAGGGGAACATTTTTTGAACATTTTGCTGGGGTCAGATACCTCCAAAACACCAACATGCCCCAGCTAGGTTTGTGGTCTATGACCACCATTTGCCACTAGTTCTTCTTCTTCTTCTTCTTCTTTCTGTCAACATTTAACATAATTTGCTCTAGCTCCTTTATTATTTGACCGATTATGACCAAACTTGGGCACAAGCTCCACTACCCCAGCCTTTACATTTGACATGACCCATTTGGGGTCAAACGTCATGCATGAGTAATTTTGGCTAAAAAAGTGATTTTTACCAAAAATGCTTCTTCTCCTACAGATTACATGGCACAGTAATGAGATTTATACATTGACCTTGGCTATAGCCGGGGCCTATGGGGTCCTCACAGATTTGGGGTCAAAGGTGATTAAGGGGGTCTTTCCGGCACATAACCAAATACCTTCAAAATGCTTCTTTTCCTACAGATTCTATGGTACAGAGATGCGACTGACACATATGCATTGACATTAGTTGGTGTCTATGGGGTCCTCACAGATTTTGAGTTCAAGGTCAAACAGGGGACAAAAATGGTTGATTACTGAAAATCACTTTAAAATTCAATATTTTCTGCATATTACGTGCTGTGATCATCAGAATAATGCCAAAAGGGCTCTAGCATTATGTTCATATACGATTGTAATCAGATTTGGCTTAAACATGGAGGAGGGTCTGTTTTGGGGTCAAAAGGGGTAAAATTCTAAAGTTTGTCCAATTTAAATGAAAATTAGTATATGTGATCTTGATATGATTCAAAATATATTGGAGGTCATTTCAAGGTCACCAGAGGTCAACGAAAGGTCAAAAGGGGTCAAATTCTAATATTTGTCCAATTTAGATGAAAATTAGTATATGTGATCTTGATATGATTCAAAATATATTGGAGGTCATTTCAAGGTCACCAGAGGTCAACGAAAGGTCAAAAGGGTCAAATTCTAATATTTGTCCAATTTAGATAAAAATTAGTATATGTGATCTTGATATGATTCAAAATATATTGGAGGTCATTTCAAGGTCACCAAAGGTCAACTAAAGGTCAAAAGGGGTCAAATTACAAAGTTTATTCAATTTGAATGAAAATTAGTATATGTTATGTGGATATGATGCAAAATGTGGTGAAGGTCATTTCAAGGTCATCAGATGTCATTTCAAGGTCACGGCTAGACTTCGCAGCCTTACTAAGGATGCAATATATCTAGTTCTTGCACAGCCGCCATCGGCGCTGTGCATTGTTTTTACCGCGTTCTTCTTCTTTCTGTCAACATTTTGCAGACCCCCCCTCTTGAAATTTACAAATTGCTCTAGCTCCGACATACTTTCATGGATTTCAACCAAACTTAGACACACTCATCACTGGCACTTGCTACAAATGTCACATGATCAATTTCCGGTCAAAGATCATCCACTTCCGGTCAATGACCAAAAACGTGATTTTCACTAAAATGCTTCTTCTTCCACATATTACATAGCATCGTGACGTCACTTGCACACATGCATCATCTATGGCCAGTGTCTAAAAGTTGTTCACAGAATTGGGATCAAAGGTCATTAAGGGGTCACTTCCGGTAAAAGTCTGAAAAATTTGCAAATAATATTCAAAAAATCACTGTCCTTACAAATTACATAGCAGAGAGTCGCCATTAGCACATATGCATCGCTACTAGCCAGGGTCTTTAGGATGCCTACAGTTTTGGGGTCAAAGGTCATTAAGGGGTTACTTCCGGTCAAAAACCAAAATTATCAAAAAATGTTTAAAATTTTTTTATCTCAAAATGTAAACAGACCAGAGTAATATAACCATCATACATGAATCAGTGTTACCTGATGTATGAATGGTATTTTTATTTGGGGGGGTCAAAGGTCATTAAGGGGTCACTTCTTGTTTTTAGCTAAATAACTTCAAGAATTTTTATCTCAACAACTAAACATAGTAGAATTTTTAATTAAAATTGGAACAATGCATTTTGTCGGTGTACATAAGGTTTTATTTTCATTGAGGTCAAAGGTCATTAAGGGGTCAAAAGGTCAATCATAAATTTAAAAAAATCAAAATCCATGTATAAGTTTCGATTAAGCTGAAATTCAGCAGGAATATTCCTTATGACATCCTAAGCACTATGTAATATTTTTGCAGGGTCAAAGGTTATTAAGGGATCACTTCCGGTTCTCACAGATTCAGGGTCATAACTCATTTGTCACTGCTGGCTGTGCATGCTCGCGGTCGCAGGCGAACGCAATCAGATCTCGTTACACAGCCGTGACGTTAGTCACGGCTGTGTCTTTTTTCTTACAGGTTCTTTCTTCTTTCTTTACACAGCCGTGACGTTAGTCACGGCTGTGTCTTTTTTCTTACAGGTTCTTTCTTCTTTCTTTCTTTCTTCTGCCGACCACTACATTTGCTCTAGCACTTACATGCTTACACCGATTTTGACCTAACTTGGTCACAACCATCATTGACCATGCCCCTACATGTCATATGAAACTCGTGGGGTCAAAGGTCACGCAGGGGTCATAGGGGTCAAAAACGTGATTTCAACTCAAAATGCTTCTTCTCTCACAGATTACGTAGGACCGTGACACCACTTGCACACATGCATTGTTATTATCCAGTGTCTATGGGGTCCTGACAGATTTGGGGTCAAAGGTCATTAAGGGGTCACTTCCGGTATAAAACGAAAAACCTTCAAAATTTTTTATTTGCTAAGAAAAACATAGGACAGTAACGGTATGTTCACACATAAATTGCAGTTACCCTGTGTATATATGGTATTTTTTAATTTAGGGTCAAAAGGTCATTAAGGGCCACTTCCGGTATAAAAACGAAATACCTTTAAAATGCTTCTTCTCCCACAAATTACGTAGGACAGTGACACCACTTGCACACATGCATTGTTATTACCCAGTGTTTATGGGGTCCTCACAGATTTGGGGTCAAAGGTCATTAAGGGGTCACTTCCGGTATAAAACGAAAAACCTTCAAAAATTTTATATGCTAAGAAAAACATAGGACAGTAACGGTATGTACACACATGAATTGTGGTTACCCAATTCATATGTGGTATTTTTTTATTTGGGGTCAAATGTCATTAACGGGTCACTTCCGGTCTGAGACGAAAAACCTTCAAAATGTCCCTTCTGCCACAAGTAGCATAGCAAAATGGTTCCACGTGCACCCATGCATTGCCATTAGCCAATGTCTATCGGCATTTTCATATATTTTGGGGTCAAATGTCATTAGGGGTCACAACACGGCTGTGTTCGTGGGTTATACCACAGCTAAGTCTAGTTCTTCTTTCTTCTTCTTTCTGCCGACCACTTCATTTGCTCTAGCACTTACATGCTTACACCGATTTTGACCTAACTTGGTCATAACCATCATTGACCATGCCCCTACATGTCATATGAAACTCGTGGGGTCAAAGGTCACGCAGGGGTCATAGGGGTCAAAAACGTGATTTCAACTCAAAATGCTTCTTCTCTCACAGATTACATAGGACGGTGACACCACTTGCACACATGAATTGTTATTATCCCGTGTCTATGGGGTCCTCACAGATTTGGGGTCAAAGGTCATTAAAGGGTCACTTCCGGTATAAAACGAAAAATCTTCAAAATTTTTTATTTGCTAAGAAAAACATAGGACAGTAACGGTATGTTCACACATAAATTGTAGTTACCCTGTGTATATGTGGTATTTTTTTATTTAGGGTCAAAAGGTCATTAAGGGGCCACTTCCGGTATAAAACGAAATACCTTTAAAATGCTTCTTCTCCGACAAATTACGTAGGACAGTGACAGCACTTGCACACATGCATTGTTATTACCCAGTGTCTATGGGGTCCTCACAGATTTGGGGTCAAAGGTCATTAAGGGGTCACTTCCGGTATAAAACGAAAAACCTTCAAAATTTTTTATTTGCTAAGAAAAACATAGGACAGTAACGGTATGTTCACACATACATTGTAGTTACCCTGTGTATATGTGGTATTTTTTATTAAGTGTCAAAGGTCATTAAGGGCCACTTCCGGTACAAAACGAAATACCTTTTAAATGCTTCTTCTCCCACAAATTACGTAGGACAGTAACACCACTTGCATACATGCATTGTTATTACCCAGTGTCTATGGGGTCCTCACAGATTTGGGGTCAAAGGTCATTAAGGGGTCACTTCCGGTATAAAACGAAAAACCTTCAATTTTTTTTATTTGCTAAGAAAAACATAGGACAGTAACGGTATGTTCACACATGAATTATGGGTACCCAATTCATATGTGGTATTTTTTAATTTGGGGTCAAATGTCATTAAGGGGTCACTTCCGGTCTGAGACGAAAAACCTTCAAAATGCCCCTTCTGCCACAAGTAACATAGCAAAGTGGTGCCACATGCACCCATGCATTGACATTAGCCAATGTCTTTGGCCGTTTTCATATATTTTGTGGTCAAAGGTCATTATGGGTAACAACACGGCTGTGTTCGTGGGTTAGACCACAGCTTAGTCTAGTTACACAGCCGTGACGTTAGTCACGGCTGTGTCTTTTTTCTTACAGGTTCTTCTTCTTCTTTCTTCTTTCTTTCTGTCAACCATTACATTTGCTCTAGCACTCAAACGCTTACATCGATTTTGACCTAACTTGGTCACAATGATCATTGACCGTGCCCCTACATGTCACATGAAACTTGTGGGGTCAAAGGTCATGCAGGGGTCACAGGGGTCAAAAACGTGATTTCAACTAAAAAGGCATCTCTCCCACAACTTACGTTGGACAGTGACCCCACTTGCACACATGCATTGTTATTACCCAGTGTCTATGTGGTGTACACAGATTTGGGGTCAAAGGTCATTAAGGGGTCACTTCCGGTATAAAACGAAAAACCTTCACACATTTTTATTAGCTAAGTAAAACATAGCACAGTAACGGTATGTTCACATATGATCTGCAGTCACCCAATGTATATGTGGTATTTTTTTATTTGGGGTCAAAGCTCATTAAGGGGTCACTTCCGGTATAAAAAGAAATACCTTTAAAATGCATCTTCTTCCACAAATTATGTGGGACAGAGACACCACTTGCACACATGCATTGTTGTCACCCAGAGTATATGGGGTGTACACAGATTTGGGGTCAAAGGTCATTAAGGGGTCACTTCCGGTATAAAACGAAATACCTTCAAAAATTTTATTAGCTAAGTAAAACATGGGACAGTAACGGTATGTTGACACATGATCTGCAGTCACCCAATGTATGTGTGGTATTTTTTTATTTTGGGTCAAATCTCATTAAGGGGTCACTTCCGGTATAAAATGAAATACCTTTAAAATGCATCTTCTTCCACAGATTATGTAGGACAGTGACGCCACTTGCACACATGCATTGCTATTACCCAGTGTCTATGGGGTGTACACATATTTGGGGTCAAAGTTCATTTAGGGGTTACTTCCGGTATAAAACGAAAAACCTTCAAAAATTTTTATTTGCTAAGAAAAACATAGGACAGTAACGGTATGTTCACACATGAATTGTGGTTACCCAATTCATATGTGGTATTTTTTTATTTGGGGTCAAATGTCATTAAGGGGTCACTTCCGGTCTGAGACGAAAACCTTCAAAATGCCCCTTCTGCCACAAATAACATGGCAAAGTGATGCCACGTGCACACATACATTGACATTAGCCAATGTCTATGGGGTTTTCATATATTTTGGGGTCAAAGGTCATTAAGGGGTAACAACACGGCTGTGTTCGTGGTCTTGGACCACAGCTAAGTCTAGTTCTTCTTCTTTCTGCCGACCACTACATTTGCTCTAGCACTTACATGCTTACGCCGATTTTGACCTAACTTGGTCACAACCATCATTGACCATGCCCCTACATGTCATATGAAACTCGTGGGGTCAAAGGTCACGCAGGGGTCATAGGGGTCAAAAACGTGATTTCAACTCAAAATGCTTCTTCTCCTACAGATTACGTATGACGGTGACCCCACTTGCACACATGCATTACTATTACCCAGTGTCTATGGGGTCCTCACAGATTTGGGGTCAAAGGTCATTAAGGGGTCACTTCCGGTATAAAACGAAAAACCTTCAAAATTTTTTATTTGCTAACAAAAACATAGGACAGTAACGGTATGTTCACACATAAATTGTAATTACCCTGTGTATATGTGGTATTTTTGTATTTAGGGTCAAAGGTCATTAAGGGCCACTTCCGGTACAAAACGAAATACCTTTAAAATGCTTCTTCTCCCACAAATTACGTAGGACAGTAACACCACTTGCATACATGCATTGTTATTATCCAGTGTCTATGGGGTCCTCACAGATTTGGGGTCAAAGGTCATTAAGGGGTCACTTCCGGTATAAAACGAAAAACCGTCAAAAATTTTTATTTGCTAAGAAAAACATAGGACAGTAACGGTATGTTCACACATGAATTGTGGATACCCAATTCATATGTGGTATTTTTTTATTTGGGGTCAAACGTCATTAAGGGGTCACTTCCGGTATAAAACGAAAAACCGTCAAAATTTTTTATTTGCTAAGAAAAACATAGGACAGTAACGGTATATTCACACATGAATTGTGGGTACTCAATTCATATGTGGTATTTTTTTATTTGGGGTCAAATGTCATTAAGGGTCACTTCCGGTCTGAGACGAAAAACCTTCAAAATGCCCCTTCTGCCACAAGTAACATAGCAAAGTGGTGCCACATGCACCCATGCATTGACATTAGCCAATGTCTATGGCCGTTTTCATATATTTTGGGGTCAAAGGTCATTAGGGGTAACAACACGGCTGTGTTCGTGGGTTAGACCACAGCTTAGTCTAGTTCTTCTTCTTTCTGTCAACATTTAACATAATTTGCTCTAGCTCCTTTATTATTTGACCGATTATGACCAAACTTGGGCACAAGCTTCACTACCCCAGCCTTTACATTTGACATGACCCATTTGGGGTCAAACGTCATGCATGAGTAATTTTGGCTAAAAATGTGATTTTTACCAAAAATGCTTCTTCTCCTACAGATTACATGGTACAGTAATGAGATTTATACATTGACCTTGGCTATAGCCGGGTCCTATGGGGTCCTCACAGATTTGGGGTCAAAGGTCATTAAGGTGGTATTTCCGGCACATAACCAAATACCTTCAAAATGCTTCTTTTCCTACAGATTCTATGGTACAGAGATGCGACTGACACATATGCATTGACATTAGTTGGTGTCTATGGGGTCCTCACAGATTTTGAGTTCAAGGTCATATAGGGGACAAAAATGGTTGATTACTGAAAATCACTTTAAAATTCAATATTTGCTGCATATTACGTGCTGTGATCATCCGAATAATGCCAAAAGGGCTCTAGCATTATGTTCATATACGATTGTAATCAGATTTGGCTTAAACATGGAGGAGGGGTCTGTTTTGGGGTCAAAAGGGTAAAATTCTAAAGTTTGTCCGATTGAAATGAAAATTAGTATATGTGATCTTGATATGATTCAAAATATATTGGAGGTCATGTCAAGGTCAGCAGAGGTCAACCAAAGGTCAAAAGGGGTCAAGTTCTAAAGTTTGTCCAATTTAAATGAAAATTAGTGTATGTGATCTTGATATGATTCAAAATATTATGGATGTCATTTCAAGGTCAACAGAGGTCAACCAAAGGTCAAAAGGGGTCAAATTGCAAAGTTTGTTCAATTTGCATGGAAATTAGTATACGTTATGTGGATATGATGCAAAATATGTGGTGAAGGTCATTTCCAGGTCATCAGAGGTCATTTCAAGGTTACTAAGGATGCAATATATCTAGTTTCTTCTTTCTTCTTTCTGCCGACCACTTCATTTGCTCTAGCACTTACATGCTTACACCGATTTTGACCTAACTTGGTCATAACCATCATTGACCATGCCCCTACATGTCATATGAAACTCGTGGGGTCAAAGGTCACGCAGGGTCATAGGGGTCAAAACGTGATTTCAACTCAAAATGCTTCTTCTCTCACAGATTACATAGGACGGTGACACCACTTGCACACATGAATTGTTATTATCCCGTGTCTATGGGGTCCTCACAGATTTGGGGTCAAAGGTCATTAAAGGGTCACTTCCGGTATAAAACGAAAAATCTTCAAAATTTTTATTTGCTAAGAAAACATAGGACAGTAACGAGTATGTTCACACATAAATTGTAGTTACCCTGTGTATGTGTGGTATTTTTTTTATTTAGGGTCAAAGGTCATTAAGGGCCACTTCCGGTATAAAACTAAAATACCTTTAAAATGCTTCTTCTCCCACAAATTACGTAGGACAGTGACACCACTTGCACACATGCATTGTTATTACCCAGTGTCTATGGGGTCCTCACAGATTTGGGGTCAAAGGTCATTAAGGGGTCACTTCCGGTATAAAACGAAAAACCTTCAAATTTTTTTATTTGCTAAAAAAACATAGGACAGTAACGATATGTTCACACATGAATTGTGGTTACCCAATTCATATGTGGTATTTTTTATTTTGGGTCAAAGGTCATTGAGGGGTTACTTCCGGTCTGAGACGAAAACCTTCAAAATGCCCCTTCTGCCACAAATAACATAGCAAAGTGGTGCCACGTGCACCCATACATTGACATTAGCCACTGTCTATGGGCGTTTTTATATATTTTGGAGTCAAAGGTCATTAAGGGGTCACAACACGGCTGTGTTCGTGGTCTTAGACCACAGCTAAGTCTAGTTATTACTTTTGTTTTGTTTTGTTTTGTTTTGTTTATATATTGGTTATGATAATGATTACTAATTATTTTGTATGGTATATCTTACATCACATACATAAGTATAACACACACAAATACAAGACATGTTATATAAAAAGGCATATAATATAAAATTACAATCAGAAGAGTAAAAAGAGCAGCCTAAAAACAGACCAGACACCCAGATTAACAATATAAAAATATTAGATTTCTAAAAACGGTGGACAAATCCAGGAAAGCTCTTGTTTTGAATGAAAAATGCTGAAAGATGAAACAATAGCCAGTTTTGAAAGATTATCCCTGAATATTTTGAAGGATGTCGGGTTATTGCACAGTTTCAAGATTTCTTTTAAACGATGAGTATTGTCTGGTGTAATATATCCTCTTGAACCTACTTCTAAACAAATAAGACTAACTTCGTAACCAGAGTCTTCAATGTCAGCGACCAGGGGGGCATATTTGTTGCACTTTCGAACATGAGCTTTAGCAACGTTGAATTCAAAAGGGACAGTGAGCTTATGTTTTTCCAAAAAAGACAAATGTCCGGAACCAGGTTTGTAGTTGAACATTCAAAAGGAATTGTTGTGGGGGAAGGAATGATAGTTGCTCTGGTTACCAAGTCGGACAAAATTTAGGGAGGATTAACATCATTAATAAAGCCCAATTTAATGGTTTTGACAATATAATTGAGAATGTTGTTGTGTCTCCATGTGAACCGACCTTGTTCAAGGGAAGTTTTGCAATGGTTAAGCACGTGGTGGAGGGTCTCACGGTTCCCGCTAGCTCGGAATTAACATGGTTTAGAAATGTAGGCTATATGTTTTCCTATGTTTGCAAACTTGATGATTGATGAGTATTAATCACGATGGTCAGTCATGACTTATCTGGCATAATTATAACATTCTTTTAGTAATTAACATGATTAAGGAATTCTTTAAGTGATTATGAACAACCACAATCTAGGCCATCGCCCTGATGACGTCCAGAGAACAAATGTTACTTTCATCCTTTTCCAAGTACAAAATTGTATATCATTCATAAGGTGGTTTTGCATGATTTAGTAAAAGAAGCTACCGCCCATCATCTTCTTATGATTAATAGTACAAGCAAGGTTAATGTAACATGGTAAAACAATAGAGATGAGTTCTAGGAAAGTGATGGTTTCCTACATGATGATTGGATGGTTAAGTTGGATGTAAGTGATGTGGGTTAAGAAGTGTTTTTGACATGTTTGAGAGTTAGTTAAGTTTTGGAAGTTGAAGAAGAAGGATCACAAATAAATATCACATCAAGCAAAGGAATATTAACTTTGTACTTTCATCGTATATCACATCAAGTCTCTACCTCATGACCTGAGTTAGTTCCCCAGACCATCATCAACAGCCCGGTTATAATATTATAAAATTTGTGAATGCACTTTGGCGTTTTCGGTGCGATTTTAGGCTTACCGTGATTTAACGTTGATATCTGGTCTTGCTCCTTTTATAATTTTACTTTGATCGTCGGCTTTTGTAAATAACAGAATGTAGATTGGCTCTGAATAAGTATCGTAATCCACTTGGTGGTTTTTTTTATGATATAATTCGTTTGAATTTGCATGTAACAACCCAAACTCGACCTCTGAATTCGGGGTTGAAGACTGTTTTCGGAATTCCTGTGGACTCAAACAAGTGCACGAGTGGCGACTATGGTTTTATACTTCCCGCATTCATGATTGCGTCAACGCCTAATAATATACTTCTTTGTATAGGTTGACTGTAGTTGGTATGCGGCTGGTATACAAATAATTGGTTACATATCAATGACCATTAACTTCAGGGATAGACCCTTTGCACGCCTTTCTATCATGCAGTATCTTTACCCGCAGACATGTGCCCGTGTCATGTGCCAATATTGCGTAACGTTAAAGGTTAATATATTTTTTGACATTGAGAGGACTGTGTGCTTCTATGGCCGAGCGGTCTAAGGCGTTGTGGCCCGTTTCTTCGTTGCTGTTCTGATCGTCGCTTGTTCGAAACCGTGCGTCTGTTACTTTTCTTACTGCTGCTTTATTTTTCCAGCGTAGGGTCTAGAAAAACTTTGGGAGAGCGTGGCGCAATGGTTAGGGTACTTGCCTTTAGTGCACGAGGTCCCGGGTTCAATTCCCGGCGGTGGCGATTTGCTGGGATATTGACATGGAAAAAAAGTCTGAAATTAATTGGCAACTTCTGTAGATTAAATTTAGACTTCCGCTCTCCCCATGGTTCATTTAGAATTGGGTAAATGAATCATGAAAGTACTCCGTCCTTCGGAGGGGACGTTAAGCCGTCGGTCCCGTGTGCAGAGAGCCATACCTGTACATGTATTTCGCAGCCAGTTTCGAAAAGAGTAGGGTGTTAACCCCTGACTGTTCCCAACCCGTCCCGGTGTTCAAATGGACCCCAATGGAAATAAGCTTCAATAGAGGCTTTCTTGGGTTATCCAGGGTTGTCAAAACCCGAACAAATCAAATCAAATCAAAACTAATTTATAATTTCTTTTCGTATTATTTATTTATTTATTTATTTATTTATTTATTTATTTATTTATTTATTTATTTATTTATTTATTTATTTATTTATTCATTTATTCATTTATTCATTTATTCATTTATTCATTTATTTATTTATTTATTTATTTATTTTTCGATTGATTATTTGATGATTGAGTGAGCAGATTTATCGATTGCTACTTTAGTTGTGGGACTTCTATTTGATTTTGAATGACATCGTACATTAGTGTTGATTTTTTCCGTTAAACATTATCAAGAATTAATGTCACAGGGTTTAGTGCAGATAGGAAGTTGGCTTAGTGATACTATCTGTTGATTCAGAAACGGAAGGTGCCGGGTTCGATTCCCACCTATGTCTATTTTTTTTAAAGACTTGGAAAATTACTGCAGTAAGTTTATTTGGCGCGCGATCTCAGTTATTCATTTTCTGATGGCCGTGCCTCTTACAGACACCCTCCCTCTGGAATCCAAACCACGGTTCGCTCATTACACCTCCCTTCATGTTGTACCAAACTTCTAGAGGCAGTCTACATGTAGTTGAAATACCTGTATTGTACTTAAGGAGATCACTCCTAGTATAACACATAATCAGCTGGATTATCACACAGATAAGTACTTTGAAGATGAAAATATTTATCATTCAGATAATTAGACTGATCAATCGATAGAGTAACAAGTGTAATTGACTGTACAGCCAACAACAACAGTGAAAAACTAGAAGGCTATATATTTGTACACAAATACGGCTATACCCGCATGTTATCGGTGTACCCAAACTTACAGTCCTTATTTGCTGAGGACTTAAAATAAATAAATTGTAAAAAGTCGCCCAATTGGGCAGAAAATGTGTAAAAAGTGAAAGTCCAAGTCACAAGCTTTAATTGAATGTAGGTTGCACTGTCGTAGCACTTAAAATAAAGAAATTGTAAAAAGTCCCCCCCCAGGGGAGTCGTCTCTCTTACTCTCCATAGGTTGCTGTTGTCAGTATCTCGTACTCACAGTGAGGCTATGCAATATGATTAGGGGAAACTATTCCAGAGGGAGTATGCAAATTAAATGGAACAGCCATTTCAGAGGGAGTATGTAAATTATACGGAACATCCTTTTTTGGGGCCATTTCAGAGGGAGTATGTAAATTAAATGGAACAGCCAATGGGTATGTAATTTAACTGAGCCTTAACGCTTCACGCTGGTATTTCAAATACGATTTGTCTGTTTAGTCCTACGTGTGTGGGGTGGAGGGGTGTGTGGGTGTTAGTAACAATATAATTCTCAGGTGCTATCTCTGTACATATTCTGAGCCCGGAAGCTGCTTTCTTTGATGAGAAACGGCACGCCCTTTGTTTTAACATTTGGGGCCCTGGGGCCCATAATATTTGACTTATGAGGCTCATGTACATAATTATGTTGAAGTATAATTCTCTAGTGCTATCAGTAGACTCAAGCTGGCCACTGTAGCTACTTTATTTACTCTGAGCCATAAACTCTGAGCCATAAAGCTACTTTATATGATGAGAAACGGTCGGCCCTTTGTTTTAACATTTGGGGCCCTAGGGCCTAATATATAGGACTTATGGGGTTCACGCACATATGTTAAAGTATGATTCTCAAGTGCTATCAGTAGACTCAAGCTGGGCATTGTAGCTGCTTTATTTACTGATTAACGGCCGGCCCTATGTTTTAGCGTTTGGAGCCCTAGGGCCCATATTATGTGACACATGGGGTTCATATATACATATAACAATATAATACTGAAGACCTATTAGTGTACCAAATCTAAACCCTGTAGCTCCTTTATTTGCTGAGAAACGACCGGCCCTTTGTTTTAACATTTGGGCCTCTGGGGCCCCTAGCCTAAAACATTTGGGGCCAAAATGGGCAAAAGGCAATTTACAACTTAGGGCCCATATATGTGCCACATATGAGCTCTAGTGGACTTGTAGTTTTATAGCTAGCCTTGTCAATCTGTTGTCCCTTATTTTAACATTTGGGGCCCTGGGGCCCATAATATATGACATGTGGGGCTCATGTATATTTGTTTATATAGAGTACCCCTGGATCTATCAGTGTACCAACTCAGGGCTCCGAGGCTGCTTCATTTAATGAGAAACAGCATGCTTTGTATTTTTACATTTGGGCCCCTGGGGCCTGTGACCTTTGACCTCTGGGGCCAAGATGTGCTGGGGCCCTTGTAGGGCTCTGGGGCCCTTGTAGTTTTAGCGCTAGCTCTGTCAATTTGTTGCCCCTTATTTTAACATTTGGGGCCCTGGGGCCCATAATATATGACATATGGGGCTCATGTATACTTGTATATATAGAGTACCCCTGGGGCTATCAGTGTACCAACTCAGGGCCCTGAGGCTGCTTCATTTGATAAGAAACAGCATGCTTTGTATTTTTACATTTGGGCCCCTGGGGCCCGTGACCTTTGACCTCTGGGGCCAAGATGGGCAAAGGATAAATCTACTGGGTAGGGCCCATAAGTGTACCACATATGGGCCCTGTGGCCCTTGTAGTTTTAGCGCTAGCCTTGACAGAATGTTGTGTTTGATGGAGGAGAAGAAGGAGAAGAAACCATAGAATGGCAATATACCCGTTCATGCTTCGCATGCGGGTATAACTAACACTGTGTACAAGTATGGCAGCCATGGGCTAGATTATACAAGATGATGATGAAAAAACAAGTCACAGTTAATATTTCCTCAAAAGTTGTAAAAACTCCAAAACAATGTGTCCACTTTGTTCACAAATGTTATCCAAACATATGTACATCAAATGGAGGGTTGCAAATGCACCATAGCTGGAGAAATCACAATTTGTTTCAGAGACAGATGCAAGGTGCTACCATTGGTGCACACTCTATTAGCATAAATTATATACCAACTTTTTGGCGCAGTATAATAAATGAACGAACCCCTAAATAATGTTAACTATGAGTATGACTGTTATCAAATGAACAAAAATATCTGAGTCACTTTACTCTTGTATCACTCACCTTTCTACGTTTATAAACGTTTAGCATATAGGTGTTGGGTGGAAAATGGATTTTAGGAACATCAAGAAAGAAAGAAATGTAACTTGAAAATGTTATTATAGGCTTACCGCTGGTTTTGATCCCCGTGTGTGCAATTTATCAGCAAATTGCTTTCCTGTTTCATGATTATATAGTCGTACATAAGTGGCACATTTACCCGACACATTATCTGGGTCATGCTCTCCTGTTATATCACTATTTTTCGAATTTGATTGGGTTGACGTTTCCAACTTCTCCATATCGATGAGAAAAAGTAACAGTGACTTAAAGTTTATGCAGAAATCCCAATAGTGACCAGTAGTATTTTTTTTGCTCAAGGAAAAGAGGACAGGGCAGATATTTAATAATCCATAATATAACCCAACATTGAGGATGAGAAATGACCAATGATGCAAAACGGGATTGATTATTAAGGTTAAATACAACTGACTTTCAAGGCTTGATTCCAGAGGGGCGTAAGGTGCGCTTCAGACTCCGTATTGTACGTGCAATATTGTATGTACAATATTTTTCGTGACGTCAGAAAGTATTGCACGTACAATAAAAAGTATGTACCGGGAAAATATATATTTTGCCACAATCATTGGTTGCTTAATTGATACGGAGTTGCCAAATTTCTAAGAGTGGTAAATTTAGTGCAGTGTTCGTGCACGGATGATGAACAGTTTTTTTATGTCTTCTTGTATTCAACTGTACTTGAATTATTACATAATCAATGGGCACCTTTAAAGTTAATAATATTAATACTGATATTAATATTAAAAAAAATATTAAAATTGCAATGATAATATAAATGGCACATTCAGTTCTTATTCATTTATTTATTTATTTATAGATTTATTTATTTAGGCCTATTTGTTTATGTATTTATTGATTGATTGATTAATGATTGATTAATTGATTTAGAGATTCATATATATTTAGTCATATATTGATTTAGTCAGTTTCTTAAGTATTATTTGTAGACCTATGTATTTATTCTGGTTTTGATTTTATTGATATTGATATTTTTATTATTTTTTTTTTTTTTGTCATAGCATTTGTTACATTATAACACGTTGTGTTATGAGTTTGCAACACCTTTTTACATGTTGATATCGGTGAGGCATGTTATGATGGTGTATGTTATAGGCCTACCTATGATCATCACAATACATCCATAAACGTGTTAATGCAGTAACCGTAGCTTTATAGGGGCACGGGAGCCCCCCCAATTGATCAGAATTTTAGAAAATGCATAGGAAAACTGCCAAAAACGGCTTGTGTCCCTCCCCCCTCATCAGACCCGGATGCAACGCCTTCTATACTTTTTCATTAATTATAGGCCTATTAATAGTAATGCGTTGAGATCTTAAAAGTAATATCCGCCTTTATTTCTTTCTTTTGAAATGATATACTCGTTACAAAAACAAATCAGCATGGAAAACATTTTTTTCGTCAGAGGCAGATATTTGGTCTAATCAGTGTAAGCTACAAAATAGACGATCTTTTAAAATCATTTTTAAATGGCTTTTTTTTCAACCTTATTGTTTGTATTTGTAATGTTCACACAATCTGACAATGTCCCAACTTATACATAATGTGAATCGAGCCATTTAACATGTGCTTGTAGGACAACGATTTTGAATTAAACATGTTAATTGTGATATCTTAATTCCCCTAGAACACCACAGTTAAGCGTCCGAAATTGTAAGTGGGTTTTCTTTTATTTTACCTCATTATTTCGTTAAAAGTACTCGAAAACCCTCCTAAGAGTTGTTACTAATAAATATTTCATAATTTTGGGCAAAGAATAGCCAAATAGTTGACCGAAATCGTATATTTGTACCAATATTTGACTGAAATCGTATATTAGCATTACCGTCCCTTCGTGGCTTTATTGCAAGCCAAATTGCTGCTAAATGTGAAACGAGATTACTTGAAATATATATTTCAGAGTTGAAAGAGTTTCAGCTATACGAACATATTTCTGAATATGTCTCTCTGATTGGTTGATTGTCAAGAGGATTACGGCATCCTCAAAGCCTCCTGCTGTAATTCTCTATATTCGATATCTATTATAGGACCGATCTTTTGAAATCCATACAAGCGTGTCAAATGAAATAGTCTCGAATCATAATTTGTGCACGATACAACGTTGATAGGCCTACCGTACGTCAGATTTCGGAATTTTATTGAAAATAGGCATAAATTACATTGAACAGGTTGAATGCTGGCAAAAGTAGACAAAATAACTATGGGTCGAATTTACATTAATCAGTGTCCTGGGCCTGGGTAACATTTAGGACTCCTTCGCATTCTAAAACAATACTTCACCAAATGTCCTTGCTTTCATTTTCCCATTTAATTTGTTTTAATTTTAATTAATTTCTTTATCCACTGGCTCTGTGGTAAATCCGGCGGTATTGCCAAATATTTCTCGTCCGTTATCCGTGTTAATCTATTTATTTATTAAAATCCTGTAATCACATGTATAGGCCTAGTGTATTTGATAACAAAGTTGTTTTTATTTTTGATTAGAATTTGGGGTTCCATAGATTTACAAGTGGTCTGTTCTTACACGATTTCATATATAAAATATGTTTGGGCATGGCGGAATTAGTATATGATTAAAAATAGACATACTCTTAGGCCCCCTTTTTTAATGTTTGTACATTATTAATATTAATATTAATGTACAAAATGCAAACGAATGTATATATATTTGATTGTTTTGTAAACATTAAATTTGATGTTTACTCATAATTATGTCTGGAAAGTCAGGGATAAAACTAAGGAGTATCGGTATTTAGTTTCCTGGGAAAGTGGATCAGATGAGCAGTGAGTAAAAACATTCCCTCTAAATGTTTATTTTATGTTTATTTGTTAATGAATTTATTAGGCCTACTGGTAAAGTGCAGAAAAAAAACCAAACGCACTCTAGGATTTTTCATCAGCAGCAGTAGAAATTTCTCTTGCATAGATTTTCGGGTGACCTCGCTTGGATTTAGCAAACAATGAACCGTCAGGGTTATAGCGCGTTATTTAATCTGATTCAACTCGTCGTGGCACGTATATTTATTGGACGTGCAATACTTTTTGACGTCACGAAAAATATTGTACATACAATATTGCACGTACAATAAGGAGTCTGAAGCGCACCTAAGTTAATAATGGAAACAGCCATACAAAAAAGAATGAACTCACGCGTAGTGTATCAATCTGAACTAGGGCCACGGACAAACCGCGGCTCGTGAGTCATCCTCTACGTTGCAGGGATAGGGAGGGGGCGACCATGATAGGACCATATGGGCTGATTGGGGGGGTGATTGTGGGCATAGGCGTAATGCACGATGTGCACGGACTAACTGCGGTCTGTGGATATAGGCCTAATGATACGATGCAGATAACAGTTTATTTAATATATACACGTTGCATAGACCATTGATGTCACATTGCATTTTCATGAAAACTAATTCATATGTCTGAAATTAAAGCGTTAGTGATATCGTTTGATTCGTTTCTAATTCTAAATAATAATGTGCAAATTAAATCTGTTTCAGTTCCATAGCATTATAATTATATTTATTTATGTTAAAATCTTTCTGCACTTAATTTCAAATTGCAGGTATATTTTCATGAATGAGGATTTTAAATTATAAATTAGGGCTGTTTCCCCGGAAATATATTATAAAAATTTTTCAATATAGGCTCCTACTAATTCTACAGTCCCATAGCCTAATATCCATATAGCACCATATAGCAAAATGTGCACTTGAAAGAGTGTTCACTGCCTAGGTATAGAGTGAAAGTGCAAAATATGCCTACATTACTTTCAACACAATTTTAGTCTGCGGCCTATGGTGTTCTACGGGAGACCATGCATCACTGAGCCAACTATGATAAGTGTTACTTCTTTTTTTGCACGGCTTGGTGCCTTTTAGCTGTGGGGCCTGAGTCAATTATGAGTTCTGAATCTGATTTCTTATTTACAATGTTATTGATGCATTGTGTTTAATTAAGGAACACTGCGAATTTTCAACTACTATGTCCACGCCGACTGCGCCGAGATAAAAACTAGGCTACATGTCCAATTTGGACATGGACGCACTTAAATAATGGCCCATGCAACGGAACCTTGGACGAACTCGAATAATGAGTTATTATTGCAGAAATCCCAATAGTGACCAGTAGTATTTTTTTTTGCTCAAGGAAATGAGGGCAGGGCAGATATTTAATAATCCATAATATAACCCAACATTGAGGATGAGAAATGACCAATGATGCAAAACTGGATTGATTTTTAGGGGTGTGACTATACGACTGGTTGGAGACGGCAGAGCAGAAAACCGTCACCCTCGAAAATAGTTGAAAGAGGCCATCAACCTTTTAGACCAGTTCTCTTTTTTTAGACCTAAAGTTTATGCGGACATCCCAGTTGTCCCGGCCAGTATAGTATTTTTCTGCTCATGGAAATGAGGGGGAGGACAGATATTTAATAATCCATATATAACTCATCGTGGAGGATGTGAAATGACCAATAATGCAAAACTGGATTCACCTTTAGATATCGGGGGGGCTTGGTAACATGTGTTTGGTTGCCGATCCATGCTCGTCTTCATGGTCCTCGAAGTTTTTTCTTTGGGTGCTCCGGTTTTCCAACTGCACCTATTTAAATCGGACCTCTTCCCCTGTCCTGTGGAGTCCGGTTGGCATCCCGGCCTTCAATTAGCCTATGAGCACTATGGGCTTTGCCTGGCTTCGGCCGAATGTAAGAAATAAAAATTAATAAATAAACTAGTATAATAGGCCTATTAGGCCTAAGTGGTATTTAGTTTGCTATTTTGGTTCTTTATACATGCCGTACTATATTATTAGACTGCCGTAGATTCAAAAGATGGTATATTAATGTCTCACAGCTGAAGACATGCAGTTTGGGTATTATCTTTTTTAATTCTACCCTTTTGTGACTTTTTGACTATTCAGGTTCCGTACAGTGTCCGTTTTTTGCGTTTAAGTGATAGTCATGCTGTTCGTGAGAATATTACTAGGCCTATGATGTTACAAATTGATATATTTCATTAAACCTATGATGAAAACATTTACAATTTCTTTAATTAATTTTAAAAAAAACCTATACCTTATTAAAGCATAGGCCTACATCATTCATGATGAACGTGAAGAAATTAGTGTCATTCACGCATTAAGGTAGGAGCATCGGATAATAGGCCCATGCAGGAAAATAGCCACTATTTCAAATCAGAATTATGTATCCATTTCAAATATATAATCAATTGAAGATAAGTCTTTACTCCATTGATTTTTAATGTTTCATGAAAATTTAAACAATTCTTATGTTTTTTTGAAAATTCCCTAATTTTTTCTACAAATAATTATTGCTAGCCTAGAGGGAATGTGATATGGTTTCCATAGTTTGTGGGGTGGTTAATAAGCCTAATACCTAAAATCTCTCGCCAGATTTTTTGATAAAGTGTTTATTTTTTGAGAAAATCATTTTTCTATTTTTAAATTAGGGAAATCTAGAAACACCCATAACTTAAAATAGAAACACTTTATTAAAAAAAGCTGGCGAGAAAAGTTTCTAAATTTAATAACCTTTCATATGACACCTTGTTTGTTAAAATTGGCCTTATGGTTAGCTCAGACAATAATTATGAAATTGGGTCATTCAGTGTTTCTAGATCAAATCAAGAAAATTTGAGCAAGTACTAACATTACCTTCAAATATCCCCTATATTATTGACCAATATATTGGAAAAAAGTCACTAATATTATTTGGTAACATTTTTGTAATAAAAAGATCCAAAAAGCAGTTCTATAAATGGGATAGAAAGGAGAAAAAATAATATTTAAACATAGTATCCATTTTCAAACTTTTACCAATTTTAGTGAACGAGGCTTAGTGTCAAAACCACTTTATGTGCAAAGTCAATGGGGTTTTCTAATGATAAAAAATGGCATAACTCAAAAACGCTTTGTTGGCAAAAAATTAAAACTTGGCAGGCAAGTTTATCTCACCCAACTACACATCCTGTATCATTTTAAACCAAATCTGTGCATGACACCGTAGCCGATGTTTCTACCGGTGGTATTGGAGGCATTATGGAAGTGCTCTAAGCATGTTTTAAACAGATTAATTGAGTAGAGCAATTAAAGCACACTTATCAATATGCCTTAATTTGTTTGAAGTAAATCGGACATACGGTTTTTAAAATAGATCAATTTATATTTTCTTTGTATCTAATTATGTTTATCAATAATCAATAAAGTTAATGAGCTAAAATGACTGGAGAAGCTTATTAACATATAATTTTTGCTAATATTTTGCTAAAAATCCAGGCATAAATGTATGGTATACTTTTATTTGCATATACTTCTGCAATATACGTTCTAATGTATTGTACAGTGAAGCCGCCCCCTAATTTGCATATTTACATAATTAATTAGCATTTATGTAAATTAGCTTATTAATTATATGCAAATTAGAGGGCGGCTTCACTATTAGTATATAATACATTATAACATAATTATTAGAAACACTTTGACCCCTAGGCAAAAGTATGCAAATTAAAGTACCCTAAACTTTTATGCATGGATTTTTAGCAAAATAATATTGGCCAAAATTACATATTAATGAGCCTTTCCAGTCCTTTTAGCTCATTAACTATATTGATTATTGACCAAAGAAGATCCTGTAAGAAAAAAGACACAGCCGTGACTAACGTCAACGGCTGTGTAATAAATTGATGTATTGTGGAAACCGTATGCCCGTTTTGCTCCAAACAAAATGCATATTGATCAGTGTACTTTACCCTACTCAAAGCATTTCCTAAACAAGAGGTGGGAAGTCCAGAATTGATTGATTGATGCCACCATATAGCTTAATGCGGATAATCACCACTTCCTACCATCCTATTTTCATCGATATACATCGATCACTTATCAAGCTTTAGGACCCTTCCTTATACAGCTTTATACCGAAAGTAGCCTAGAAAAAAAAACGCACAAAAGACAATAATTCAAACGTTACCCTGATTAAAAATTCTGATGTAAATAGTGGTGGGTTATAGAATGATGATGCTTCAAATTTCTTAGGGAACCAGCTTATTTGATGCAGTATGATCTCCTGAGCATTTTGACACCTTTTTCATCCAAATCGGCCAAAAAATGAGAAGGTGCCGGACAAAACAAGTATTTGGACAGGGGGGTCTGTTGGGGGTCTGAAAATCAATATTTTCATCGACAATCATTATTATATGCCTGATTCTGGGAAAGTTGGTATTGATTTGTATGTAATAACGTCCAAATAAGGATATGAGGGCGCTTCGCATTTAACTTGCAAACGATCTTTAAAACGGAAATTTCAATGGTGTATGTATGAAGATAATCATAGGTAGTACCTGCTCAAGAAATTTGAGCGATTTACATTGTACGGTTTGATTTTGGCAGCCATTTGAATATTTCATAGAACGCTGCCATTCAACTGTACAGGGGTCAATGCACTTTAAAATGTGTACGTTTTAATGGAAGGCTTCTTGAGAATACGAAAAATGGTGCCACGGTCAAACGAAAAGAAATATAATGCCCAAATTTCTTGAGGATGTGCCACATGTGATTATCTTCATACTGACATCATTAAAATTTCATGTGAAAAGAACGTGTGCATGTTTTATGCAAAGCGCCCTCACATCCTTATTTGGACGTAAAACGGGCATTTTAATGCGATATAATACCCCGATTTTCATCAGTACCCCTCTTCTTTATTTTCTTGCAAATTTATTAAGTACATATATATATTAGGGACAGTCTGTTTAGCTCAGTGGTTAGAGCGCTCGCCCGACAAGCGAGAGGTCTGGGGTTCAAGTCCCCGCACAGGCAGGTATGTCCGGAGTTTTTTCTCTGGTATATCTGCCTATGCATGTTATGTTTCCATTTGTAAATTCATGTTTAAATGTGCTAGTGTGCGATGCGTAATTCTTCTTTCCCTGTATATTGATATATTAAGAATAACGATTAAGCATCATTAATTTGATCTCGTGCGCTAGTTGTAATGTTTGAATGTTTCCATGTTCCAGTGTATGATGCGTAAGCCTCTTCCTCTGTTTGTATGATTATATTAGGCTGGCGGGTAAGCATCATTAATTGATCTCGTACACTGGTGTGTAATGTGTTGTTTGTACTGTTCACCCTTGACTGCTCATATCCATAAGTACCAGACTTGAGTCCTGTTTATCAGGGACAGTCTGTGTAGCTCAGTGGTTAGAGCGCTCGCCCGACAAGCGAGAGGTCTGGGGTTCAAGTCCCCGCACAGGCAGGTATGTCCGGGGTTTTTTCTCTGGTATATCTGCCTATGCATGTTATGTTTCCATTTGTAAATTCATGTTTAAATACGCTAGTGTGCGATGCGTAATTCTTCTTTCCCTGTATATTGATATATTAAGAATAACGATTAAGCATCATTAATTTGATCTCGTGCGCTAGTTGTAATGTTTGAATGTTTCCATGTTCCAGTGTATGATGCGTAAGCCTCTTCCTCTGTTTGTATGATTATATTAGGCTGGCGGGTAAGCATCATTAATTGATCTCGTACACTGGTGTGTAATGTGTTGTTTGTACTGTTCACCCTTGACTGCTCATATCCATAAGTACCAGACTTGAGTCCTGTTTATCAGGGACAGTCTGTGTAGCTCAGTGGTTAGAGCGCTCGCCCGACAAGCGAGAGGTCTGGGGTTCAAGTCCCCGCACAGGCAGGTATGTCCGGAGTTTTTTCTCTGGTATATCTGCCTATGCATGTTATGTTTCCATTTGTAAATTCATGTTTAAATGTGCTAGTGTGCGATGCGTAATTCTTCTTTCCCTGTATATTGATATATTAAGAATAACGATTAAGCATCATTAATTTGATCTCGTGCGCTAGTTGTAATGTTTGAATGTTTCCATGTTCCAGTGTATGATGCGTAAGCCTCTTCCTCTGTTTGTATGATTATATTAGGCTGGCGGGTAAGCATCATTAATTGATCTCGTACACTGGTGTGTAATGTGTTGTTTGTACTGTTCACCCTTGACTGCTCATATCCATAAGTACCAGACTTGAGTCCTGTTTATCAGGGACAGTCTGTGTAGCTCAGTGGTTAGAGCGCTCGCCCGACAAGCGAGAGGTCTGGGGTTCAAGTCCCCGCACAGGCAGGTATGTCCGGAGTTTTTCTCTGGTATATCTGCCTATGCATGTTATGTTTCCATTTGTAAATTCATGTTTAAATGTGCTAGTGTGCGATGCGTAATTCTTCTGTCCCCTGTATATTGATATATTAAGAATAACGATTAAGCATCATTAATTTGATCTCGTGCGCTAGTTGTAATGTTTGAATGTTTCCATGTTCCAGTGTATGATGCGTAAGCCTCTTCCTCTGTTTGTATGATTATATTAGGCTGGCGGGTAAGCATCATTAATTGATCTCGTACACTGGTGTGTAATGTGTTGTTTGTACTGTTCACCCTTGACTGCTCATATCCATAAGTACCAGACTTGAGTCCTGTTTATCAGGGACAGTCTGTGTAGCTCAGTGGTTAGAGCGCTCGCCCGACAAGCGAGAGGTCTGGGGTTCAAGTCCCCGCACAGGCAGGTATGTCCGGAGTTTTTCTCTGGTATATCTGCCTATGCATGTTATGTTTCCATTTGTAAATTCATGTTTAAATGTGCTAGTGTGCGATGCGTAATTCTTCTTTCCCTGTATATTGATATATTAAGAATAACGATTAAGCATCATTAATTTGATCTCGTGCGCTAGTTGTAATGTTTGAATGTTTCCATGTTCCAGTGTATGATGCGTAAGCCTCTTCCTCTGTTTGTATGATTATATTAGGCTGGCGGGTAAGCATCATTAATTGATCTCGTACACTGGTGTGTAATGTGTTGTTTGTACTGTTCACCCTTGACTGCTCATATCCATAAGTACCAGACTTGAGTCCTGTTTATCAGGGACAGTCTGTGTAGCTCAGTGGTTAGAGCGCTCGCCCGACAAGCGAGAGGTCTGGGGTTCAAGTCCCCGCACAGGCAGGTATGTCCGGAGTTTTTCTCTGGTATATCTGCCTATGCATGTTATGTTTCCATTTGTAAATTCATGTTTAAATGTGCTAGTGTGCGAGGCGTAATTCTTCTTGCCCCTGTATATTGATATATTAAGAATAACGATTAAGCATCATTAATTTGATCTCGTGCGCTAGTTGTAATGTTTGAATGTTTCCATGTTCCAGTGTATGATGCGTAAGCCTCTTCCTCTGTTTGTATGATTATATTAGGCTGGCGGGTAAGCATCATTAATTGATCTCGTACACTGGTGTGTAATGTGTTGTTTGTACTGTTCACCCTTGACTGCTCATATCCATAAGTACCAGACTTGAGTCCTGTTTATCAGGGACAGTCTGTGTAGCTCAGTGGTTAGAGCGCTCGCCCGACAAGCGAGAGGTCTGGGGTTCAAGTCCCCGCACAGGCAGGTATGTCCGGAGTTTTTTCTCTGGTATATCTGCCTATGCATGTTATGTTTCCATTTGTAAATTCATGTTTAAATGTGCTAGTGTGCGATGCGTAATTCTTCTGTCCCTGTATATTGATATATTAAGAATAACGATTAAGCATCATTAATTTGATCTCGTGCGCTAGTTGTAATGTTTGAATGTTTCCATGTTCCAGTGTATGATGCGTAAGCCTCTTCCTCTGTTTGTATGATTATATTAGGCTGGCGGGTAAGCATCATTAATTGATCTCGTACACTGGTGTGTAATGTGTTGTTTGTACTGTTCACCCTTGACTGCTCATATCCATAAGTACCAGACTTGAGTCCTGTTTATCAGGGACAGTCTGTGTAGCTCAGTGGTTAGAGCGCTCGCCCGACAAGCGAGAGGTCTGGGGTTCAAGTCCCCGCACAGGCAGGTATGTCCGAGTTTTTCTCTGGTATATCTGCCTATGCATGTTATGTTTCCATTTGTAAATTCATGTTTAAATGTGCTAGTGTGCGATGCGTAATTCTTCTTTCCCCTGTATATTGATATATTAAGAATAACGATTAAGCATCATTAATTTGATCTCGTGCGCTAGTTGTAATGTTTGAATGTTTCCATGTTCCAGTGTATGATGCGTAAGCCTCTTCCTCTGTTTGTATGATTATATTAGGCTGGCGGGTAAGCATCATTAATTGATCTCGTACACTGGTGTGTAATGTGTTGTTTGTACTGTTCACCCTTGACTGCTCATATCCATAAGTACCAGACTTGAGTCCTGTTTATCAGGGACAGTCTGTGTAGCTCAGTGGTTAGAGCGCTCGCCCGACAAGCGAGAGGTCTGGGGTTCAAGTCCCCGCACAGGCAGGTATGTCCGGAGTTTTTCTCTGGTATATCTGCCTATGCATGTTATGTTTCCATTTGTAAATTCATGTTTAAATGTGCTAGTGTGCGATGCGTAATTCTTCTGTCCCCTGTATATTGATATATTAAGAATAACGATTAAGCATCATTAATTTGATCTCGTGCGCTAGTTGTAATGTTTGAATGTTTCCATGTTCCAGTGTATGATGCGTAAGCCTCTTCCTCTGTTTGTATGATTATATTAGGCTGGCGGGTAAGCATCATTAATTGATCTCGTACACTGGTGTGTAATGTGTTGTTTGTACTGTTCACCCTTGACTGCTCATATCCATAAGTACCAGACTTGAGTCCTGTTTATCAGGGACAGTCTGTGTAGCTCAGTGGTTAGAGCGCTCGCCCGACAAGCGAGAGGTCTGGGGTTCAAGTCCCCGCACAGGCAGGTATGTCCGGAGTTTTTTCTCTGGTATATCTGCCTATGCATGTTATGTTTCCATTTGTAAATTCATGTTTAAATGTGCTAGTGTGCGATGCGTAATTCTTCTTTACCCTGTATATTGATATATTAAGAATAACGATTAAGCATCATTAATTTGATCTCGTGCGCTAGTTGTAATGTTTGAATGTTTCCATGTTCCAGTGTATGATGCGTAAGCCTCTTCCTCTGTTTGTATGATTATATTAGGCTGGCGGGTAAGCATCATTAATTGATCTCGTACACTGGTGTGTAATGTGTTGTTTGTACTGTTCACCCTTGACTGCTCATATCCATAAGTACCAGACTTGAGTCCTGTTTATCAGGGACAGTCTGTGTAGCTCAGTGGTTAGAGCGCTCGCCCGACAAGCGAGAGGTCTGGGGTTCAAGTCCCCGCACAGGCAGGTATGTCCGGAGTTTTTTCTCTGGTATATCTGCCTATGCATGTTATGTTTCCATTTGTAAATTCATGTTTAAATGTGCTAGTGTGCGATGCGTAATTCTTCTGTCCCCTGTATATTGATATATTAAGAATAACGATTAAGCATCATTAATTTGATCTCGTGCGCTAGTTGTAATGTTTGAATGTTTCCATGTTCCAGTGTATGATGCGTAAGCCTCTTCCTCTGTTTGTATGATTATATTAGGCTGGCGGGTAAGCATCATTAATTGATCTCGTACACTGGTGTGTAATGTGTTGTTTGTACTGTTCACCCTTGACTGCTCATATCCATAAGTACCAGACTTGAGTCCTGTTTATCAGGGACAGTCTGTGTAGCTCAGTGGTTAGAGCGCTCGCCCGACAAGCGAGAGGTCTGGGGTTCAAGTCCCCGCACAGGCAGGTATGTCCGGAGTTTTTCTCTGGTATATCTGCCTATGCATGTTATGTTTCCATTTGTAAATTCATGTTTAAATGTGCTTGAGTGTGCGATGCGTAATTCTTCTGTCCCCTGTATATTGATATATTAAGAATAACGATTAAGCATCATTAATTTGATCTCGTGCGCTAGTTGTAATGTTTGAATGTTTCCATGTTCCAGTGTATGATGCGTAAGCCTCTTCCTCTGTTTGTATGATTATATTAGGCTGGCGGGTAAGCATCATTAATTGATCTCGTACACTGGTGTGTAATGTGTTGTTTGTACTGTTCACCCTTGACTGCTCATATCCATAAGTACCAGACTTGAGTCCTGTTTATCAGGGACAGTCTGTGTAGCTCAGTGGTTAGAGCGCTCGCCCGACAAGCGAGAGGTCTGGGGTTCAAGTCCCCGCACAGGCAGGTATGTCCTGTGTTTTTCTCTGGTATATCTGCCTATGCATGTTATGTTTCCATTTGTAAATTCATGTTTAAATGTGCTAGTGTGCGATGCGTAATTCTTCTTTCCCTGTATATTGATATATTAAGAATAACGATTAAGCATCATTAATTTGATCTCGTGCGCTAGTTGTAATGTTTGAATGTTTCCATGTTCCAGTGTATGATGCGTAAGCCTCTTCCTCTGTTTGTATGATTATATTAGGCTGGCGGGTAAGCATCATTAATTGATCTCGTACACTGGTGTGTAATGTGTTGTTTGTACTGTTCACCCTTGACTGCTCATATCCATAAGTACCAGACTTGAGTCCTGTTTATCAGGGACAGTCTGTGTAGCTCAGTGGTTAGAGCGCTCGCCCGACAAGCGAGAGGTCTGGGGTTCAAGTCCCCGCACAGGCAGGTATGTCCGGAGTTTTTCTCTGGTATATCTGCCTATGCATGTTATGTTTCCATTTGTAAATTCATGTTTAAATGTGCTAGTGTGCGATGCGTAATTCTTCTTTCCCTGTATATTGATATATTAAGAATAACGATTAAGCATCATTAATTTGATCTCGTGCGCTAGTTGTAATGTTTGAATGTTTCCATGTTCCAGTGTATGATGCGTAAGCCTCTTCCTCTGTTTGTATGATTATATTAGGCTGGCGGGTAAGCATCATTAATTGATCTCGTACACTGGTGTGTAATGTGTTGTTTGTACTGTTCACCCTTGACTGCTCATATCCATAAGTACCAGACTTGAGTCCTGTTTATCAGGGACAGTCTGTGTAGCTCAGTGGTTAGAGCGCTCGCCCGACAAGCGAGAGGTCTGGGGTTCAAGTCCCCGCACAGGCAGGTATGTCCGGAGTTTTTTCTCTGGTATATCTGCCTATGCATGTTATGTTTCCATTTGTAAATTCATGTTTAAATGTGCTAGTGTGCGATGCGTAATTCTTCTTTCCCCTGTATATTGATATATTAAGAATAACGATTAAGCATCATTAATTTGATCTCGTGCGCTAGTTGTAATGTTTGAATGTTTCCATGTTCCAGTGTATGATGCGTAAGCCTCTTCCTCTGTTTGTATGATTATATTAGGCTGGCGGGGATCTCGTACACTGGTGTGTAATGTGTTGTTTGTACTGTTCACCCTTGACTGCTCATATCCATAAGTACCAGACTTGAGTCCTGTTTATCAGGGACAGTCTGTGTAGCTCAGTGGTTAGAGCGCTCGCCCGACAAGCGAGAGGTCTGGGGTTCAAGTCCCCGCACAGGCAGGTATGTCCGGAGTTTTTCTCTGGTATATCTGCCTATGCATGTTATGTTTCCATTTGTAAATTCATGTTTAAATGTGCTAGTGTGCGATGCGTAATTCTTCTTTCCCTGTATATTGATATATTAAGAATAACGATTAAGCATCATTAATTTGATCTCGTGCGCTAGTTGTAATGTTTGAATGTTTCCATGTTCCAGTGTATGATGCGTAAGCCTCTTCCTCTGTTTGTATGATTATATTAGGCTGGCGGGTAAGCATCATTAATTGATCTCGTACACTGGTGTGTAATGTGTTGTTTGTACTGTTCACCCTTGACTGCTCATATCCATAAGTACCAGACTTGAGTCCTGTTTATCAGGGACAGTCTGTGTAGCTCAGTGGTTAGAGCGCTCGCCCGACAAGCGAGAGGTCTGGGGTTCAAGTCCCCGCACAGGCAGGTATGTCCGGAGTTTTTCTCTGGTATATCTGCCTATGCATGTTATGTTTCCATTTGTAAATTCATGTTTAAATGTGCTAGTGTGCGATGCGCAATTCTTCTTTCCCCTGTATACATATATATGTTTATCACCTCATGTCCTGAACTTATAAAATATATCTACATATAAAGTGACTTTCAACCATTTTAGTAAGTCATTTTAGTCCTATATATTTTTTGTTTATGTAACCTAGTAACTCAGATCTGTGTTTCATAACAAACCATAATTTATTCTTTTCAAAATGTTCAAGTAGGGTACATGAATAGAATACATTAAATCCTTTGTTATACTCTCTATAGAAAATCTATAGTGGTGCATGCAAAATACCTACCATTATATAACACTGAATAAATTAAATAAACACTTATACAATGGATGCATAGTCATTAGTTGTTAGGAGAAGAAAAGGCTATTAGGTCACCGTATGTCAGGTTATAGGTCAATTGGTTCAGGTCAAATTTAAGCATCAATTTTGAATACACATGTGAGAGTCTGTGATATCATATGAGGCATAATTTTGATATTCTGTCTTTAACTGGATATCGAGAAGTGCATGGTGGATATACTAATATACCTTGGGATGTAAATGGTGAGTACAATTTAGAATGCCTAGTTGAGACGGATTTCACAAATAAATATAAAATAGTTACCAAAATCACAAAAGTTAAGCTTACGGAAAACTACCCAATATGGTTGTAAAATAAAAATAACAATAATAGATAATATAAATAAATAATAATAAACAGTAGTAATATAATATCTAAAAATAATATTGATTACAAAAAAAAAACATTTAAAAAAACCATTCATCCCATTCATTTATATCGTGTTATTTTCAATAATATTATCAAACTCATTTCTTCACTGAAAATTATAAAATAACTGTAAACAATTATAACTAAATATATAACTAAATAGTTCAAGTTCAAGTTATTTTATTGACATCACCAAACAAATAGGTACAGTCAAGTTATACAAAAGATACACATATAGAAAATAATAAAGAGAATAAGTAAATTATAAAACTAAACTATTAAACATCTAGGTTACTACGTGCTTCAAAAGCAGAGTTTACAAAAGTAAATATTAATTGAGTGACAGCCAATCGATCAAAACCCATCATAAACATCCAGGCATCCATTGCGAAGACGGCGTAAGAGGATTAGGTAAATAATAACAAAGAACTAGTATTATAATAATAAAGGACGTTCCCTTGGGTTTGAACGGTTTGTGTTGTATAGGTGACAAGAAATACAATTTTTTTCATCATTGCTGTAGTATGGTTGTTGTAACCTGTTACCTATGGCTTAATTAAGTTTCAGTGCAATAATGTCGCAAGTTAAAAATACAAAATATAGCTCAACATTGAAAATAGAAGCATATTAACCAGTTCCTTTTTTGATAGTTGTGGAGCACCAAGTTCATGAAGTCATAAAAGAAATCAGGAACCACTTATTCCCATTTTACATATCAACTTTATTTCCCTAATGTGTTAGCAACACATATCCAAAATTTTAACGAAATCCGTTGATAGTAAGCTTTCCAAAATGAAGTGAATTTAAATCATCAGTGATGTACCTCCTTTTGGCTTCTATCTGTAAAAGCATGTAAGCTACATTGATACCGATACCACCAATAAAACGAGAAGATTTGCCCCTTCATTTTGCATACCACTTTGTCCAATTTTTTTTTTGTAATTTCTTCACAAAATGCAAAAAAATGCAAAAAAAAAAAATCAATCGACCTTAAGAAAACGACAACTCCAATTTTTATGCAACTTTCAAAAATGGAATTCTAGACATCAATTACATGCAAACCAACACCAACTTTAATAGAATTAGGCATAAAATAATGATTATTAATGAAAATATTGATTTTAAGACCCCCAACAGACCCCCCTGTCCAAATACTTGTTTTGGCCGGCACCTTCTCATTTTTTGGCCGATTTGGATGAAAAAGGTGTCAAATTGCTCAGGAGATCATGCCGCATCAAATAAGCCGGTTCCCTAAGAAATTTGAAACATCACCCTTTTTAAAAGGCTGTTTAACCTACCCCTAATGTAAATTCAAAATTCAAAAATATCTTTTTCAGAAGTTCAATTTTCATATATAAGAGGGGGTATCAAAAAGTTCTAAGCCTCACCTAGAAGGCATAGCAGCATTTCCAAATTTACTCAAGTAGTCCATCCATGCATGGTCAGCATACTTTGTGATACCTTTCCTAGCTATTTCACCATAAAGAAATGGGCTGCTGAATTCAAGCGAGGGAGGGAGAATTTGGAAGATGATCCAAGGTCCGGAAACCCAAGATCTTCAACAACAGCAGATCAAGTGGACGCCATTCACCGGATGGTGCTGGAGGACAAACGCCTGATTATCCAACAAATAGTTGACACATTTTACAGATTTTTAATACAATAGCCCTTTTTGAATAATGGCCATTATTTAAGTGGGGTTAGTTACTTTTTTGAGATGTTTAAATACCAAGTAACTGATGAGGCATATCGTCGATGTCGGTTTGTAACATTATGAAGAGATTGTAAGGGGTCCCCGTTTTACAGATTATCCTGGGTCAATCTGTAAAACGGGGACCCTAAAACGGGGACCACAAAGTTTTGTATGTTGGACAAATATATAAAGAGTTCTTACTACTTTCAGAAATTAAAATTGATCTAATCATGACACCATGGGGTGATGGGGAATTAATACATTGGCGAGATTTAGACACTCATCAGTCCTAAAATAGAGAGAAAAAAATTGGCCCCTAGAAATTTGTCCGTAGCTTTATTGGGTGATTTTTAGGAGTCCCCGTTTTTGGGTCCCCGTTTTACAGGTTACCCTGGGTCAATCCATAAAACTGGGACCCCAACTTTTTGTATGTTGGACAGATAAGTCCTTACTTCTTTCAGAAATTAAACTTGATCTAATCATGACGCCATGGTGAATATATCGGCGAGATTTGTCCTAAAATAGAGAGACAAAAATAGGGGTCCTCGTTTTACAGATTACCTTAGGTCAATCTGTAAAACGGGGACACCAAAGTTAAAAAACGGGTCCCCCTATAGAAATATGTCAGTAGCTTCATGTGGACATTTTAGGGGTCCCCGTTTTTGGGTCCCCCGTTTTACAGATTACACTGAGTCAATCTGTGAAAAGGGGACCCAATGTTGGAAAACGGGGACCCTGTAAAAATTTGTCTGTAGCTTTATGGGGTGATTTTAAGTGGTCCCCGTTTTCGAGACTTGTTTCCGGCCGTGTCAAGTTAGTTGATATTCCTTGCTCTTTTTCTTTATAGTTGTTCGTATTCAAGGTATCCTCTTGTATCGATCCTTGCGTCCTCGTCCATTGCATTCACCATTACCCATTTTGTTTTAGATATAAGCACGTTGACAGTTTTAATAATTATCAAGATCGTTTTGAGAACAACTCTGGCATATCTGGCGGAAACTTTTTAATGATTTTATTTCTTTCTAGATTCACTATTCCGTTTAGTATTGTTCTGATTATATTTCATCCCTCTATAGCACAAGCTTGAGGTACCGTACGGAAGGTGATGTACAAAAACGCAAAATCGCGTGAATTGCCGTTCTGTTTATTCTGTGCTCTTATGACAAGAATCACGCTTTCACATTAACTTGTGCTACTTTGCGTTATAAGAATCACGCTTTCACATTAACTTGTGCTACTTTGCGCTTATTTCTGTGCTCTTATGACAAGAATCACGCTTTCACATGAACTTGTGCTACTTTGCGCGATTGTTGCTATTGTCAGATTTAGCGCCTTCATGATTTTCTGACACATGGTCCCATAAGGGTCGGAGTATATTTCCGCACGGAAGGACTTAATGAACATTGCGAATATTTTTCTTCATTTCAGAAGGACCTTTGACTACACAGCAAAAGACTCATATAAGGGACACATCATCAAAGTGGGCTCTACTTTACGCTAAAGACAACAGGACCAAACTAGGCGTGGACATATCGAGTATTTTTACCCCTCCCCCCACTTAAACGAAACTAGTTTCATTTATAGGACGTCATCGATCTTTTGGTTTGTTCCCTTATTCATGCTTTCACTGAAGATGAATAACAGTTTATCCGAGAACACTTTGATTTTTGCAATTGGAAGCTTTCCAACTTTAATTCTTTAGTTTGTGCAAAACTGCAAATAGGCCTATGGTATTTTGAACTTTCTAAAGAACACTTGAGCCAAGAATGACAATGATCAAGTGCTTACAGCTTTACGTGTGATTTTTGACACCATGCAACATTAATGTTGAAGTTTTAAAAGATTTCAAAAGAAAGGAGGATTTCGTGATCCTAGCATCCTCAGTAGGTATCCACAAAAAATGCTTAATCCCAAAATTTCAGTTGATTCCAATTTTGCGTTTGCGAGTTATGCATGATTATGTGTATTACACTGCTCCATAGACAATGTGTTGTAATTTCGTTCTGGTACACCAGAACGAAATTCAAATTTCACGATATCTTTGCTAAACGAATTAATCTGCAAGAAGTATATTTTGTACATAAACATGTAGCCAGAGGTTTCCAGTGATATAAAAATCTCAACTTTTTTGGAGAAAAGTGGGGGACGATGTTGTCGATCACGAAATGCCCTTTTAAACTTTGCATTACAATTTCTTGGATATTCCAAAAACAATATTAATGTGTGTGTGAGAAATTTTTCAGCCAGCTGGAATTCTTTATGCAATAATTCTTTATGCAGCATTTAATCACCATTAACGAAAATAGACAAATACCGAGCATCGTCTTACATGCAAGCTTTCATGTTCAATATCGTGCAGGTTTTCAAATTTGAACAAAACCTAATTAAATGTTTTGCAAGAAACAGCTTGTTTAAAAAGAACGAAAAGGATTTCACAGAACAGAATATAAAGCCCATTGACAGTTAACCACTAGTGCGCATTGTGTTGAATGATCTTTCTTTCAAACTTACAATGAAGTGCATTGACGCTCATTTCTTCTCAATCAGTCAACCGATTCCAGTAAAATTAACATAATTGGATGCAGAATAAGATGTGCTACACGCTGATGTTTAGATGTTTGGATTCTAATGTCTATTTCTCAACTTACGTCCAAATTCATTTGTCCGGTATTTTTTCCGAGACACCCTGTATTACTAAGGTGTATCTGATCGAACGTTAACACGTTAAAATCCCCGGGGTTATGCAAAATTTCCTGCTCGCTCAGTGCGCTCGCATTATATAAATTAATAATGTAATGACAATTAAAGGTTTTAAATTCGGGTTCCCCAAAATCTTGCATGTGTAGGGAGGGCAAATTTTTATAGCACGTCAAAAAAAAAAAAAAAAAAGGGGGGCAAAGGTTTTTGGGCACGTCAAAGGGGGAAGCGAATTTTGGCAGACCATTTTGAGAATTCACCACCCGGGGCCCATATGCACATTATTTTGTATTTTGAACTCTCAGTGATCATAGTCCTAGTATTAACATGCATTTTAGGATAAGATAGGCGTAATTACTGGTATAAATTTTGAGTAGGCCACCTACCGTACATTACCTGTCTTACCCCGGTATTTTTTTTATGAAGTGTCGAAAATCCATGAAACCTTACTTCTTATCTTAAGGTTGGTCTGAACCCTGGAATTAACTGCTAAATTATTGATCTAAAGTATATAAAAGTACACATGTAGAATGGCAAAGACTTGATAAGTTCATCTGTAAGGTCAAATTTGGGCCAAAATGCTCATTTTGGCCCCAAATCCCCCAAAACGTTTTTTTTAAAATTTTTAAAAACTAGATAAAAATATCTAGGAGCAGTTTTTTCATTTTTTTAAATTTTGACCAACTTCACCAAAAATATTTGAAATTTGGGCGAAAATTTGGCTTTTTTATGAATTTTTTGAAAATTCAGCATTTTTGGTGCAAATTTCTCGAAGTTGGTAGGAATTCAAAAAAATGAAAAGAAAACGGGTCCTAGATATTTTCATCTAGGCCTAGTTTTTAAAAATTAATAAAAAAAATTGGCCCAAGAATTTTTTTTTTTTACGTTGCACGAAAAAAAAGTGGGCCAAAAAATCCCCGTTTTTTGGGGATTTTGCAAGGGTCAAATGTCACAAAAAACAACTTACCCATATAGGCCTACAGCGAAGATCAATTTTTGTGATTTTTTTTTCTTCTTTTTTTTGTAGGCCTAGTACTCTGACCAGTTGCCCCAAATGCGAGGTAACGTTCGCGTTGGTCAGGCTATTTTTAACCCCCGTGGTAGAGCACCCTCACAAACTGTTATTACAAATCTTTTTCAACTTCAAAGTGTAGAAGGAACCCTAATGTCATAAAAAAAGAGATTATTAGAAATCCTATTGGTTTTGTTTGGAAGCAGTGGTTTAAAAACTCTGAGAAGTGTCCAAAGTTACCCCCATTTTATGTTGCGAGCGCAGCGAGCAGGAAAATGTGCATATTTAAGCATTTTTAGAGCGTTTTATTAAAAAGGCGCCCCATGAATGTGTGCCAAAAATCGCTTGCCCCCCCCCCCCCTCTTGACTTGCCAAAAATTGCTTCCCCCTGTCGACTCGACAAAAATGTTGCCCTCATAAATGAGCGATTTTTGGCACACATTAAATAAAATGCTCTTAGCGGGCTCATAATTTTTCAGGACACAAGTCTTTTTGTCCAAGTCACAAGTAGGCTATTTAGTCAAGTCATTTTGAAAATTAGGCTGATGAGAAGAAGAGAGCCGCCGCGCCTGCCAAACCATACTCCATGAACCACGTATTCCCTTTTAAGGGAACTCTTGTTTCAATTAGTATGTCAGGTCCCTTGCGTTGTTATTGACTTCGTTCACCAACAGAGTTGCAGTTACTGAATGTGAAGTAATAGTAATAGGAAACTGGCGAAAACCTATGACAGGTCCATGGGTCAAATTGATTGGGTCATTATGACGTGAATGCGGAAATTCCCACGGATATTGCAGAGTAATGAAACTATTAAAATACCAAGTTTACAGTAATTTTGAAATACCATGTAGCTGGATATCATAGCAAGCAGTGGTTTGTATTGATTTAATTATCCATAAGTTTATTGTAACAAATGCAGAGTCCAGGCAAAGTTTGAGACCCGGGGTTTGAGATTTACATGAAACGCTGAGCCTAGCCTGATGTCATGGATGTGTGATGATCCAACTAGTTCCAGTAACTGTAACTCGGTATCTTTATTTAACATTATGACATTCTCGGATACCGAACGGGCCAGTAAATGTCAGTATGTTGAAGGATAGGACCGAAGACATGCAGGCAGGTCTAATGATCCAACATGCCAATGATGATCATGATGACCATAATTATAACATGATTATTATAGGCCTATATAATATTGATAAACGTAAACATTAGTTCACCACGTCCACGTAAACTTCAACTTGTATAGTATAATAGTAAATAGTATCAGTTTGTGAATGAGGACATCGTATAAGTTCCTTATAGTAGATAAACATTGTAAACATGATGGCTATTTACACTTACACTTACAAGACTTACAAAGTTTACGGTTTAATGGGAGGTGGATAGGCTAAAGTGCCTTTATAACCCCATATCTCTCCCAATGACTATCAAGTGCATTTTTGAAGGAGTTCACATTTTCTGCACTTATGACTTGCTGTGGGAGATTGTTCCATCCATTTACAGTTGGGAGAAAAAGTCCTGTCTACACTTGAGTGATCATATTTTCATGCTGTGCCCTCTTGTGTTGATCTCCTCTACATCTTGAAAGAATCTTATACCTGATCTCATGTACCAATACCTTGTGTATTGGTACATGATTCGGCGGGTATACTTCAGCAATAGCGAATAAGTGGTCGTTTTTTACTCTTTTCAAAACGTCACATGTACACCAAATACAGCCCCGAAATGGTCTACTTTTAGCGTGCCTTAACTCCGAAACAGTTTAGTCAAAGTTAAAATCGATCCCCAACCCTTTGCTTACCTTGGGCGAATTTGCAGTATTTTCCGCTAGCTCCGTGTTGAAAAATGTCCGGTACTTGCCCGGTACAAACATAGAAATGGCCACATTTGCTTCAGTCCTGGTATGAATATTTCTTCCGTAATCCAATGGTTCCAACGTGGGCATCACGATGATAGTCTCCTACACAACCAGATTGTGTCGGCCTGGCGCTTCGTCGATCCTAAAAGTGAGGACAGCGTGAGCTCTTACCTGCGTAAAAGTCTGTTCGACAAAGGCAATAAGGATGATTGACAGCGCCGTTCATTGGGCGGAGCCATTATATTACGTCATGACAGCTGACAGGTTGCGCTGTTCTCTGACCTTGACTGTTAAATCACGTAGACATAGCGTGACCTGGGTACACGATACAAAGCTGGGGGATGCGACTCATGCCGCCATTTTGACACGCCGGTATCTACTCTTCAGAAAAATTACTTTTGGTGACGTTTTATATCAAACAATTTTCGATAACAGATTTCTACTAGGATTTCAATTTTTATTAATGAAGGTGCATGTAGTTTTGAGGAATAACACGGGATGTTTCGAGTTTTATTTCAACTGGTGGTGTATAGAAGGTGAGTGAATTCGTGAATGAGGCGGGATTGAGGTTTCGTTGTTTCAACGATCCGATAGTAGGATCTGAAACGTAGGCTAAAATGTCTAATGACGCCATGTTTACATGAAAACATTAGCTGTTGCGAGGTCAGTGTCGTTGAATTTGTTACCTAAATTCCTTTCAGGATATTCTGATTTCACTTATTTATGATGTGTACGAAAATTCACAATATAAACTCAAAAGTGTGAATGCAAGCTGTTATTGCTGACAATAGAAACATTGTTGCAAAGTCATTAAAAACAGGTATGTATTACAGACGTACTTTGGCCGAAACGAGATACAGGCCAGTTAGGCAGTCTAAAAGAATCTATCCTTGTCTGTATTTTCTAGACCTGTGAGGATTTTGAATGTCTCAATTAGATCTCCACGGATTCTTCTCTGCTCCAGACTATATAGATTCAGCTCCTCCAGTCTCTCATCGTAGCTCAGGTTCCTTAGCTCTGGCACTAGTTTTGTGGCGCGTCTCTGCACTTTCTCCAAGGTTATGATGTCTTTCTTCAGCGTTGGGCTCCAAGCTTGTATGTAATACTCCAAGTGGGGTCTAATATATGTTTTGTAGAGTGTGGCGAAGCTTTCCTTGTCAATATACTTAAACGTTCTCCTGATGACCCTTAGACTGTTCATTGCCTTCTGTGATGCCTTGGCGCACTGCAAGCTTGATTTGCAGTCACTCGTAATGTAGACCCCCAGGTCTTTTTCTTGATCAATAACTTCCAAGCTTTGGTTTCCCATTTTGTAATCAATCCTTGGATTGTTGCTTCCCATGCATTACTCTGCATTTGCTGGCATTAAATTTGAGTAACCACGTTTCTGACCACTTCTGTAACTTGTCTACATCTGTCTGTAATTTAACTGCCTCTTCTGGTGAGCTGACAGAGGTGAACATCTTTGTATCATCCACGAATAGCTGGATGCTGGACTCAACATGCTGGGGCAAGTTGTTTATATAGAGGATAAACAGGAGCGGCCCCATCACCGATCCTTGCGGAACACCACTCTCGACATCTGCTTGTGATGAGTTACCATTACGTACTGAGACTGTCTGTGTTCTCTCTGTCAGAAATCCTTCTATCCACTTGAGCACTTTCCCCTCAAAGCCGTATGCCTGCAACTTGCTTAGCAGCCTTTTATGTGGTACCGAGTCAAACGCCTTCTGGTAGTCTAGGAATATAATGTCTACACCTTCTCCTTGGTCAAGGATATCTGTAACTTCCTCCAAAGTTTCCAGCAAGTTGGTCAGGCAAGATTTCCCCTTTGTGAAGCCATGTTGACTGCTGGACATCAGATTTTGTTCTTTAACATGATGAGCCATTTTGTCCTTCATGATTGATTCCATGACTTTACATGGAATGCAGGTCAAGCTTACTGGTCTGTAGTTCCCAGCCTTGGTCTTGGCTCCCTTCTTGAATATGGGGGTAACTCTTGCTGTCTTCCAATCTTCTGGCAGTATCCCTGTATCTAAGGACTTCTTGAATATTATTGAAAGTGGTAGTGACAATTCCTTGCTGCACTCTTTGAGCACTCTGGGATGAATTTGATCTGGTCCAGGACATTTATCTGCACTCAGTTTGTCAAGCTTCTTTTGCACATCTTCTCGCGTGAAAATAATGTCTTCTACTGTTTCTTCTGTCCTCCTTGGTAGTTCTGGAACAGGTCCATCTGGCTCTTTCGTGTATACTAATTTGAAGAACTTGCTAAGTTCTTCTGCTGCCTCTGTATCTGTCTCTCATTCCAACTGTGACACTCCTACTTTAACTTTTTGCTTCTCCCTTACGTAGTTGTAGAATGCTTTAGATTTAGTCTTGAACTCCTTCATCAATCTTTTCTCATAGTTTGCCTGTGCTTCTCTTACGATCTTTCTTGTTTTATTGTTCTGCTTCATATCTTCATAGTCTCTGTAATTGTCTGATTTCCTGTATCTCATATACAGTTTGTACTTTGTCTTGATTGCTTTCTTAACTCTGGAACACAACCAACGTGGTTTGTGTTTCTTCTTAACCTTCTTGAACGGAACATGGTCGTGGACTGCTTTGTTGTAAACACCTTTTAATGTCTGCCAAGCTTCCTCACAACGTTAACCTTTGTCCTCCAATTCATGTTGCCAGTTCATGTCGTTGAACACTTGCTTCATTGCTTCGTAGTTTCCTTTGTTGTGCTTCCTCTCTGGTGGATATGCTTGAGCTGCAAACATAGGTCCACATAAGACCCACATGGTCACTCTTTCCAATTGGCGCTTTCTCACAAAGGTTCTCAATCATAAAGTCTTCATTGGTGAAAATCAGGTCCAGGGTCGAAGGTAGCCTGTATGCTAGGTCATGTAGGTGAATTCAAATTTGCCATCAAACTGCATCATTTTATATATCAAATTAAAGCCCTTGAGTAAACAAAGCCAAAACTGAAAACCTTTTTTTTCATAGCACTTTCCGTAGCAAAGTTACATCTTGTCAAAGGCTGACTTTCATCAAAAAGATTCAGCTAGCAAAATTCCCCAAAACGGCATTTAGGGGTGTTTCTAGATCTTAGTCTCATGGCGATAGCAGCTTTTTTTAATGGAACTGCTATCAAAATCCCTCTATAATTCCATGTGCGACTTGATTATCACCATAACAAATCATATATTTGGGTCAAGTGAAGTATAGAAAACATATTTATGTAGGTTTCCTTCACCGAGACCGGGGCCCAAACACTATGCGTACATAGAAATTTGAATTTTTTTCGAGAATAGGTCGGTGAAGGAAACCTACATAAATATGTTTTCTATACTTCACTTGACCCCAATATATGATTTTTTATGTTGATAATCAAGTCGCACATGGAATTTTAGAGGGAATTTGATAGCAGTTACATTAAAAAAAGCTGCTATCGCCATGCGACTAAGATCTAGAAACACCCCTCAATGTCGTTTTGGGGAATTTTGCTAGCAGAATCTTTTTGATGAAAGTCAATTTTTGTTACAGAAAGTGCTATGACAAAAATGTTTTCAGTTTTGGCTTTCTTTACTCAAGGGCTTTAATTTGATATGTAAAATGATGCAGTTTGATGGCAAATTTTAATTCACCTAGCATACCTACTATGCCATAATATGCATGCATATGATATGAATATTCCAATGAGGAAATGAACAAGATTATGGACGGCTATTATATCGCTAATATTTTTTTACTTCAAAATTAAAACAAAATAAACTTGTATACCCGTATTTAATTTTAAATTTAATATTAATGTCCGAACGAAGACGTCGAAATCAGGTCAGACTCAGTCGGGTCCACTAGACTGCGGAACACAGTCTTCAATGATAGTTAGTAATTTATCTTTTGGACATTTATTTATATGACTATCATTTGAAGACCAGAGTGAGACTGAGTTCTTATGATAGGCCTACATCTTCCGAGGAGCAGTTTCACACAATAGCTCGGGATAATTATGTGTCGCGAAGTACTGTGTAGGTATGAAAGGCAAAACAGGCCTAGTTAACACATTTGCTAGTCAGCCAAATTGACCCAAACACAATATCCAAAAAATAAAAGATTTTTCAACGAAACCTACGTTGTCTGTACTTCACTTGACCCAAATGTATGATTTATTTTTGTGATGAGATAATCACACATGGAATTTTAGAGGGATTTTGATAGCAGTTCCAAATAGAAAAGCTGCTCTATCATGAGACTATGCTTTTTTTTTTTTTATTTGATGCATTTTAAAAATTTGGGCTGAATGTTTTTGACGAAAGTCAATCTTTGACAAGATGTAACTTTGCTATGGAAAGTGCTATGACAAAATGGTTTTCACTTTTAATTGGCTTTCGTTACTTAAGGGCTTTAATTTAGTCCGGGGGGGGGGGGAGGGTCACTCCCATTGTGGCCTGTATACCATCCGCAATAATGAAGACACATAAAAGGGGTAGTTTTTTCGTGGGTAAAATGGGTAGCAAAATTGCAATTGCTAATACGCGGAAATGAAATTTAGGGTATGAAATTTGATGCAAGGAATAAAATCCCTGTTTAGGGTGCGAAAACACCTGTTTAGGGTATTGTTTTAGCCAAGGGTTAACTCCTTGTTTAGGGTGCTTTTAAAAAGTTGATTATCGCGGATGGTCTACAGGCCACAATGGGAGTGAAAGGTCAAAATTTTCAATTGATCGTTGGCTTTTCCTCCCAGCTACATACACTTTAAGACTATCGAGGACTGTTATATCTCCAAAATGTTAAAAATATCAAATTTTAATAATTTGTCATAAAATTTGTATTATGTTGTGAATTATATCATAAAATGAAAATTATTTGATATCAGAAAGACATTCAGATTCGTATTCAGAATGCAATTCGATAGGTCTGAACCGTCTGATGTGCTCTCATGTCCCACAAAAAATGCTGTCGAAACGCTCATTCCCGTTCCCTTAAGAAACTTTTTCAAGCCCATACATGTACCCCGGTACTTCAAAATGAAGTGGGGGCTAAGTATAATGTTACTTTGGTACCTCAAAACTGTTGAATAAATCACGTAAAATAGGCCTACCTTTTCGTCATTCACATCACATGTACTGTTCTAGACACAAAAATGGACAAAAGTGTTTCACATACAGAGCTATACAATAATGGTTTTAGATTTAGCCTCAATCAAACTTATTTTTTATGAAGAAGACAACTTGAAAGTTTTAACTTTTTTGTGAATTCTACATGCCAATATTTCGAGTAACATTGTGTAATATGGTAGTAGTATAAGTTATAGCTCTGTATGTGAAGCATTTTTATTTAATATGGTATTTTACTTATAGGTCTGTACGTAATGTGACCTACCATTTGTTCTTTATTTCAGATGATAACAAGATATACCAATTGGGTATCCAAACGAGGCTATCACATACATGTACAGCCGCATAGCCATGCATCTTATAATGGAGCTTATCATTTGTCTAATATTCTTTTATTTCAGATGATAACAAGATATCAATTGGGTATCCAAATGAGGCTATCACATACATGTACAGCCGCATAGCCATGCATCTTACAATGGAGCTTATCATTTGTCTAATATTCTTTTATTTCAGATGATAAAAAGATAGACAGAACACTATGGCAACTCATCATCTGGGGACGGATTCAATTGGGTATCATCCTAGCCCAGGCTATCACATACAACCACACAGCCATGCATCTTATAATGGAGCCTACTATCCACAACGTCAAAGTGCTACAGCTTTCCGCAAGAACCTCAAGAAGATCGACGATGGTCTAGGGTCCCAAGATGTTGAGAAGCTCTGCTTCCTGTGTAGAGACTTTGACGACACTTTGGCATGGAAGGAGTTGCAGGATTTCAAGCGTGGTACAGAATTGTTTACTGCTCTGGAGAAAGCTGATTTGTTGAGTGTTGATGATGTGTCTCTGCTCTTTGAATTGTTGGAATCGATACAGAGACGAGATTTGTTGAAGAAAGCTGGAGAGATATGGCCCACTACATCCAACCAGATACATAGTATTACACCATACAGGTAAAGTAATTATATGTGATACGATCTGGTCCATGGAGGCAAAAAGGCAGCATATTTGAAATTGAGACAAAGGCAAAAAACCATAGTAAAAAAAAAATATTTATAAGAAAATAGACATCACAAAACTTCAGACCTTTAAAACTAAGTATGTTAGACCTAAAGTATTTTCAGTATAATGAGCCTTCACTGCTGAGGTACATAGTAGTTAACTCAATTTTCAAAAATGTCTCCTAAAGGCCTCCATGGCCCAGATTGTTTCACATGTATGTGACATGATCAAGGGGAATGAGTTTTACACATAAAAGAAACTGAAATCAATTTATCAATCGCTGAAACAATATAAAACAAAAGAAATTAAACACTTTCTTTGCCAATATCTCAAAATCAATATTAGCGACATCCAACTCATAAATTCCCTTGATCGTGTCAGTGTCACATATGTGATGCAGTACATCAAAACGTCGAACTTTGCAGGTGAAGTCAATTTTGAGTTTTGTATAATTTCTGCTTTGAAAGCATTTTGGAACTTTTTTTGGAAGCTTTAAAATGACACCTTATAATTGCTAAAGTTGATCAAGTCATTCATATTTTATAAGTGAAAAAGAATCCCAAATTCTTATTATTTTCGTTATTTTTTCCTGTTTTAATCTTGAAAAGCACTTTGCTACAAGGTCCTCCCTTTTGATGTGCTGCATCACATATAGTTTCAGATTATGCTTCAATTTTGCATTGTTTCCAGGTGCCGACATATCGCCTGTCCATAGCCCAAACAGTCTTGATGACCCTACCCCATCGGGCACGCTCAATTTTTGAAATGAATATTGATTTTGTTAAAGTTGTAAACTTTCAAATGAAATATTTTGTTATTACATACATGTACATACATTGTAAATTCCTGATCACCAAAATGAAATTACAAGGAAAGAATATTTACGAGGGGGTATCAAAAAGTTTTTGAAATCGCACAGAGATGAAAGAGCTATATATATCAATGAAATTTTGTCAGTGCAATCACTGGTCCTTATGTACACTATGGTGCAAAAATGGTCTCATAAGTATGTTTACTTATGATTTACAGTACCTGCCTATGTAACCGCATAACCAGCAAAATTGAGGCATGTAGCATGATAAAGTTTCATTTTAAGGGTTAAAGTTCCCAGAAAATCTGTGATGAAATAAAAATTCCTTTTCCAAAAAGCAAGAGTGACATACCCGATATTACAATCACCACCGAAGATAACTTTCATTTCATCATCGATTTTCTAGGCACTGCAACCCTTCATAAGCAGGATCTTAATAACGCTGCTTGCCTCAATTTTTTCAATCTTGCAGTTTATACACAGTAACTGGGGCAGCAGGTTATTGGCATCGTGCGCCACCTGTAAAAAAAGCAAACATACTTATGAGACCATTTTTGAACCATAGTGTACATAAGGACCAGTGATTGCACTGACAAAATTTCATTGATTTTAGCTCTTTCACTTCTGGACGATTTCAAAAACTTTTTGATACCCCCTCGTATATATACATTTGAGAATACTGTCAGCACATTGGTATCTAGCATGGTATTTTTCAGTGATTTGAAGTACATTTTTCAGATTGCTTTATATGAATAAAAGTTAGTCATGCACCGTCCAGCTCTAAATTGTGTTATTCCAGTTGAAATATAGTCACCCCTATGGAAAATGTTCCCTTCATCTTCCACACAGGGAATGTGAATTTCAAATGGGGTTATCTGAATGGGTGACTCCATTTGAAATCTGCACCCCTGTGTAGAAGATTAAGGTCTTGTATTTCATAAGGTTTGTATTTTGCGTCTGACATCATCTGTCAATCAAATTCGGGCATGGTTTGTTTACAAATGTCGTGAATCGTGATGATGAGTTGCTGAACACGATGGTAAAACAGGGCATGTTATGGTTAATTTTACATCTTCAATATGCAACTGTCTCAAATGTTATGTAGTCATGGTAGGAAACTTTTTTCCTGAAGGCATCATGTCTAATAATGCCTAGAAAAGTTGCTTATTTGCCTTTGAAAAGTGTGACATTTTTCGCCATTTTCTGTGATTCCTTTTTCCAGATTGGCGCCAGATGAATCGACCTTCCGTTTACACGCTTTTAACCAATCAAGGGTGGTAGGGAATTTAACAGTGATGTCAGACGCAAACTAGTCTTTTTAATTTTGTCTTTAATTATAGTGGTAATTATTCAGTTGTGTTTTTTCCTTTGCTTTACCAGGAAACTGCTATTGGACATTGCAAACAATACCACCTCATCAGAACTTATGGACCTGAAGGCTCTAGCTTGTCTGCCGTACTCTGCTGAACATATTACCAATCCCATACAGTTCATGATAGCGATGGAAAATGCTGGGATGATGTCCAGGGATAATATGAGAGAGCTGGTAGATATCTTGTCCAACAAGATGAACATTAGAAAAGTTGAAAAGTATATAGGTATGTGTTTGAAACCTAAGGCACAACATCCTGATTGGTCTTATAGCACTATCGGTGTCCCAATATATACCGATGACTCTTTCTTTTACCCTGAACATTGCGTAGTGCTTTTGTATTTGAAGTAAATGAAAAACAATAACACTATATGCAAATATCAATTATTATTATGCTTGATACAATTTAATTTAGTGTACATGTATGATAGAAAGAGTCATCAGGGCACCGATAGCGTCATAGGACCAGTTTGTGTACTTTTTGCCTAACCCACATACAAAAAGCATTGTAACATTGAATAAGAGGTGATTTCTTGATATTAACAATATTCATTTCCTGATATTAACAATATTAAACTCAATAAGGAAATATGTGATTGGAAGCGAGATGGCAATTTACAAAAAAAAGAGACTGGCATGTCATGATTGCAAAGTTGCATGGACAATCCTATTCTAACTTACATTTCCATCCAATTCATCACCACATTAAAGTACAATATATTATTATTTATATCAGGCTTTTGAGCGATACAATAAAACTGTATATTGTACAATATTTGCAAAATACCCGGATGCAATGCAACATATTTTAAATACATTGTATTGTTCACAGACGCATCACACGTTACCGACACACGTCATGATACAACAGCACAACAATACAGACAGCGTAACACCTCACAGATTTTGTACTGTATAAGCAAGTGAAATCACAAACTTAATTCGCGGCAATGATGATAACCTTATGAAATATAATCAACATCTACAAATAAACCTATATATTATTCCAAAATTGTCTTTTGAGAGTAAAGAGCAGAAAACAAGAAGGTCAAAAGGTAAGCTTACATGGCTAAACCCGGTGGCTAGGTAAGTTTAAATTTTCATAATATCCCATAGCAAAAGCCTGATATAAATAATAATAATAATATTGAATTTGTGATACAAGAATATATTGCACTCGGTAGAAAAATATTCTTGTATCACACTCAAAGCCATTCAATATTATATAAATATTCATATATTCAACTGGATAAATACTCTAATAAAGAACTTTGGGGGAAAAGGACTCACTAAATATTTTAGGTGGCAAGGTTGGTATCAGGATCTATCACAGCTTGGTAGAAGCGTCTTGGCCAGCTCGTCTTGACGAGCCCCTCAGATTGATAGTTCTGTTCACCGGCTCTTAATTACATCGAAGACTAGGCATTGGTATGGACGCTAATAAAAAGCTCCACAGAGAACTAGAGGTTCGACCAGGGTCTTAGGCTTTCAGACTCGGCCAAGCACGGATCAATTATCACCCAAACAACAAGACAATTAAAACCTCAGTTTACTGATAATTAAGTACTTTAATTGCTTACCACAGTATGTTCTTCACTACGTCTGTAACTTTATAATAAAACTAACAGATGAACTGGGAGTATAACAAACTCCATTATCAAAGTTTTTATAGCGAGACTTATACTCGCCCTAGACTAACAGGTTGTTTCCAAATCTGGATGCACACAGAGATTTCAGAGAGAGGTGTTGTCTCTCTGAGTGGATGCTACAAGCTACGCCTAAATCATAGCTTGTGTGCGCCACAAGAACTCGGTTAACAAAAAGATCATTGTGGTCATGGGAGAGTGATTTCTCACTCGGGATGAATGACACTATAATTTTAGTTAAATAATAAATGAAAAAAATAGAAGGGCAAAGGATATAAAATATATCGCCACAACAATACTTCCGTGGTATTTTCCGATAATTTGTGGTCCCTTTACAGGCGCCACTATGTTGTATTTTCAAACCGGAAGTCATATTTCGCAAATTCCGGAAGTCATATTTCGCAAGTATTTTAATTAATAATTCACTTCTAATAAACACCCGCCCCTTTTCAAAAGTGCAACTGGCCCCAGGACGTATAATAGATCAAATAAAGTACTCATAATATACCCTTGGCATAGACTACTGAATAGATCATCCCAGGCCAGCATTTGCCACGACCCAGGTTTTGGCTAGCCCCAAGCAAGATTCGGCTTGGGAGTGCTTGCACCTTTTCAACAGCTTCTTACATCCCTATTTGCTCTATTTTTCAGCAAGCACTAGTCAGCAACCATCAGTACCAAGCAGTCAACTGATACCACCAGATTACTTCTCTCTACCAGCCACACCCCATGGACCATCTCATCAAGCATCTTCATCAGATGATGTAACGGGCATTGAGAAAACAATGGGAGATCTTAGTGTGAGTGACAAGGATGAGACAAAACAAAGGGATGAGCACCAGAATCATGATGGTATGTATATAATTTTATCTTTTTTCATATTCGTTACCATATATGGAGGTGTTTTGCTAGTTGTTTACCACTTCTTGATCCATAGCTTCATACCCCACTTGCTCCAATGTTTATACTGCTCAAATTTGTATACTGTCAGAAACTAAGACATCATCCAGTTTGTGTTTAACTTTTCTCACAAACTTGAAATTGCTTACCGAGAGGAAGCTTTCATCCAGTATTCTCTTGGACGTCTTCATGTGGGGGCGCTGTTGGCTATTTTGAGCCACCGACACCAGACGGTGTCAGTCAATCATCCAATTTGTATTGCCTCTCATGGATAGATAGAAATTACAACCCCAGTGGCCCTATAGGACACGTATCTCACAAATTCATTGTACGGATATCTGTAGTAAAGATTGTTCTATAGTGTACTGTGTTGTTCTTTCTTCCCCTTGTGTAACAAGTCTTAGCCAAATATCTTATTCGCTTGATTTCTTTTCCTTCTGTAGAAAATCTAACAGTTGCATCTGAGAAGCAGCGTCTGCAAAGTGACATTTTGGCTGTTGGTGGCAAGAAGTTTGATGCCGGTGTAAATAGACAACAAAGTACATTTGATTCAACCAATAGCGTTGTGTCAATGACGGTGGATGAGCACTCACAACTCGTACATACAGGTAAGGTATCTGGCCTGACTCACCCACATTTAACATTTTGGGGACTTTTTTAGGGACTCCTATACCTATGCAGTACACAGGTGGGCAGTGAGAAGACGGCACACTGTGTGCCCTGTGTATTACTACTGGCTGACATACTGGATTTGAAGGAGAAAATGGGGCTGCCACTGTGAGGTTATGCGAAATTTCCATAATGCTGATAAAACATACTATATTGGATTTCCGTGTTGTCTTTCCAACTTTTTCTATCAAGCTAAATTCCACTATTGCACTTTATCATGTTTATCTGGACTCTCATTTGACTGAAACTGTGCATTTGATCCACATTTAATCAGACAATCGTATCGCAGGTGGTGCAGGAAATGCATGAAGTTCATCCAGAATTGCAGATTTGGTGATAAATAGATGAATTATTAATTGCAGACAAAATATGGGGCTGCCACCTGCAGTTGACAGCCGTTACTTGACAGTACTCAGATCGACTTGCACAAAATTTTATCACTCAATTGAACAGTCTTTTTAGATTGGCGTTAATGCTCCTTGATTTTACACCACAAGGCAGCCTTTGTTTAACTCATTTTGCATATGAACTCATTACAATGTGCTTTTTTTTCCCCCAAGGTGGTGAGAATTTACCTGTGGTGTCGCATGGTATGCATCAATCAAGACCGGATACATGTAGTAATATATCGGGTACAGCACAGATCATAGGTAATGGTTGAATTTGTATTTAACGATCACAGTAATTTGAGCCATTGATATTTTGTATTATACCTCGTCTAAAGATTCCCGCCATCTGATTGGTTAAAAGCACGGGCATAGTTTTGACTGTGCCCGCAAAAGTAACTCTTCCCCAGGCATAGTTCTGCGTCTGCGTTTCCAGTGTAAAATGATATTACGCACACGTTGAATGTTTTCGAGCGCTATAATTACGCAGATAATCACAGATTGTAATCTGTGCCGTTCGCATTGAAACTATTTTCTCTTCCCAAAATCAATGCTTTCAACCAAACGGATGACAAGAATGTGGTATATAAAACAAATATTGACTGCTTTTTATTTGGGGCATTGTTAAAATTATAGGCCCGCGGTGGTCTCAAAATCATGCCCCTCATATCAGTCAAGTTTTGTATACTGTTTGAGGATGGAATTCAATTTAAAGAGTTTTTACAGGGGGGTGCAGCTGCCCCCCTTTGCCTATACTGGAGTGTTCGCTATTTTCGAAAATGAAATAAGGTTTGCTATGTCGAAAAAAAGATGAGCTATGTCAAATATAAAATAAGGTTTACTGTGTCGAAGGTCTGCTGTGATGGTCCACTTTATCAAGTTTAAAAATAATGTTTGCTATGTCAAATATGAAATAAGGTTCCTTATATGTGTTGAATATAAACAATTAAGGTTCACTATGTCAAATATGAAATAAGGTTAGCTATAGGTTTAGGGTCAGGATTAGGTTAGATTCGTCACAGCAAACCTTAATTCATATTAGACATAGTGGACATTTGACATAGCAAACTTTATTTGTGTTTGACCCAGCGAACACTACCCTATTTGTAACATATAGCAGACCTTCAATATAGCAAACCTCATATTTTTCATATTCTACATCAGTGGACTTTCAACATACATGTAGTGACTTTTAACATAGCAGGCTGTAACCCCAAACATTTGTTAGCAAGGAGATATTTCATCTGGTAAATGTATCACAATATGTTAGGGTTAGGGGTTACTAACCCTACCCCTAACCGTACCCCTAACCCTAATAACTGTAACCCCTTTATCTAATTTGTGACCGTCCACGGCGAATGAGCCGTAAATTCCTCCCCAGGTCAATTTTGTTTTATTTCGTGTTTAAAAAATAAACATCATAAACTTAAAAATGGTATATCATTTGACTTCAAACGATATCCAGAAGCGGAGTTATGGTTAGTTAAACTTTGCTCCTTCAACAAAATTATAGTTTTTTTCGTTTCTATGTGTGTCTCTTTTTCCACATTGCTGGCAATAAATATCAAACAGTCATAATTGGCGGTCATTTCAAATCATCCCCAAGTCAACGAGGTTTAAGAAGGTTCTCTCATTGTTAATTGTTGGTTATGCATACCTATACAAATAACCCACCACTTGAAAAGGATTTAGCAAAAGCAAACAAAGACCAGAGCTATTAAAAGTTCTATAGCCATCTAAGGTAGAAGCTTATTACCCACTTCAATAATAGGATTATTGATTGGTGTTGTGACTATCCAAATAAGACAGATGTCGCGCCAGCTTAAGTGACCGATGAATACGACCTTCGTACACATTTTACACCATAACTTAGAATACAATTTAGGGAATTTACGGCTCGTTTGTGCTGCCGGGTCACATTTTATAAAGCAGCCATCAAATTTGTAGGGGAACGTACAAGCTCATTAATTGTATATCATATGTTTCTTATTTAACAGAGCAAGAAGTTGTACCAATTCAGCGGAGTCTGGAAAGATGCTACAGAATGACCACAAAGCCAACAGGTTTCTGTTTAATTATCAACAATGACAAGTTTTCTGCTGCAGAAGGCACCAAGAAACTTAAAGACAGAGTGGGATCAGAAAAAGATGTTGGTAAGTACAGAGTTTGCTATTTTTAAAAAGCAATAAGGCAGAATCAAAGACGGCCAACTCCACCATGTTTGTGTGTGTAATGCATTGTGTCAAAACGTGTGCTAAGAGCTGCATGCACAAACATTTCAAACACTCTTAAGCGATCGGATAGCAACGTTTGCACAGTATTTTTGTGGGACCTGAAAGCACACATCAGACATATCAAATAGCATTCATAATATGAGGAATGCCCTTAAAAGACATACATTTGTTTGGTGTTTTGTTTTAAAGAAATCTATATCTTCAATGCAAATGGTCAAAATGTTCATATGATGGAAGGCTTAATCCCAGCCAGCTACATACACTTTAAGTACATATCATTAGATTTATACAATTTACTTTGAGGACTGTTAAATTTCAAAAATATCAATTTTTAATCATTTGCCATAAAATGTGTTTGATATCGAGAAAAATTTTGAACGTAAACCCAGGATAAGGCTGTCTAAACCACAGATAAGGCGCCTTATCCCTAGATAAGGGATGTAAACCCAAGATAAGGCAGTTTAAACCCCATATAAGAGACATGAGCCCCAGATAAGGTGGAAATGACACACTATGCTTCTGCTCTCATTCAAAAATCACATTTACGCTCTTCCAAATGGGGCCATCTTGGATTTCTGGGCAAAAATTATTTTGTAACATCAAATTGATTCGGATTTCTTGGGGTCGACTTACCGGAAAAAGTGTCTTTGTACACAATTTTAGGTAATCTGGTTCAAAACTTATTTTTTCAAGATGGGCAAGTGCCACCATCTTGGATTTCTGGGTAAATATGAGTTCGTAATGTCAAAGTAATGTCAAATTTGAAATCCTTGTGGTTCCACTTATCCCAAAAAGGGTCTTTGTACACGATTTTAGGTCCTCTTGTTCAAAACTAAATTTTTCTAGATGGTGCCGGCCACCATCTTGGATTTCTGGGTGAAAATGATTCTGTAATGTCAAACTAATGTCAGAATCGGAATCCTTGTACTCGACATATCCGAAAAAGTGTCTTTGTGCATGATTATAGGTGCTCTGGTTCAAACTTAAATTTTCAAAATGGTGGCGGCTGCCATTTTGGATTTTGGCCTCTAGCGAAAAATGCCGGGATTTTCGCGAGGGACATGGTGGCTATCTTTTTTCTAAATGGTCCATTGAAGTCGAATCAATCGTCAAACCTTACTAGCCAGAGAGTGGTCACCAAATTGAACTTTTTCACCTAACTATAAGGGGCGTTTATTAGAGGCAATTTTACATATGTTATAAAGGGCTCTGAGATGTTTTAATAGCTTTTCTGATGCAGAAAATGTATTGCAAGTTTACACAGGATTGTAGCCATTATCCAGCTATTTCACTGTATCGATGTCTCTCTGTCACTTCAACATTAATGGTATCCATTATCAAATTGAAAATACCCTAGGTGGGCGCCTATTGGGGCATGGGCGCTTATTGGAATGAATACGGTACAATACTTTCTGCAAATGTGTATGGCTTTCATTTTCTACTGTTTCCATTTTAATTTTGAATTCTTTACAGAGAAACTTTTGAACTGTTTTACCAAGTTCAACTTTCAAATCATCAAACGCGACAACATACCAACGGAAGAAATGTACAAACAGTTCAACCAAGTGATCAACTCACCAGATCTGAAACACCACGAAGCATTCTTATGTTGTATACTTACACATGGCAAAATGGGCCAGCTAGCCGGAAGCAACAGCAAATACATTAAAATCCGCGAGATCATCAGTGTCTTCACCGCTGAGAAGTGCCCACATTTGGCAGGTAAACCCAAAATGTTCTTCCTGCAAGCCTGTCAGGGCAGAGACGAACAGGGTCTTCATGACATTGAAAAAGATTGTCCAAGACCAACAAAGGATCATGGGATTGGTTTTGGTTTGCAAGAAACTATTCGAATGAAGCGGATTTCCTGTTGGGATATGCAACGGTCCCGGTTACGTGTCGTGTCGAAGCAGAACGACGGGTTCTTGGTACATACCGGCATTGGTTGATGCATTGAATGACAATTATAGAGAGGACGATATTATGTCGATCCTGACAATCGTGAATCAGAAGCTGAGCCGGGCAAAGGCAAACAAAAATAATGGAGAGATTATGGGGCAGGTGCCAGCCCCAGTCATGAGTCTCCGTAAGAAAGTGTACTTCCATCGAGAGGAAATTGTACAGTATTTGTAAGTTACATTGATTGTAGTGTAAGTTCAGGCATGTCACAGTTCATCTCGTATTAGAAAACGGGGGACAATTACCGAATAGGGTACAACTTGCTAGACTTGAGTCCAGTCCTCGTTTGCAGAGTTTAGGGTTAAGGTTTAGGGTTTGGGTAGGGCAGTCTTGTAACAAGACTAGTAGAGTTGTACCCTATTCGGTAATCGCTCCAAAAACGGATCGTGAATCAGATATTGCAAATCTTCTCATTGAATAGAGTTCCAATATAAGCATGAATTATGAGTAGGAATTTGAGATCCAAATTCACCCAACTGGTGCTGCCACAAGCAATGGTTGCCAAGCGGAACTGGCTCCGATTCATAATCAGTAGGTTGCGGGCTTGAGTCCCAGTGACGCCATTCTGTTGTGCCCTTGAGTAAGACACTTTATCTTGATTGCTCCTTTCCACCCTAGTGTATATGGGTACCAGCATTTTTAAATGCTGGGAATGTATCAGATGGCTCTGGAGGAGGTGTAGCGATCCCCCCACAGCAACATTTCACAGTGGAGTCTGGCCTAATTGCTAACAATTATTATTATTTTCATATAATCTTTCATTCATTTAATATATCACCATGCAAATTTGACAGTTATCCTTAATAATGAATGGTAATCATTACGAAATGGAGTTCATATGTATCTATTAAAGTTGTATTGTTCTGTATAACTGTCAGAGAGACAATCATGGAAAAAAACTAATTGGCACAATTGTACTAATCAATTTAAATATGTGCCTTAAATTGTGAAACATTCATTCTATGTATGTGAACCACTCACTATCTTTCAATGTTGGAGGGTCTCATAGACCTACTGACAACATGGCTTTGTTCAACATTGAATTGGTCAATGACCGTCTGACTCCATCAGGAGTGTTGGCCAGTATTCGGACAAAGACAAAGATTGGGAGAGCAGGGACAGAGATACACCAAATGACAGCTGCAGTGTGCCAACCTTTTTGGGATCACTGGGACTTTAAGAACCAAAGTGAACCCCCATAATGTTAGCTGCCATAGGAGCACATGTGCAGCGGTACAAGCTCTGCCTTGCAATCGTAGTATTTGAGCCCAGCGGTGCCATCATGTTGTGCACTTGGATAAGGCACTTTACGACACTTGCCTGTCTCTACTCAGAGGTGAAATGGGGAGCTGTTATGAATATTGTCCAGTGAGTGCACCCAAAGGCATGAACATGCCTTGGGCATTGTATGTCAGCGGACATATTCTAATGACAGGGAAATAAAAAATTTGAAACATGTGAAAAGTGCTGTATATACATGGCAACATTTATATCCAAAAATAATAGGAATCTAGCATCCTTCAAAGCTCAAAGGAAATGCTTTAACCTCAAAAGATGTTGTATTTATGAATATTATCAATCATCCAGGTAGATCAAATAGTTGTACTAAATTATAATTCTATTCAACTGGACTTACTATTTATGATGGCTACGGTATCACGTCATATCCATGATGCATCATCAGGCCGACTGATCTTGAATTGGCTCTGTATTGTTGACCTGTGACATCACGATGGTAGATGTGACATCACACGAGAGTCGTCGAGGGATTTTCCTGATGGTCGGTTCGTAACTCTTTTAAAATCCAATGCGGAATGTATCCCCCCCCCCCACCGCCTCGGACTAAACTTGGTCAAAACAAGTTTGATAAAAGTTGCCTTGCTCTGAACTTTTGAAACTTACATGATTCAATATTGTCACTGATTGAGAGTGTTAATTACACAATGCTTTCAATAAATGCTTTTTAACATATTTATACCAATATTTTGGTGAAAAATCAAATTGCCCAATTTCTGAGAATGCAGCTTAAGACATTCTATTTTTGGGCTTACATAATTAATTATAATAATGATATAATTGAAGACCGAATTAAAAAAGACTAGTTTGCGCATGACGTCCTGTCAGCTAGACCAAAAATGCTGTTCTGTGCAGGTCCGCAACCAATCACGTTGTGCCTTTGTCCTGACGTCAGACACAAACTTGTTTTTTTAATTCAGTCTTCAATTGTATGCATTTGATTTGTGTTTGTCAGAAGAGATTGATTTCATTTTGTTGATATAGCTTAATTCCTGCTGAGTATAGGATGAATGCAACATACGTACAAAGTATACCACAAAATATGCTATGAGTATGATATCACAATAATTTAATATCTCTATTAAAAAAGCATGCCTTACTTAGTCTTAAAAAAACCTTTTTCTATGTACATTGTAATTGTTTGTAAAATAGGTAGTACCAAGGGGAAATAGTTTACTGATTTCACCGGTGTAAATCATGTAATGTTTTTGTTCTACACCAATTGACCGATAAAAGTGACATGATTTGCTCATGAATATTTATGAGATGTAATAATCAGAGAACCTGAACTCCCTATACAGTCATGTACAATTATAGTGCTGTCTGCCGGGGGGTTGGGTGTCAATTGGGGTATTTGGACATTCCTGACAGTATGTTTAAATGAACGAAAACAATCCTTCATCTCATTGAAGCGTTTAGGTATCGCGTGCAGGTCGCATCAAGTGTGTCTCTCAAATTTGTGTATAGTGTGTCTCATCTCAACTTGAGAGTATAATACCATGTTAGATTTGGCATTGGCAGCTTCTAATCGATGCTATTACCTGGTTGCGTCGCCAGCATACAGATAATCGGCCATCTAGGTGTGTGTATATACACCGATGCGGGATTTGGTCAGTGTGTGCAATTAAAATCTGTCACTGTAAAATTCAACATGGCGTTACTCTCAACTTGAGACACAAGACACACTGAAGTATGCAATGCCGTGTGCATATGACGATTGCCTCAAGCGCTTTCCGAGGGAAACCGAATACTCCCAATGTTTGCTCCATGAATGTATCAAGATGGCGGTCGAGTCCAGGTTCTCTGTTTTTAATTCTGTGGTTATCTCAGAAAAAAATTGGGCTATTCCAGTTGAAATCCATACATCCCCTATATGGAAGGCATACTGTTAATTAAATTTCACAGGGGGTTATATTACCTGAATAGGTGACTCTGTACACCTCCTGCATGGAAGATGCAGGCCATGTCTTCCACAGGGGTGTATAGATTTGAACTAGGATATCCCAATGAACACTAGTTCTGTGAGCAAGCAGGTTATGAGAAGAATAGTCTTTAAAATTAAAAAAATCCTTGCACAATAGATATATATATTATATAATTATTATGTAAAATATAAATTCCTTGTACAAATGAAATCTAAAATGCTCAGGATAAATGAGAGCCAAAGAAAGGTATGCTCATGTTGTTGATAAAATTTTTTTTCTTGACCAATACACAGAATGCTCATTTGCTCTCTAGATATATTTCAATCTTCTAACAGGATTCAATCTAAATAAACACAACACAAAAAGAAAGTCCTCATTTATATAACCTGACATAAATCTAAACCTGTTTCTGTTTTGACGATTTGATTGACACAAACGTGTGCAGCATCTTGTTAGCTCTAATTTCAGTGGCATACCGTGGCCGCCCCAACCCCGGAGGGCTGAAGAAAGTTCAATTTTGCCGCCTTCCTCCACAGCGCGAAAAGGTTGACCCAATTTTTTTCTCGGTCGTTTGAAAAGTGAAGAGCAAAAAAAAAAAAAAAGGGTTTCAAGCGCCTTAAAAGCAGCACATTTTGATGTGTTGTACCATTTTTTCACAATTTTTTATGCTTTATCGAATTTTCCACCTTTTTTTATTAACTAATTCTTTTTGCCGCCTCCTTCGTTTTTGTCGCCCTTCTTCTTCCGCCGCCCTTCGCTTTTGGCCGCCTGCTTTTACCCGGGGCTGAATTAGATGTCACATTTGCTACCAAAAGCTCTAAATTGATAAAAAATTGGGACAACCTTTTCGGGTTGTTGAGGAAGGGGCGGCAAAATTGAATTATCTTCAGCCTCCCGGGGTAGGGGCGGCCACGGTTCACCACTGTATAGGTACATGTAGAATCAATCCCATCTTCCTCGCATATACAGCAGTAAAGCATTGTAACAATCCATGCGTTTCAAATTAACAATTGAATAAACCAGGCACTTGGGATAGTTGCTCATCGTGGGCAAGTGGGCTTTGCCATGCCAAGAATCTCAAAGTGTGATCCCTTTGGTAGCATATTCAGTATCAAATTGGAGCTAACAAGATGCTGTACATGACTGTTTATAAGTCAAAGTGTCATAACATGAGCAGGTTCAGATATATGACGGGTTTAAGTGAGGAGTTGCTTTTTCTGTTGTGTTTGGATTGAAAAATCTGTTGAAATGGATTTTTTTTTATTGACTCTTACTCTTTTTGTATATTTGATTCCAGTATCCAAATAAAGTGTTAACTAAATGTACTGCCAAATGACATGCATAGCATATGGTTGGAATGAGATTGCGGATTCAAACTTTTAAGATTGAATATTTTTAACCTTTTGTTTTTCAATTGGAAAGTATTTAGTCAGTAAAACTTTTACTTTGAAAAGCAATAGAAACCAATCCTTTTGAATGAATATTCAATCGGAAATGATTTGTCCCCCAGCTTCAATGGCTAAAAGATTGTAAATCTCTCCTTTGGATTGATTAAAAAGATGGATAATTTAATCATTCGGTTAAATATTCATTAAAAAAAAAATTTGACCCTCACTTGAATCAGCAAATTAATGAATATTAAATTGAAAAATTTAAGCAAGTGTCAATAAAAGCCACTCAGAAGTTTGAAAAAGTATTGGCCAGGGCAAATGAGCTATTCCAATTGAAATCCTTACACCCCCTATGGAAGACTTCCACACAGGGAGTGTGAATTTCAAATGGAATTACATGAATGGGTGACTCCAATTGAAATGTACATCTCCTGTGTGGGAGATTAAGGTCAAGTCTCCCATGGGGGAGTATGGATTTCAACTGGAATAGCATCAAAGAGGTATATACATGGAAATACTAGCTTCTATTTTCAAATGGACTTTAAACATAAAATTGTAAATGTTTTCCAAGTATAATAGTGTATAAATGCATCATAAAACTCACTCTGCTCAGATCATGGGGGGGGGGGGGGCAATTTTTGGACGTATATGTGACATGATCTCCTCCATGGCGGCTCAAGGGGGCATTTTGAAAATTGAGTTACTACAATATTAAAATTACCTTACAAATTATGTTATCATACTGAAAAAAAGGTCTAGCATACTTGGTTCTACAGTTATGATGTTTTGTGATGTCTATTTTCTTAAATGTACTATATTGGGTTTTTTCCTAAATATTTTTGCCTTTTACTTCAATTTCAAATTTGCCGCCTTTGGCTTTCATGGACCAGATCGTGTCACATATTATTAAAATATTAAAGACATCTTGTACAGCATTTTTATGTTAAAAAGCACCAATTTACATAATGCACTATATAAGCTACTTTATCCTTGCACAAAAACCTGCTGTTACGGCATGCATTTGTTTGTAAATTATCCTAGAACTTAAGGGAAGGGGTATGAACGTTTGGACAGTTTTATTGTGGGACATTAGAGCACATCAGACATATCGAATTGCATTCTGAATACGAAGAATGTCCTTCTGATATCAAATAATTTTGATTTTTGAAATTAGCAATGTAATACACATTTTATGGCAAATCATTACAAATTGATATTTTTGATATTTAACAGTACTTGAAGTAAACTTTATAAATCTGATGATTTATACTTAAAGTGTATGTAGGTGGGATAAAAAGCCGATGATCAATTGAAAATTTTGACCTTTTATATTTGAGATATGGATTTTTTCCCAAAACACAAAAAAAATAGGTCTTTTGGGGAAAAAATCTATATCTTCAATATAAAAGGTCAAAATTTTGATTGATCATCGGCTTTTCCTCCCAGCTAGCTACACTTTAAGAATAAATAATTAGATTTATAAAATTTATTTCGAGGACTGTTATATAACAAAAATTTGAAAAATATCAAATTTTAATAATTTGTCACAAAATTTGTATTATATATCATGAATTTAAAAAAATGAAAATTATTTGATATCAGAAAGACATGCTTCGTATTCAGAATGCAATTCGAAACGTCTGAGGTGCTCTCATGTCCCACAAAAAATACTGTCGAAACGTCATAAACGCTCATTCTAGATCCCTTACAGCTGTTGCAGCATTTTGAGACACAAGCATGGTACAGGTGTAAGATAATGGTTAAATATGCCTACAGAAATAATTTACATGCATTTGAATATGCCCTCAATGGCTTCACATCATACTGGCCATCATGTATTGGTATTTCCTGGTATTTTCATAGTGGTTTTGGGGAGCATTGTTGAAGTATTTTCTGGTGAATTGTCTGTAAATCGCCAACCTCTGTTTATATTATCTCTTTTTTTTTTTTTTTTCCCAATTCCAGAAAAATACAGTTTCTGGAATTAAAAAAATATGATCCTGTTTTGCCAAGTGAAGCATAGCTAAATCCTAATCTTTAGTTGTAGCTGGCAGGGAAAGTCAACTTTTAATATTAGATCACTTCTTGGAAATAAGAGCCAAAAACATGCATTTTTAGAGTGTTTTTCGTATGCTGTGACAATCAAGCCCAAAGACATGTACCAAGACTAATTTCAGGTTTTTTTTTGTTTTGAAAACACAATTCCTATATCTTTTGCAACTAGATATCAAAATTAACTAAAAATTTTAACATAATATGCAAACTCATAGTCTATACTTCAAACTTTAAATGCTTAGACCCGGGGCTTAGACTTTGAATTTAGTGACTGCAACTGTGAGAAATCATGAAAATTCAAATTTGAGTTTTAATGCCAGTTAGAACTAGTTAAAGAGTTATGATTTAGCTAACTTTCAATGAAAGGGTTAAGAGTTAGCTATCTTTCATTTGCCAAAACAGATATAATATTTTTAATCCAAAAAAATTATTGCTGTATTTTTCTGGATTCAGAAGTTATTAAGGCTCGTCTTAAGGCCACGATATGAAATTGTATCTAAATCTGAAGCACTGCTACTATATGTATAGTCCTGATGGGGGGAGGCACTTAACTCTAATGGCCATATGGGTATGCTCCCCTTTTACCCCCATTTTGGGATTTCGCAGCTCTGAAAAAGCGCTAAGTTTGACCAAAATAGAGCTCCGAAAGACCCTTGATTTTGATAATATCAGCTTTGAAAAACAATTAAATTTCTCAATCGTCACATTTCTGGGTTTACTTTAAGGCAATTTCCAACCAGAAAACCAAGAGAGACCCTTTGTTTTGACTGTTCACAGCTTCAAAAGACCCCACTATTTAATTGTTTGCAGCTCCAAAAGAACCCCTTTTGCCAATACGCTGTCAGCTCCCAAAGTCCCCCACCTAAAAATTCTGGGAGAGCATAACCACCAAAAAATTATGATGAGCCCCTCCTCCTGGGGTCCTGATATTGGCAGAAACCTTGTATTTTAGAATCCATGTAGGAATTATAAGTGTGCAATTAATATAAGGTTGATCATTATAAATAGCAGACAATGTAATGCTATTATTTTTACATTGGAAGCACTGTAAAGATTATATTAATAAAATATATTATTGTAAGCTTGAAATTGTCAAGCCTTGTGTATGTTGTATTATATTGGTTATTTTGTCATACTATTTAGTATCAGCGTGCCGTACATATTTCCCATAATGCATTTCACGGTTCTTGATCCGATCATTTGTGACACGATCTGGTCCATGGGGGGGGGCAAAGGAGGCATTTTTGAAAATTGAGTTAATATAATTATGACCTTTTAAGGTTTAAAAACATATGATAGGCTATCTAATACTGAAAACAGCTCAAGTCCAGCAAACTTGGTTTTAAAGTTATGAGGTTTTGTGATTTCTATTTTCTTATGTATGTTATTGTTTTATATTCCATATTTTTGCCTTTATCTCAGTTTCAAATTTACCGCCTTTGGCCCTCATGGACCAGATCATGTCACATTTATTAAATTTTCCAACAAAACAAAATGTTCAATTCTAGACCTGGACAATACCAACAACTATTACGCTTATACATATTTCCAGCTCTTTTTAACATATATTTTCGTTTCTTTTCCAACTTATTCATCTTTTTCTGCTTTTTTATGGTACTTTTTATTCTATAAACGGTATATTTGTGTGCAAATTGAGAGCGCTATTTTAATTTAAGTATTTAAAAAATTTAATTTAGCCAAATTATATAAGTTATTTCATGAGCAAAATTGTTTGGAAAATGTCGTTATTATTGTTTACGCTTTTTCTGATGCTTTAATCATGTTAATCGCATTATACCAGTGTTTACCCTTAAAGATAAAAACACAATTTATGATAAATAGCGCCATCAGTGTTCACCTTCTCTTAAAAAAGTTTTACATGCTATCAAACATCTGTGATTTCATTTTTGTGTTCTGATATACTATCTACGTACACCATTGGTCGATAATGACGAAAAGTACCTCAATGAACAGAGCAAATACATATCTTGCAAAATGGTTATTTCTTGACTGGGAAGGGTAATATTATATTGTCTAGGATAGTCCAATCAAGCTCATCCCCACTTTTTTTCCATCAAAATGGAGATTTTGGCATCAGTGGAAGGGATATGCTTTGTTTGAATTTTGTGGACCCCCCCAAAAAAAACCACACCATTTACTGCTCAAGGTAATTAATTTTTACTATTCATGCAATATTTTCAATATGCAAATATTTGACTCGCATATCGGAAGGGATGGGAGGATATCATAGTCATAAACATTCAACCAATATATGGAAACTATATACATTTGATGAAATTCATCCATCCTCCCTATGCTCCCTTAATAAAAAGAACTTTATCCCCACCTTTCTCCATAAAGAAAGCAGATCAGTGGAAGGCTCATGTGAAATAGGCCCAATACTCGAAATGGTGTTGTTTATCGAAGTAGAGCTGCCCAGTTTTCATTTCCAGGACTTTATTCAGGGCTGTGCAAATTATATAATTATGCGTAGGCCCTATGCCTAACGAAGGGGGACCATCCCCGGTTCTGATATCTGTATAATCACCTCCTGTAAGTTCCAGAGGACTTCCAGTTTAGCTCAAATGAGCTGCTATAGGAAGTACTAGAAAGGAATCCCCTATACTACGTGATGAATTCTTCAAAATGGTCTGCCAAGGCTTGTAATTGCCTTCTCCCTTTCGATGTGCCAAAAGATATCCCCGTGTCTTATCTTGTGATACAAGCAGGAAATTGTGCACATTTGAATTAAAAAAGGTAGCAATATCCTGAGCCCCCCCGACGTGCCAAAAATGTTTCCATTCATAGACCGTCAGTATATTTTGTAATGGACTTTTAATTGTAATTTTACAACTTGATACTGTCTCCATGTGACTTGTACAAAATTAAGGGACCGTTCACAAACACTTGTAAGGGGGGGCCTGATGCAAAAAAAAATTATCGCGAAATTTTTTCGGGGCCCCCCTTTACAGACCTCGAAAATTTCAGGCCCCCCCCCCCCTTTTTGACATAAAATTTATGGGTCAACCCCATAGAAAAGCATATAAACTCAATTTTTCCAGGAAAATTTGTGGTCATTTTTTTCAGGCCCCCCCCCTTAGGAGGGTCAAAAATGTTTGCATCAGGCCCCCCCTTACAAGTGTTTGTGAACGGTCCCTAATGCCCAATATTAATAAAAGTTCAAATTAATAAAACAAAGCATAGGGTCATTCACCCTGTGCTAAAAATAACCATTTTTCCTCAAGCAAAGATTTTTATTGTCCAGGGATTTTGACTTGATGCTGATGATCACACAAAAGATACCGCCTATGTAGGTGGGATCAGCGCTCGAAATAAGGCGCGTCCTTGCGTCAAATACCCGTGAAAGTAGGCGTGACCCGCAAATTTCCTACGTTACGGGTCCGCGTGACCCATAACAATTGAACCAAGTAAAGAGCAGAAAATCCTAGTTTTGTTGTTCCACTGGAAAATCTGATTCACATAATACGTACAGCTCCCTGAGTACACTTTCCTTTTAGTTTCCCATCAAGTTTTCAACCCGAATCGCCGTAGCTAATTCTCTCTCTTGAAATTTCAAAGGCACGGGTCCGGTGTCGGATCCTTGAAAATTGGTGAGGACCCTTGAAATTTCCAAGGCAAGGGTCCGGTGGACCCTTGGATGTTTGTTCTTATTTTGAGGCCTGGGTGGGATGATGCAATACCCAATCTTACTATAAATAGGGGAATGTTGTATCTATCTATGTGAGTCCATCAAAGGCTCCGTCAGTTTCGATCCAAATGTCGCCAAATTCACACGGGAAATTGAGGAATAGACGACAATGTATTTAAAGTTTATTTGGTTGAAAACGGTCAAGTATTGGCCTCAAAATAAGTAAAAAGTGAGTTTTTCGGGCAAATTGATAGCGGTAGTTTGTTTACGGCCAATGCCAACCAACGCGTCCAGATGTCTAGCATAAACCGCGCCGTTAGCGCGTCGGCGTACACGGCGCGCGCCGCTTGACTTGCACGCACGGGTGCGGCGTGCGCATAGCCAACTTGCGCACGGGGTTATGGTGATACGGGATAATGGGATAACGGGATTAGGCCTACGAAGACATAAATATCGTAAGGGTACGGGAGGGGAAAAGAAAAGAAAAGAAAGAAGGACACAAAATGGTAGGCCTACTTTGGATGGATTATAGGTCCTACGGGTACGGGGTTGTGGTTTAGATTATACCAAGATGATTCGGAAGGAATGAGGAAATTTTCAATGAGTCTACCTGTACAGTAATTCCTCCTGTTTGAGTGAACGCTTCCATTTACTCATCTAGCGGGGACCCGCGCGAAGCGCGGGTGTCCCGCTAGTCTTACTATAAATAGGGAAATGTTGTATCTATGTATCTATGTATCTATGTATCTATGTATGCCTATAAAGGCTCCGTCAGTTTCGATCCAAATGTCGCCAAATTCATACGGGACATCGATGAATATACGGGAACGTGTTTAAACTTTATTTGGTTGAAAACGGTCAAGAATTGGCCTCAAAATCGGTGAAAATGTGGTACGTTGCTATGCTGGGTAAACAAAAAAGGGAGTCAGTTGTCAAGCTAGCCCGTGCGCGTCGTACGGGCGTATCTAATGCCAAGCCGCTCGCGTCGCGCATCGATAGCTCCCGTGTAACGCATCACTACGCCATGTCGCGCGTAAACGACGCAGAGTCGCGCAATGAATGATAATACGGGTGAACGACCGAGGCGTAATAAATACGGGGAAAAGATGTGTGTTAAAAAGTACAAACAACATGAAGAGGTTGGCCTACTGTAATTAAAAAAGAAAACAAAATGAGGACGAACAGGTAGGCCTACGAGTATGTGGGTTAGCCTATAGTTAGTCACAGTAAGAAAATGAAAACGGGAATAAAATAGGCTAAAGAAGGAAAGAATAATAAAATCTAATATAAAATTAGATGATTTAAAAAAAAAAAGCTATTAAACTGAGGACAGAACTAAATAAATAACATGAAAACGGGAAATCACAAGCTAAGCAGCAAATAAAAATGAAGTCAACAGGAAATGTAAGAAAGGACAGATTTAGAAAATAATGGGAACGGGATTGAGTAAATAAAAAACATGGTAACGGAAATTTGCAAGCTTAGCAGCAAAATGTTTTTAAAAATGGAACAAAATTGGCCCATGTAGAAGAAACTAAAAAGAAAGAAAGAAGCTAAAATGGAAACTTGGCTTAACGAGGGTCGGACTCAGATAAATGAAATTTACCTTTTCAATGATTCTACCTGTTCAGTAATTCCTCCCGTTTTAGTGAACGCTCCCATTTACTCCCCTAGCGGGGACCCGCGCGTAGCGCGGGTGTCCCGCTAGTGCATATAAACGGTAGACTATGCCATAATCGATTTTTGATAAATAAAAATAATTATGTTATTTGATCATTATGAATGCATTCAGTTGAACTCGAAATTATACTGATATTATTTTATTACATCAAAATACTAGTAATACTGGCTATTAAAAAGTTTATATAATTATATTAGTGACAGTAACAGTAAAGTATTGAATGCAACATTGAATGGGCTTATTGAATGCAACATAATGCCACTTCAATACTGAACAGTTCTGATTTTAGAATCTACCAGTTTAATAATCGTGAAAGCCCGAGTTAAAAATCACTGGGAAGCTAACAAACAGAGGGAGTACGGTGACTAAAAAGATCAGATGTGAAAATCTATCAATTGTGCACAATGGGCAAGTCTACTCCAACGGTCGTACTGGATCAACAAAATAAAGGTTCGTCTCTCAAATCAAACATTTGACGAAAGGTTCATGTCCCAAATCAAACATTTTGGCTAAAATAATAATAATTTTAATAATAATAATAAATTGTTTGGAAGCATGCAAACAGTTTATAATATGTAAGATATTTTTGCTGACTTTTTTACAAACATTTTGTCAACACATAAATAACATTATGTTAGAATATTTGCATTCAGATATCAAAAATGTTTTTACATGTTATGTAAACATTTTATGCCCTAGGGGAAAGTGGGGTAATCCCGGGCACCTTTCGTTAAGGCTACACAGGTTCAAGATTAAATAAAGTTCATCAGTGAAAATCATATCAATGCAAAGTAGGAGTAATGTTCTAACTAGCAACCAGTTTTTAATAACTCAATATCTCTAGTTAATAAGTTATAATTAAAAAACAAAATGGAAAAAAATTATGGGGTAATACCGGACACGGGGTAATCCCGGACACATGATTGTTGCTAAGAGGGAAAGTGGAGTAGGATGATAATCCCCTGAATGTATTAGGTACTTCTGTTACCTCAAGCATGCAACTATGGAGGCTGTTGTTGTTGTCTATATTTTCGAAATAACAAGTTTCCGGCATTACCCCATCTGTATAGAGACGCATGTGTGTCCGGGATTACCCCTCACGGTCCCGATTTATTTTTTCAGTGCTTGTTCTACTTATCCATTTTTAAGATACCAAAATTCATACATCCAGCTAACAATCAAGTATCAAACATAATTTCCATCCATACTTTATCTGTGTCCCTTGTCGCATTAACTGTCACCCAGCTAATAAATCACTTTTCAGATAAAAAGTCAAAAATGACAATTTCTGTTTTTTCGTAATTTTCACAAAGAAAGGCGAGACCCAAAGCGCTGGTAGTAGTACACGTGAGATACACTTTGAGGTAGCTAATACCCTAAGGTAGTATAATAGTGCCACCCTTCTCCGTTTAGCTGCAATCGACGTGTCCGGGATTCCCCACAGTCCGGCATTACCCCACTTTCCCCTATATATACCCTTTATATAACCCGACATTTAAACGTTTTCCACCAACCTTTTCTAATCTTTTGCGAATGATGTCGAAAACGTTTTGTCCCGGGCGTTTTGTGTTTGCTGGGGTTATCTTTCCTAAAATGTATGACAAAACGTCAATTGATCCGGATTTGACAAGTCCCACGCACACCTATTTGCAAAAACAACCGTGGGTTACCAACACTTAATTCTCTGAATGATAATTTCAATAATATAACAATACACGCCATTTATTTGCAGGGGAATGACCAACAATTTATTTGGAAAAGGCTGCTTTATCAATATCAGCAGTTGTGTTTTATGATAAGTGATTATTGTTTACTTAATAACTAAGTAATCATAATTGGTTTATAAGTTCTTTCTTATTTGTGTTGGTCGAGTGCCAACGTGTCGAATATGCCTGCATTGCTAGTAATTAAAATGATACATATAGTCCTGGCCCTGTCCTACAGACCCGTATACAATTTTTCAGGAAGAAAGTTTGAATGTTGATTCGAGTAGGGTATGCATAGGTCTTTCAAATTCTACTAGGTGGAAAATTCCAAACCCGGGCAAACTCTGTATATGGCCGTTTTTCAAAATGGCCGCCAAAATGTACTTATGAACCAGGTATAATGACAATAACTCTGAAACTATTTGACCTAGAGGGGTGATTGAGGTGTCTATCCCCACTAAATCAAGGCTGTCTGATTGAATGAAGGGGGTTTCATGGTTGTCCGAGGTCTAGGACACCTGAAATCCAAGATGGCCGCCCGCAGCAACCATAATCATCATATTCGCCAGATGAAATGACAATAATTCGGAATCTGCTTGACCTACAAGGGTCATTAAGGTGTCTATCCCCACTAAATCAAGGCTTTCTGATTGAATAAAGGGGTTTCATGGTTGTCCGAGGTCTAGGACACCTGAAATTCAAGATGGCCGCCCATAACAACCAGATAATCATCATATTAGCCAGATGAAATGACAATAATTCGGAATTGAATGAAGAGGGTGTCATGGTTGTCTGATGTCTAGGACCCCCGGGTCTAGGACAACCACAATCTAAGATGGCCGCCCATAGCAACCATATAAATATTCACATTAACCAGGTGAGATGACAATATCTCAATAATTATTTGATCCAGAAGAGCAATTAAGGCGTGTAACTTCGCCAAATCAAGGCTGTTTGATTAAATGATGTGATATCATGGTTGTCTGAAGTCGAAGTCACACCAAACCAGATGGCAGCCATAGCAACCACTATTAACCAAGTAAAATGTCATCAATTAGAACCTCTGTAACATAGAGGCTGGATTAATGCCGCCAAAATACGTTTTTTCACTAAAAAATGGGTTAGAGTGGCATTAAAACAACATATAAACATTAAATATTCAAAATAATCAATGAAAAATGGCTTTGAGGGTTATAGAAGAAACATGTCTCCCCAAATTATGTTGCTAATATGTTTTAAATCCAAAATGGCGCCGATTATGAGGTCCAAAATGGCCTCCAAAATACATTTTTTCACTCAACAAATGGGTTAGAGTGGCATTAAAACAGCATTTAACACATTAAATATTCAAACTTATCAATGGTAAACGGCATTGAGGGCTACAGATAGACATTTGCAACCAAATTTTGTCATTCACAGGTGTCAAATTCAAAATGGCGTCCAAAGTAAAGACCAAAATAGCGGCCAAATACATTTTTTCTCAGCTTTTAATGCTGTTTTAATGTCGCCTTATAGTATGAAAAAAATACTTAAGCGGTCATTTTGGTTTTCATTTTTGGCACCATTTTGGATTTAAAACATGTTAACAACCTATTGTTTGGTACAAAATGTTTCTGTTGTAACCCCTAAAACGGTTTACCATTGATTATTTTGAATATTTAATGTGTTTAATGCTGTTTTAATACTACTTATGGCTGCTTAAAATGTATTTTTGCGGCCATTTTGGACCTCATAATGGACACCATTTTGGATTTGAAACATGTTAACAACACAATTTGGGGGAAATGTTTCTGCTGTAACCCTCTAAAGCCATTTACCATTGATAAGTTTTAATATTTAATGTGTTAAATGTTATTTTAATGCCACTCTAACCCATTTTTCGATTGAAAAAATGTATTTTGGAGGCCATTTTGGACCTCATAATATCGGCGCCATTTTGGATTTAAAACATATAAGCAACATAATTTGGGGAGACATGTTTCTTCTATAACCCTCAAAGACATTTTTCATTGATCATTTTGAATATTTAATGTTTATAATGCTGTTTTAATGCCACTCTAACCCATTTTTGAGTGAAAAAAGTATTTTGGTTGCCATTTTTGACCTCATAATCGGCACCATTTTGGATTTGAAACATGTTAACAACACAATTGGGGAGAAATGTTTCTGCTGTAACCTTCAAAGCCATTTACCATTGATAAGTTTGAATATTTAATGTGTTAAGAGGGCGCAACACTAAATCACTCCGCATTTTATGTAACAACGAAATTCGGCTAATATAGTCCATAGTGAATATGAGATTGCAGCGACCATATCTACCGACATGTTCACTTTAAATCACTCAATATCGGCTCATATGAATTCGACAAGTGTCTTTAATGATAACATGCAGATAAAAACTGAACAATTGATCTCAAAAGCAATTCTCTGTGGCGGATTAAGAGAAAACCCGATTTTGAAATGTGAGTGGTGAGTTTAGCATATTTTTAGCTCTTTTTTTTTGCACCGCAAATTAGCGAAAAAAGTCAATGGTCATCGATATATGCCGACAAAAGTTTTGGAATCTAGAGAAACAGAGCTTTAATTTGATACCAAATTTATTTTGCCAAGTATTGCAGGGACGCCAGAAATGGCGCTTGAAGTAGGCCGAAATCACACGTTATCCTATGGGGCGCTGAATTAGTGCTGCGCCCCCTTGTAACGGCCGTCATTATGAACGCGTTCCTTTTACATTCTTCGCGCAAAATAAGAGACGCGCTTCACAAAATGTGTTCTATTTCCATCATGATGATAAACAAATATTACAAAAAGTCATCCTCATGAAAAATTATTGGAAAAAACACTTTATTGGCCGAGTAGGCGCCTTCAAAGTCAAGAAATGCGTCCAAAAATCCTCAAAAAGGTTCATAAATGGATTTTAAGGTTAATAGACATTATTAATCTGCATGAAGCCGTTTTGCTGAATATTCAGTAGGCCTACTCAAAAAGATCGCAATTGTTACTACTGGAACGGGGGGGGTATTTATACTTGAGACTCAGTAATAAATGATTTCCAAAAAAATGGCAACACTGATAATCTAGAAAAGAAATTAATCTTGGTTCAAAGACGTGCTCAAATTGTCGTCTGTCACTAATTTTGTGAGTTTTGTATAAACTTTCGCATATTGGAGGAAAAGTCGAAATATTCGATTTTCGGCATTTCGGCACTGATCTTTAAAACATCATTTCTCTTGAACGGAATGTCGCAGAGCCATGAAATCTTCGGTGTTGAGCTTCAAATTTTCTCTAGTTTACTTAATGAGTAATAAATGTGGATTTTGAAAACTTTTAACACCTTGTAACGGCCGTCATTATGAACGCGTTCCTTTTACATTCTTCGCGCAAAATAAGAGACGCGCTTCACAAAATGTGTTCTATTTCCATCATGATGATAAACAAATATTACAAAAGTCATCCTCATGAAAAATTATTGGAAAAAACACTTTATTGGCCGAGTAGGCGCCTTCAAAGTCAAGAAATGCGTCCAAAAATCCTCAAAAAGGTTCATAAATGGATTTTAAGGTTAATAGACATTATTAATCTGCATGAAGCCGTTTTGCTGAATATTCAGTAGGCCTACTCAAAAAGATCGCAATTGTTACTACTGGAACGGGGGGGGGGGGGGGGTATTTATACTTGAGACTCAGTAATAAATGATTTCCAAAAAAAATGGCAACACTGATAATCTAGAAAAGAAATTAATCTTGGTTCAAAGACGTGCTCAAATTGTCGTCTGTCACTAATTTTGTGAGTTTTGTATAAACTTTCGCATATTGGAGGAAAAGTCGAAATATTCGATTTTCGGCATTTCGGCACTGATCTTTAAAACATCATTTCTCTTGAACGGAATGTCGCAGAGCCATGAAATCTTCGGTGTTGAGCTTCAAATTTTCTCTAGTTTACTTAATGAGTAATAAATGTGGATTTTGAAAACTTTTAACACCTTATAAGAGGGCGCAACACACTAAATCACTCCGCATTTTATGTAACAACGAAATTCGGCTAATATAGTCCATAGTGAATATGAGATTGCAGCGACCATATCTACCGACATGTTCACTTTAAATCACTCAATATCGGCTCATATGAATTCGACAAGTGTCTTTAATGATAACATGCAGATAAAAACTGAACAATTGATCTCAAAAGCAATTCTCTGTGGCGGATTAAGAGAAAACCCGATATTGAAATGTGAGTGGTGAGTTTAGCATATTTTTAGCTCTTTTTTTTTGCACCGCAAATTAGCGAAAAAAGTCAATGGTCATCGATATATGCCGACAAAAGTTTTGGAATCTAGAGAAACAGAGCTTTAATTTGATACCAAATTTATTTTGCCAAGTATTGCAGGGACGCCAGAAATGGCGCTTGAAGTAGGCCGAAATCACACGTTATCCTATGGGGCGCTGAATTAGTGCTGCGCCCCCTTGTAAATGCTGTTTTAATGCCACTCTAACCCATTTTTTGAGTGAAAAAATGTATTTTGAAGGCCACTTTGGACCTCATAATCGGCGCCATTTTGGATTAAAAACATATTAGCAACATCATTTAGGGAGAAATGTTTCTGCTATAACCCTCAAAGCCATTTTTCATCGATTATATTGAATATTTATTGCTTATAATGCTGTTTCAATGACACTCTAACCCATTTTTTAGTGAAAAACATATTTTGGCGGCATTAATCCAGCCTCTATGTTACAGAGGTTCTAATTGATGACATTTTACTTGGTTAATAGTGGTTGCTATGGCTGCCATCTGGTTTGGTGTGACTTCGACTTCAGACAACCATGATATCACATCATTTAATCAAACAGCCTTGATTTAGCGAAGTTACACACCTTAATGCTCTTCTGGATCAAATAATTATTGAGATATTGTCATCTCACCTGGTTAATGTGAATATTTATATGGTTGCTATGGGCGGCCATCTTAGATTGTGGGTGTCCTAGACCCGGGGTCCTAGACATCAGACAACCATGACACCCTCTTCATTCAATTAGACAGTCTTGATTTCATAGGGATAGAGACCTAAATGGCCCTTGCATGTCAAGCAGATTCCGGATTATTGTCATTTCATCTGGCTAATATGATGATTATCTGGTTGCTATGGGCGGCCATCTTGAATTTCAGGTGTCCTAGACCTCGGACAAACATGAAACCCCCTTTATTCAATCAGAAAGCCTTGATTTAGTGGGGATAGACGCCTTAATGACCCTTGTAGGTCAAGCAGATTCCAAATTATTGTCATTTCATCTGGCGAATATGATGATTATTGTTGCTACGGGCGGCCATCTTGGATTTCAGGTGTCCTAGACCTCGGACAACCATGAAACCCCCTTCATTCAATCAGGCAGCCTTGATTTAGTGGGGATAGACACCTCAATCACCCCTCTAGGTCAAATAGTTTCAGAGTTATTGTCATTATACCTGGTTCATAAGTACATTTTGGCGGCCATTTTGAAAAACGGCCATATACAGAGTTTGCCCGGGTTTGGAATTTTCCACCTAGTAGAATTTGAAAGACCTATGCATACCCTACTCGAATCAACATTCAAACTTTCTTCCTGAAAAATTGTATACGCGTCTGTAGGACAGGGCCAGGACTAATAGGCTTACATTAAGGGAAGGAGTACTTCAGTAGCAAAATATCACCAAAAATGCAATTTGCATATAATTCAACTACAGAATAAATTAATTAACATTAATTTTTGTCGGCCTTGGATATCTAATTACCTAGCTGCCGCACCAATTTGCACGTGCTATAACCATGATAACACCTTGAAATATTAACTTGACATTGAACTAATCATTAAAGTTCACCCGCAGCTAAAAATTATTCAAGTTTTTCAAATCCAGTCTGATCGTGCATGTAATTATTGTAATAGTTCTAAATGATGCAATCAGTAGTGGAAATGTAGAAAAATATATGACAAAATGAAGTACATGCAATAATATCTTTATTTATTTTATTTATTTTATTTATTTATTTATTACACTTTATCACTGGCACAGAATTACAAAAAAATATATAATATTGCACATTAGTTAAATCAAAAATTACACAATATTATGAAAGGAACAATATTTGTTTTAAAAAGTCCAGTGAATGGCTGGAGCGAACAGGTGCCAGGCACCTCTAAGACCGCCCCACCAAAACCAAAAAAGAAGGGAAGGGTAGGGAAATATAAATTAGAGGGGGAAAATGCAGGTTAAGTTACATTTGCCTGCAATTTGGACAATTACAAAATGAGCTCCAAGTGCAAACAGAAGTTGCATCAAAGGTACGAGCAAACTTGTTGCTTAAATGAAGCAACATAATTTGTAGATCTGATAATACTAGGGAGCTGGTTCCAAATGGGCACCATACGCTGAAAAAAGCCCATCTTGTGGCACTAAGTTTTAGAAAGCTGCTTTACCAGCAACAAAGGATCAGAGGAAAATCTGGTGGTGGGACGGTCTTTGTTAATACCATTAAAAACTGCATAAACATCTCGATTGATGTCATACAATTCCAGATTGCACTTGAAAAATATATTGAGATCAACATATTCTCTTCTAAAACTTAATGGAAGAAGAATAAGCTCGGTTAACCTTTCTTTGTACTCAGCCTCGGATAATCTAAAAATGTAGGGACTGTACAATACTTGACATGTATGAGGGGGTGAATTCCCAAAACTGTATGTCAAACACCACCCCTACCCTTTGGACTTACCAAGGAAATCGTTTCTCCTTCCCTTTGACGTGCCAAAAAAATGTTTTGTCCCCATACATTACACAGGAATGCCAGATTTTGGGGAACAGGTTTTTAAAAACCTTGTCCTCTCACCACAAATGGGTTGTGATATTGGCGTTTTCCCATTTTGATATATTGGACAGGTAAAGTCTCCTCAAAATAAGCTTTACAAAGACATTACGTGTCCCTGTTGGTTGTTTGCAAGGTACGAAATCAGTAAAAGAGTTACGAAATCCTTTATGAGGATGAGGTTCAACCCAGAAAAGTGTTCTCTTCTCCGGGTTAACAGAAAAAGAAATATTGTAAAGGTCCTCTATAAGATGATGGGCCCAGTGTTAGAAACAGCAATTTATAACACCATTTATACCTTGAATGGAAACAACACATAAAGCAGGTGACCGGGAATGCGCAACGCACACCGACATCGCCAAGTTAATAATTACTTGGTACAGCAGAGACACTAAAATCAATACCCGGGATCGATACACGTGAATGTGCTATGCACGATTTGATATTCAGACGATAAATCTTTGGATACCGGGGTGGAAAATAATGAATATCTCCCGTATTTTTTTTTATTCTAAAGAAGCCATATTTTTTGCTTGCACTTGAATATATGTGTTGAAAGGATATGATAGTCGTTAGCTTGCGTATTGCGAAAGAACTGTGCGTATTGAGCTAAAAAAACTCTGACAAAAATTCTGATTTTATATGTGCCGAACTACAGCGCAGCGTAGGCCACTCGTGGAGTCAGTCTAAAAGCAGATGCCCCATGGCGTATACCATGCTCACTCACACACACAGAGAGGTCAGTCACCGGGCTATTGTCAGTAGCCTTGTCGGATGTTCCTTGGCCCATTATGCGTCTCAAAACTATTAAACAGGTCGGAACAAAATGGCCATGCGTGGCTGTGGATTCAACCTACCATGGCGATTTCAGCCATGAAGATATCGGGGCGATGACACTATATGACCAATATACAGGGTTCAAAAGAAATAACTCCCCCCTTAAAATTACAAAATATTTCTTTGCATAACTTGACATACATTTGGTGGATTTGACAAATTTAAAAACCTGTGAATAGAGGTATCTTTTTGCTACCCTCCCAATTTTCTTCTTTTTGAAAATCATTTTTTGTTGGTCAATTATCAAATTTTCCAAAAATGATGCTTTCAGAGAAAGTTGCACTTTTCAACATCTATACATGTAATGTACAAAAACGTTCTCGATATCAACGTGATCAATGTAAATTGTTAGTTAATTTGTCTTAAATTTTATGGATCCGATTACTCAGTCACCCATGCAATCATCTTTCAGTATAAAACAATGATTCATTGACATGAATTTTGACATGAATTATGGGGTTTTCAGTCGGTGTTTCAAAAATGGTAAAATCACTATAGGAGTAAAAATAAGGTTTGCAGTGTGATGCTTATTTCTTTCGCTGGCTAGAAGAGATGAAAAATTTACTTGCAAATTGTAGACTGAAACAGTTACAAAGATCTATAGCAACGGCTCTCTTGAATAAAGCCGTACATGACAAAGAAGAAATGGCCAACAAAGATAGGAGGTTGGAAGTCAGTATTCAGCCAATTAACTGCATGCAGCCAATCTCTTATGGCCACATCATGAGTGTTACACCTTAATCCAAGAAAGCCATAATTTTAAATCAAAATGCAAGATGCTTCAACTGACCCAATACAGGTAAATGTTCACCCTTTTGGTCAAATTTATGCGTGGAGAGCTCATTTCTCCTTCCTAGTGATTTTATCATTTTGAAACAACTGCTGATTAAAAACTTAAAAGAAAATCTCATTTTACACCGAAATTAAGTTCAATAAATCTTTGTTTTGCACTGAATAATGGTTGCGTTTGTGCCTGAAGGATCGGAGACAGAAAGGTGAAGGAAAAAACCAAGAATTAAATCAATCTTAACATTAATATCGAGAATGTTTTGTACATAATGTGGGAAAGTGCAACTTTTTCTGAAAGCATCATTTTTGGAAAATGTGATTATTTTTGACCACAAATATTGTTTTTGCAAATGAAACAACTTTGGGAGGGTTGAAAAACGATTCCTCTATTCACAGGTTTTTAAATTTTTCGAATCAACAAAATATATGTCAAGTTATGCAAAGAAATGTTTTGTAATTTTAGGGGGGAGTTATTTCTTTTGAACCCTGTATAACCAGTTGCCATGCCAGCATCTGTAGTCATGTCACCATCAACACAGACCTTCAGAAAGAAGATCCAGGAGGTAATCTACAGTCGACAACCTGAGCTGTACATAGGCTCAGAAGTGTCAGCAGCTGTCTCCACCAACTAGTCCAGCACCAAGTCTTCAGTGTTATGCACCCTCAGTTTTTTCGTCCTTTCTTCACCAACGTCATCAGTTGATCACCACGTCAGTATTTTGTTAGTATAGTACAGGGATCTTTACGGTGATTTTTTTTATTTTAGGTGGATAAAATTCAAATTGAGCAAATATTCTAGGTATGACTTGTTGTACTAGTATTTTGTGGAAGTGACTGGATGGAGTGATTGTGTTTGTCCTGCACCAGATGTGATGTTTTGCACCGAGTGAGTGTGATACCTGTAATGGTCTACCCAGAAATCCAGTAAGTAGATGTAGAAGCCCATTTGTGGAGGATAGCCACAAATAGTCTAACCACAATGGCACCAGTATGCCAATTATCTTACCGTAGAATTACATTTGAATTAGACCTTACGATATTATTTTTTTTTAGAGTTAGAGCAAGGTTATAAAACAGTTAGTGTTTAGATTTTGCCGGGTGTGCTATGACTCAATATACTAAACATCTACCAAAATGTAATTATCCCCTTTATTATTAGATAATAACTGAAAGCATTCAAATTTAAAACTGAAATAGCAAAAGGAAACTCATTTTTGTTTTGATGCTCATTTGTCATAATAGCCCAAAATGTGTTGCCACGGTGACCCATTGAATTAAAAATACCCTTATTCAAAAGTTGCACATACACCCATTGAAAATGTTGCTTTTGTTGCTTGAGTGTCTGGTTGTCACTGGTCATCGCGGGTCATCCTTGACCACTACCAGTCATCATGGTCGTGTAGATAATGTAATGGTACATTGACTTGAGTAGCTTTTTAGTGCAACTTTCGAAAATGCATCTTTATTCAAGGAGTCACCATGGCTACAAACTTTGAGCTATCCAGACACAATGCGGTATCAAAATTTGCAGAATTAACATGGGTTTGTTTTTACTATTTCCAAGGTGACACAAAACGTTCTCACGACGTTAGCGAACGTTCCCTTTTGGGAGCGTTTGGTCAGGTAATTTGCAAACGTCAGTAGAACGATCAGCGAACGTTATTAAAGTAAACAAACGTTCTCGAACGTCATTTTCCGGAAAGTTTAGCAACGTTAAACCATATTTAACCAGGTCATATTACCAAGGTTGTCAAAACATTTTCCCAACGTAAGGCTGGAATTCCAATTCCGTATGACGTTTCAGGAACGTTCAAATGAAATCATTTTGGTATCAGTCGTTTCACACCACTTTCGGTAACAAATTAGGTAACAATTGGGTAACAAATGATTATTGTGATGATCGATTACTAGTGTTTGGAGGACATTCTCTAAATCCTAAATATTATACTTAGCATGCTTAGTTGAAATAATATGAAACAAAACCACGGATGATAGAACGCAGGGCAAACGCTATTTAACACCATAGATTATAATTATATTTTTAAGCACTACATTACAATTTTCTGCCGTGCACTTCTAAGACGTACCTTTAAGGATAATTTCTGGAGTGCGTGTCACCATGCTATCAAATACAATGGCTATTCAACACCACGGTGTTCCTCTCTTAGTGCGAAGCGGACAAGAGAGCATTTCGCCACTTCCAGGCATAGGAAATGCTCTCTTTGTCCTATTGTCTTTTCCCATACAGTACCCATATTAAGGACGTTTCTTAAACATTCTGAAAACGTTATATTAAACGTCCAGATAATGAAAATAGGTGTATACGAAGGCCCGGTACGAAGGACGTTTTACCAACGTTTGAAGAACGTTTGGATGGGATACGAAGGTCACGTTAGTTTTCAGGACGTTGCAGGACGTTCTTACAACGTTTAAACTAGCGACGTCAAAAAGTGTCTACACTTTTGGTCATTTGGACGTAGGGGGTCTAAAACAAGAACGTCCATACGACCAAAGCCAAACATTGTCAAGACGTTCTCAACATTCTCACAACGTTATCTCGGTTCAGTTTTTAAATTTGATGCATAGATTTTGAGTTTTATCTCGTAATAAAAGGGGTAATTACTTTTTGGTAGGCGTTTATATATATGCCTAAATGTTAACTACAGACAAACATCGCGACAGGTCGTGCATTACAGCAACGTGGAGTAGTCCTTCTAGTCGGACCAATGTAGAGCGACTGGATAATGGCACGTGTATAAAACGGCGACGTGGATCAATCTCTATCATGGGAAGTTTCCTATATCTTATGAATATATGAATATAATGACTGTACTAGATTTGTGTTTTTCAGCTCATTTGAAAGAACCAATGTTTAACTACAATGTTTTGGAATCACAAACCAAAACTGGGTGCTCTGATGTACAAGATTGGGCTACAAGTGTACATACCATGTTGGCAATAGGAATTTGCTTCATTTTGCATATGCATGACTTCCTTATGATGACTTTCAAAATGTAATATTTTCAGAACAAAGAGAGAAGCTGTTTATTGTACTCGTAGACTTCAGGCAAATATAAAATGTGCTGGGTAGGTTCTTGTTGTTGTTTTGTTTAAGGATAAAATTTGTTGTAATCAACAAAATCTGGCGAATGACTCGTTTTCAGTCCAAATTGACACCTGATACATTCAGATTGGTTACATTTTGACGAAAATATGATATTTTCCTTTGAATTCACACATGGCCAAAAGTTCTTTCTATAAACAATATAGCAAATATAACAAAGTTCCATAGATATTAGTACCCGGTAGCCAGTAGCATTATTATACATTCATCCGTGATATCAGCAGTGGCGTAGCTAGGTGTTGTGGTGCACGGGGCAAGGATGCATAATGGCGCCTTGCACACACACCATTAAATTTGGTTATAATGAAGTTGAATTTCGGCGTCATTCCACCATCATTTCGGCGCCCCCCTAAATGTGGCGCCAGGGCACGTGCCCCCTGCCCCCCTCGCTACACCACTGGATATCAGTCAGGTGTTCAAAAGATGCACAGAGAGTTGCACAACATGGATGATATGTTGCAAGTGCATTGATAAGGTACTCAATGTTTAAGGCCTATGTACATATTAAATTATACCCTTGGAGTAATTAGTCATTATCATATCCTGTATTGATTTGTGGATAAAAATGAAGGCCAAGCTTATTAATGAAATAATTGATATATATTCAACATCAAGTTGCCTTTTCAAGGGGAAAATCCGATGACAAATAAAGATTTTAGGGATATGTTACGGGCATAATTTATATATGCATAGTATTGAACAATGTACGTTATTAAACCTGTTAAATAAATAAATATATCTTTTTATATTATTATATTATTTGTTAATTTATTAATAAGGACTCTGTAGCCTATTTTTGTGAGCCGCGTGTAAAAATGCAATTGCGTAAAGTCAATTAAGACAACATGATAATCACACGTGTCACCAATTTCTTTACAGTAATTGACATAACGCCCTTAAAGATTAATTTGGCAATCGTGTGATTGTTTTGAATGCCCCTAAGATTTTTTACCTCTGGATTTCTTCTTGTTGGGCTATCTGAATTTAAGGTTTTCACAAGTCCTCCTGCAGACCTTCAGACACATTATTGCGTCAAGTTGACTTTCTCAGGCAATACAGATCTCTCATAAGACGTGGCGTGATTGCTGTATAGAAAGCAGTCAAATTTTACTGCTATCTCTCCATCGTCGTATAATGGAGGAGTGGTTGGTAGGCTGAAAATTAGGGGAACAAAACTAATAGACATACTGCAAAGTCTTATTGTTTATACATGTAAAAGCACAAACAGAAATTATATTGGAGTTCTTGGCTGACCTCAACACTGCCCTCATGTGACTCATATTATTCAGTGTGGCACATTCTCCATTTTGCTGTTGGGGCAGTTTTGAGGTCTACACAAAGTTTAGATTTATTAATTTCCGTTTGTGCTTAATATAAATAATTATGACAAGTTATGACAAAATAACACCATCGGCAATTTTTATTTGGACACATTATAATGACCTAATGAGCTCTTTAGGCTTTAAAGGTTGCATTACATCGAGACGTCATATTGCGCACACCATGCAATTAACTAAATTATCTTCGTAATTACGACAAATCTGGACAACTTGGAATCATTTTGCAGCAGATGATACAATCAAATTACTGATGATTAGTCAGTATAAATCAATAAATGCAATTCAATTTAAAGACCACTTGGCACAATTTTACCAGAAACTTTGGAACTCATGATTCGATAATTAAAATACACTCAAGTTACAATAGAAATAATCATGTTTATAGTAAATGTATTAGTTATAATAATGTATTTAGTGGAACGTTTTCAAAGTGCTATTCCAGTTGGAATCCATACACTCAGAAGACATGCCCTCATTCCTCAATCTTCCACACAGTGCCGGGTGTAGATTTCAAATTGAGTCACTCATTCAGGTAACTCTATTTAATATTCACACTCCCTGTGTGTGGTAAATTTCGGTCATGTCTTCCATAGGTGGTGTAAGTATTTCTGTTGGAATAGCACAGATGACTAAAGGGACAGTGCATTACCCTTCAGAGCACTAGATCAATGACATGAACAAAATTTTAAAAGTGTTTTTATAATTAAACAAATACAATGCAAGTACGGAAAGAAGTACACTTAATGCATTATGAACGAACCTGTTTTAAAAGAAGATGTTCAATATTACTGTCTATGTATACATCAATTATGAATTCAGAATTACTGTTTCCAGAGACACACTTTACATAACGCGCTTGCGCAGAGTTGTTTTTGCTCAATGCAGTCTCTGAATTTTGAGGCACTGTATGTAAAATATCATGAAGAGTTTGTTTCAAAAAGTTGTTAGATCTATTGGCTGCTTTGTGTAAATCCTGTTTCAAGTGTTACTACTGAGATGTATTTAAATAACATTGAATCATTCATGGTCAAGGGCGTAGCAACCGGGTGGATGAAGTCCAGAGGCCCCGAGGGTTCAGGGGCCTCGAGCAAACTGCGAAAATAGGGATAGGGCTGATGAAGGAGATGTTAAATAAAAGGGTCCACACTGCGGCTGGTCCAAGGGGCCCTATGTCCCTATAGGTTCTTGCTAACGCCCCCACGATACTGCAATTTGTGATGCCAATAAAAACGTGTTATTGGATGTTTGTAGGCATCATATCATGATGTTAAACAAAATATATCATGATATTCCCCATGGTAAAATACAGGTAAATTCACGTTTTTTTGCTCAAACTCCAATGTCTGCGTTTTTGCTTTTTGTTTTTGTAAACTTTCGATGGGAGAATTCGTGATTCCGGAGAAATATGTAGCGAAATTATTTTGAAATTAAAATGAATTATTCCTATAGGTTTAAATGAAAGACTGAAATGATATAGAACATGCACAATTTAAAAATCTACCGAGGAAAAAACCACAACGCAACTATTGGGTATAACCAGTTTTGGAAATAATCTTTTCACATGCAGAGATTTATGTTTGAACACCGTCAAACAGTTACACTGCCACCTGCGCTGCCTCTGTGCGTAAGCGATAACGAACAGAAGTACAACGCTGATTCCTCAAGCATCCCTCATTCGTTCACTGACACTCGCTCAAATCGGTGGCTGGGAGGAAGAAAACATCAGTTTTTCCTAACAGTGTTTACGTGTTGTGCAATTAACACGGGGTTACACGTAAGAGCAACACGACCCGACTTAGCTAATGGAACACGAGTCCAGAGCTTGAGTGTTAAATTAACTTGGTCATTGACAGACATAGCATATTTAACTCGCTTTTACAACTTTAAGAATGGATTTGTGTTATGCGGTAACTATTTTAAGTGCACCATTCAGAGCTGTATACTTTTGTCTTGATCTTTTGACTCGGCAAGCACCCGTGGGGGAAATACTACCAGTGTAGCGTGGTTGCAGTACTTTTTAATCGGATACAATAGACTTGAACTTGTGGAAAATCATGCTTTGAAATATTCTGCGCTTGTTTAACTACAAACTACAGCGGGTTGTAGCTGACTTGAATCGCCATATTACCAGCATTTTGGTGTTCAGGTGAGATCAAACAATGCAATTTACAACAGAAACAATGCATCCATTGTCTTTTGATCAACATCTTTTTTGGCTTGTCAGCTTGACTTATCTTCAGTCCAACATCGCTGCCGATGAGTTGGGCAATATAAGCGAAGGCAAGGGGTAAAACAAGGATTCGAGCGTATAAGATTTATTATGTGTAGAATCGTGATTATTAACAGTTCACTGCATTAACGTTAGTAAATTACTATTTACCACCAAACAGCTGATTGCTGAAGTTTAAATACCGTGTACTTTGCCCTGTCAACAGTAGCGTTATCTACCACTTATCGACACCTTATTGAAATTGATACCAAAAGTGCACTTTACGCAGTGGCTCAAAGACCGTGACGTTTTATACCAATATGGCAACAAATCTATTTTTCTGTTTGTCTATTATTTACATGTTTCTATGTTTACAAATGTCGCTATGTAAAATCGCAGTTCCGTCAGAGTCTTCTTCAAAACTGGAGGATACCACTAACAGTACATCTCTCCGTGTTCATACCGATACATTACCAGTATCAACTGCAACACCCGTAATACCCGCATGCAATGCAAGGGATACTCGCTTTACCAACTCGTCTACACCAAAGAAAACGTATTCGTTCCCTGCCAATTTAAGCTGTAGCTTTACAGTGAATGTGGATAGAGGATTAAGAACGGTTTTTCAACTGAAAATCGACCCAAATGACACAACTTTATTAACTCATGTATATATTGTGAGAACACACGCAGCTGAATTATCGAATTGTTCTAAGAGAATTATATCAATACCGGTAAATAGAACTACGGAAGAATATAAAGTGGAGTTATATGATGAAGAATTTACCATTTTGTGCAAGCTAATGTAACATTAAGTTTGCAGGTATTTAACAAAGCAGCTGATTTACATCATATATCGTATTGCCCTAAGATTATCAATGCAAAATCGAACTCATCATGTGATAACAGGTCGTGCGAAACAACAGGTGACTGGTTCAAATCTATGCAGGTCTACGATGACGTGGTTATTTGTTCGAAGAAAGTAGTTTTTGACTGGTTTTTCCTTGAAAATGAAACTATTACGACGTGTGACATTCGGTGTCCTTTACATTGCCAGTGTGAGTTGGGATATCATAATCTGACACAAAGATGCGGTAGACAGGTTCGAGAGGTATTGTTAACATTTCCATACGAAATTATCAATTTTGATTTGCGCGACATGAATATCAGCGGCTTGAAACCAAACAGTTTCGATATGTTTAAGGGTCACAAAGGATTGAAGAAAATCGACTTAAGACATAATCAAATTTCTGATCTAAGTCCCGGACTATTCACTGGCTTGGATGGCCTTAGGGAATTACATCTTGGGGATAATCTCTTAGAACGAATTCAATCCGGGATATTTCACGGTATGAATGCCTTAATATCGTTGGATCTGGCTGACAATAATCTAAACCTTCTTGAAAATGGCGCTTTCAAGGAGCTCCCGAACCTGTACTCTTTGGACATGCAATCCAACAATTTAACAAGCCTCAAAGCGCCATTATTCGATAGTATTACGTCGATGACGTTACTAAAATTGGGAAACAATCATATAGCCCGTATTGACCCTTTTGTCTTTCGCCACACTCAATCGATACTATTGCTCGATCTGTCTAGAAACAAATTAGATGAGATCGAACCGGGGACCTTTCAAGGACTGTCAGAATTACTTTTCTTGTTTTTAGCTGATAATGATCTAACAGCCGTGGATTGTGGTACTTTCAGTGGACTGAGCAGAGTTTCCTCTTTAACTTTGTCAAATAATAAACTAACTGATATCTACAGAAATACTTTCTTAGGTCTTGTCGGTCTTCGCTATCTACGACTGGATGAAAACCTATTACGTAAGCTAGACTCAACTGCTTTTGTCGAGTTAACATCCTTAGCTAGTTTGGATCTTCGTATGAATGCCTTAGACAGGGTCAACATTGATACTTTTGATGGTATAACCAATCAAACTAAAATTCTAGTGGATAATCATTCAGTATGTTGTTTTGTAAAGAGGCAAACTGCATTGCAACGTATCCTAAACAAGTGTTTCTAACTTGCGGACAATTACTCCCGTATCGGGTCCTTCGCGTAGCGCTTGCAATTCTCGGTAGTCTAGCCCTTGTTGGTAATGCAATGGTGTTATATTGGAGATGCAGGATTCGACGTCGTGATAACAAAGTGCAATTTCTACTAATAGTAAACCTCTCAGCATCTGACTTACTCATGGGGATTTATATGATGATTTTAGTCTCCGGTGATGTACATTTTGGTGAGAGATTTCCCCTAGAGGCCGACGCCTGGCGTCGCTCTCAAATTTGTAAAGTAGCTGGTTTTCTTGCCGTATTATCAAGCGAAGCTTCTGTCTTCTTCGTGACATTAATAAGTATTGACAGACTACTGGGAGTGAAGTACCCTTTTAGCTCTAAAAGATTAGGTAATAAATCGGCAAGATTAGCTATTATGGGGGTGTGGTTGTTGGCATTAACGTTAAGTGTCGTCCTGACGCTCTTAGCACGGATTGATCCAGATATGTACGCATTGTCTGAAGTCTGTATTGGCTTACCTATGGCAAGACGGTGGGTAAACAACCAACAGAACATCACTGTATCACTTGGGAGCGGGAATGAAAATGTGGAAATATTTGAAACAGTAAGAACAGAACCAGGCATGTATTTATCCATTGCAGTATTTCTTGGCCTCAATTTATTATGTTTTCTAGCCATTGCATATTGTTACATAGTTATTTTCATCACTGCACAAAAGACGTCAAGGAGAGCAAGCCGACGGAGAGAGAAGGAAGAGGAGATCAGGATGGCTGCTAAAATGTCAGTCATCGTGGTTACGGATTTCTTGTGCTGGATGCCGATCATCATAATTGGAATCCTTGTACAGAGTGGTGCTGTGATCATTTCCCCGGTCGTCTATGCGTGGATTGTGACGTTTGTACTGCCTATTAACTCATCAGCTAACCCATTCTTGTATACCATTGCAACTATTCTAGCAGATCGTGTTGGGAAGCGCCAAAAAGGTAATAGTCTTGGTAGCCAATGTGGCAAGCAGTATAACGGAACCCATTACTATTTAACGGACACCTATGAGCAAGTCCTTAACGGACATACGGGTACTATTTGTGACAGTTTAAGTCAAGAAGGCAATGTATAGTTCTGGTCTAGTTATAGCATTCTTGTGGGGGGATCACGCTGCAACAACTCCCATCCAAATCTAGTTCCCAACCTATTTGCGATTTGTTTTTTCGTATTCATTATGTGATAAAGATTTAACATGTTTAAGGGAGTGGATCGAGATTCAATTACCTGTGGCTGCGCTTTAGTTTAAACATGTTAAACATCTAGTAGTTTTCAGGCTCCATTTTTTACTTGCCCAGAACGCTCAATGAAAATGCAAATAATGAAGGCGTAGAATATAGAGCCAGAGGATGATTTAAGGAAGCCCCATCATGCACTGTAAAAGTGTTATCACTAGAGTTTCAACTGCCACTTTACTTTTCAAATCCCATTGAACTCTGTGCAAAAGATGTTGTTTTAGAATTGCCCGTGTGTCGTCATTACTTGGTCGATTTCAGATCTAAAGTGATGTATGCTTGAAGGATAATTCACACCTTCTGTACATAACATAAAATGTGAAATCGACCAACTTTTTGAAGGTGTTTTTATTGTAAATATATCTGTCCAAATCAAATTTAACCATGCACGTGTGTATGCAGTGGGCGGGCAGTGGTGTCATGTTCACTCACACAGCTGTGCTAACCGCAAGACTTGCTGGGAAGTGCTTAAATCATCCTCTGATATAGAGCTGACGTAAGAAGACGCACTTCTCAGTTGTCCCGTCATATCATGGACCGTAGAAATAAATTTATTTAGTCCATGGTCATATACGCCCACCTGTATTGTCCGGCGATGGGATTTTGATGTTGTGAAAATGTCCCCTATCCAAAATACAACTTCTGCATCTTTCTCCCTTTTAACTGTAGAAAAGAAAGAGAAAACATCTGGTGAAAGAGTTCAAATATATTTTTACTTCACAGGCGATGCAGAATACGGGCTAGAACCCAGTCAAGGGCCAATCCGGCTTGTTCTTCTTCGTCACTAAACAAACCGCACTCAGGCTAGTTGACGGTTCTGATTGGTCCAATAAATTTTGTCATCCCCGATTTTACCTTGCCGGTAAGGATATTAAAAAGCTATTAGAGTCAGGATCACATGCGTGCATTATTATGTAGTATGTATACTAAGAATTTAAATCAGGTATGTTTGTTTTTGTATTTGTTTTGTTTGTTTATTTGTTTTGTAAAAATAGTAGATTTGTTAACTATGCCATTAAAAATTAACATGGATGGATTTTGTTCAAGTTTGGAATAAAAAAGATGTTCTTTGGGTAAAATTTCCATTTCCGTGTCCAATTGCAAACTTCGTCACATTGCACACCGTTATCCAATCTGTGATCGCTATTTCGACAGTGTCATTGGGTTGTATAGTGACGCAGGAGCACAACCCGGCTGGAACCGGGACTAAATAAAATCACAATTAGTGCACATAGTATGGATCTATTATTTGTGTTATATCAATTCACATTGCTTCTAGAGCACTATACATTTATTGCTCCGGGAGCACATAACTCCAGGAGCAATAATAACAGTAGTGCTCCAGGAGCACTGTGCTCAATGAGTACTATGCGTTAATGATGGGTTAGGGTTAGTAACCCATTAGCTTTGTTATATTTTGTCCAGTCTCCCACGCCTCCAAAATACTGGGATGATATAATTTAACAATTTTGTTAAAGATACATTCTATGGTGTCAAATATAGTTCATGCACCATGATAACTATAACTTAAGTGATTCAGGGCACTATATTTTAGCGCTGCAGGAGCATTATAACTTTAGTGCTCCAGGAGCACTACGATAACTCAATTTGCAAGGTGGATCTGCCATTCCGCGTAGGTGTCCATAATCAGTTATATAAGACCTGATTCATAATTTCTTATTTGACGTCAGATATTCAATGCAACAAGTATTCGTTATTCGATATGTTCATTTTTATCTTCTAACGTATTGTTGACGAAATTCGACTATATTCGACTTCGAATATCTGATGGAAACAAATGTTCGTTTAAAATTACATGTTGGAGGTAAATAAAATACTAAAAATAGACGATGAAATATATTGAACAACTAATACATGCATCGAATATTCAACGTGGAATCTTAAGATAGTGTGAATGATGCCTTAAGGTCCGTTCATACTACCACCGCATTTGCGATGCGTTGCTTTGCGATGCGGTGCGTTGCCACACTGCATCGTACTGCAAACTACTGCATTGCGATATCGCAATGACATTACATACATTCTAACTTGGAAATGCGACGAGTCGCAAAGCAACGCATCGCAAATGCGGTGGTAGTATGAACGGACCTTAAGTCTTTATTCACGAATACCACATTCATTCTATTATAGTATGCCTTTGTACATAGAAACGTAAATGTATCATATTTATAACAATATGTATGAAAGTAATTATACATATACGAGTATTATAAAAAGTAAATTATTCATGTATATCAAGTTTTAAAAATTCTTTATATTCAAGTTATATACAGCGTCACATCAGTATTTTGGCTTTCATGTGTATTTATACAATTATATAGAATTATATTATTAACCTGTTGGATTTTTTACTAAATAACAAGTGTGTAAAGGCGTACTTTCGTTCTATTTTCTAATCAACAAAGGTATATATGACATTTGTCAGTGAGTAATACCAAATTAAACAATTCGAATTGAAACATTCGTAAAGTGACCACGGGCGCTGCCATTACACAAGTTTGAAGACCACGTGTGATTACAGGTGATTTTTACAATTCATTAAGTCTCGTTTATTATTCAAACAACTTAATTGAGAAATATTTACCGATGGAAATAAAACATTATCGACGAAGCGGTTTTTTCCTACATTCATAAATTGTAGAAATTTTGGTCCGAAAATTCAGACAAAATTTACTGCTTTCTTATTCAAAAGTAAAAGATGACCACCCACAGCGTAAAGGTCACTCTTTTCAAACTTCCTGTCTGCAAGCAGTAATGGCAGCAACCAGTAATTGGATCAAGGAATAGTTTAATACGAATAAATAAATCGATATTACTGACTGCTAAATATGAAGTGTGTAAATCATGGCGTACTTAATCGTTCTACCGTAAACGTTCGCCTAATGGCGCTTTTGGATTCTTAGAAATGTGAGAGCGCCATCCTTGTAAAATCTCAACAGCATTAAGGATACGTGTATGTTAAATTGAGCAACCTGGACATAATGCCTCAGAAAAACATATCGTGACATGACCCAATACTTTAGGTCACTAGGTCAGTTGCTAGAGCAGCAGATGTTTTGGGGTTTCTTCAGGTATTCTTTCTCAAAGTGCCATTTGACTTAATTTGTAAATCGATTCATACGTTATACCTAACTCATTTTGGTAAATCTTTTTATAACATTGTAATTTCTTCATATTTTTTAATATTCTTCAGTTGAAAATTACACCCTGCTATTGTCTGACCCGTTAGCTCAGTCGGTAGAGGGTGCGCCTTGAATGGTGAATGGTACTTGTTCGAATCTTGATTTCTGCTCCCACTTTTATGTGAAGAAGGGTCAAGAAATGTTTTTGGATTTTGTCCCCATTTTACGAATGAATATTGTGAATTTTTTTAAATTTAATTTTTAATTTTTAATTTTTTTTTAGATATATAGGCACTGCGAACAAACGGCAACAAAAACCGCTGACAAAATTTGCTCCACCTGCTACCTATCAATGCGTGATATATTCCACTACATTTAACAGTTAAATGACCTTTGAAAAATAGAACGGCCTCAATGTTTCAAATTGTGTAACTACATTACTTTATTCATTTATGCATTATAACAGGAGGGTGAAAGTGCATATAGGAACAATGCCAAAAACTACGTCACGCCGGTCACGCTATTGTTCGACTTAAACTACATCATTCGCCATTTTGTAAATATTAACGCATGATCGTTGCTTTGAAGTTTCCACCGGATAGTCTGTGGATAGCGCAAGAGCATGCTTTGACCATGCGCAAAAAAATGAATATCATGAAGATGTTTAAGATTGATTCTTAGATGTTTCAAAAATTACCGTCATATTGCATAGATTCATCAAAGAATGGTTTGAAGTACTAACCTTATTTAGTAATTTTAAATAATCGGGAGAATTTTACAAAATCAATGTTTTTACCTGTCGGTATTACAACTCGTGAAACACATTAGTGATGTGCCTGGGTGACCTAATCTACTAACCTTTAACGTTTCCTCTATGAACTCTAACCCTCCTGCAATATGGCGCCTATTGTCTAGAGTTAAACTACATCATTCGGTGTGTTACGTAATAGCTACGATGCCTATCCCTTTATATCCCTGATTATAAATGATCTGCTATTTTTTTCTTTTAAAAGGATCGAACCCAAGTAGATCAGACCATTGATCATATAACTATCAGACCACGAAGTAGTTACGTAACTCCGTGATGGTATCGGAACCAAGCACTGTTTGTATGGCGATCATTACGATCACGCTATTTTGGTATGCCTTTTTTGTGTACTGATTGTTTCGATCGTGGTTCATTACTTAAGCGCGGGATCCCGTTGACATAGTAACATTACGTAACTTCGATACCGGGCTTCGATACTGAATAGTTGTTGAGTGCACATAATATCATGAATATGGAAAGCCATTGGGGTATTGTGTGCCTTCCAAAGCGCCTTATAACATGTTCTCATTAGCTGTGTTCACACATGCACTTATTACCGGTAATATTTTATCTAGGCTTATGTCCGATCGAATTAAATATTTCCGCTAATCCCTTAGTGCGTCCACATTTGTCGGCAATAGCGCTATACGCTGGCGAAGTTACGTAATAATCGGATTAACTACCATAGCAATAGGTGAATCATGCTGATTAGTTGCACCTGTAAGATTAGTATCTTTGAAAAGACCGGTATTGTATTCAATCTATGATTGCAGACATACAGGTGATGAGTGCAACCTGCTTGTAGTACAGCGCGAAATGTTCAAAATTGTTTTCACCTATTGCTATGGTAATTAATCCGATAAATGACGTAACTTCGCCAGCGTATGCCCGACGTGTTATGTCCGTTAAAGCCTATTACCGGTCATAAATCTCTTCTTTCTACATGAGCATCATCAGAAAATTTAACCCGATTTTAAATGTTTTCACTGAAAATTCACTTTCAATAAACGCCCCTCTTTAGTTTGACAAAGTAGTCCCATTTTACAGTAGACTTAGCTCTATATCGCATTTTATACATGTAGGCCCTACTATGGTGGACATCTTTGAAAAAATGACAAAAATAAAAAAGATTACACTGACTCCCATCATCATGCTATTTTTTTCTTGGTGGGGGGGTCCCAAATTTACAAAAAGTCGGCTTCAATAAAATTGCGACCTCCCCTATTTCGGCAGCAAATATTTTATGACCCCCCCCCGTTTACACCCCCCCAAAAAAAACCAGGCATCAGTCTTTTTGAATAAAATAAACACACTATCTGTAGTCAAGCTGTGTTGTGACTCCCTACATTTTGGTCATCAAAAATATTTTATGACACCCCCTATTTTTCTTTCCGTATATATTTGGGACCCCCCAATCATCTTATAAAATGCAATTGCATGCCTTTCTGTTATCATGCTTATGGTTTAATAAATTTCATCTCCATCTACATCCAGGGCCATACTACCTCCCCCTGAACCCTCTGGGGTTAACATTTACTACCCCCCCGAAACTCGTGTAGGTTATCCCAATAAGGATGGTCAATTGCTCCTGCGCCTGAATTTTCACCCGATCATGGAGGGTGCGATGGAGAGTTTTCAGTGCCTTTATCACTACAGGTATCTGCTCCCCCGACCGTATCGGGACCCCCCCCCCCCTTGTCATGTAATAACGTGGCTATCTCCTCCCAAAGCTTTTTTTATCCCAGAAATACTTTCCGTGTCTCTCCAAATTTTGAGTATAGCCAATGTTTCCTTGTCATTCCAATTGACCGCTCTATGGAAACGGGAAATCACAAGCAGCAAATAAAAAAAAGAAGCTAAAAGGAAATGTAAGAAAGAACAGATTTTAATGTTCATTTTCAATGATTCTACGTTCAGTAATTCTTCCTGTTATAGTGAACGCTCCCATTTACTCATCTAACGGTGATGTCCGAAAAAATAGTCGGGTATGTTTATATCAAGCCTTGTTCACACAGTCGGACTTAAACCACTTAAATTACGTCGGTAATAGTATCGGGTATAAGTGGCAGTGTGAATGAGCGTCGGATATAACTATATCCGACATAATGTGGTTTAAATCCGACAATTTAAATCCGAAGATGACCAGGGTTACGAGCTGTTAAGACCGATCGAAACGTTACGATCGGTAATAGTAATTACGTGTGAACACTGAACAGCGCTTTGTGGAATCCTAGCCAGTATTCAATGATAGCTATAGAGGCCTTGCGTTTATCGATTGGCTCCAAACAAAGGATTTGAACCGGTTTCTTCCCCGTAATCATTGCGCAGTGCAGTCCATTCAATCAAATGTTGTCATCAACCTATTTGATCGTAGTGCATTTTGTTATGTGTGTGAGACAAACTGTCGCGGTAGATGCAATCATGCTTTTGTTGAATGCATTTGAGTAGTCCGCCATATTTACGGGATGATACGTCATATGCACAGCCTCTATTCAGTTGGTCGTTGTATGATTTTGTTCGTTCACTCATTCAAATTTTATTTATATCATTTGAAGACTGAGCCTATTATGATACATCCTCCGTGGAACAGTTTCAAACAAATATAGCTAGGGATTATTGGGGCAGAGGTTATCTTTTGGATCCTCTTAGAGGGCTATCATTTTTTTCAGAAGGGGGGCCCAAATTTACAAAAAGCCTGCGTCAATAAAATTGCGCACCCCCTATTTCGGCAACAAAAATTTTATGATCCCAAACCCCAAAATTGTATTGAAATCAGTCTTTTGAATAAAATAACACACTTTCTGTGGTCATCGTGTGACTCCTACATTTTGGTCATAAAACATTTTATGACCCCCTCCTATTATTCTTTCCAAGACTTTATGACCCCCGTATATTTGGGACCCCCCCCTTTCGAATAAAATGATATACCTCTTATGACCCCTGATGCATAGGCAAGGACACTCGCGCGAATTGAAAGACTTGTCGCACACGACAGTTCGTCTCACACACATAACAAATGCTTATACAATCAAATAGGTTCATTACAACATTTGATTAAAATGAAACGATAAAAACAAAGCACGAAAAAAGACACATACAAGATAAAATTATAAAATTATATAAACAATGTTAAAGATAAAATAGAGAATAAAATTTCCTCAAATCAAAAAAAAAACATTGACAGACATCATAATCTGTCAGAAATTACTGCATGAGATTCGAACAATCAATCTTCTTCACAAGTTCTCTTTATCCTCGCACTATAGTCTAATGCTCTGCTCACTGGGCCACAACGTACCAGGTGAATGATTACCGCATTATCATGAACAAGTTTGTTCGATCTTGTTCATAATTGTATGTGTCGATAGGTTTCACTCTTTAACTACACGTACCCTTAATGATCAGTGATAATAGTCGGCTTTTACAGGGATGGCGCTCTCTCATTTCCATGCTCTCCATAGCGCCATTAGGCGAACGTTTACGGTATTTTCTAATCGACAGAGGTATATATAATGACAAATTGCACTTGTTTCTTTTATTAAACAAAACCGCGAGTGCCGAGATCTGTGCTATGAATACTTTTAAACATTTAAAAAAATGTTGAAAATTAAACCAAGTTTTAATTTCAATAATGTGCCGATTAAAAGTTATGTTGGTGATTTTGTTCAAGGTAATTAGTTTGCCATTTACTTAGCGATTGCTGCCATTGCCACAGATGCTTGGTTTCAGAGTGTCGTATCGACAGCTACACCGCTCATGCCGCTGCAGCTGAGCGGCGTGCCGCTATAGCGTTTGGTGACTGCTGCTTACAGAAAAAAAGCGGCATGATGAAGCGTCACGCTCTTCAGCGGCAATCGGCATGAAACAATGAAATCAACATTACGAAAACTTAACGTTAATATATTGCTATAATCACTACTTATTGCCGAACAGCATTCAAGTATAAACCGTCCGTATCATTTTGTATAATGTGCATGACTACAGAGGACGCTTTACATTTTTTTACTGTGCATAGCCAGTTTTACGTTACGGCAAACACATCGACTACTTTGCCGCAGCGGGTATAATTTCCAGCAGCGCTGCCACTGCGGACGATGTCACTAAGGCGAACAAAGCCCGGTACAAAGCTTCTCATTTGAGCGGAAACTACCGACAGTTTGCAGCGGATAACGGAAAATCATGACGGAGAGCCGAAAACGCGACGGCTTGCGCAACGGGAAACGCCCGAAAAAACGTCGTACTATAATTATTTTGACATTTATATTAATAACTACTATTCACGCAGGGCCTCGGAGCGCTTAGTGATTATGAAAAATAACACCGTATGTACATTGCGCTTCGCCTTTATTACTACTACCTCAATCATTTGTCTTGTATTATTTGTATTTAAACAGGGTTTAAATAGGATGAAAGTTCAAGGGTTATGCTCGAAAAGTACGATCTTTGACCTAAATGGAATATTTGTAATTTGAATTTGTAAGCCCATGAATCAAGAGAAAGAATAGTGATTGTGCTTTCAGTACTCGAGTTAAATTCTATGCTTTTCTCGTATATGCGTGAAAATATAAGAAATTTATATGAATTAAATTAAAGTTGGTCTTTACTGGCGTAACGAAAACGTAATTAAAAATATACAGTGGCTTCATGCGTTATGTATTATTAAAATAAAGATGTAAAAAAGAGAACACGAAGCTCCGAAGCCATGCAAAAAAGCAAGATGTAGATTGTAGAACCGATCAATATTCACACGGAATTTAAGGGATTTAGAATTGCTATTTTATGCGCGGGGCGGAGGGGGGGGGGTAAGGAAGGAATGTGAAATACAAAGTTTAATTTACAAATTTCAGGACAAGTGGTATCCGATCTGTTTTTGATGGAGTGAACAGGGCGCTGGGAAACTCGAATACTTTTTTCAGCAATTATTAAAATTCAATGACATCCCCTTTCCCGCTTAAATGTTGATCGGTCTATAGCTCATGATATTATGCAAATTTATTCACCCAATGTTATTTATTTTATAGTTTTCAATAATATAAAGTTTATAAAAATGCACAAATTAATAACTGTAAAATGTATAAGGTAGTATGGATTTTAATATGTCTTCATTGTAAAACTTTATATACCCTGAACGTGAACAATTTTAATATTATATATCGCTGGTATAATTGCAAACTAAAATCGTGTGAAATTCTTGGATATGTATAATCATTTGTATAATATGACCGTTTCTAAGTGGAAACCCGAACCCCAAGTTGACAACCAAAACATATCTGCAAACCTATACTTACTGAAAGCCGAGGATAGGGCTACATACCGAAATTTTAAATTCCACAAAATTATTAAGATCTTTTCTTTGAGGGGGGGGATGTTTCGGTTTTTGTTTTATGCGAGGGTATGTTTGAATCTGGTATTCTCAATGCTTTATTTGCTAGCCAGGCTTCAACATAAAAGTTCAAGTTTTGAGACATTTTCTCAAACTATCAAGAGCTGTCTCAGGCACCACTGAACCAATATTGAACCACCAGAACTTGAACCCCGGGCAGAGGATGATTTAAGCACTTCCCAGCAAGTCTTGCGGTTAGCACAGCTGTGTGAGTGAACATGACACCACTGCCCGCCCACTGCATACACACGTGCATGGTTAAATTTATATTTGGACAGATATATTTACAATAAAAACCCCTTCAAAAAGTTGGTCGATTTCACATTTTATGTTATCTACAGAAGGTGTGAATTATCCTTCATGCATACATCACTTTAGATTTGAAATCGACCAAGTAATAATGACACACGGGCAATTCTAAAACAACATCTTTTGCACAGAGTTCAATGGGATTCGAAAAGTAAAGTGGCAGTTGAAACTCTAGTGATAACACTTTTACAGTGCATGATGGGGCTTCCTTAAATCATCCTCTGAACCCCGGGTACTTGAACGTTAAATCCAAAAGCCGTATTATTATAATAGACACAAATGACCTGACCTTTGACATGGACTAGATACGTTTGACCTTGACTTTTTTTACGTATGGGTTATTTGAACTTTATGTCCGCGCATACGTTTTACAGTACTACGTTTTCAATGCTCTAATTGAAAAAAAAACCAGTTAACGACTTGGAAATCCTGAGAAAAACAGCCCATGATTGTGACGCATTTTGACCATTATCAGAACCCTTATGACTCATTTTGATTTTAAATGACGAATTTAGAGAAATTTGACCAGTACTAATACGACGTGAATGGCGTACTTCCTGTGATATTGGCGCGGAAATAGCATTCTGAAATGATTTAACGGGGAACGACCATCCTCACTTGATTGCGTCGTCAACCATCACTATATGCCAAAATTGGATATTCCATCCATGCAGTTTACATTCTTTGAATTGAAGGGATATCACGTCCACGTCTTGAAAAAGTGGGGTGAACTCAGCAGTGGCGTAGCGTCATAGGGGCACGGGGGGTACGTGCCCCCATCTATATGCCAAAATTGGATATTCCATCCATGCAGTTTACATTCTTTGAATTGAAGGGATATCACGTCCACGTCTTGAAAAAGTGGGGTGAACTCAGCAGTGGCGTAGCGTCATAGGGGCACGGGGGGTACGTGCCCCCCATCGATCTGAAATTTTTAAAAATCCCATAGGAAAATGGCCGAAAAACGGCTTGTGCCCCCCCCCCATTAGACCCGGTGCCTCCCCACCTCCCCCATCAGACCCGGTGCCTCCAAATCGGATGACCCACGCTACGCCACTGGAACTCAGGAACTATATTCCAGGTGAATTCAGTGGCGTAACCAGGGGGTGGGAGAAAAGCTGCCTCCCCCCTGTGCGAATCTTGCCCCCTATGGGATGCTGGCCGCCCTGATATTAGATTTTTAGGTTTTTTGGTTTTTTTTTTCATTTTTAGCCCATTTTTGACCATTTGCGTCAAAGTTTGCCCACCTTAAAAGTTGTCTTGCTCCCTTTGCCCGCCCTCTGAAAAAGTGCTTGCTACGCCACTGGGTGAATTTTTACATGGAAGGAAATATTTGTCTTTTAAATAGAGAAACAAATAGGAAATGGTTGGAAATTTACTTTCAATAAATCGGGCGCGTAACAAGAGCGTAATTTGTATGGAACATATGCCAAATACTATCTCTGAAATGTCAAAACCTGCCCGGTAGCTTTTACGCAGCCTATATTTGACCATCCGTTGTAATAATGACGAGATTGACCGCACCAATGCATGTTGCAATTGACCAATAATGTAGCTACTTGAGCCTTGTGGCCATTATGTTGACATTATGCAGTAAATCAGGAGGGACAATTTCGTATCAATCATTCTAGTTACAGCAGTTCATGACAAATATTTGGTTAATAACCTAGTAATTGCGACGCATCGAAGAATGTCCACAATGACCAATCCCGGTGACCAATTAATGACATTATTCTTGCATAGTGTATTATGGGATGTTTTCCGTATTTACAACACATATACTGTTCAGATTGTCTAACCCCAAACTGATCCTAAAGGATTCGAAAAAGGAGTGAAAACCTCTTGCTGAATTGAGAATTAGAAACGCCTTGGCGTAACTGCAAGGCCATTTGGTTTCCACAATGAAACGATCAGGACCGAAAGTTCGAAACAATATACAGTAGAAACGCGTTAACACAAAACCTGTTAACACCAAATTCCTGATAACCTACATGTTCATGTATACCACAAACGACAATCCAAGGTTCTGACAATCTTGTGTTAACGAGGTTCTATCTGCTATACTTTTGATGCAGTTGACTTACGGAACAATTGACACACCTCATTCAATACCGCGGCGCGGATACCCGATACTCAATGACCACGACTTATTACTCATGATTTTGTTAAATAAAATATCATTTTTGTGATAAAGATATTGTTTAATTTCAGTGTTGCATTGACCTCTTAAATCCCCTGAAATGATTGTTTCAGGGAGGTTCATTACCGGATATTTAGTGCAGAGAAACAAAAAACATCAATCCCTGATATTTGTTAGGGTTATGGAGATATAGGGCATTACTGTCAGAGGAACATGTCTACCAAAAGAACTGCTTTGTAATCATGGTAATCGAATGACCTATAACTTCTCTTAAGTTTGACAAAAGTGGGTAGTTATCGGTAATTTCTACGATGGATACATTTTGTAATTCGCCAGAGGACTAATGAAAACCAGTTACGTAAATTACGACGTAGGAAATATATGGCAAAAGAAAGCAAGAATATGGTTGTGGGTGCCGATTGCAGACGACAAGTTCACAATTGTATACTTTTTATGATTATAATGATTGGAATCAGCCGATGAATTAAAATGAGTACAAACAACCCCAGTATTGGTTCAGTGGTTCTTGAGATAGCTCTAAATATCTTGAGAAAATATCTTGAAACCTTGAAGATGAAGCATTAAATTTGACTATTCGATGTATTTTTATATAGCCTTTTGGTAATATCAGATTGTGTATTCTTAAGGGACGTGTTGCCATTACTGTAGAACAAACCGGGTTAATATGGGTGAATATATGAGCTATTTTCACATCTCTAAGGGAGTTGAAAATGTTCAACATTTCCCCTTGTAAAAAGTTCTTTCATTGACATACTTCACTATGGACCATAAGAACCTCATCCCAATGGCATAGTCCAATAACCTCAATTACATAATCATAGTGCAAAATTTGACCTCAAGTTGCAGAGTATGAGTTTTTGTACCCAAATCTTCAAAGGTCATTCAATGAATGTACAAATGTATTGGGGTTTAAGAACTGTTCCCCTGATAGATGAGCATGTTGTGGATCCTAGTGCTTCGGAATCAAAAGGTTATGTACAATTATGTGCTTACAATGTTAGCCAACAATATATTAGTTCCGTTCCCAATGGTATAGCCCATAAAACAAGCATAGCTCACATTTTGACTTTAATGTGTGGAACATGAGGTTGTGTACCCAACACATCAAAAGTTCATTGGTTTTTATATTGGGTATATAGGGGTTAAGGAACTGTGTCCAACAGAGATTGTCATGTTTGAGATCATAGGTTATACAATCCTGTACTTTGCAATAGAAGTACATGTATGTTCTCATGTAATATTATACATTTGCAAGATTGTAATATTAATAATATAGGGGTAAAAAGGACATTGTAATAATGTTTTAAATAATCGGTATAGAAGTATACATTGTCGGAAATGAGCTGTATTTGGAGAGTTTAACGGAATTGCATATAGGTCGGGGTCAACGCCCTTCCTATACTCGACTCGAGCTTGTATAGAAAATACAGAAATTTCAACCCTGGTTTGAAACGCAATCTGGAATATTCTCTGTAAATTATGCAGACTCCCATTACAGCTCATTACACACTGCGCAACGTTAAACACATTTTAGCATCTTGCCTGAATTTATGTAAATGACCATATCAAGAGTTGAGAACCAGAGAGTATTAATTCACAATCAAACCCATTGTGAGTTACGGCTCTCTGGTTCTCAACCCTCGGTACCTTCACCGTACTTAAATCTTGCTTAAGTATCAAATTGCGATTAACAGTTGGTTCCATTTGCAAGACTCTTTGTACGTAATATAAATACTTTTCTAATAAACATCTAATTTCTAATAAACATCTGTACCAAAAAGTAATTTCACCCTCCCCCTAATGTATGACCATTATTCCAAAATGGTTGATCGTATGCCAAATTTGGGGTATACATTCGAAGCAGAATTTATTTCTGCGCATTATGACACCTCATCTGTTGCAATGGTCCCATTATTGATGTCGCAGCGTACATTTAAATGAAAGTAACCCAAGATTTGAAACTTGCAGAAAAATCATATTGCCTTGTATTTAGTGTAGTGTTTTTAGCTCCCATTGAATTACTAGTATTCATCTTGTGAATTTGGAGGAGGTAAAAACATATGATAATAATCATTGGTCAGTGTTACTTTTGGGGACCATGATTGGAAAGACCAAGGGTAACATCTGTTGATACCACCTCCCAAACAGTAAGTTTTGAGTCGAACTTTATCACCTTGGTCAGAAAAATATTGAAATCTTCAAGTTACAACATTAGGTGAATAATCATCACTGATGTGAATAATGACAACTGTGTCACATAATTTGATCCCCCAAATGCATGAAACAAAAAGGATAATCCAATGAGCATGATGAGAGCTGAACAGATTTCTTTCAATTGAATACAAGGCGATATGGTTTTTCTGCAACTTGTTTGGGTTACCTTCATTTAAATGTACGCTGCGACATCAATAATGGGACCATTGAACAAATGAGGTGTCATAATGCGCAGAAACAAATTATGCTTTGAATGCATATCCTATATTTAGCATACGATTAATCGTGTCGGAATAATGGTCATTCATAGGGGTGATTACTTTTTAGGTAGTTTTTTATGTTTAAGGATTGGTTTTTGCTCAATAATGATCAGCCTAATTTTGTTCCTGGTTAGTCAATTTTTTTAAAATGAATCGATAAGTTTTTCATTGCTACATAATATTGAGAGGGTTTGACTCATCTTGACCGGCACTTCTCATCTCTCTCCTTTCTAACCTCTTATTTTCCTTCCTCATTCCCAGCAAATCAATAACGGAGTGAATATCAGTTGTGTCGTTCATATTAAAGAGAAATTGACGAAATCATCCTCTAGTACAGTGTCGATATTTGCTATTACAAATTGTACGCTGTTTTGATCCATTACATTGCAACAGGTTGGGATCGTAAACCTTCAATTATATATCGGCTAAATCAAGTGAATGAACTACCTTTATGCTTTAAAATAACACCTTAACCCATGATGGTAGATGTATAATAGTGATTTTTATGAGTCACAATTAATATAAATGTAATTTCTTACTATTTGTACGCATTTTGTTTATATCAATGTTCATACTGAACTTTAAATGTACAAGTGTTTCGATGGGTTTGAAGTTGTCGAGATTTCTTAATAATACGTTGATAATAATACCACATATATGTATAGATTTGTGAAAACAAAGACATGTCTACGCACATGGCTGGAACTTGTCCGCTTATCACTTAAAAATACATTAGCTAACTTCAACTTCGGTAGTGACGTCAATGCTTTTACGTGCAAGGGTGCCAACAAACCGCCATTGTACATGCGTGTATACTCTGCGCGATTAACTTTACGCGAGCGATTCAATATTGCGACTAGCGAAATACACACACACATACGTCACTACTGGACTTGAGGTGAACCATTGACGAATAATTATTTAAGTAAGATAAACATAATTATAAAGACTATAATAACCACGCACCTTGCAAAATATTAAAGTTATTCGGATGCGATAAATTGAAATGAGCAATTCCAGTTGAAATCTATAGATGGAAGACGCGACAGTATCGTCCCTTTAAGCCCTTCACAATTAATTCTTAGTTTCCTGTTTCAAGTTTGAAAATAAAGGACGAGGTGACTTTTAATTATTAATTATTAATTATCTATTAATTATTAATTATCTATTACTTTCTTTATTTTGAAAATGTGGTCGTGACTATTATCAACAGTCCATTTGGTCATTTTGACTAAGACTACGGATTTAATTATTTTACCTTTATAATTGATTTTTAACATTAATATTAGTAGGGGACCCTACAATGTTCTTGTTTTATATTCATAATCAAGTTGGATGATCAAAACAGATATTAGCAAATAAAAATAATTACAAAGTCAATTAAAAGATGAAAATACCTAAATAAAAATAAAGTAATTAAATATTTTTCCATTCTTGATTTTGGACGCGCGAGGGAAACAGGAAACTAAGGATCAATTGTAATTGGCCTATAATATAAGCTTCTCCCCAAACGGGTGTCGACTGCAGACGACAAGTTCTACATTTTCTTTAAAAATTCAAAACTATTTTCATGACCATATTCGGAATCAGCATGAAAAATGCATTAACATGAGTACAAACAAGCCCAGTATTAGTTCAGTAATTCTTGAGATAGCTCTTGATATTTTGAGAAGGTATTTCCAAACTTGGATCTTTTATTATTTCATTATAAACGCATCCCAAAAAGAAAGTATCCAGTTTGATTTTGGTCCATAAATCAAAGACGGGGTCTTAAATCAAGACCTACCATATAAGTATGTTACAGATGGATTTATTCCGCACAGTTTGTTACCTCATTTGTCCAAATCGATGCAGAATTGATGACACAATGACTTTTTGAATGCAATCACCACAATTTTAAAAGTTGCAGTAAATTCCTATTGATTTGGTCCTGCTACTCAACATGGGTATCGATAGATCAAGAGCATGCGCCGCAGATGTCTGGCAGTCATTGATGCAGCAGGAGGACATACCAGATATTGACTGTTAATTGTGAAGGGTAAACATTGAGGAAGGAGTAAAAAGGTATCTGTATTACATAAAACACATGAAGTGAACTCAAACAGTCTTAGACCATCTCTGTTATTGTGTACCTTTATGAAGAATTTTGAGAAGCAGGAAAACTACATCAATAGGGATTATTGCAACTTTTAAAATTGGGCTGATTGCATTTAAAAGATCACTGTGTCATCAATTCTGCATTGATTTGGACAAATGAGATATCAAACTATGCGGAATAAATTCATCTGTAACATACGTTTGGTAGGTCTTGATTTAAGATCCCGTCTTTGATTTATGGACCAAAATCAAGCTGGAAACTTTCTTTTTGAGATGCGTTTATAATTCTTCTTTTTCAGCTTTAGATCCCAAAGGAATTCTTGCGCTGTCCTTGAGATGGCCAGTTCACCCGTTTATCTAATTTTTGTAGTCATATAAAGCCATACCGGACATCCCCCAGCAAACACAAAAACGTTTTAAGAACGTTTTAAACATGTTGGGGTTTTGTTTAGGTAAAAACGTTTTAAGAACATTAAATGTCGGGTTATATAAAGGTCATGACTCATGGAAACGTTTTGTATAATATAACACACTGAAACAATATTTTTAAATGTTTTAAAAATATTATTGTAACTTATTTTTGCAAACATTTTTTTGCTAAATATTTTGTCAAAACTTAAATAACATTATGTTAAAATATTTGCAGTAGGTTATCAAAAATGTTTTTTAATGTTATGAAAACGTTCTGTACCCTTTATATAACCCGACATTTAAACGTTGTCTGACAGCCTTTTATAACCTTTTGCGAATGATGTCAAAAACGTCTGCTGGGTCTGATAAGTTTGCTGGGCCAGTCCTATACAATGACCCAGATTGGGTAAATCGAATGATCTTGTTCGGTTCAGCTTTCCAGGCAGTGACTGTCGTCTGTGGCATGCAATTGGTGGTTATTCGCCATAGAAGTGACGTAATAAGAGGATAAACTACCATAGTAATAGGTGAATACAATGGTAGTTAATCCTCTTATTACGTCACTTCTACGGCGAATATATGACTGCCTCTTACTGGAAGCGTGTTTTGATCATATTTAAATAAGTTGAATCCCCTATTCAGCTAGTAGACATGCTATGGTAACCACCCATTCAGCTAAATATTTAGGCATTATATGGTAAATTGGTGCGATTTAATTAAGGCGTGTGCAGCGTAACGTAATCAATTAATTCAAGACTGTATACACTGGATATTATTTATTGTAGCATGTCAATTGTTTTGTATGGATTACGATAATAGGCGACGAAAAATGAAACCCTGTTCTACGAACCCAATCGACCCAAATTATTTTGCTTATTAGGTGTATGCAAATAAAAATTGACCGAGGTCCATTTATTTTTTTCTATTTTAAACAATTTTTTTTTTGAATAGAAACATTTCAAAATTTTTAAACAGATTTTTAAGCATTTTTAGAGTTATTCTTTGCCTCTTACAGCAAAAAACATCTTGAAAGTAACAGGTTTTTTTCTTCGCCTTATTGGTGGTAATTACTTCTTCAATGTATGAATTTATATAACCATCATTATGTATTGCCTCTGTGTGTTTGATGCTGATTTGCGATGTCCAAACTTAACAGTAAAATAAAGATATTTTGTAAGAAAAGGATAAATACGTGAGTTGCAGTTTCTTTCTTTGCTCATGAATACGTGTTATAAGCTTGGTTACCATGGTTACTAGTACACGTCAATGGGACTTAATTGCACTGATATCATTTTATAAACTCTGCGCAGTGAGCAATCCAAAATAGTGACAATTTTGCGAGTGATTTCCACTATTAAGTGTGAAGTTACTGCGTTTTGGTGAATTTTTCAGATGTATTAAAATAATTTTAAATTTTTTTAAAAAAGTTTGCAAGAAAACATTTATTTTCAGATTTGTTAAGCTTTCTCTGAATTTTTTTAATGGTCAATTTAGCCTCTGAAGAAAAAACAAAAAACAAAATCCCGACCGACCGACCCTACTTGGCAATTCCAAACAGCCGTATAGAAAGTGTTTTTTATTCATCGCAAAACAAGACATTTTAACATTTTCCCCTTTTTAAAATGGGTCATTCCAGTTGATATCCATACACCCCCTATGGAATACATAGAATTCAAATGGAGTCACACATTCAGGTGACCTGCATTTGAAATTCATACTCCCTGTGTGGGAGATTAAGGTCATATCTTCCATAGGGGTGATTGGATTTTAAACGGACTAGACCAATATTACGACAACGCTGTATTTGTTGGACTGTTATTAGATTTCAAACGTTAGATGTCCAGGAATAAACAAAATGTTAGATAAAACATGGAAATGTACAACAATCACCTGTCGTTCCATATCAATTTACATATCACGTTCACAAGCGTATGTTTTATGGTTGACTTGTGTGTAGCCCCCTGCAGCAACTACTCTCGTCATGTAATTGTACGATAACAACCTTAGAAGATGTAAAGCAAGCACTTCAGTGGCGAAGATTTCTTGTTGAGTGGGGATTGGTTTGGACAAACATTTCATGAAGTATATCCAGCACTTTTTGGAGACAGAATACGTTTATGGTGTAAATGAGCGCCATTAAAGCTGAAATGGTGAAATATGGTGCAAAAGTGGAACAAATTCTCGCGAAGAGCGCAAATATGTGCACTTTTTGGACTAAAATGGGTGGGGTGATTGTATGGAAAACTCCCATTTATAGTGGGAAGGTATTTCCACATCCACCCGAGATTTACCTATAGAGCACTCTATACAAAAATTTATAACCTTTAGGCCTATACCGTAAAAACTCGATAGTTAGCATACGTGCTTACTATCGAGCTGATTTGAAAACATGAAATTGTACCACCATTTGAAGTCCGACGCTTTACCAACTGAGCTGATGGGGTTGAGACACACATTTGCAGGTTTACTTACGTATATAGCTATTGGTATCGATGATTTGCTCAAAACCCTTTACACTTTTCTGGATGGGGCTCTTCAAGTTTGCATGCTTTAAAAGCGCTCGATAGTAAGCACATATGCTAACTATCGAGTTTTTACGGTATGCCCTTTATATCCCGACATTTAAACTTGTCTGGCAACCTTTTCTAACCTTTTGTGAGTGATGTCCAAAACTTTTGTATTAATTTTGCTGGGACATACTGTTTGTTTTACAGACCGTATTCGATCTCTCATTAGGGCCTAATTCCCATTGAAAGAAATAACCTTAATCTTCCACACAGGGGCGTATATTTCAAAGGGATTCAACCATTATGTAACGCCATTTGATACCCAATTATATTAATTAAAGAACCTAAAATAGCCCGTTGATCATTATTACGCCTAATCAAGCTTAATGAGCTCGATTTCATGTGTCTCTCCAAATATTACCATTCAGCAAATTACTTCAGCGATGTTCGTCTGCTCTGTCTGATTATTGCGTAAAAAGAACTAGGCCACGCGTTGCTACACAGCAATGTGATGATGATGTGATTCGATTAGCCAATCAGAACCACACTTCCATATACGCCATAAACTGCGCCAAATTGGCAGGACGCTGTTCTTTGAAAGTTCTATGCTGAAAACTATAGTTTTTCTTAATTACACTGGTGCCTCGTAACATGTTATTTTCTTGGCACCAACATAGTTTATCATACGCAACTAATATTTACACATCAAAGGAAGTCTTTATATCAATTTTCAATTAACTCCTACCATGCTTCCTGTAATTGCGAAATGATTATGTAATAAGTGTATGAGGTATTGTAAATACTTAACTAAAATAAATTAAAATCAAATCAAAATAAAACAAATGTTATAAATAAATGACTATGTAAATAGATAAAATAAATACATGTACTCGGCAAACCACTCCCTGTTACAGAAAAGGTTTTAATAGCGGGCTATATAAAGGGTATAAATACGTTTTAATAACATCCAGAAAACAAAGTGTTATTTGACTGTTGACAAAATATTTTGCCAAAATATTTGTCCAAAACATTTTAAAATAACGTTTTTTTTTACAAATTCATACCTTTATATAACCCGACATTTAAATTCATTCAAACATTTTGAATTTTGTGTTTGCGGGTGTAAATAAATAAATAAATAAATAAATAAATAAATAAATAAATAAATAAATAAATAAATAAATAAATAAATAAATAAATAGGAATAAATAAATAAATAAATAGGAATAAATATATAAATAAATAAATAAATAAATAAATAAATAAATAAATAAATAAATAAATAAATAAATAAATAAATAAATAAATAAACCCAAATTAACAATATGTTTGATAGTTTTGTTTAAGAAAAGAATGCATTTTAGAGGGTACTACACCCATGTGGTAAATTTGACTATTTTTGCATTTTTCTCAAAAATAATTATACGTTGGTAACAAAAGTTATGTACATTATTGGGGCAAGGAATGGATTCCTTGCCCTATAATATACATAACTTTTGTTACCACTGTGTTATTAGTTTTGAGAAAAATGCAAAAATAGACACAAATTTATCGATGGGTGTACTATCCCCTTAAGCACAATGTTAAACTATATTTTCCATGTAACCATGGTAACGTAGCCTAAGAGTGGAAATCATAATACATGTTTGTTGTATCGCTGCATGCTCCACACGTTGACATACTGCGTAAATAAATTGGGTGTTTTGTTCTTCAAAATTGTTGCTAATTTTTCAAAATGTGGCTATTAGGCCGAACAAAATTAATGTGTTGGTTCTAGTTCCTTCCCTCCTTAACTTCTGGAATTTGTCATATCTTTTTAGGTAAAAAGGGAAAGAGCCTCCTCCTTTCCTCGAACACCGTTGGAAAGACCAAAAAAACCTCTACCAACTCCCTCCCACACACTATTTCCCGTAATAATTTCCGTGAAAAAATCTCAGACTGGTTGGAAAATCTGTGTTGGATCAAAGATGTCTTACGGATTCTTCAACCGATCACAGATTTTTGTCTTATAGTTTTTATAATCATCAATTAAAAAAAGTAAGTTTTATATGGCCTTTATTACAAACAATAATAAATTATGTTACATTTTATTTTTACCAAAAATTCAACCATAAATTTTAATATCAATTATACGTTAAGGGCTGGGGTATGCACGTTTGGACAGTATTTATTGTGGGACATTAGCGCACATCAGACATATCGAATTGCATTCTGAATACGAAGAAAGTCATTCTGATATCAAATAATTTTGATTTTTTGAAATTCGCAATTTAATACACATTTGATGGCAAATCATTAAAATTGATATTTTGATATTTAACAGTACTTGAAGTAAACTTTATAAATCTGATGATTTATACTTAAAGTGTATGTAGGTGGGATGAAAAGCCGACGATCAATTGAAAATGTTGACCTTTCGTATTGAAGATATGGATTTTTTTCCCAAAACACCAAAAAAAAATTAGGTCTTTTTGGGAAAAAAATCCATATCTTCAATATGAAAGGTCAAAATTTTCAATTGACCGTCGGCTTTTCCTCCCTGCTACAAACACTTTAAGAATATGTCATTAGATTTATATAATTTACTTCGAGGACTGTTATATATCAAAAATTTGAAAAATATCAAATTTTTATAATTTGTCATAAAATTTGTAATATATTGTGATTTTCAAAAAATGTAAATAATTTGATATCAGAAAGACATGCTTCGTATTCAGAATGCAATTCGATAGGTCTGAGGTGCTCTCATGTCCCACAAAAAAATACTGTCGAAACGCAATAAACGCTCATTTTAGATCCCTTAATTTGTATTTTTAATGCATAGGTTTATGACGCAGGTGTAACAGCAGATATGAACCAACATCCACCAAGGTTTTTTATTTATAAATATCCACATTTATAATCGACAATAATCAATAGAAATAATTTAGAATTGACAACACGTTTTAGGGGCTATCGGATATTATAATTAAGAAATAAAGGGTAATGCATTATCCTTTACACGCAAATAATGTGTCCGAGGCAGTTAAAACGTAAATAATGGGTGAGGCGCAGCTGAACCCATTATTTAAACGTTTTCACTGGCGAGGTAGTTCAGTTCGCCCGAATGGAGTCTGATTAGGAGTGCAAGGTGCGGGCGAAATCACCAACAAACGTGGGGGGGGTGGACCCTATCACCCCCCACCCTTGCGCACGCCACTGCTGCTGCTAGTGCTGGTGCTGGTGTTGGTGATGATGAATGTCCCTTACAGTAACCTTATCAATCGATATAAAACGAATATTTCTAAACGATCAGTCTGATTGGATCTTTTTTCACGCGTGGTCTGATATGCTATAGTCTAACGACTGTGACTATACTGTACTGTGGTCTTGTGGTATGATTCTCGCTTCATGCGCAAGAGGTAGCGGGTTCAATTCTAGGTATTAATGCGGTTCAGATTTTTTTTCTGCCCATTTTTAACCCCAAATTGTACAAAAAAATTTACATACTGGGAAATATATTTTGTGTCCTTTGTTACGAGTCGTACTTGACTCAAGGCTAAAATCACCTTTTACCCGAACTCACACGAATGCACAACACAAATACACTGTTTGATTAAGCTAACAAAATCAAAGTCTTTAATTGAAAGCAAGTTATGATTGGTACAATATATGACAACAACTGCACATACACAATAATCAAATATAATCACTCTTTAACTATTTAGTACTTTAGTATTTAGTAGCATTCTTCTTCTTGGTGATCATAAAGAGTTCTTGCAATGTTCTGGACGGCTGATGTATATCCTTATTCTCTTGCCCTGCGAAAATCAGCGAAGTATGTATTGCACTCCCAAAGGATTGTACACTTGCATTGATAAATATCCTTGCGAATAAAATCCTCACACAAAAATGGCGTTGCTTTCTCCAAACTCTTATCTCCTTGCGCGGTTCTCCAAACCCGTTAAATTCTTGCGCTACTTTCTCCAAACTTAACTCATTGCATTGCTTTCTCCAAAATTAACCCCTTGCGCTGCTTTCTCCAAAATTGGTGCTATTTCCACCTTTCACACAATATCTTCAGGAAGCAGGACTGCGATGCAGTTGTCCCCACTTATATTGATAGTTGTGTTGGATCAAAAACCATAGAATGTCATATTTAGATAATCTATGCATAAACCAGACTTCAGCAAGTCGACAGAAGAATATCCCTTTCTTGGAAGAAGTACGCTCTTTGACGTATTGTAGATCTTCTCCGACAACACTGGCAGGCAGTAGTACATTAACTACAAAATATATTTCTGGTTTGCAATTTCCTTTCTTTGAAGGAATCGGACTGTAAGCACATTAGCTAGCTAGCCCAGACCAACACTATAAACTGTGTCAATAATAAAGGCTATTGCAGCCTGTGAATCTTTATCACTCAAAGGCTGAATTTGTAGCACTGTAGGAATCCTCCATGGCCACACTTTGTAATACTCTCAGAGTATCCAGAATAACTGGTTAACATTCACATTACAATCATATCGATACAGGTCTGCCTAGAATTAAATCCAACATTCACCTTTCACATTACATCACTTCCTGTGGGGTTTTCCCACTATTGCCATTGATATTGATGTTGTCATTTCTATGATAGGGGTTTCCAGAAAAGTCATAATAAACAAACTATTGCATGATTAGAAAGGTAACTTCCCCTATTTCACGAATACAGGGTACATCACACCTTTTTTTCTGAAATGGTACTGCAGGGGTGCAAAAATACCCAGAAATACACCTCGGAAATCATAGTTTTTTGGGAAAACTTGTTTACAATGCTTTCTTTCTATCTTTTTAACGTGTTCCCTATTGAAGTAACTGCATACCATAGAAGCCAACCATGCCAACGAGGGCAGCTTTTTTCGAAGACCCTGTTTTTTTAATTATTATTAAATGAGATGATTATAAATCATTATCTTTTAAACCTAAGGGTCACTGCACTCAGCCTGTAATTTATGACCGGTAATTACTAATAATTATGTCACGGCTGGCCCAAATAATAATAATAAACCATGGACAAAATAATATAAATATATTAAGAGTATCGATGCTTCTTTTTGCCCGGTCGTTTTAACGTGGTATTTGAGGTATTTTGGAAGTGCTCTATATGCACTGCTTTTTGAAAACAAAAATCAGTTTATTTACTCGATGAGTGAATTTAAAATACCTTTAAAACTTCTTATGAGCCTATTATTACCAGATCAATCAAGTTCATTTTTTGTGGATGTTGCTATCTTCAGTAGATAGCATGTGCATAATCCAACGTTACCATACCTATGGTGAGTCCTTGGTCCACTAGACTTTTTTTTATCTTCATGTTTTTATTAGTAAAATTTTACAATCACAAAAACGATTGGAATCACATTTCAATGTTAATTGGAATCACAAACAACAACAAAATGATTAGAAAAGCAGCATAATACTTATACAAAGTCATACAGAGTAGAATTAAATTATATTCAGCACAAGAAATACACACAGTACACATTTCTAAACATAACATAATAATTAAAAGACATCAATATCAATCAAAATCAAATCTGAATTTCTTATAATGATAATTGAGTTTACCTTTGGCCTTGGCAATATAAAATTCTGTTTGTCTTTGTAGCTTTAAAAAGCTCCAAGGCCACCATAATCAGGATTTTTTTTATATATTTTCTGAAACTTTCAACGATAGATATAAAATTTTGCACAAAGGACAATGTAAGTCAGAAAGGTGTCATTTTGATAGCCAAATATTTTACAAAAATTAGTTAAGGATAATGATTCATCATCTTTTCTTTGAAACAGGATTTCAATTTCATCCAAAATTGGTCTTATCTTAGCATATTCATAAAAAACATGCGTAATTGTTTCAGCCTTGGTCCACTAGACTTTGATTCAATCATTCAAACATGGTCTACTGTTACGAAAGACTATACACATTACAAATAAGGGACAAATATAAAGGTGTTTTTCAGATTATTCGGAGGCCTGTAGACACTATACATGATAATAATTTGTGCCTCCCGTTCCATCACACGAATCACATCTGGTTTTCAAATGCAAGACAAAAATAATCTGCATTAATGCAAAAACGAGGCGGGTGCGCACGGTCTCCTATGACAGCTATGATCTGTCGTTGGCTTTCTTAACATTTCAAACGACAGTTTTACGCGCCCGACCATCCCAGATTGTGCGTTTTGAAGTTATTAATTTATTAATGTTGTTTAATAAATATCCACAACATTCTAAAACACCAACCATGCCAACACGTCAGCAATTTGGGCCTTATTCAATATTCATGTGTTTTGGAAACGGTCACATATAGTAGCAGTTTTTTGTTTTTTGTTTTTACACTTAAGAAATAAGATATGAAAAGATATTTTACACTTCCACAATACATTTCTTCCCTGTACTGATTTGCAACATTGTTCTAAACCGACAAAAATACCTAAATTAACAGAGTGTTCATCCAGATCTTGCAATTGATGTTGCAATGATAGCAAAGGAGCAATGCATTATGGGAAGTGTAAGATGTCTTCTTATATATATCCAGGTATAATATACACACACACATATACATATATTATTGCAAGCATAAACAAATTGTTGACGATAGTGTATCACCAATCTGAGTAATAATCACGCAAGGATGAATTTCGACGAATCGGTCATTTGACGGATGCTTCATCTTTAGATTAGATGGTTGTAACCATGGTAACAGTGTATTTATAGTCTTTATGCATACTGTCAGGTGTCAATACTAATCACGAATTACCCATTAATATCATGACTGTGTGAGAGCAAAATGAATAATATCGTGTTTTCTCAGGATTAAAAAAATGAAATCAACTGTTTTGAATTTTAATACAGTACACAATGCAACGTTACAAAATGTCATCTATACTAATTCTTTCCGAAGATCCGCAAATAAGTTCATCAGGATTGTCAATAAAACAGATAATTCAGAGATTCTTGTGTACAAATCTTGGGTTGATGTTACGTACCTCAATGACAGTTTCGTGCTAAGACTTAGCACTTTCTCAAATTGACTGACCAATTCCTGCACCTCGACGGCTGCTACCAGTTGGAGCTGACGTAGGTGGCGCTGTTAGGAGTTGGTCGTAGAATCTGGTAGATTGGACAAGGAAATCACGGAAAGGGAGTATTGGAAACTTTATCCTACAGCGGAAAACACTCCCCGCATGTATTGCACTCCCAAAATTCATAAAGATGGCACTCCTCTTAGACCCATCGTGGATTACTGCGGGTCCATATTATGTATGAAACATCGAAGGAACTAGCGAGAATCTTAGGCCCTTTAGTAGGTCAGACACAACATCATGTCAAAAATTCAAAAGACTTAGCTGAGGACCTCGCAGAGATCATGATTGAGGAGGGTGAATTATTCATTTCCCACGACATTGTCTCCTTGCCTCCCGATAGACAAGTCTCTTGAAATCATTAAACAGCGTGTGATGGAAGATGATACCCTGGGTGAGCGAACAAAATTAACAGCGGAAGACATTATGGAAGCTTTGGAATTCACTTTAACTACAACCTATTTCTCTTTTCGCGGGCAAATTTACCAGCAAAAATTTGGTACCGCGATGGGGTCCCCCATCAGTCCCATAGTAGCCAATCTCTATATGGAATGGCTGGAGCAAGAAGGCATAGTCACTGCTCCTTTCTAGATATCAAACCCCGCTTACGGAAAAGATATGTGGATGATGTGCTTGAGATTGTGAGTAAAGGCTAGGTCGAACAGTTAACAACACATATCAATCAAATTGATAAGACTGACAACATAAAATTCACTTATGAAACGGAAGTTGATCAAAAAATCCCGTTCCTCGACACCCTCATCGTCAAAAACCAAGACGGCTCCTTCAAACTGCTTATATATCGGAAAAAGACACATACCGATCAATACTTGCATTTTAACTCACATCATCCGTTACAGCACAAACTTAGCGTCATACGCACACTAATGGACAGGAAAGACAAAGTAATCACAGAAGAGGAATACAAAGAACAGGAAGAAACAACAATCAAAGAAGCTCTCAAGTTATGCGGCTACCCGGAATGGGCCATTAAACAAACGCAAAGTAAAAGCAAATCGCAGACCAAAGAACAGGCGGAGTCAAAGAAGGTCTCTCCCAACGCGTGAGGCGGATTTTCAAGAGGCATGGCATTAACACCGCCTTTAAACCGCACCAAACGCTGAGAAACATCTTAGTGCACCCCAAAGATAAGCGAGACGCCACACAAACATCTGATTGCGTATACGAGATTCCCTGCCTCAACTGCGACAAAACATACATTGGAGAAACAGACAGGCTCTTTGGAACGCGACTTAAAGAACATAAAACTGAAGCAGAAAAAGCTTCAAAGAAAGCTTTTACTAGATCACAAAGACAGGCCTCCATCACAGAGGATAATAAATCCGCGATAACAGATCACGTCGCAGAAGATAATCACTTAATTGGGAGGAATCACAAGTCAGAGACAGAGATCAGAACAGAAAAAGATGACATATAAAGGAAGACATCTGGATAAGAAAGAGGGGGTGGGGCCAAAACACTCAACAGAAACGAAGGGAACTACTTTCTTCCGCACATTCCGCACATGGTTTGGGAATTTCATCAGCACTTTTTGGGCGAGATATTCTTCTCTCATAGATGCAGCTGTACACATAATTTTTTGACAGTGTTTTTGTCCAATACACTTCTGGGTGCAATTGGAATTATTAAATCAATGCAATTTGTACAAGTTCTTCTCATACCCAATAAAATGCGAAAAATTCAAAGCACAAACCTTCCAGAATAGGTAGTCGTTACTCAGACGACACGATGAAATGCTTTCGTTTCGTTTTCGTTTTTGTAGATTTGATTGGCGCTTTCAACTCATAAGTTTATTTGCTCCAGTACGCACTCCTTTGTCAAAATGCACCTGTATATCTTCATTCGTTATATGCTTCTCTGCATCTTAGTTACTTTCCATCAGCTTGATGCCACGTTGTATAATCATGATATGTCTCTTTCTGTAAAACTCATACGGCGATTTCATTTCCATGCAGGCGTGTTTAAAAAACAAACGGTGTCTTTTCAGAGCCCACCAGGGTGCACACCAGTAAATAGCTCCCATTGACTTTCTGTACAAACATGGTCCAGGAAAACGTCATTTTCTTGACTCCAGAGCGACTCAGTACTTCAAAACTTACCCTTTCTGCAAGTCGAAGGTCAGATGAAGTCATCTATTGTAGAAATTATATTCGGGGTCCAGCATTTTTTTCCAGAAAAATGCCGACTAGATCACCCTATAGCCCATACAGCGTACGCCACCTTACGAATAGCTTGGTGTTTCTGAAATGTAACACATTTTGAAAGTTTAGCCAAATTGTAATAAAAGGTCAGATCCTGCTCATTTTTCACAGGCAATCTATTTCCCAGGCCTAAATGAGGATTAAATATGAATCAGGGCCTAATAGTTGGGTTTTAAGCCTTTTCTAATGGATTTAATTCAGTCGTATTGCACGTTTCCTCGTTTGAAACACTGATTTTTTTCTCCCAGGGTGTAGGAGACTTGTATTTACTGGTGTGCACTCTAAAGAATTTTTATGTTTTTATGTTTATTTAATAAATCATAAATTTGGACATTGGTAAACTTAATTAGACTAGTTTCTTTCAGTTTGAAGGGGCTTTTACTATGCAAACCAGCTAATTGACATGGTACTATTTTTAGAATATTTTGCTATCTACTGCTGATAGCAATGACAAAAATTCTAATTTCATGATTTCTAATTTTAATCTCTCTAAATAAGAGCAAGCCAACATGAAGATAAGCAAATTGCAAAAGCAAATGAGGAGAAAATACATGGCCAGTGGTGTAGCATCATAGGGGTGGGGTGGGGTGGTTGCAGGGGTGTGTGTGTGGGGGGGGGGGGGGGAAGGGGCATGTCCCCTCTGGCAATCGATTTAAAATTTTGAAAATCCCTGGGGAAAATTGCAGAAAAGGTGCTTGGGTGCCCCTAGGGCCTGGTGATGCTCCTTCTCCCATAGTGGTCTGTGCCACCACCACCCCACCCCCAGAATATCTCATGCTTCACCACTGTACATGGCTAGTAACTATATAACATAAGCCATGGGAGTAGAGCCTGGGTACAGTGATGAAAATTAGCTTGCCTAAAACAAGCTGACCAAATATGGTCAGTGTAATTTTTAAGCTTACCAACATTGTGTCCAATGCAGGTTCCATTCAGCCAATCACAGCCTTCTAAATGCATGCTCGAATCATGGTGGGAATGATTTTCTTAAGCTTTTGCAGTTCTATATGATAGAGAACGACAGCAGTGCCAAATTTGGAAGTCTCGCGATGCATGATCATGCATCGTCTTACCATGCTATGTCAGTGATCTGAGTGATCCGAGTATGCATTTCACTGATTTTGTACACAAATCTTACCTTTATACTCCTTCAATAGTCAAAAATCTGCAGGTAGTTTGCTAAACAAGCTAGAAACTACCTAATTGATATGCTACACAGTCATTTGTAGCTTCGCTTTGAAGGATTTTATCGATAACAATTTAAAACTCGAAGGAAAACATTGTGACCGAGGTCAAAAGTTCGAAATTGTACAGGGTGCGCACCAGTAAATAGCTCCCATTGACTTTCTGTACAAACAGGGTCCAGGAAAACGTCATTTTCTTGACTCCAGAGCGACTCAGTTCTTCAAAACTTACCCTTTCTGCAAGTCGAAGGTCAGATAAAGTCCTCTATTGTAGAAATTATATACGGAGTCCAGCATTTTTTTCCAGAAAATGCCGACTAGATCACCCTATAGCCCATACAGCGTACGCCACCTTACGAATAGCTTGGTGTTTCTGAAATGTGACACATTTTGAAAGTTTAGCCAAATTGTAATAAAAAGTCAGATCCTGCTCATTTTTCACAGACACTCTATTTCCCAGGCCTAAATGAGGATTAAATATGAATCAGAGCCTAATAGTTGGGTTTTAAGCCTTTTCTAATTGGTTTAATTCAGTCGACTTTACATGATTCTCCGATAGCTGGCTTCCTCGCATCCAAGCCTGTTCCCCATTGCCCAAGTAAGAGTTACCCGTCCGACACCATGTGGAGGTTTGAGTTGAGTTGCCCGCGAACTATATGATTTACTATGCCAGCTTACTCTGCGGGCCTTGCCGGACATGCTTTGGAGGGACTACCATCTCTTGGGTGAATCCTATGTGAATAAATATACATTCCATGGTGTCAACTTAGCAAAGTGTCATAGTGTTGCGAAAGAAGTCTGCTAGACTTCGAAACGTCCACAGCGAGTACAGATTAATTAGACTAGAAATATGAAATTTCTTCATTCACATACTTTGATGTGTTTATGACGTGTTTATTCAAACGTTTTATGTGTTTAATTTAGTGTTTATTGTTGATTAGAGAATAAAGTATTCTATACCTTCACTTTGCAGTTGAAAATTTAACACTTATAAGTGTTTAAAAAGTGTTCTAATGGAACATCTATTTATTTTTTTGTTCGGATTTAATGTGTTAGGGCACTGAATATATCAAAATATCTTAATAGTGAAAGCAGAAACCCGGCTCAAGAGAGGTCTAATCATCGAGCTATTAATTAGAGTAGCCCGATGGTCTAATTATATAAACGTGATTGATCTTCAGGAAAAATCATTATATAAGCACAAAGTTCTTGATATATAGGGCCTCTGCCTGGCGGGTTTCTACACAATATATAGGTCCCCGTTGTTTGTTCAATAGGAGATGCGGGTACCTGGGAGGAGATGAAAGTATGTTACTTGTCGTATAGGCCTCATTAATGTGAAAACATGATTGAGTCGATCTCTAGAGAATACGAAATGAATGATCCATTAATGCTCTCTGTGCATGTCATAGACTTTAACATAAAAAGTTCAGTTTTCAAATATTTTCTCAATATTTTAAGAGCTATCTGAAGAACGAATGGACCAATACTAGGCTTGTTTGTACTCATTTTAATGCAATTTTCATGCTGATTCCAAATATGGTCACATAAATTTACAATTCTGAAATTTGTGAATTTTTAACAAATTGAAACTTGTCGTCTGGAGTCGTGGAGAGGGTTAAAATGTGACATGACCTAAAAACGAGAACAACTATGCCGAGATAACCTTGCACTTGCCTTAACTACAAGTCTGGAGATCATTAGTCCTTTTGTTTTTAATAAATAAATAAATAAATAAATAAATAAATAAATAAATAAATAAATAAATAAATAAATAAATAAATAAATAAATAAATAAATAAATAAATAAATAAATAATAAATAAATAAATAAATAAATAAATAAATAAAAAATAAAAAAATAAATAAATAAATAAATAAATAAATAAATAAATAAAAAATAAATAAATAAATATATAAATAAATCGGATTATTATATCATATTATTTATTAATTTATTCAATCTTCATCTATAGTGTTGTATTTTTTAAGACAGGTCTTGTTCCATGAAGTTACGAGAGAAATTAACATTATTTTCACTATATATTTTAAAGTAACAAAGACAAATAGGCCTATATGAAAGCATATCATTTTTGGAAAGGAAAAGGAGCACGGAATTGTACTGTGTCTTCGCAATTTCTGTGAAGTTATAGTGAAAATAAAGTTTAAAAAGTTCCCACCAGAACGATCTTGCGTGCATTCTTAATAAAAACTTCAACACGTTAATTGCTGTTATATTACACATCTTACACATAAAAGTGTAATAGAGATGTTACGAAAACACTTAAACGTTAAAGAGGTAATTCATTGACACTATAACATGTTAATACAGGTTTTTAACGCTTTTGTTAACACTACATGTTGATTGTCCAATATTAACATGTTAAAGTGTTAATAAAATACATATATATTAACGTGTTAGTACTATAAAAGGGGACCAACACCAATGACCGACGTCATAGCGACATCATGTGGGAATGTTTGTGCTTATTTTGGTCTCAGGATATAGGAGGCACATAGCTTTACATTGGTATCAAAATAGTACATGTACAATATATAATATAGAAAACGGGGGTGGGGAGGGGGTTGTAAAGACCCTATCCTCGTACAAGTTTCTGTTACAAAAAATGGCACAGTTTTAGGACGAGGGTTAAAGTCAATCGTACGCAACGCACAGTGTCATCGCCCCGATATCTTCATGGCAGAAATCGCCATGGTAGATTGAATCCACAGCCACGCATGGCCATTTGTATCGACCTGTTTAATAGTTTTGAGTGGCATAATAGGCCGAAGGACATCTGACTAAGGCTACTGACAATAGCTCCGATTACCTCGGTAACTGACCTCGCTGTGTGTCAAGTCGAGCATGTTAGCCATAGGTCATATTCTTTTAGACTACCTTCACGATTGGCCGATACACTGCGCTATATAATTCGGCACATATACATCAGAATTATTGCGGAATTATTGTCAGTTTTTGACTCAAGACGCAAGCTGCTGTCTCAAAGCGCAAACTAACGATTATCATATCTGTTCAAAATATATATTCATGTGCAAGGAACCACATCTGGTTTCTTTATACGAAATCATTTACGGGAGATATTCATCATTTTCTACACCGGTATCCAAAGATTTTCTTCTCATATCAAACTCGTGCATAGCAAATTCACGTGTATCGATCCCGGGTATTTATTTAAGTATCACTGCTGACAAAGTAATTATTAGCCAGGCGATGACGGTGTGCAACGTCTCCTGGCCCCATTACACCTGATGCGAGAGTTACACATTATGCCGAAAGGTAATGCCCCCAGCAGCCTTTTATCAATCCTATATTAAGGGTACATGCCCATGAGTTTCATTCAGGGGCGTGTTTGTAAAACGGCACAGCGCATTAGTAAAAAGAATAAAAAATACTAAAATTTTCACCGGGGTTCGAACCACTGCCAACTTCACTGAATGCTAAAGATGCCTATGCTGTGCCACGGTGACTGTGGTTAACATTCGGCGATTTTCAAAGATATACATATCAACACGTTTCTAGTGTATTGAAAATCATTTTGATTTTGATTTTGGTAGGAATACGGTCATAGAAAGACATATGACTCTACTTGTCTGTTTGTTTTTCATTTAATACAAATTAATTTTGATACATTGAACTGGTACAACTCTTAGCACTCGTGATAAACGACGATTAATTTAGTAATAATAAAATGAAAACGCTGGGTCATTCACGACGTCATTTGTAATTTATGTCAAACCTGGGGAGGACCACACACATCCGTGCTGCATGTATACGTGCTCAATCGATACTCAATGATCCAGACAATAGCGTTTGAATATACCGCCCTGCTTGACACATCTTGTCACTTGCGGGAAGATATACTATAGGCCTACCCTAATAGCTTACAATAGATACCCCACCGTAAATAGCTCTGTTCGTTATCTCGCTGTGCTAGTTTATACACGCAGCGTACGGACCTTTGAACCATATTTTGTTCAAAAATGATAGGAAGGGACTGTTTTCAGCTAAAATGTTGGTTATCAGCAGATGCTTAATGATACCGGGAAGTGTTGCAGAAAGGTAAGCGTACTCTTTATTTATTCAAAATATGTATATCAATAAATTTAAATTTGAAATTTAAAAAGGAAATATCAGGTCAAAATTCTCACCTTAGAATTATTGTGAAATAAAATCAAACCAAATTTAGGCTCCGCAAACAACGTCCAATTATTCCCATTGGTGTTTGCTACACGTGCATATAATAAATTATGATTTGGGGCTAATTTGAGAAGAGTTAATGCCTCGAGTTTCAAAATACACCGAGTGATGTTTTGTGATCAAAAACATCGACAATTCAAGACTCTGTAAAAACAAATCAAGAATTTTCTGGGATAATTGCAACTAAGTGCAATGAAAGTTATGATCTAAGCTACCAGATGCATCATTAATTTCCTGACTATGATATTTAGTTGTGGGAAAAGATTACTTTAATGTTTTGGCGGGATTATTTCCCGCCAAAAATTTCAACCAAAAAGAGCATGTAGCCTTAATGCTCAATATTTGCTTTAGTATTCGAGATGGCCTCCGTGAGTAATCGTTAGGAAACATGCCTGCCTGCAGGGGTATTGGATTTGTCTCGAGTCACATTTTTATTTTTCAGAATGTCTTGTCATTGTATTCACTTTGCAGTTGAATATGTTGAATAAGAGACACATTATTTTATCATGACCCATATATACAACTCATATTCAGCTCAACCATAGGTATGTTTGCAAATGTCATTTGCGATTGAGACCTGGGGATTGAGATAACTATCCGTAGTTCTCATCTGTTGGTTTTCAATGTAAACCTAACGAGCCCGGGGGGGCAATCAACACAAATTACCATACGGGTATGTTCCCCCGAATTTGGATTTCACAGGCCCGAAAGACCCCCTATATTTGACCAAAATAGAGCTCCGATAGACCCTTGATTTTGATAATTTCAGCTCTAAAAGACCCAAAAATTTCTCATTCCTCATATTTATGTTTTTCAGGCGATTTTCAAACTAAAAGCCAAGAAAGACCCTTGATTTTGACTGTTCGCAGCTCCAAAAGATCCCCTTTTACTGGTACGCCGTCAGCTCCCAAAGACCCACCACCTCAAAATTCCGGGGAACATACCCACCAAAAATTGTTGATGTGCCCCCCGGATAACGAGGGGGCGTACTACAAAAAGTACAAACCCTCTCAATAAACGCGTATGTTTACGCCCAAACGACTTAAGCTAATCTTAGATCCATCCTTGCGCTCATTTTAGTGATAAGCTTTACCCCAGCACCTTAGCCGAGGTATTGAACGACCCCATAAATTACCATTGACATGCTAGAACCCACCAGAGGTTTCTACAGTAAAATCCATGATTTTCAGTTTGCTCTTGTACAAAAGCAATAACTTTTTGGTAGTAAGGTTTAAAAATTTCCTTTCATATTTAGGTCAAAATCCGGTGAAATTGAATGTTTGTAGAATTTTAAGCCGAAAATTTATTTTGCCTATACATTTGTAGATATCCAAAATTTCCCAATTTTGCATTATGACGTAATAGCGACATTATGTGGGTAATGTTTACACTTATTTTGGAACCAGAGCAGGTCCACTGCGATACATTAGTAGCAAATATAACGGAATATAAAGATGATAATTAATAGAAAACTAAGCGGTTGCATTAACCCCCACTTGCTATTTTGTAAGATAGTTTCTTGTTGTTAATTCCTAGATACGCCATGACATAAAACAAAAATATCAATATAAATGACATTGAAGAAAAATATAATCGCACTGGAATCTGTTCTTAAGTCAATCTCACAAGAATTCCTCGGGTCTATAAAGAGGCAGACAATAGAGATCCATGATTATGTGGATCCAGATTTTGGAACTCTAATACCAAATCAATTATTGGACTACAATCCCGGCGTTGTACAAAAATATTGCACTTTTGCATCAAATATTCAACTGTTGTTTAAAAAGTATATCAGTATCCACGCTGCTAAATATTCAGCTATTTATCTCCATGCTCCGAGGTATAAACGAGTCCCACCCAATTTGAAGACAAATCTTAAATAACGAATATCTCTTTTAGATACACATGATGTTATGGTTTTTAATTTGTAATGATTTTTTTCTTGTAGACTAAAACGGAAATATGACCTCGTTTCTATACATATACTCATGTCATTTTTATTTGAGGTCAAAAAATCCATCCATTTAAGATATTAATGGAAAAGATTTTGTTTTTTGTCCAGCATCGCTCTGTGATGTTTTTATTTATCAAATTAGCATTTTTATTAGCAACACGAGCAACAACAATACTGGCCTGTAATTATCCGTGGAGTAAATTCGGAATATTAATGAAATATGCATTAGTTTTTCCTTTGGCTTTACAAATTGGGGTTTTCCAGTTGAAATTCATACATTCATGGAAGACATCACATTTCTTTTATTGCTCAAGAGTGCCCACTAGGTACCTGTCATTTTTGCCCTCTTATTGCTCAATAGTGCCCACTAGGTATCTGTCATTTTTTGCCCTCTTAAGGGATGGGGTATGACCGTTTGGACAGTATTTATTGTGGGACATTAGAGCACATCAGACATATCGAATTGCATTCTGAACACGAAGAATGTCCTTCTGATATCCAATAATATTTAACAGTACTCGAAGTAAACTTTATAAATCTGATGATTCATACTTAAGGTGCATGTAGGTGGGATGAAAAGCCGACGATCAATTGAACATTTTGACCTTTCGTATTGAAGATATGGATTTTTTTTTCCAAAAACACCAAAAAAATTAGGTCTTTTTGGGAAAAAAATCCATATCTTCAATATGTAAAGTCAAACTTTTCAATTGATCGTCGGCTTTTCCTCCCAGCTACATACAGTTTAAAAATATGTCATTAGATTTATAAAGTTTACTTCGAGGATTGTTATATATCAAAAATGTGGAAAATATCAAATTTTAATAATTTGTCATAAAATTTGTAATATATCGTGAATTTCAAAAAATGAAAATTATTTGATATTAGAAAGACATTCTTCGTAATCAGAATGCAATTCGATATGTCTGATGTGCTCTCATGTCCCACAAAAAATACTGTCGAAACGCTCAAAACATGTTAGGTCTAAACTTTAAATACGAAAATGTTACGCAGCTTTACATTAAAGGGAAAAGAACAAAAGGCGTCTTATCAAACGGATTCTTAAAGGAGGACTATTTAACCCTTCTCAGAACCGTTTTTCTGTTTTTGTAGAAACATTTTGGTTCTGTGCTTAACCGTCAAGGGTTCAATATGATTGAAAATCCGTATCTCTGATACAGTGCATGTACTACACCCCTGCCCAATTTTGTGCCTATTTTTGCATTTTTCTCAAAAATTATAGCGCATTGGTGACAAGTAAGATATTTATATTATAGGGGCAAGGACTACAACTACTGCACTGGAAATGTTATTTCAGCACAGACAACAGTTGTGGAGTTAAATGAGGGAAAACCAATATTTGATCAATAAATCAATAACTACTTGCCTTCTGTTACTAAATTTTCAATGCAGTAGTTTAGTCCTTGCCCCTATAATATACATATCTTACTTGTCACCAATGCGCTATAATTTTTGAGTAAAATGCAAAAATAGGCCAAAAATTGGCCAGGGGTGTTGTACCCCCTTAAGTGTTGGTAGGCGTTTAATATAATTATTGGCAATAAAAATATAGATATAAATGACCGATAAAATAACCATAATGACGTTGTTGAATTTTACGTGGACATTGTAGAATACGGATTTTTTCATGCAATGACCTGAGCAATAACTTGTGCAATATTGTGATATGATAGGATTATATGATTTTATTAACTGTACAACATCAAGGCCAAACGACCGAATTGTATTATACAAGATACACAACAAATATTATGAAAGAAACAAAATATAGATTTAAAGTAAAAAAAGACAACTTGGCATAGAAAATCAGCAGATAGATGCAACATGGCATAAATGAAAGCAACTAACACATTGACCCAGCAAACACGAAACGTGTTGGAAATCATTTGCAAAGTTAGAAAAGGTTGTCAGAAAACGGTTAAATTTCGGGTTATATATATTATAAAGGGCACATAAAGGGTATAAAATGTTTTCAAAAACATTTGTTGATATCCGACTGCAAACAATCTAACATAATGTTATTAAAATGTCAACAACTTATTGGCAAACGATGTTGGCACAAAATATTCTACAATAACATTTTGAAAACATTTTCACAATATTGTTGTAGTGTGTTTTCATACAAAACGTTTTATAACCCGACATTTAATGTTATTAAAACTTTTGTTTATCTAAACCGAAACCCAAAATATAAAAACGTTTTTGTGTTTGCTGGGAAGCTACTACATGTTATCAGCAGATTATGGAACTTTTGGCGAATCTTTTTGCGTGCAGGCAATTAACTTTCTTCCATTTTCCATTTGCCGTGTTTACTTCACTTCTACTAGGAAGGACTAACATGCTGGTACGCCATCACTTAGCAAGCGAGTGTTTGCAAGAATATTTCACAAATTAGATTTTGACAACATTTAAACAATTAACAATCAAACCCAAAATATAACCTGTTTAAAGCGTTATTATGTATATTTTCATGACTTTGCTGCTTTTTGGCTCTGTGTCTGCAGTAGTATGCTATATCTAATTATTATCCAGGCTAAGGTATCATGAGAGAGGGCGCATACATCTTTCCAGCATCGTTCACGCGAGGGCCTACTGCGTCTATAATAATTATTTTGTTCAAATCATTTCATGCTTTAATGTACCAGAAATATTTGGATACGGAAGTGGGGTTCTGATTGTCTGATACAATCGTCTGACAATCATAACATTAACAGATAGATAATATGATTGGCCGATTGCGTGTCAACACGTTGGTCAGCGCAGTTTGTAGACTACCCCGTAGTCCACTTGCCCATTGTGCATACTCTGGATATTGTATTTAAGCTTAAAACTCTGATTTAATTAATGTGTGCACAATTGATAGATTTTCACATCTGATCAGTCACCCTACTCCCTCTGTTTGTTAGCTTCCCAAGTGGACTACTGACATTGCCTTGCGGTTAAGAATTTTAACACGGGACTCTATGGAGGGTTAGGCCAATTTCTGGCCTAACTAAAATTGTCCATGATGTAATGCATCTTTAAATTGATCTGCCTTGTGATTGGTCGCCCATACCTCGCTATGGTTTAAATCGTCTGGGCCCGCGCCATTACTATTAACTACACCGTAAACAACTGTCTGTGGTATTTGCGGCGCTTTTGTGTTGACGCGAAAGTTAATCTCTCATCAAACATCTAGCGCGTCCATGCTTAGTACTTGTGGTTAATGGACTGATAAACAAGTATGCGTGACAGTGTGTTTTTAGAGAGCAAAGTCCAGGGGGTAAAGTTCTGCTTACAATTCAAAGTTCATAGTCGAAATTTCGGGGTTCGCTATCAATAAACTGGTAGATTCCAAAATCAGAATTGTTCAGTATTAAAGTGAGCCGTTATAATTATGCAAGATAATGTTGCATTCAATTACTTTTATTGTCACTAATCGTCTGATATTTTTAACTCTTTATGACCATTTTACTATTGAATACTTTAATTTTAATAAACATCAGTATAATTTTGAGTTCAACGAAATGGGTTCATCATGACTAATAATAACATATTTTTAATAAAATTCGACTATGGCATAGTCTACGCAGTTTGACGCTCTTGAAGGGAACACACATCTCCGAGTAGGCCGCTGATTAATAGGGCGCTCGCGTTAATCTGAGCAAGGAGCTGCCGTTCTTCTCTGAAACCCAGTGTAGTCTTACACTTTTAAAATGATCTACTCACTTATGACTAGAAATTTTTCAAATTTGTAAAAGGGAATTTATTTCGATTACAGATTTCTCTTCCAAATGAATCGGATATCTCTTGAAATAAAAATGAATCCGATATTCTCATCAAAATGACAAGATACTCGTCAAATGTGCCTAAAAATGACTCAACTTATCAAATTGGAGTATATGATTTGTCTTGTCTTGTGAAACATTTATGATGTATGGTATTCCCTCATTATTTCTTGATTTACTTGGAGAGAAACTTAATTGTGCTTTTTGTGGGTTTATACATGTACATGATTTCTAACTGCTTTCCAATATTCGCCGTCGAAGTGATGATGTAAACAGGCTTTATTACCATAGCAATACAATTTTTGAATATATCGACAACGGTCGCGCGGTACCATTGATGCATTGAATCATAGATGTCAAAGAAAATGCTAATCGCTCGCACCTGTAAGATTAGTATCTTTGAAAAAAGCGGCATTGTATGTGATGCAATCTAGCAAAATCAGTCGGAACTCGAAAATATTGATTATGAGATATAGCCAAACAAAGGAAATATTTCCTTTTGTTTCATGTTGTTTGGGAAACTCTTTAATTCCTCATATCGTTGGAACTGGTTGCTCAATTTCAATGGGGTTTTCTGCAAATTGCAGCTTTGTAAATGCTTTTCACTCTCCTATAAGAAACTGAAAATTTAATATTTCCGAGTTCCGACTGATTTTGCTTGATCGCATCACATAATTATGATTGCAGACATACACAGGTGATGAGTGCAACCTGCTTGTAGTGCAGGACAATATATTAAAAAATTGTTTTCATCTATTGCTATGGTAGTTAATCCGATTATTACATAACTTCGACGGCGATTAATGAAAGTAAAGTTGAAGGAATTACAACATCTTAGATGGGTACAATAATTAAGTTTGATCAGATAATTAATGATGAAAACTGTCCTCGTTTTTATTTTGCTTGATGATCCCTTTCCGTTAGCCTTATTATATGCATATATTTTGGCCTCATTTGCCTTCATTCAAAATAATTGCTTTTCCGACATCAGTGCCATTGCTACACGTTGATGTATTCATGAGCCAAATTCGACCTCGCCGTAGACTCATCTTTATATATCTATCTTTATCGTAATTGCATTTGCATTTCAAGCGAGTAATTAAGCTTAACAACAGGTTGTTCGTTCTAGGTCATCATATTTATATAAGCAACACATTTTTGTCTCAGCTATATTGGTTGTGTGGAAGTAGCTCGAAACGGTATTTGTTGACAGAAATTGTTTCAGATTTTTGAGCCGTGTATAGACGAATCCAACAAGCCAAGTCATGGTCAGGATTTGGTCGGCCATTACTGGGTCCCTGGCGCACCATGCGGGTGTTGTGACTGCCCAATTAAGTGGATTAAAGCCGCTTAAAAAACCGATGTTATATTGTATTGTGTTTTGAACTTTCATCAATCTTTTATCTACGTGTAACACGGGTGATGGAATGCAGTTTAAAATTCCCGCCAAGGACGCATCATTTCACATTTCAGGTGAGATATACTCAGCGGGGACACAGCCATGGCTGACACTGAGGTAAATTAATTCACCATAGAAGTGATGATGTAACAGGATTAACTACCATAACTACCAGAGCAAAAAGTTTAAACAATTTTTGAATATATTGCACTGCACTAATACGTTCACACGGTACCTCTGAATTGAACCATACAGCGGTATTGTATGGAGTCAAGTAATTCCATTTGAAATTCACACTCCCAGTGTGGAAGGTAAAGGTAATTTCTTCCAAATGTGGTGTATGGATTTCAACTGGGATAGCTCATTTCCTCCAAAGACAAACTTTTTTCTTTGGACTAATCAATCAATTTGCCAGAGTAATAATAAATATACATAATTGTTAATAAATTCTAAAATTCATAAAGGTCACAAGATTATCATTATCTATATTGTTTCTTATAATTTTGCCAGAAACGAGACTAAAATATTCCGTTGTGGTCAATTTTAACACCAAGCTAATGTACATGATTAATCTTAAATTAGAAAAATAAAGCTATTTTTGGATGAAAATAAATAGCCTTATAAATGATGCATATGCAGATCAACAAATATCTCCAATATAGTCAAATTGCCAACAAACTGAAACCATAGGGCTGTTCCAGTTGAAATCCATACCCCCGTTGTGCATGGACGACATGGCCTTAATCTCACACACTGAAGGTGTAGATATCAAAATACTCAACGATTAAGGTCATGTCTTCAATTGGGTATAGCTATGTATTTTAACTGCAGTTAGCCCAAAGGTAATACAAATGAGGAATTTAGTGCATTCGATTCATACATGTTTCTCATTTCTTCACAAAATGCTAAAAAAAAAAACCGCAAAAAAAAATGCAATGGGTGTAGTACCCCCTTCAGATTTTCTAAGTGGTTTTGATAAATAGGCGTTGCAAGTTCACGAAAACATTTCAAGTGAAGTCAGGCATTTAAACAAAATAACACTTTACAAACCCAGCCAAGTGATGAATATTTTTAAAGAAAACAAAAATCAAAAGTGTCATTATCTCCAAAAACAAGAACATTATTATTTAATTAAGACGTGGCAATTCTCAGCCCACGATATGTTCATGAAAATATCGCATTTCTAAAACCAACATGGATTTTCAAAACCAAACGAATAATAATAATAACAGGTCTTCATTATTCATGCATTCAATAACCCGATTAACTGATACCCTACTTAACATGAAAAATAATGTAAAATGTATAACACATTTATTCCGTTCCATTTTTCTGTACTTCAATGGATCCGTTACTCATGTATGTTGAGAGCTTTTAAGTAGCCTAAATTGAATTTTTGAATAATTATTATACTGTAAATATAATCATTAAGCTGTCTTTAGACAGGATGCAGTTCTTACGTGGGCACACGTGCTCCACCTCTATCTGGTACAGTGTTTACATTACTATCACAATATTGGATTAAAATCAATAAAACTTATAATGTTTTCTTGATTGGTGTGCTCTGTTGACAGACGTCTTTTTACTATTCACTTTTGAATTCAGATGCATGCATATGTGACATTTGTGAGATCGTCACTATGCTACGCACAATACTCATGTGGGTCACGTGACTCACTTACGTACGTATTCATTTTGTCCATCCTGTGACCCCCTTTACGATTCATGTGAGTCAAGTCCAGGTCACACGTCCGTTTGTCCAAATCACAAGTAAGTCAAGTCGTTTTGGAAAGGTTGCAAGTCAAGTCACAAGTCATCAAATCACAAGGCAAGTCACAAGGCACTTGTCTATTCAGCAGTTGGTGTGATTTGTTGATGGGTATTCAAGATGACGGAAATTATTATCATTAATCAACACTTATATCAGAGGATGATTTAAGCACTTCCCAGCAAGTCTTGCGGTTAGCACAGCTGTGTGAGTGAACATGACACCACTGCCCGCCCACTGCATACACACGTGCATGGTTAAATTTGAATTTGGACAGATATATTTACAATAAAAACACGTTCAAAAAGTTGGTCGATTTCACATTTTATGTTATCTACAGAAGGTGTGAATTATCCTGCATGCATACATCACTTTAGATCTGAAATCGACCAAGTAATAATGACACACGGGCAATTCTAAAACAATATCTTTTGCACAGAGTTCAATGGGATTTAAAAAGTAAAGTGGCAGTTGAAACTCTAGTGATAACACTTTTACAGTGCATGATGGGGCTTCCTTAAATCATCCTCTGACTTATATATGGGCTCTAAACAATGAGCACAGCGCCTTACAAAAGATACAGGCAAAAATGAAGCAAGAAAACATACAACCAACATTAATACAAATGTGTTTTTAAGCAAACGCTTGAAAGTAGGCACAGACACCGCCCGTCTCCCTCAACTGGATAGGCAGCTAATTCCAGAGCCGTGAAGCGGCAACAGCAAATGAATGATCGCCAGCTCTCTTATTTGATCGTTGAACCAAGAGCCTATTGAATCCGAAGAGGAGCGGAGTTTGGGCTACTCCTGGCTCTATGGTGGAGTTCGTGGCCATATCCGTTTTACTCAATCAACCATTATTTTACTGCTGTATATGTCAAGGGCTTTCAGAAAAACTTGGGTGATCAATCTGAATATGCCTAACTGTTTCTGTAGAGGGCGTTTTTCAAAATGGCTGCCTACTACTACTACTTTTGAGTATATCTTAGCTCCAGAGGTACATAGAGATATGATTTTGGTGTCTACCCAGCAAACACAGAACGTTTTCGACATCATTCGCAAAAGGTTATAAAAGGTTGTCAGAAAACGTTTAAATGTCGGGTTATATAAAGGGTATATTAAGAGTATAAAACATTTTCATAACCTTAAAAAACATTATTTGATAACCTACTGCTCAACAAACAAAAATGTTTTACAGAAAAAGTTTAATGTCGGGTTAAATAAAGGGTATGAAAACGTTTTAATAACATTCTAAAAACATTCTTGAAAACTTGATACAAAACATTCTAAACAGAATGTTATTTTGGGGTTGAAAAAATATTTTGCGACAAAGGTTTGCCCAAAATATTTTCAATAACGTTTAAAAACGTTTTCATGACCTTTATATAACCCGACATTTAAATGTTATTAAAAGGTTTTGAAAAAACATTTTAAGAACATTTCTGTGTTTGCTGGGTTCGAATATTTTAACATAATGTTATTTAAGTATTGACACAATATTTCGCAAAAATGTTTGCAAAAATAGTTTGCAATAACATTTTTGAAAACATTTAAAATATTGTTGTAGTGTGTTTTCATACAAAACGTTTTAAAACGTTATCATGACCTTTATATAACCCGACATTTTAATGTTATTAAAACGTTTTTACCTAAACCAAAAGCCAAAATAAGTTTTTTTAAACGTTTTTGTGTTTGCTGGGTATACATATGGCCCTGCGATACAAGGTGGGGGTACTAATAAGTGGGTGGTGTGACATTTTTCTTAAAAATATGAAATGATTTTAGTTGTTTGATATGAAGATGAATACCTACAGCTTTCATTGTGATATCATTTTAAAGCCTATTCTTTCTGCTTTCATTTGACACCAAAACCAGCCTTCTCCACCAATTTTAATTAATTTTATGATTAATTATGCTAACGAGCATGCAGGTGGGCGGATATTGGGACACGGATATTGGGACACGGTACCATAGAAACGGTATGGGAAAAGCGGCATCCCAAGTTTGGTTGAACTTGATTTTATTCTACAAACTAAAAACATGTCTAAAGGAAATGTTATTTGATTAAGGAATTAATAATATGTCATAAGTAGTCTTATAAAACAAGAAACTTCAATTTAATTAGAAGGATTAAGTAACTAATGAGCTCAGATTCCTGATTTACGGCTTCCGAACAAAGAATTATTTCACAGAACTTATGTACCGGTACACATAAAATGTTAACCTCCCTATTTCATATCTAAGTGTTTTGCATAATTTATATTACAATGTATATTGTTAATTTTAAACATGTTCAAAATGACATTTTTATTAATTAGAAGGGTAATTAGGTGTCAATAAAGGATTAATTATTATGGTGCATTGTGGGGGGGGGGGGGTAATTTTGGTGAAGAAATGGCTGCAGAAAGTCGCAGTACCAATGTTGCTGAAAATTCAATTGAACCTGCTGAACCAACTGAAGAACAGCTTAATGCAAGGGATCATTTGTTGCTATTAAACCTGGTTCTGATTCCCTATGACTACCATTTGTTTGAATTGGAATCAGATGGAGTTATTACTGTTGATGAGCAAACACAAGCACAATCAGATTTGAACTACACTAAGATGATTCAGCCTTCCTGATTGATGTCATGGGAGCAATCCGCAGAGTGCCTCTATCAGGACTTACAAATTTCTTTGATCTGCTCTCAAAGTTTGCAGAAACAACCTCTCTGTATCATCACCATGGCAGATGTGATTATATCTTTGACATTTACCATGACAACCCATCGGTGAAATATACAGAGAGGTTTAGGAGATGCAGTGCAACTACAGTGGTACTGAGCTCAATTGAGCTATTTACACCAATTCCAAAGGACATGTCAACGTTCTGGCCGTCAAGCCAAATTAAACTGCTGCTGGAAACACTATAGTGTACATGCATTCTAGCGTGATAGGTCCATGGAAATGCATAAAGAGCCAACTGTTCTTAGCCAGCCATGCATTGACAGTAACAAATGGAAGTGCATAAAGATCCATAATGGAACAGAATATAACATGCAGCGCCTGCAGTACCAAGTTGAAGAGCAGATCTCCGTATACCCATGCATGTCCTAGATTGTGTCCGAGCTGGTCACAAAACTTGCGTTGCTGATACTGATGTAACAGTTGCCCTGCTGTTTTACATGGCTACCTTTCTTCACGAGTGTCTTCAAGAACTGTGGGTAAGAGCAGGGAGAGGCAACACTACACGTTTTGTCCCTCTCCACATTCTGTATGCAAGATTGGGCCCTCAGATGTACACAGTGCTTCCTGCGGTACATAGCATCACAGGATGTGACATCACCAGTAAAATAGGCACAAAGAAAGCAGCCCTCACGGCCAACCCTGTGGTTTACTTGCAAGGATTTGGCGCAACAACTCCAGGTCCGTCTTCTATCCAGCAGGCAGAACAGTACTTGGTGCAAGTCATAGATGCTGGAAACAAGTCCAGTAATTTTCTGCAACTCAGAGTACATCAGTTTCACTTCTCAAAGTCAGCTTCACACCATAGTCTGCCACCAACATCTAAAGGTTTGGAACCTTACATCTACCGTGCATTCTTCAATGCATATGCCACCATGCATGTTCTGGATACGCAACTCAACGTCCAAACAGCGGATATAGATCCACTAAACTATATGGTGTTCTACATGTGAATGGAAACCTTCTTCCTTCGACATCATGGAGATCATTGGAGCCATGTTGGAGGGTGGCGTGTCATTGCAGCAAATGTGTGTAACCTGTCCTTGCCGTGCAGCAATGGTAAAATGCAGTGTATTCTGCAAGTGTCAGAAATAGATAAAGAAATCTCCACAACTGACCTGATAGACAATATATGAACTATTATTCCGGGCTATTAATGAAGGTAATCAAGTTCCTTACAAATCAAATGGTAAATTGGTACGGTTTCCTTTCAATCACAACCTAAGTTTAACTGCCTAATGCCTAAATAATGACAGTTTTGGAGGCGTCTGAGAAACTCTGTCGACAGACGAAACTGTCAGGTTAATAGTCATGTGAGCTTAGGTCCGATTTGAATAGTGTTATACCATATAAAATGCATTTTAAGCATGAACAAAATCACGTAGATGTTAAACTTAATGAATAAGATATTCTTAATGCTCCCATTGGACATTATTAGACCTTATAAACAAAAATATAGCCACCAAACCTATGGCTCTTTGCTTATAAATAATGTTATAAATAACAATGTTAATTTTGGCGGCCATTTTGAAATTCAAGATGGCTGCCTCAAAGGAGGTGCCAGTGACTAAACAACTGGTCTTATTGAATTCCTTGGTATAGACGCCAAAATCGTGTCTCTACGCACTCCAGAAATTGTCAAATTAAAGTATTAATTTTGGCGGCCATTTTGATAAACGCCCTCTATAGAAAAAGTAAGGCAAATTCAGATCAATCACCCAAGTTTTTCTGAAACCCCTTGACCTGTACAACAATAAAATCATGGTTGACTGAGTAAAACAGAGATGGCCACGAACTCCACCAACTCTGTGTTTGCTGGTGGCAAATATTTTGACATAATGTTATTTAAGTGTTGACAAAATATTTGGCAAAAAATGTTTGCAAAAATAGTTTACAATAACATTTTTGAAAACATTTTAGAAATATTGTTGTAGTGTGTTTTCACACAAAACGTTTTAAAACGTTTTCATGACCTTTATATAACCCGACATTTTAATGTTATTAAAACGTTTTTACCTAAACCAAAAGCCAAAATATAACTTATTTCAAACGTTTTAAAAACGTTTTTGTGTTTGCTGGGATAGCAATAGAGGAATACAAATTATTTTGAATATATCGCCCTCGCACCTGTAATATTAGTATCTTTGAAAAGAGCGGTATTGTTATGAATCTAAATTGGGGAATTAGTCCAAGGGGAAAGCAGAGCGAGGTACCAGATTTGGAGTCCCAAGGGATTGGGGATAATGAACGGGAAAGGAAATGACTAACACGAAATGGACCAAATGAAACAGAAATTAAGTTTAAGAATTTATTATGACTTTACAGCATCAATCAAACTGATCAAAATACATAATGTGTGTTTAAATAATAAGTCTTACCAGAGTTACATCGCATCATAATAAGTATAATTGAATATGATTCACGTGCAAGACATGATGACAATATAATCGCCATCATGTTAACCAATCTAACTAAACATCATGAGCCAACCCTGAGCACGTCTGCATCGGTCGCAGGGATAACAAGGAGTGAAGTCTTTATTAACGCACAAACAAAACATCGCTTCAGTCAGTGCAATTGATGCACGGATATCAAAAACGTTCACTTGATGAATGGTTATCATGGCTTATTGCACTATGATCAATATTCAATTATCGAATGAATTTTCGTCACAACAGTATTGTATTCAATCTATGTTTGCTGACATACACACAGGTGATTTTTTGCAATCTGCTTGTAGTGCAGGGTGATCTACTCAAAAATTCTTTCTTCTATTGCTATGGTAGTTAATCCAATTTTTACGTCACTTCTACAATTTGTACAATATTAACGAACATGCGAAAATGTGAGTGGTGTTTTTGTTTTCAGAACTAATTCCATACCAAATTGGACAAATACTAGAAAGGGCCTCTTCATGGCAGAAAGTGCAACCCAAACTATTTGACTTCATTTTATCAAACCGTTCTATTAACTAATCAAATCGGCTGGAGAAATTGGCTTTAAATCCTTTTGTTAACACTGACCCATTTAGCATTCACAAATAGGATTGGTTTGGAATATAAATGGAAAAGCAATGGCGTTAAATAGACATTAGAAATCACTAGATTGGAATCAATTTATTCGTTCTGTTTTTGAATAATTAGGTCGCAGTGGCAAACATGAGCTTGGAGCAAATTTGAATAATAGTGAAAAATCTCGACTGACTGCGCTCACTGTCGCGGCTTTTATCCTGTATTATAATCGCGAACCTTCGGTACTCCATCTTTCTAATGTAGCATGTATAAGTACACCACACTACGCCATGAAGGATTTCGGCTTTAAATTTCTGAAATTAACTTTAGGGTGGAAAAACCCATCGTCTCTTCACAAGACTTCCCAATCCGAGTTACAAAATGAGAGTTCTGACATTTTCCTCACATGCAGTAAAATCGATACTTCACATTGTTCGGGCACATTGTATTGTACATGTACACTAGTATTTGTGTTGTTACGAGTCGTACTTGACTCAAGGCCAAAATCACCTTTTACCCGAACTCACACGAATGCACAACACAAATACACTGTTTGATTAAGCTAACAAAATCTAAGTCTTTAATTGAAAGTAATGTAGGATTGGTACAATATATGACAACAAAATGAACATATAAAATAATCACACAATCACAGTAATGTTTTCAGTTATTGGTACTTAGCCAGCATTCTTCTTCTTCTTGAAGATAACAGAGTTCTTGCAATGTTCTGGATGGACGGCTGATGTATATATCCCTAATCACTTGTCCTGCGAAATCAGCATTTATAAATCCTTGCATATAAAATCCACACACGAAAATGGTGCTGCTTTCTCCCAAATACTAAACTCCTTGCGTCGTTCTCCAAACACGTTTATAACTCCTTGTGCAGTTCTCCAAATACTAAACTCCTTGCGCAGTTCTCCAAATCTCTTTAATCCTTGCGCCGTTCTCCAATACTAAACTTGGTGCTATTTCCACCGTTCACACAATATCTTCAGGAAGCAGGACTGCCATGCAGTTGTCCCCTCTTATTTTGACAGTTGTGTTGCTCCTTTAACCAGACTTCAGCAAATTGGCAGAAGAATATATATTCCTTCGTGGAAGAAGTACGTTCTTTGACGTATTCTAGATCTTCTCCGACAACACCGGCAGGTAGTAGTGCATTGACTACTTAAATTAATTCTGGTTAGCAATTTCCTTTCTTTGAAGGAATTGGACTGTAAGCATATTAGCTATCTAGCCCAGATCAACACTATTGTGATGTGACAATAATTGTGTTTACATTTTCTTATATATCAAGCAATGGGAAATCCCAAGTATTAATAGCCAAATGTGATCTTGGGAATTCCCAAGCATTTATTATAACATTAACCTTTCTCATTACATCACTTCCTTAGGGGAATTCCATTACATCATTTTATTAGATATGATTCAACTTGTTTTGCTCAATTTGAGAGGGGTATTCCCCCAAAATGTCATCACTCATGTAACTTTGTAAACAAAGATAAATCATCAAATTAAATAACTGAGGGCACATCACAGTGTTCATAGATGCTCGCCAAGGTGGGATGCGGAAAACATATTAATTATCAATATAAAGACAGCTAGACCTACAAAACTTTACTAAAAAATCCTTATTCGACCCCAGAGTTAACAAGAAATTTAAAGATCAGATTACCATAACAGTGAACCTGTGCAAACCTTGAGTGGAGTCTGATGGAATTGTATAGATATATAACCATCTTTTTAGGCTTTGGAAAAAAAGTACGAACAATTTAAATAAATACTATGCCTTCAAAAACCAATCAATTGCGACTCGATTGAGTAACACGGATCGTTCTACTGATTATGATGTATAGTAGAGTTAATATTCATTATATTCCTTTACCTAGGCTGCAGTTTTTACACAAAACTATCTGATTAAAAACACTACCACTCGGCTATATCTAAAAGGTAATCAGGCTTCCCTAACCCGTGTGTAACAGTGTCAGAATCTAGTCCAAGTAAATCACCTCAATCTCTTAGGTCGAATTTGCAACATTTTTCACAAGATAAAAGAGTAGCTTTACAGCAGGGGCGTAGCCAGCTTTCTTGGTCGGGGGGCGGGGCCAAAATAAAATGTTGGGGGCACAGACGAAAAAAATTGCAGTGGCATCATACAATACATAGAGACTGTATGTCTTCGAGCTTCCCGAAAAGGGCCTTATTGGGATGATGTGCGCGCGTAGCGCAAAAAAAATGGTATTTTACTCTATTTTCGCCCATTATCCGGCTAAAAAGGGCTTTATTGTTACAATGTGCGTGCGTAGAGCGGAAAATTTTTGTATTTTACACTATTTTGGCCCTGAATTTTGCTAGAAAAGGGGCTCCTTGCCCTTTTTCTTTTCCTTTGCCCTCCTGATTTTCTCTTTCATTTTTTGTCAGAGGGCACTTTTTCTTTCATTTTTTGGTCCCCTGCCCCCTCCCCCCCACCCACCCCCGCTGGCTACGCTACTGCTTTACAGACTGCACGTAATTTTGCTCAAACTAATAGACAGTCTAATTCTGGGAATCCTCAAAGTGCTGTGCACACTCGGGTAGATTGGTGAAACCTCCAAAGAAATTAACATTATGATTTTGAAGTAATATCAAAATGAGGGGAATATTACTTTAAAATTTAGAATATTTTATGCTCATAGTAAGATGTACCCATGAGAAACACATAAGCAATTTAATTAAGATTAATTGAGCATAAATGAAGGCAAATTATTAATTAGTCTGTCATGGGAAAGAGATAGAATGTGAATTTATTTAATTATGTTTCAATGTTTGATGTTATAAATGTTATGTGAAGGTCAATGTAAAAATTAACACATGTAAAATAATGTGGAAGAATATGAATTAATCATCTGGGAGAGAGTAGAGCAACCGTCACTTAACAAGAAAGGGGGACTGAGACACAACTTATCTCACTCATGGGACCGGGCTATCAAGACGATCCCTAGCCGTCTCAAAGTATCACATGACCAGCCCAGCGGGTCAGTTGCCTGATGAAGTCTGATGGTTTCAGACGCAACGTAGCAAGTTGCAAAAAATGTAAGTTCCAGTATTTGATTTAATTCAAAACCTTGTGATTTTAACGACTGGATGACTGAGAATATTCACTAATATGAATTAATCATATTAGAGGAATGAAATTAGAATGAAATTGAAATGTAAAATGAACTTATAATGATGAGATGCCAGTTGAAAATGAGAAGGATGTAAGTTGATGGTATTAAGAATGAAAATTATTCGTTAAAGGGGCATTTCGTGATCGACAGCCTCATCCCCCACTTTTCTCAAAAAAGTTGAGATTTTTATATCACTGGAAACCTCTGGCTACATAATGTTTATGTACAAAATATTTCTTGCAGATTAATTCGTTTTGCAAAGATATCGTGAAATTTGAATTTCGTTCTGGTCACCAGAACGAAATTACAACGCATTGTCTATGGAGCAGTGTAATACACATAATCATGCATAACTCGCAAACGCAAAATCGGAATCAACTGAAATTTTGGGAATAGGCTTTTTTTTTGGTTATGTAATGAAAAATGTCATAAAAAAAGAATGTTAGGATCACGAAACACTCCTTTAAAGGATTTGACTTTGTAAACTGTTAAAAGGAAAATGAGAGGGTAATTTATAGACAAGATGGTAATGGAGTGAAAAAGAAATAAGAGATACATGCATTGTATTCATCAGCTAATTAATAGCATTATTTTACAATATTTAAACCAACCTGAGGAAAAAAACAACAACAAAAATTAAACTTAAATTTTTACATTTTTTACAGCATACTACTTGTTACATACAACCCAATGATATGCGATTGATGAGGACATCATCTTGGAGGAAGGGGAGTTATGTAACAGTGCAGAATGTTGATGGGGGATCCGTACTTTTTTGTAAAATATTCTTGTTTGGGAAATTCAGATAAATTCGGAATTACGATTAATTCCGAATTCACGATTTCGGATTCCGATTCCTTTCACAAACGGCTATTGCCGAATCATTCCGAGTCATTTATCGGGAACAATAGAATTGCGAAAAGATGCAATCTCGACCAATCACAGTTCGGGATGCTTGTGAACTTCCAATAAAATCTGTAGCGCGAGCTCTCACCACATACGCATCAACATGGGTTGCTTATCATTTTTGTTCTCCAGAGTTTTACATTATTTTATGTATCTGCACCAGTATGAAGAGTAATAAATATTACTTCGCCAATTAGACATTGTTTCCAGACCAATTTATTACCAGTGGCCTACCGTTTCGTCCACGTTTTACACGTGAATTAAAGTAGCAAATTTTATTCTAACAACACTTTTAGAAACATATCAGCACTTTTAGAAAGATGTCAGCATGGCTCACTGCGGTGTGGTGTAATGTAAAAGATAAGCAGGTCATTCACTGAAGAAAATGTTAAAATAACGCCAAAACATAAGTGCTCCCTTGAGACTGTCCCAACAGCCCAACAGAAAAACCTTTCTCCACATTTTTGTCTTTGGGAGAGGGAAGGTCAGTTTTGCACTCACTCGCTGATGAGCGGAGTGCACTCTGAAAATTCCGCACGCTTGTTTGATGTGGTCATTAAATTTATTTTCTAGACCTCGACAATACCAACAGATATCACCCTAATATATACATACATTTTAAACTATTTTTAACATAGATTTTCGTTTCTTTATCGACTTATTCATCTTTTCTGCTTTTTTTTGTAATTTTTATTCTATAAACTGTATATTTGTGTCCAAATTGAGGGCGCTATTTATTTTAAATTTAATTTAGCCAAATATTATGTAAAGTTATTCCTTACATGTCATGCTAAAAAGTTTTTTCAAACTTTCCTTGCTATTTGTTACTCTTTTTCTGATGTTTCAATGCCATTATACCAGTGTCTAATTCGTGTAAAGATGAAAACACGATTTAAGATAAAATAGTGCCATCAGTGTTCACTTTTACTTTAAAAAGACGCAGTTTTAGATGTTTTAGATGTTATGAAACAACCTTAAAATAATCGGGAGATCATCTTTTGTGCGATGACTTTCCCACCTCCTGGGATACATTTAGGGCATCTTATACCCACTAGTGTGACGTATAGACCCAAAACACACATCACATACACAAACCCATATCAATAATGTGCTTTGACCTTGACCATGGTGACGTTTGAAAAATGGCTTCAAAATCGAAATTTTGGCCTCCATTTTCCCCTCCCCTCAAGATGTGGGTGATAGCGGATATTTGTATTGAGTGAATTTTGTTTACAACTTAAGGAACAAATTTTGTAATGAAAGATCAAGCACAATTATCAACAATATTATCATCATATCCAATGTTTTCAACAATGCTGATTATATTCAACTGATCCTTTAATTCTTTTGAAGAGTGTATTTCTATTTGGTGGTGTGAAATCGTTAAACGATGGTACTGCAGATCGTGGTAACCCTACGCTATAGTTAAACGTATATTGTATTCATGGCACGGGGGACTACTCTCGCTTAGACTACCCGTCCCTGAACATTAGTTCTTTGAGGAAGTCTTACAATAATTAAATTGTAACATTTATACACAGATGACTTTATGAGCAATTACGCACTCTTCTTTTCACCTGTCTGTCGGCCGCGTCTCGTAAAAATCCGGGAATCTTTCATTTGATTCTTTTTCTAATGTTTGAGGTTGATGGCAGCGCATCAGTTGTAATACAATACACCGAGTTTTCCGCTGCATCCCAAGAAATTTCTCAAGAGGCACAGATTCATTCAAATCATTACTGTTACTTTTCAAAGTCATCATTGATTATAAAAATATTTTCACATGAACTGTCATACCATAAAAGATTTAATATTTCAGTCAATTCGTATGACAAGTTTGATTTTACTATTTGTTTTCTTAGCTAGCATTGCTTTGCCTATCTCACTTCCAACAACACTCACTATAACATGGGAATAATGCCTTCTGCAATTCCGTGCCAACTGTTCGGTTTTTAAATTTTTTTGTAAGTTTTAAAGTTGTACATTGATTGTAAGATGTAGTCTAAGTTGTACTTTTAAAATCATTGCAAAACGCTTTGTTCATATTTATGCTATAAAAGCGCTATATACGTAAATTCCGTTTAATGGCGTTTATCGTTTATTGCGCAACAAATGAAGGGTTTCACACTGTGTAAAGAAATGGAAACTCATTGACAAAAATGCTTGCCCTGCAGTTCTGGGTTTAACCTACGCTGATGTTTGTCTTTACGTGCTTATTGTGTAATAGGTAAGTCACTGGTGGGTGTGTTTGTGAAGAAAATGATATAACACGTTGACTCCCTTTCTGAGGATATCCAGAAACAGGAAAGTCGGTTTATCCTTAGTGTTAGAGAGCACGAAATTAGAGTTAGGGTTAGGTAGGGTTAGGGATACACCGGTACGTCTACCTCGATGTTACAATCCATATACGTAAAATCCATAGTACAATCCATATACGTAAAAATTCGTCCTTGCCCGCATCTTCGTATATACATAGGGATATGTAGGTGTGCACTGTTAGGACGGTTGAGTAAAATTCTTACCCACCCCTGAGTTTCACATGGGCATCCATTTTTATGTGTAAAATATCAGTTTTGTTTTCATGTTATTCTTTCCCCAAGAATACGTATTCAATATTATCCAACAAAAAGAATGAAATTTTACCCAACAGAAGGGTCGCTCATGTTTACCTAACCATTTTAACAGTGCATGTGTGTAGATGTGTAGGTGAATAAATGACTACTTTGATATTCTGTGAGGACATTCAGAGTAAAGACTCTAAATACAGGGATATTCAACTCCGTCATTATTCAATACAAATACTGAGTGTGTCCGAAGCGATGTTTCGCCTGCACTTGTGGATTGGTAGTTTTAAATAGCGCAGTCATTCGTATCAATTAGTCTCTTTTCCAGTATTAATGGTTACCTGCAATTATTTATATGAAATTGAAAATTTATGGTGGAATTAAAAAATATTTCCTACACCTAAAAATGTTTTCGCCGTAGCATTAGTTTCACAAATCTTATCTTATTTAAATGAAGTTTGTCAACTCCGCGATTTATAATTCTTAACCTCGATTCCATATTCGTGTGGCACGCGTGTTTATAAAATAATATAGTCGAAGATAACTGTCCACGTTAGGAATACAATTTTTCATTAGGCGGAGGTGCCTTATTTAACGTTAGCTTTGGACATTTAATCAAAGAAATTTAGTTCATGGCAGCAATGAAGACTATTCCTTCAATTGTATATCAGTGAAACAGCGATTGCTTCAACGGAAGTGTCGCTGTTGCCTATCCCTGTATTTAGGGTCATAGACTTGCTTACACTATAAACACATCGTGTAAACTCTGGTCAAAAAGTAGAAAATAAAATCATACTAAGGCGACGAAAAAAAAAGAAACCCTGTTCTACGGGCGGACGGACCTTTCAATTAGGGTCGGTCGGTCGACTTTTTTTTTGGAAATGATCCAAACAATCTGTAAATAATTCGCAATGGCCCGTAGAACAGGGCTTTCTTTTTTCGTCACCTAATCGATAGTAAACTTGTTTAATAGGGAGTGTACGTTAATACTTTGGTGGTTGTTGGAAAATTGCGCGCCTTCCGGAAAGTGGCAAAACAGAACTTGAGGGCGTCCGGTTAGGCTCTTGATTTCCACAACTGAATACCCAATTTCGCCTATCTGTAATTTTTATTTTAAAATTTAGTGGCTCCAACTACCGTACTGTGCATAACTTAATAAAAGAAAGTTGTTCTGTTGCCTTGGTTTAAAAAGTTTTTTTAAAGAAAATAGTGTAGTTCAAGTTGGCAATAAAATTATATCACCACCATATTAGTGCAATCATCAATCTATGGCAAAGTAAACAGGAACACCTTCTTATTTGATAACTTTCTGCACTAATTCCATCCCATATTTGGACAGAGACTACATCCGTCTTCAAGGCAGGAAGGTAAACATAAGCTATTTGACTTCATTTTGTCAAACCGTTCTATTACCTCATCAAATCTGCAGGAGTAATGGGGTTTAAATCCTTTGTTAACACTGACCTACTTATTATTCAAATGATTGGTATGGTATTCAGTATATAATGGAAATATAATGACTTTTATAATGGACAAAAAATGACGAGATTGCGGCAAATGTATTTGCTCTTGTTGTGTTAGGTCGGTTTGACAACATTTACATTAGGGCACTGGGTCATTTTATAGGAATTTTATGAATAGATAATAAATGACCAAAATACTTGATGAAAAAGAAGCAATTAAATGGGCTATTCAAGCTCAAATCCATATACAAAAGATATGACCTTCATCCCCTACACATTAATCTCCTAGAATACCTCAATGCTAAGAATGTAAAGATTCCACAACTATTACTTTGATTTTATAAGTATCAAAATTATTCAGCGAATATTAATTTTATTCAGAGAGCGACAGAAGCAAATGTTAACCAATCAGAACAGGCACTGCTTTTACAGGGAATAAAGAATCATGACCAAACCACGGTAATGGAATGTATATTTTGCAATTTAATAATGTAAATTACCATTTTGTACTTTACTTAGGGTGAGTGCCATGGCAGGAGCTATATTTATCCAGTTTAGCCATTCCCCTGTTTCATGTTATGAGTTTTCGTTTCTCTTTCGTTCAGTAACAAAAATCAGGAATAAGAAACCGCGTGACCAACACCAAAACTAATCCTGAAACTCATAACTTGAAATGACCGAATAATATAAACATCGGGATCTCTTTTGTAAATTCCATAATTTATAAGAGATCCCTGTTATCCTGCCTAAGCTCTTGACTGACGTCAATACTGATACTTTTCTCTGTACCCTTTGTTAGGAACTTTACTCATTGAGCAAAATCAATCGCTGTCTCTCAGCGATGTAGTATAAATTACGCTTTAGATGTAAATCATGTTATGATTGCAGACAAGTTCTGTCCCTCTTTTTAATCCCCTGATTTTTGGTAACTGAACGAAAGAGAAACATTTGTGTGTATTGTGGGCGAGGTTTGGTAAGGTTTCCGAGGATGTTTGTTGTGAGATATGTGTGTGACGGGTGTTATGGGATGTGTTAGTTGGGCGGGTTTGTTCTGAGAGTACGTGTGGATCTGTGCTCTTGACCACAGAGAGAACATACAATCATGTTTTGAGTGTATAAACGTGTGTGTATGTTTTTTAATATGTGGAGGGGGAGTGAAGAATTCGAGGTTTTTCTGTGTGTTCATCTAGTGTAAAACCTATACTTTTAAATATGGCAACACAAAATTAAAGGATGACACTGGATGACGTGGAAAACTACACTATAGAGTTACATAGATATTGCATGAATGGTACGGGGACTGAGGCTTATATTGCCTCAGGACGTCCTTGAACATAACTTATTTATTGAAGTCTTACAATCTTGAAATTCAAATTTTATACGAGACACATTTATACACTCTTCTTTTCACCTGTATGTCTGTCAAGTCTCTTACATGGCAAGCAAACATTCATATCACTTTTTTATTTCTGTTTCTCATGTTTCTGATGGTTAGGGGTTGATGACAGTGCATCACTTGCAAATCAATAAACTGATTTACGCTGCATCCCGAGAAATTTCCCGAGAGGTGTGATTTGCAAAGTCATCTTCAACTGTAAAAACATTTGCATGAACCATCATTATTATAACATATTTCACTGAAGACGTATTGCAGCTTATGGCTCTATTGCCTGGCGGCGATATATCGCTTGTGGACTTCAGTTATAATACAATAAAACGATTTCCTTTGTATTACCAGATATTTAGCAGATTCAATCATAATCATAGCAGTTACTTTTCGAGTCAATTTCGATTGTAAAAACATTTTTACATGAATTGTCATATACATTTAATACTGCGTCAAGTCGTATGACTATTATGTCTTGCCAGGATTCCATGTGGACGTCTACAAATATGTATCTGTATAGAATCTCTCTTCCACCTACTATACTTTCTCTTTAGCTCTTTCTCTGTCTCTGAATTGATTGCTTGTGACTTCTTTTAGAGGTTGATGACAGTACACGAGTTGTGTTGCAATAAAGCATTCCCCTTATACAACCCGAGGAATTTCCCAGGAGGTACAGCCTCAAGATAAATTCACAACCGTAATATTTAAATCATCTTTAAATTTTTATCATAAAAAACTTTTTACATATTGTATAACTGGAAAAAGGGCAAGGTACACCAACTTGATGTTAGAAAACAAGTAAAATACAGACTAGATGGAGCGCAGAAGACAAAAAACAACAGATATAGGTATAGAAGTAGGTCAGGCAACAAAATATAAAATCAAACAGCGAAAACTACATGTTTAAAAGCAAATTCAAGTCAAAACTAGTTCAAATAGAACTGGGCAATAAATTCAAACAGAACTCAGTAGCAAACAAGACAAACCCAGAGTTGTAAGCGGTGTCTATATTCAATGAAAGCAAGTTCACTACATATCGCATACTTCATTTATTACTTTATTTTGCTTCATATTGTACGAGAAGCTTATTAACTATGTTTAGTTGCCACCATTACTTTGTAATCGTCTACAAATAATATGTCTGTGCAGAGACTTACTTCCAACTATGTTCTTTTTCTTTAGCTCTCCCGATGCCTCTGAGATTATTGATTGCAACACAGAATTGAAGGGTGGCATAGACTCTCGAACAACTTCAACGGTAAGGACACACTTATATGAACCCAATATGCTTGTACACTTTTAAAACAACCGTACAAGCTGCAAATGATGGTACTCACCAGTTTCCAGTGAATACGGACATGACTGCCACATCAAATTGCAAAGATATAGTATCCGCATAATGTGTTGATTAATGTCAAAACATCAAATAAATTATGGTCATTTCAAGAGAATTCAATGTTGCATTTTGAAGAAGCAGGCTTTTCAATAACCTTCAAATCTCATGGGTACCAATCATTTTGATACAGCTTGTGTTGGGTACAAAACTCAGACTCCACAAATTGAGATCAGCCTTTAGTAGTGAACTTGCTTTCATAGAGTTAATACACAGCTTATTTTGCTCTGTTTGCTACTGAGTTCAATTTGAACTTGCCTTCAGTTTTTGACTTGAATTTGTTTTAAACTACAGCATGTAGTTTTCGTTGTTTGCTTTTATATTTTGTTGTCTGTCCCTGAAGAAAAGCAGTTTATCTGCTCGAAACGTCGGCTGTTTTTGCGTCTTTTTGGTTTCTTTGTCAGCTATGTGCACAGTGATTTTCATCACTTCCAGTGTACCTTTGTACTCCTTTCCTGACACTTATGTGGGCTCCGGAATTGGCAATTTCTGGCTTTCGAACTTTGCCTGTTTTTGTGCCTACATTTGTTGTTTGATTTATATCGTATAATGTGTATTCACAGCGATTTTCATCACTCGTTCTAGTACACCTTTGTATTCCCATTGATTCATGTTGTTTTTACATGTTTAGCACTTCTGTGAGCCTTGGAACTGGTAGGTTTTTGGCTATCGAACTTTACCTACTTCTAATGCCTACATTTGCAGTTTGTGTCCCCCTCCAGTCTGTATTTTACTTGTTATCCCCCACGTCAAGTTGGTGTACCTTGCTTGTTTCCAGTTGTTCATATTCAAGGTACTCTTGTATCATTTATTGATCATTGACGTGTTTTGTGTCGTCGTCCGTTGGACTCACCATTATCCATTTTATCAGCCTATGAGTTACGATTGCTGAGTGGAGGTTGTTGAACCGTTGTATTGGAGACTAGGCAGTGTATCTTTGGCTATGACTAAAATCTGCAACACGTAGGAGGAGATATCGGGCACGCACTCGGAGCCAAAAGTTGTGTTCAGTTTCCCCTTTACACAAAACATAACACATTATCGTCACCCTCATAACCAAACTGCCTAAGTCATTATTACATGTTTCTCATTTGCAATTTTGATTATCTGAGTAATAAACTCATAATTAATCAAATTTTCAGCCGCATTCTTCATTAACTTGTGGAATACATCTCTTTTGATGTAATGATCGCTATGTCCAGACTTCGGTATAGTGGGCTTCAGATAGAGCGGGTCTAGCTTTGAGCTTTGAATGCAACTTACATTCTGCGCATATTTAAATAAACGAATTGAGTGTTTTTATTCTTTACTGTAAATACAAAACCCGATAGTAAAAAACTTACACCGATTTATTTTGTGTGCACAGAGACGGGAGAATCTACCATCATGGTTTCCTTATTTTTAATATACAACATTGGGATGGACATAATCAAGATTATAATAGCTATATATTGTCTTTATCCCTATGGGAATGATCGCTGTCCGGATGTGCGAATATGCATGATAATGTCATGGTTGATTTAATTTTACTTCATGCCAAGACAGAAAAGTCTGCCAGATGGCTTCTTTGATTACAGTAAAATGAATGAGCACAATCATGGTACCTTTGTCCTCTTGTCCGCTTTGTGTAGGAGGTAAGGCGCTTGATGTAGGTGTGTGTGAAGATAATGATTACATTTGTCATGATGGTATATGGATTTTCCCTCTTGGATAACTTTAGGCCAATAGGATTTATGTTTTTCTCACCTTAAAGTGAGCTGGTTGTTTATGACAAGTAGTCATGCATCATGATTCTTCTTATTGATAGGCAGATTTTCTTAGCTTCTAAACATAGGGTTCAGATTGTTATGCAAATGAGTTGGTCCCTTGTTCAGGAGTGGGAGATATCTGGTCTGGGCATTCAAATACAAGACAGAGGAGAGTTGACACCTAAATTGTTGTACTCCATGTTAATGCGCTAAATCCATGTGCAGGAATAGTATAGACAGGGCTGCATGTTTGCATTTCTTTATGAAAGTTAAAACAGAACTTTCTCAACTGCTGCGCTGCCTCGCCAGTGTAACTTGTTGTAGCCAAATACTTTGCCAGGATAGTGGTGCTGGAGTTGTTATCATCTTTATAAGCTGACGTTTGTGTCATGAAAGCAGAGCTTTCCTCCTAACTACTGGGTAGTTGTTTTGGATGTCAAATTGAAATATTTCGTCCGTAAAAGTGTGGCACTTTGAATGGTTCTTCTCAGTGAGAGTATGATGTCTGTGACGATCTAACTGGTCTACATCAAGACACGCATATGAACTTGTGGCATCTGAATTAAGCCAACATCTGAATTCTACATCCGACGACAACGTGTGACAAGGAAAACATTGTATCCACAAACTGTGAGATTGTGAAAATCTAAACTAGTACATGTACATGTTTTGTCATAAAATACTTTCTAGTATTCCAAATTCTCTCTGTGCACAGATGATTAGATTGAAACATTCATAATCATCAAGAAACCGGTTTAATCTTTATAGTAACAAAAACAAAAGAATGTTACATAACAGTGATCTTTATTTTTGTGTGTATTGTTTATTTTGATATTGATGAATAAGACTGATTTAAGTATAAATTTGCGTAACGTGTATATTTCATCTGTGTCCTTAGACGTGTATGATTCCAGATTCGTGGTTCAAGACATTGCCAAAAGCAATAATCAAGATCAATCTCTTGTTCTTGACATTTTATGGGGGCTCGTCCGGGAGCGTTCCGAAAAAGGAATGAATATTTCTTAGAGAAGGAATATAACGAATATGTCTTTGAGTCACTGTCATGAGGGTCATACATTTCTTTGTGAAATAGATGATGTATATTGTTACAAATACTAGTAGGTAGGTTCAGTGAATGATCTGCATCTTTGGATATTTTTAATTAATTTGTCAGCAAATTGCTATTGTTCTCGCTTCGTATTCCGCTCCGTTACATGTTACACTGTGCTATTATTTGTCACATATGCTAGGCGTTGCCATTTCAAATTTTAGGTGTGATATTATTCCTCAGCATGGAGTTAGAAAAGATAACAGAGGTGGGCAAACAATTAGGTCTCGATGGGGCTGACTTACACAAATTTATTCAAGAGGAAAGAGCAAGTGAAAGAGATTTGAGGGCTATGCAAAGAGATTTTCAAAAGAAAAAGAACATCATGAGAAAGAGGTTTTGAGCATGCAAATTGAGTTAGAAAAATTGAAGAAAGGGACAGCTGAGCAGGCTCCTAGTCCTTCGCTTTTAGATATACTCCGTCCAAAAGCTAATACTCCTAAGTTACCTCAATTCTGTGAAGATAAAGATGATATGGACGCTTATCTTCAACGCTTTGAACGCTACGCTGATGCGCGACATTGGAAAAAAGAAGAGTGGGCTGTTAACCTGAGTGCGCTTTTGCAAGGGAAAGGTGTTTCCACTTACAATAGGCTAGCTCCTTCTGAAGCTAACAAGTATGATGTTTTAAAACCAGAATTGCTTAAGGCTTATCAACTCACTGAAGAAGGTTTTAAGGACAAGTTTAGGTCAGCTAAACCAGAGCCTAATGAAAGTGCTATTCAGTTCTTAGCTCGTACTCGTGATTATTTAGATAGGTGGATAGAATTATCTGAAACTCCAAAAACATTTGACGGTGTTGTAGATTTGTATCTCAAGGAACAATTTTAAGTGCTTGTTCTAAAGACTTGGCTCTTTTTATTAAAGAACGCCATCCTAAGACTTGTAAAGATATGACTGATATTGCTACACAATTTCTTGATGCTAGAGGTGGATGGGGCTTAGCAGCCAATAGTAAGACTAGTCAGAGAGGACAATCGTCTTCGGGTAAGAAATCCCACACTCAGCCCAATCATAGTAGTAATAGTAATACAAGTAAGCCAAATGACAATCGTAAGCCAAATGACAATCGTACATTTCGACCTCGGTGCTACATATGTAATAAGACTGGTCACATGGCGAAAGACTGTCCTGATAGATCCAGAGTGCTCAAGGCAGCAGGATTAGTGTCGGGTGCTAAATCAAAAACTAACACAGGTAAACAGAAAAACCAAAATTCTGCAGGTAATCAAAGTTGTACAAATTGTGATTGTGACAAGTGTCAAGGTATTACAGATTTAGGTGCTTGTATGGTGGTAACTAGGATCCACATTGTACAGACTCCGAAGCAGATGATGGTTATGTCACTTTGTCCTGTGGACACAGGTTACCTGTGATGAGTGCTGCGTGTAGTGCACACGGTGTAAAGAAGATGCCAATTACGCAAGGTATGGTAGATGATAACTTAGTCACTGTCTTACGTGATAGTGGTTGTAGTACTGTAGTAGTTCGTAGAAGCCTAGTGTCAAATAGCCAATTGACTGGTGAGTATAAAACATGTGTACTCATAGATGGGACTATTAGAAGAGTGCCAGTTGCCATTATTGATGTGAATACGCCATATTATGTTGGTGAAATCACTGCCTTATGTATGAACAATCCTGTCTATGACCTCATATTGGGTAACATTCCAGGTGTTCGTGATCCATCACAACCAGATACTTCTTGGAAGAAACCAGATGTTCATTGTGAACAACATGGTGAGTTAGAATTAGACACACCAGACTTAGTTAATGCGGTTGAGACTAGAGCTCAAAAGGTAGCTAAGGAAAAGCCTCTAAGAGAACTTAAGGTACCAAAAGCCATGAGTGAGATTGTTACTGTTGAGAAGCTAATCCAGGCACAGGAAGGTGATACTACCCTAGATAAACTTCGTGAGATGGCTTATTCAGGAGAAGAAAAGGTAACTCGTAATGGTGGTAAGTCTAAGTTCGTTTTACAGAAAGGAATACTCTACCGAGAATTCCAATCCCCAACTTTTCAATTTGGTGAGAAACTCCAACAGGTTGTTGTGCCAAGACAGTATCGTGACCAAGTAATTAAATTGGCGCACGAATCCATCCTTGGAGGTCATCAAGGTATCCAAAAGACGACAGACAAGGTACTTAGCAATTTCTTTTGGACAGGTTTGACTTCAGATATATCTAGATTTTGTCAATCATGCGATAGCTGCCAAAGAACGTTACCGAAAGGACGCGTTACAAAAGTACCGCTTGGAAGCATGCCATTGATAGACACGCCATTTCAGCGCATTGCAATTGATTTGGTAGGGCCTATTTACCCATGCACTGATCGTAAGAACAGGTACATAATTACAATTGTGGATTATGCGACACGCTATCCGGAAGCTGTTGCATTAGCCCACATAGACACAAAAACTGTAGCTGAAGCATTGTTAGACATTTACTCAAGAGTAGGTATTCCCCGTGAAATTTTGACAGACAATGGATCTCAGTTCATTAGTGATGTGATGAAGGAGGTAAGTCGACTTCTTTCAATCAAGCATTTAACCAGTTCTCCCTATCATCCGATCTGTAATGGACTTGTAGAAAGGTTCAACGGAACTTTGAAACTTATGTTACGTAAGATGTGTGAAGAACGTCCAACTGACTGGGACAGGTATTTAAATGCATTGTTGTTCGCATACAGAGAGACTCCTCAATCCAGTATTGGATTTTCACCTTTCGAATTGCTTTATGGTAGAGTGGTGAGAGGTCCCCTTACTGTGTTGAAGGAACTGTGGACTGGTGAGATTGAGGAACCTGAAACTAAGAGTACGTATCAGTATGTGTTAGATTTACAAGATAGACTAGAGAAGACTTGTGATTTGGCACGACAAGAATTGCAGAAATCACAGAGTAAGTACAAGAGTTACTACAATAGGAAAGCCAAGTGTAGGAAATTCAAAGTAGGTGATGAAGTCCTCTTACTTCTTCCAACTGATCGCAACAAGCTCCTCATGCATTGGAAAGGGCCGTTTCCCATTGTTGACAAGGTAGGATCTATGGATTACAAAATAGATTTTGGTCACCATGTGAAAACTTTCCATGCAAATCTTCTGAAGAAGTATTACAGGAGACAAGAAGATCAGCCACAAATGGTTGTGACTGCAGGACTTCTTGATGTGGCTTGTACGTCCGTCATTGAGATTGAGGACAACTCTGAGCTGAAATCAAATGAGAATCTTTTACAAATTCCCGCACTCAAACAGAAGGAGTTTGCATCTGACGTCAAGGTATGTAGCAACTTGTCAGATGAACAGCAACATGAGGTAAAGAGACTGCTGAATAATTACAAGGATGTGTTGACTGATGTTCCAGGTGGAACCAACTTGGGTCATCATGATATTAAGCTCACAGATAACACACCTATTCGTAGCAGACCTTACCCCATACCACATGCGCTTCGTGAAACTGTGAAGGATGAAGTGAAAGCCATGATAGACATGGGTGTTGTTGAACCATCTGAAAGTCCCTACGCTGCACCATTGGTAATAGTAAAGAAGACAGATGGAAGTAATCGGGTGTGCTGTGACATGCGCAAGATTAATCGTGTCACCGTCTTCGATGCGGAACCAACTCCAGATCAAAGTGAAATATTCGCAAAATTAGCAAATGATCACTTCTTCACTAAGATCGACCTTAGTAAAGGTTATTGGCAGGTGCCATTAACAGAACATGCCAAACCCCTAACAGCATTCATAACTCATGATGGACTCTACCAGTTTACACGTATGGCATTTGGACTCGTAAACAGTGGAGCTACGTTTAACAGGATCATGAGGAAACTATTAAGAGGTTTGCAAAGTGTTGACAACTATATCGACGACATTTTAGTACACACTGCATCTTGGGAGGAACACATAGAGACATTGAGAGAATTGCTGCAGAGATTAAGAAAGGCCAAGTTGACGGCAAGACCAACTAAGTGCTACATAGGTTTCGAGAAGGTAGAATTTCTTGGCCATGTCGTAGGTCAGGGTATGCTGCAGCCAAACTCAAACAAGTTGGAAGCAATTCAGAATGCGCCAAGACCACAAACGAAAACTCAACTTCGTTCATTCCTTGGTTTGGCCAATTACTACAGAGCTTTCATACCAAACTTTGCTGCTGTAGCGGTTCCACTAACAGATGAGACTAAGAAAGGAAGACCAACCAAGATAGAATGGGGTGACAGCCAGGAATTAGCGTTTCGAACTTTGAAGGCAAAGTTGTCGGAATCTCCCATTCTTCATCTTCCAGACATCAACAGACCGTTCATTCTCCGAACAGATGCGTCTGATGATGGTGTCGGAGCCGTTCTACTACAAGAGTTTGATGGAGAAAAGTTCCCCATTTCGTATGCCAGCAAGAAACTACTGACTGCACAGAAGAACTATTCTGTGATGGAGAAAGAGAGTTATGCCATAGTTTGGGCTATTCAGAAGTTCGAACCATTTCTGTACGGACGGAAATTTCAACTGGAAACTGACCATCGGCCATTGTTATGCATGCAACGATCCAAGGTAGCAAATGGGCGCATAATGCGATGGGCATTAGCGTTGCAACCTTATCACTTCACAATGATAGCGATCAAGGGCAAGGATAACGTTGGTGCTGATTACATGAGCAGGTCGACAGGTTAGTAAGTTTTCACCCATGGATCGGTGTGTAGTTTTGATCTTATTCCAAGTGTGAAAATTTAAGGTGGTAAATGTTAAGGTAACATTTATCTTAAGGGGAGTGAAATGTCATGATGGTATATGGATTTTCCCTCTGGATAACTTTAGGCCAATAGGATTTATGTTTTCTCACCTTAAAGTGAGCTGGTTGTTTATGACAAGTAGTCATGCATCATGATTCTTCTTATTGATAGGCAGATTTTCTTAGCTTCTAAACATAGGGTTCAGATTGTTATGCAAATGAGTTGGTCCCTTGTTCAGGAGTGGGAGATATCTGGTCTGGGCATTCAAATACAAGACAGAGGAGAGTTGACACCTAAATTGTTGTACTCCATGTTAATGCGCTAAATCCATGTGCAGGAATAGTATAGACAGGGCTGCATGTTTGCATTTCTTTATGAAAGTTAAAACAGAACTTTCTCAACTGCTGCGCTGCCTCGCCAGTGTAACTTGTTGTAGCCAAATACTTTGCCAGGATAGTGGTGCTGGAGTTGTTATCATCTTTATAAGCTGACGTTTGTGTCATGAAAGCAGAGCTTTCCTCCCAACTACTGGGTAGTTGTTTTGGATGTCAAATTGAAATATTTCGTCCGTAAAAGTGTGGCACTTTGAATGGTTCTTCTCCGTGAGAGTATGATGTCTGTGACGATCTAACTGGTCTACATCAAGACACGCATATGAACTTGTGGCATCTGAATTAAGCCAACATCTGAATTCTACATCCGACGACAACGTGTGACAAGGAAAACATTGTATCCACAAACTGTGAGATTGTGAAAATCTAAACTAGTACATGTACATGTTTTGTCATAAAATACTTTCTAGTATTCCAAATTCTCTCTGTGCACAGATGATTAGATTGAAACATTCATAATCATCAAGAAACCGGTTTAATCTTTATAGTAACAAAAACAAAAGAATGTTACATAACAGTGATCTTTATTTTTGTGTGTATTGTTTATTTTGATATTGATGAATAAGACTGATTTAAGTATAAATTTGCGTAACGTGTATATTTCATCTGTGTCCTTAGACGTGTATGATTCCAGATTCGTGGTTCAAGACATTGCCAAAAGCAATAATCAAGATCAATCTCTTGTTCTTGACAACATTGATTAATGTTGAGAGGTCGTCCAGAGACTTGATAGCTTCCGTGCTTAAAATACAATGGAATGAACGTAGTCAAGATACTTTTTTATATCAGTTTTTGGGAGTCTGTTTAGAAACGAATTGGAAAGAATTAAGTAAGTTGGTCTGTAATTTGACTTCATTGTTATGTTTGTTATGATTTCAATAGGGGTGGGTGGTAAAAATGACACTCATAGTAACAGACCAATGCTAATGTTTGGTAACCAAATCTTTTGAGCAAAGGTTTAAAAGATTTTTGGCATGACTGAAGGATATTGAAAAAATTTGACTTGGCTGCCCTCTTCAAAGTGTCGGTTACTTTTAGTATCCGTCAAATAAGGTCAAACAGGGGTCAAATTATAAAATATCCCAATTCTTTTATCAAATATACCATATTACTCAGCTGGTCATTAGGATTCCAAAAATGTATAGTTTGCACTGGCTACTTGCGACCTTTAGTTACAACGCTAAGGGCAGAAGTTTTGTAAGATTACTTAATTTGTGAAAACATCTAGACAAAGGATATCCTCATTGATCACAATATTATAACAATATAATGAGCACGCCCTCATACTCGTACTTTGTCCTTATTATCACTGATTATCATTATACATATTGGCAGTATGTGGGTGAAGCTCCCTAAACTCTTGTCTAACATACATTACGTATGTGGTAACCATGGTAACACGACTGAGCACCAACAAAATGGTAGGTTTTTTCGTTTCTACATGTGTCTCTTTTTCCACATTGCTGGTAATAAATATCAAACAGTCATAGTTCGCGGTCATTTCAAATCATCCCCCAAGTCAACGAGGTTCAAGAATGTCCTCTCATTGTTAATTGTTGGTTATACATACCTAAGACAAAATAAAATGCTTTGTAACCCACCACTTGAACAGGATTCAGCCAAAGACAACAGAGACCAGAGCTATTAAGAATTGTATAGACATCTAAGGTAGAAGCTTATTATCCTCTTCAACAATAGGGTTATTGATTGGTTTAAAAGGTGTTTCACTATCAAAATAAGATAGATGTCGCGCCAACTTGAGGTACCGATGAATACGAACTTCGTGCACATTGTACACTATAACTCAGAATACAATTTGGGACATTTACGGCTCATTCGTGCTGTACGGTCATTATGTATTATGCTGAACCTCAAGAGTGTAGACAGCTGGAGGAAACTTGCAGTCGCCTGCTCCGCAGCCGAAGGATGATGATGAGGGTAAGATGTACACCATCAATTACTTGAACATATCGCTGGGGATATAAAAAGAAAAGGGCTTACTTCATGAAAGTTGGAATATAAACTGTCAATTAGGTCACTAACTTTTACAAAACGAGCGAGGCTTACACTAAAGGTCATATAATATCCCTATTTAGCGCCCTTTTAGCTTCTTCAGTACCTATTAGATATTCACCTGATCTTAATTTTTGAAATGATCGTTAATGGAGATCCGATGCCATACAATGTTTATTCTATAAAACGGTCCAAATTTGTAATGTTATGGTAGATCACATGAGGGTTCCATAATATTATGTTCGTTAATTCGTTGACTTTTAAGATAACATTGGTATAAAATACCATCGTATAGGGTAACAAAACGTAATCACTTCTATATCCCAATTGAATACCATTTTTGCTGTCTTTGGTGTACTTTTTTTTTCTTATTGTTGCGTGTAAGTTTGTATTATTTCACTCTTTCCATGGTATTGAATGATGGTATCTATTTACTCTCTGTAAGTTCTCTTATACATCCGGAAGTCTTTCATTTGGTCTTTTTCTTTCTGTTTCTAATCGTTAGGGGTTCATGACAGCGCATTAGTTGCATTGCAACCCGAGAAATTTCCCGAGAGGCTCAGATCTACATTTGTTATATTAACCGTCATTTTTCAAAGTCATCTTCGATTGTAAAAACAAAACAAAAAACAAAACAAAAAAAACATACTCGCATGAACTGTCATACCGTAATACTTTTAATATTTTACTCAATTCGATTAACAAGTTTGCCTTTACTATTTGTTCTAGACAGCGTTACTTGTTGTCGTTTACACAGATGTGTCTGTAAACTCACTTCAACTATATTTTCTCTTCAGCTCTTTTGATGCCTCTGACTTGATTTCACCACAATTGTGATTATATTCCGAGCCTTTCACGTGACTTTTTAAAGGTTGATGACAGCACATCGGTTGTATTACAATGAATTAACATTTCCCTTTACATCCCGAGAAATTTCCCGAGAGGCGCAGCCTCAAGGAAAATTCATAAACCGTAATGTTCAAGTCATTTGTGAATATAAAGCTTGCACATACTTATTGTATACTTCGTATGTTTAGTTGCCACCGAAAACTTGCGTGTGATCGTCTCCAAATGTAGTTACAGACAAAAACGTTTGGAACGTTGTTAAAGACCCATTCAGAGATCCCAGCGAAAGTGTAAAAAAATAAAATTGCTTAAAAGTGAAGGATAAGTCATTCCAATTTTCATTTGTTATTTTTAAAATGAAAAATTTGGCAAAACACAAAGAAAACCGCAGTATTAACGAAGGTGAAGCCCCATTCAAATACATGTAGCTAATTTAGATACTGTCAGTATCTAAATTACAGATTCATGTAAATTCCTTATTTTTGTCTTAAAAACACGGCTTTCGGCTGAACCACTAGCAGGCTTTGTTTACATATTTATGACAATGACAAAGGTATACCAAAATCTGAATTTTTTTTGTCTGTATTGACTGTCACCTTACCCAAGATACTCAGTCGGGATGCTAAGAGTAAATGTAAACTGGACCAGATTAAGTTTTATAACAAATCAAGAATGTATTTATTTATTCAAAAAAAAAAAAGTCTTTATGACTTTCAAAAAGATTTAATTTTAAAAGATACATATATACTTTGAATTTAGCAGAGATCTCTTTCATTTTTTTATAACGTCCAAAATACTGTCTTATTTGATGAAAAAATAATTGTGCACAGTTTCCTGTTACCGGTTTTCTATGAATACGCAAAAGTTCATATGACGAAATCCGTGATATAAAAGTTCACACCATACGATCTTCCTTGAAGCTGAAGCTTGTTAAGATTGAGGTAGATTCCAGGTTCCAATGATGTTGAAAAGACTTCGATGCCAATGATTTTCCCAAACCCAACGAAAATGGGGGCTACAGATTTAAAATAGACCAAAAAGATTCTAAGTTTCCGAATTTCTGTAGGCCTTACTTTTAATCAAAATTCTAATTCAAAAGTCATCATGCTCGGTTTGCTTAACTCCAAAGTCTTATCTGAAATCATTTTACGAAAGTAATAATTGAGCATGAATTTAATATCTTTTTCCATGCAACAAAATATCATTTATATTTACAATTGACTTGATCCGATGCTCGTATTTTGTTTTGCTGACGACCATTTGTATCCTTATTTCTACACATAATTTACTCAATTTATTTATCACATAAATAATAACATAATCTATATATTCTTTAAATCCAGACACATTAATTTGCCAATTTCATTATGTCCAAATAGTTTTCCAAACATTCAAACAATGATTGACATTTGGTTATTTAAATTATAAATTAATGATTTCCAAAACATGTCACTCTGTGAATATCTTTTCAATGACTGCATGATAAATCTTATAAAATGCAACATTTTATTTTGGATAGCTTTATCATTAAAGTCTTTGCCTCAAATATCATAATAAATCTTTGTCCGAAAGTTCAAATTGTTATAAAACATGAAAAATAATGGGCCTAAATTTCTTTCATGGTTTAATTTGGTAAAGTTTCGGTCTGATAAATATCAGGATAAATTTGCATTGCAGAATGTTACGCACATTCTGCAAAGCTAGTTTGTAAATCCAAAACATGATATTTATATAAAAATACACCAGCATAATATGAAAAGTGAACTTACATAAAACTTGAAATTATATGACTTGCATCCCGAGATGACTCTGTAACATCACACCAACAATATGTCTGTCATGGCTGCCGTTCCTCACATCTTCGCCGAAGTTCAAGTATACTTGGTTATTTACTCTCGTCAGTAACATAATTGAAGATGAACGCGCAAGCACAAATGAAATTTTCCCTGCAGAGCCTGGATCTCAGCATCCAAGTTGCAATTAAGTGGAAAATTAAAATATTGGTGTCACAACCCTATGGGTAAATTGTGAATTCTCTACATATTGATGTTATCACCCTGGTGTCCAGATAGCAAGTGAAGTTGGCTTTCTAAAAAAGCATGCTTCCAATATTCATTCAAATAACAGGTGCATTTTTCATTCAAGGTTCATGAATAGAACAAAACTCAGACCTGGAATTTTCCATGGAGAGATTTAGCTATATCCATATCATTTCTTTGCTTGAATGCTCACACACAAATGAATCCAAGATTTATTTCCAGTCTATCTCAACTTCTCATATTAACGCACTGTAGACTTGTATTGAGATCTTATTCACCATGACAATTAACTCCCCCCTTAAAAGAAAATGCATTCATGCATTTTACTCAAAACAATGGAGGATAAGTTGCAATAAAGTCGTATTATAGGCCTATCAATATCATTACTATTACTATTTACAAAATTGTTGACTTACTTCACATGAATCGATTCATTCAGATTCGATTCATTTCAGTTTATTCCACCGCTTCCATGGTTCTACTAAATGAAACAATTATTTTCACAAGGCCTAATTCACAAAATTCTGATCATGATACCTAAGGTTATCTTTGAAGTTTCTTACACCCGACTCATGTAATCTGCTCCGATATTCTTGCTGCCTTTTATGACTTCCAAACGATATCGGTACGGTTGTAGAGCTAGTGCCCATCTCATTATTCTGCCGTTAGCTACTTTGGACTTCCTGATGCATGCTAGAGGTTGATGATCTGTCTCGATAATGAACTCTCTTCCGAATAAGAATGCTTGGAACTTCCGAACTGCCCATATGATGGCAAGGCATTCTTTCTCCATTACTGAATATCGCTGTTGACATTTCGTCATCTTCTTACTAGCGTAGGCAATAGGAAATTGCTCTCCTTGCAATTCCTGTAGAAGTACTGCTCCCAGTCCATTCTCTGAAGCATCGCTTCTCAAGATAAATGTCTTGTTAAGGTCTGGTAAATGCAGAATTGGTGCACTTGTTACTCTATTCTTCAAAGTACGAAAAGCCTGTTCCTGACTTTCCTCCCAAGTTATCTTATTAGGCTCTCCTTTCCTGGTCCTATCTGTAAGTGGACATGCTACAGATGCAAAGTTAGGGATGAATTTTCTGTAGTATCCAACTAATCCAAGGAAAGATCTTAATTGGGTTTTTGTTTCTGGTCTTTTTGCATCTCTGACTGCTTCCACTTTGTTTGGTCTAGGTTTGACGACTCCCTTTCACACAACATGACCAAGAAATTCTACTTCACTACATCCTTTGTGACATTTCGATGGTCTTGCAGTCAGTCCTGCCTTTCTCAATCTTCTCATCACTTCCTTCACGGGTTCCATATGTTCTTCCCATGTTGTAGTATGGATTATTATATCATCTATATAGTTGTGAACGTTCTTCAGCCCATGAAGAAGTTTTCTCATGATCTGGCTAAACGTTTGTGCCGAATTCACTAATCCAAATGGCATAAAGTTGAACTCAAAATGTCCTCCTTGGACACCTGGAACTATGAAAGCTGTATACTTCTTTGACTTCTCTTCCATTGGCACCTGCCAATATCCTTTGCTTAAGTCTATTTTGGAGAGAAGTTGTCTTCTGAAATCTGGGCAAAAATCTCCTCCTGGTCCGATATAGGTTCGGCGTTAAACACGGTTTTTGCATTCAACAATCTCGTGTCACAACAAATCCGAGTTGATCCGTCTGGTTTGGCTACAACAGTCAATGGGCATGCATATGGACTGCTGCTTTGTCGAATTATCCCCATTTCCAACATGGTATCCAATTCATTACGAACTTCATCTCGTACTGCATGTGGTATTGGGTATGGCTTGCATCTAACCGGCTCCTCGTCAGTGAGTTCAATGACGTGTTCTCCTAAGTTAGTTTTTCCTGGAATGTCAGTAAGAACATCTTTGTAATTCCCTAAGATGCGTTTGACCACTGTCACTTGTTCAGAATCCAAGTCTGTGCTGATTTTCACATCTTTGATTGTCTCTTTTGCTGCTAAAGGAGGAATAAATAATAGTTCTTCACTGCTGACATTCTCATTGAGCTCGTCATCTATTTCTTCTTGAATCACTGCCACTGCCGCAATCTCGAATACAATACCATCTTCTTCTTCGATTTCTTCCATTACTGCTGCTATTTCTTCTCGTCTATGATACTTCTTAAGTAGGTTGATGTGGAAAGTTTGCTTTCGGCTACCCAAGTCGATCTGGTAATTCATTCTGTTGAATTTCTTCACGATCTTAAATGGTCCCTTCCAGTGCATCAAGAGTTTGTTTGCATCTGTTGGTAGAAGTAATAAAACTTCGTCACCTTCATTGTATGCACGTGGTCTAGCCTTCTTGTTGTACTGAGTCCTGTACTTATCTTTGGACTTCTTAATCTCTTCTCTGGCGAGTTGACATGTCATTTCTAGACGTTTCTGGAGGTCTATGATGTATTGGTAAGTATTCTTGGTCTCACCCTCTTCACTTTCTCCTGTCCAAAGTTCACTCAGAATTGTCATTGGCCCTCTTACGCTTCTACCATACAATAACTCAAATGGTGCAAATCCTGTACTCGATTGTGGTGTATCTCTGTAAGCAAACAAGAGTGGGCAAATGTATCGATCCCAATCTCTTGGTCGTTCTTCGCACATCTTCTTAAGTCCAGCTTTTAGGTTTCCATTCTGTCTCTCTACGGCTCCGTTACACATGGCATGATAAGGTGTGGTTACCAAAGGTTTGATTGACAATAATCTGTTCAACTCCTTCATGACATTTGACGTAAACTGTGTCCCTTGGTCTGTCAGTATTTGCTTGGGTACACCAAGACGAGTAAACATTACTAGAAGTTCTTCTGCTACCATCTCTGCTTCTATAGACTTGAGTGGAACTGCTTCTGGATAACGAGTTGCATAGTCAATCAGTACAAGTATGTAACGATGACCTCGATCCGTTATAGGTTTGATCGGTCCTACTATGTCTACGGCAACGCGTTCGAATGGTGTGTCAATAATTGGCATTTCACCCAATGGTACCTTAGTAACTCTTCCTTTAGGAATTGTCCTCTGACAAATGTCGCACGACTGACAATACCGTCTAATATCTGCTCCCATGCCTGGCCAGTAGAAATTGGTACTAATTCTGTCACTAGTTTTCTTTGCTCCTTGATGACCTCCCAATATTGCTTCATGTGCTATCTTCATCACCTGTTTTCGATATTCCTGGGGTACTACCACTTGTCTGAACTGGTTCCCATAATCGATGTTTGGAGCTTTAAATTCTCTGTATAAGATTCCTTTCTCCTTCACAAACACACAAGTACCGCCGCCTCGACACTGTTTCACTGTGTTGGACTCTGCAGCTTCATGCATTTTCCTCAAAGTTGGATCTTCCATTTGCTTTTGTTGTAGTAATGCTGGAGTTACAACTTCATCCGGTGCTAGAGGAACTATAAGTGGTTTGAATGGTCTGTTTCGCAATTTAGCTTGACCTCGAGTCTCCACAGCACTACCAATGTCTTTCTTCTCTGGAAGGACGACTATTGGACGTGTTTTCTCCACTTTTGTCACTGATGATTCTCCTCATCTTGTCCGACTCTGACCTGTTTGTCGACTGTGACTTCTTTACTCAACTTTGTGATGGTTGTGCTATCGATCCAATTTGGATCTGGGTCATGCACTCTCCGCATTCCTGGCATTTGACCGAGAATAAGGTCATACACTGGCGTAGCACATATTTTTGCAGTTACTTTTCCAACGAAAAATGGAGTGTTTATGTGAACTACAGCCGTCTGGAACCTGCGAACTGTACCATCAATTAGAATACAAGTGATGTATTCACCGGTCTTTTGTTCTGGTTTCACAAGACTTTCTTTGATGACGACACCATCACACCCTGAATCCCTTAGTACCCGGATTCTCCACCAAAAATTGTCACCTTACCCAAGATACTCAGTCGGGATGCTAAGAGTAAATGTAAACTGGACCAGATTAAGTTTTATAACAAATCAAGAATGTATTTATTTATTCAAAAAAAAAAAAAGTCTTTATGACTTTCAAAAAGATAATCTTAAAATTAATTTTATAAGATACATATATACTTTGAATTTAGAAGAGATCTCTTTCATTTTTTTATAACGTTTAAAATACTGTCTTATTTGATGAAAAAATAATTGTGCACAGTTTCCTGTTACCGGTTTTCTATGAATACGCAAAAGTTCATATGACGAAATCCGTGATATAAAAGTTCACACCATACGATCTTCCTTGAAGCTGAAGCTTGTTAAGATTGAGGTAGATTCCAGGTTCCAATGATGTTGAAAAGACTTCGATGCCAATGATTTTCCCAAACCCAACGAAAACGGGGACTACAGATTTAAAATAGACCAAAAAGATTCTAAGTTTCCGAATTTCTGTAGGCCTTACTTTTAATCAAAATTCTAATTCAAAAGTCATCATGCTCGGTTTGCTTAACTCCAAAGTCTTATCTGAAATAATTTTACGAAAGTAATAATTGAGCATGAATTTAATATCTTTTTCCATGCAACAAAATATCATTTATATTTACAATTGACTTGATCCGATGCTCGTATTTTGTTTTGCTGACGACCATTTGTATCCTTATTTCTACACATAATTTACTCAATTTATTTATCACATAAATAATAACATAATCTATATATTCTTTAAATCCAGACACATTAATTTGCCAATTTCATTATGTCCAAATAGTTTTCCAAACATTCAAACAATGATTGACATTTGGTTATTTAAATTATAAATTAATGATTTCCAAAACATGTCACTCTGTGAATATCTTTTCAATGACTGCATGATAAATCTTATAAAATGCAACATTTTATTTTGGATAGCTTTATCATTAAAGTCTTTGCCTCAAATATCATAATAAATCTTTGTCCGAAAACAACTAAGTTCAAATTGTTATAAAACATGAAAAATAATGGGCCTAAATTTCTTTCATGGTTTAATTTGGTAAAGTTTCGGTCTGATAAATATCAGGATAAATTTGCATTGCAGAATGTTACGCACATTCTGCAAAGCTAGTTTGTAAATCCAACACATGATATTTGTATAAAAATACACCAGCATAATATGAAAAGTGAACTTACATAAAACTTGAAATTATATGACTTGCATCCGGAGATGACTCTGTAACATCACACCAACAAATATGTCTGTCATGGCTGCCGTTCCTCATATCTTCGCCGAAGTTCAAGTATACTTGGTTATTTACTCTCGTCAGTAACATAATTGAAGATGAACGCGCAAGCACAAATGAAATTTTCCTGCAGAGCCTGGATCTCAGCATCCAAGTTGCAATTAAGTGGAAAATTAAAATATTGGTGTCACAACCCTATGGGTAAATTGTGAATTCTCTACATATTGATGTTATCACCCTGGTGTCCAGATAGCAAGTGAAGTTGGCTTTCTGCAAAAAGCATGCTTCCAATATTCATTCAAATAACAGGTGCATTTTTCATTCAAGGTTCATGAATAGAACAAAACTCAGACCGGGAATTTTCCATGGAGGGATTTAGCTATATCCATATCATTTCTTTGCTTGAATGCTCACACACAAATTATAACAAAGGAATCCAAGATTTATTTCCAGTCTATCTCAACTTCTCATATTAACGCACTGTAGACTTGTATTGAGATCTTATTCACCATGACATTGACAATGACCAATATAAATTTGGTATTAATTTTGATTAACATGATTAATTAGTTGTTAGTTCATTATTCACACGAATCGAAGCAGCATCGAAGGTCTATCCAAAGATCGACCACATATGTTTCTGGTGCCTTATATAAATGCATTTGCAGGACTGTAGAATTAAAATAGAATTTTGATCGCCAAATCCAAAAATACCCACTAGTTTTAGACTCTCGCCATCTTGGATGATGGCTTCTTTAGAATGACGATTGAACAAATACAAAATACATTTTTGTTTAATTTTAAGAGTTAAGATTTAAATTTTGACAGCGTAAATGTTGACGGAATGAGGCTTTATCAATTGGGTCGCCACCTTACGAGTGAGGGTCCGAATAGGTTACCTCTTGTTTCCCTTTAGAGCTGCTTCCGCACCTGTGGGTAGCTTGTAAACCTACCAGCGGTATAATACGATTTTGTACATTATATTGTGATGTGCCCTGAGTAATTTGATTTAATTTAATTATTTAACTTTGTTTACAAGCTGAAAGTATTTCATGAGATGGGAACCCCCCTTGTATTTTGGAATTCCCCCAAATTATTGTAAACAAAGTCAGAGCTATGTTTAGAACTTGGAAAGCCCCAGTTCATTATTGCACCATCAGGAAAACCCCCCAGGAAGTGATGTAATGTGAATGTGTATAAGTAATCTTGGGAAATCCCAAGATTGCAGCAATGTTGTGAAAATGTGATTGAAGTAATGGTTTATTAATAGATGATGGTTTTTTTGCATGAGTATTGATATAAAAAGCTGGAGGTTTTTGTTGGGACTTTACAGAATGCCGTGGGAGATTGAGAAACTCCACATGTGTGTGATGGTCTTCGTGCTTCAAAAAAAAGAAGTGCATTTTAACCAGTTTATATAGCCAATAATTGAGCTAATTTTAATACAGCAACGAAGAAGACAGCGAGCACACAAAAGTGCTCTTCCTCATCAAAGGATTAAAAGTTCTTCTGTCAAATTGCTGGAGTTTGCTGGGTTTGTGAAGGCCACGCATCTGTCAAAAACAGCGGAGCTGTGTTAAAGAAACCTGTTCCCTGGAGAAAGAGAGAATGGTGAAAGAAACACCATTTTTGGAGAAAGCAGCGCAAGGAGATATATTTGTGGAGATAGCAGCGCAAAGGAGATTGGAGGAAGCCTCATCATTTTCGTATGAGGATTTTATACGCAAGGATTTATAAATGCAAGTGTACTATGGACTTCGCTGATTTTCGCAGGACAAGTGAATAAGGATATATTACATCAGTCGTCCAGAACATTGCAAGAACTCTAGGATCACCAACAAGAAGACAGCTGGTTAAGTACTGATATAGTAAAACTGTCATTGTGTGATTTTATTGTATATGCGATATTATTATTATATGTACCAATCATACTCGGTTTTCAATTAAAGACTTAGATTTTGTTAGCTTAAACAAACAGTGTATTTGTGTTGTGCATTCGTGTGAGTTCGGGAAAAAGGTGATTTTGGCCTTGAGTCAAGTACGACTCGTAACAATATTCAGTATAGAAGTGATCATCAGATTAGCAAAGTTATTATAGATCGTTTAGAATTCCATAATATTCTGTTTGTTAACTACAGACTAGAGGCATTATGTTAGAAAAATAATATCACTGTATCCATTGATATCATCAACTCACGTTTATATCGCAATTGTATTCCATTGTTGCGGTCTTGGGTATTACTTTTTCTCTCCTGCGGCTGTAATTTTTCTATAACTCATACTTTTCTAGCTTCAATTTGTTTAGAATTCGCCTAGAACCATGATAGAGACGAATCTTGATTCAATGTAACAATAAATCATATCGCTTCTTCTATATCCCAGGGGTATTAAAGGATATGGTGGTTGTTGCTTACAGTATAATTTGATACGGTCGAGAGATAAATTTTTATACACAATATTATATATAAGATTTAGAATAAGATGACCCTTATACAATAACAACTGATAACAATCATTTGATGAAACTTTGTTCCATTATCATTGATTCAAATGAAAGGTTTTTTTTCGCATGGTGAGCTTTGTGTGTGGGGGGTGCGTTTGTAAATACCTCCAAGCTAGGACCTACATATGGATACACACATGACAAACGAGGACCTACTGGATATAGGACCTAACCAGGATATCGCAATAACGTAAAAATGCATTTAAAGCGTGTCCACCTATAGAGGATATAGGACGGGCCACAGTTGAATAGTAAGTGGTCTGGTATGTGTGTGGGGGTAAGGGGAGGTTATGTGGCGGGTATGTGTAGTGTTGGAGAGTGGACGTGGGTGGTTGATTGTAGTGGGTGCGTAATGATGTTGGTTGGTTTTGAAGACATCCAGAAACAGAAAAGTCTAGCTTGATGGCTTCCTAGATTACAATATATAACATGGAATGAATTATGTTTCTCAATTCTTATGACTATTCTTATGACTATTGTGTAAAGGCAAGGTTTTTAGCATGTAGAGGGCCGAATATTTGTTGGCATGCAATTCCAGAATTCACCACAAACTACACATGCGTACTACACAACCCTACTCAAAACACAATTATATTTATTATACAATTATACATCATGAAATAAATCTTCAATAAAACTGTCAGATATAAGAATAATTCAACTGGTAACCAAATAAACTTACTTTTCTTATTATAAATCGCAGAACATGATATAAACTCTTGTCTTCACTGCGTATTTGCGGTAACCACGGTAACGCATACGACTGATCGCTGTAACAACCACATGCCTGGATTTTCTTTTTAAAAGTATACAGCTATGATGGGCATTGATTGATATCAAACTAAGTACTAACATGCCCCACACATTCATGCTGCATGTGGTAGTGTTATTGAAGACCGAATTAAAAAAGACTAATTTGTGTATGACGTCCTGTCAACCATTCCGAAAATGCTGTACTGCGCAGGTCAGCAACCAATCACGTCGCGCCTTTGCACTGACTTCAGACGCAAACTAGTATTTTTAATTCGGTCTTCAATTATAACTTACAGGTTCTGTAAACAATTAGCGTACCATATATATATATATATTAATTAAGAAGGCTAACCTACTCGGTAATCATCCCCAATTCAGTTTCCCCTTTACACAAAACATAACACATTATCGTCACCCTCATAACCAAACTGCCTAAGTCATTATTACATGAACTTCTCATTTGCAATTTTGATTTTCTGAGTAATAAACTCATAATTAATTAAATTTCCAGCCGTATTCTTCATTAACATGTGGAATACATCTCTTTTGATGTAATGATCGCTATGTCCAGACTTCGTTATAGTGGGCTTCAGATAGAGCGGGTGTAGCTTTGAGCTTTGAATGCAACTTACATTCTGTGCATATTTAAATAAACGAATTGAGTGTTTTTAGTTTTTACTGTAAATACAAAAACCGATAGTAAAACGGACGAACTGGTTTGTTTGTTAAGACAACTTACACCAATTTTTTTTGTGTGCACAGAGACCGGAGAATCTACCGTCATGGTTTCCTTATTTTTAATATAGGCCTACAACATCGGGATGGACACAATCAAGAATATAATAGCTATATATTGTCTTTATCCCTATGGGGATGATCGCTGCACATCGTCATCATCCCTATATCTTCGTGTCAAAAATTGACGTGATAGTACAGCGAATCCTCTCGTTTTTCAACAGCTACGCATGGCGATTTTGTTCGAGATAGGCCGAGCGACTCAGGCTATTAAGCATACCATGACTATCATATGATATACCACAGAGTTTCTATATTCTACACATTATTACGATTTGTGCATGCTCTAGTACCCCATATGATGTTGCTATTACAAGAAAAATCGATTTGTTTTCAGGTAAAACCAGGGTTTTGTTTCCAGTACACTAACTTGAAATGCAATACACTAATTAGCGGCAACTGCTGTTTGTTGTGTATATGTTTTACCGCATTTTGTCCGTAAATATTTTCAAATCGCCCGTAAAAATTGTGATATATTTAATTTTGAGAATTACAATTATACTTTATAGGTATAAAGGAACACGTTTAGCCACACTGTGCGCTGTCCGGAAGTGCGAATATGCGTGATAATTTCAAGGTTGATTTAATTTTGCCTCATGCAAAGACAGAAAAGTCTGCCAGATGGCTTCTTTGATTACAGTAAAATTGAATGAGCACAATCATGGTACCTTTGTCCTCATGTCCGATTTGTGTAGGAGTAAGGCGCTTGATGTAGGTGTGTGTGAAGATAATGATTACATTGATTAATGTTGAGAGGTCATCCAGAGACTTGATAGCTTCCGTGCTTAAAATACAATGGAATGAACATAGTCAAGATACTTGGGTCTTTTTATATCAGTTTTTGGGAGTCTGTTTAGAAACGAATTGGAAAGAATTAAGTAAGTTGGTCTGTAATTTGACTTCATTGTTATGTTTGTTATGATTTCAATAGGGGTGGGTGGTAATAATGACACTCACTCATAGTAAGAGACCAGTTCTAATGTTTGGTAACCAAATCTTTAGAGCAAAGGTTTGAAAGTGTTTGACTTGGCTGCCCTTTTCAAAGTGTCGGTTATTTTTAGTAGGGGTCAATTAAGGTCAAACATGGGTCAAACTCTTTTAACAAAAATATACCAAATTACTCATCTGGTCATAAGGAATCCAAAAATGTATAGTTTGCACTACCTGCGACCTGCGACGCTATGGGCATAAGTTTGGTAAGATTACTTAATTTGTGAGAACATCTAGACAAAGGATATCCTCATCATTGCTCACAATATATAACAATATAATGAGCACGCCCTCATACTCGTACTTTGTCCTTATTATCACTGATTATCATTATGCATATGCACATTGGCAGTATGTGGGTGTAGCCCTATAAACTCTTGTCTAACATACATTACGTATGTGGTAACCATGGTAACACGACTGAGCACCGTTACACCCACTTGCCTGGATTTTCTTTATCAAAACGATATGCTGTTATAATATGAATAATGGTTATTAATTGATACCAAACTAAGTACTATCATGCCCCACATATTCGTGCTGCTTTTATTAGTAAAGCGAGAAGTAGCTAGCTGTAAAAATATAAAGGTTAACTTCTTTGTATTCATCAACAAATGCATGCCAGTTCCACAAAATATATTACACCCCGCTCTGCTTAGACCTGGGCATATAACATGGGCTTCTGAGGGAAACAAGTCTAGCTCTGAATGCAATGTCGTTATAAAATGAGTTGATGTCCAAAGGGGGATTTCAAAAAGGGACATCGAAAGGCAACTGCGAAGCAGGTGTTTAAAGCCATAATGTACGGTTCCTATCAAATGTTTATTTTCTTATTCTTTACCCAAAATGCTGAAATTATATTAGTAAGAACTTTTGGGAAGGGTTTCTGTCCATTTTAAGCTTAGATAACAAAATAAAGTGAAAGAAACCCAACTGGATATTTTGGCCATTTAACACGGAATTCTAGATGGCGGGGTTTTATGAATTCTATAGACATCTAAGGTAGAAGCTTATTATCCTCTTCAACAATAGGATTATTGATTGGTTTAAAAGGTATTTGACTATCAAAATGAGATATATGTCGCGTCAACTTGAGGTACCGATGAATACGAACTTCATGCACATTTTACACTATAACTATATATTTAGGACATTTACGGCTCATTCGTGCTGTACGGTCACATAATGTATTATGCTGAACCTCAAGAGTGTAGACAGCTGGAGGAAACTTGTAGTCGCCTGCTCCGCAGCCGAAGGATGATGATGAGGATAAGATGTACACCATGCCATCAATTGCTTGAAAATATCGCTGGGGATATAAAAAGAAAAGGGCTTACTTCATGAAAGTTGGACGATAAACTGTCAATTAGGTCACTAACGTTTATATACAAAACGAGCGAGGCTTACATCGGGCTCCTGCAGTTCGTCTAAACTGTCCACCCTGTTTGCTACGTCCATAGCTGATTATCGCTTCCCGCAGTTCCAGATATAATATGTTTTATATGGCCATGAAATAGCATACAAATATTTAATGTTTATGAGTACAATTGAAGTGCAATAGTAAGAATATTTTCTCGAGGACTGTTTCATTCAACGCGGCTTTTTCGAGTTGAATGGAACAGTACGTATTTCACTGAATGAAAATATTCTATCACTTGAACGAATAAAACATTCAATATATGTTTTATTTAACTCATATATAAATTCCATTTCCTTTCACTTAATTTTTCAAATCACCAGGAAAATTAAATAAAACAATAAAAAATATAAACTATATTTATTTTAGAAGGGACACCCACACCTATAATTGGCGAATCGAGGTGGCGTTTGTCAGTGTTGCCACGGCAGCTGCGTCTAAGTGCAATAAGTGCAATGTGCAAAAATAATCAATAGTAATTGACCAATCAAATAACAAGAATCTTTGTATGAGTTAGGCAATAGAAACAAATTAGTTAGATCTCTTGATCGACCATCGATGCTTGGTCCACCCTTGTTTTTAATTACGAGATCATTTACATGACTATTGCTAATCACAATTATTGTGATAACATATCATTCTTTGTCTGTATTGCAAATGACCAATATAAATTTAGTATTAAATTTGATTAATTAGTTAGTTCATTATTAACACGAATCGAAGCAAGGTCTAGACAAAGATCGACCACATTTGTTTCTGGTGCCTTATATAAATGCATTTGCAGGACTGTAGTATTAAAATTGATTAGAATTTTTGATTGCCAAATCCAAAAATACCCATTAGTTTTAAACTCTCACTATCTTGGATGATGGCTTCTTTAGAATGACGATTGAACAAATACGAAATACATTTTTGTTTAATTTGAAGAGTTATAAGATCTAAATTTTGACAGCGTAAATGTTGGCGGAATGAGGCTTCATCAATCGGGTCGCCACCTTACGAGTGAGGCTCCGAATAAGTTACCTGCTGTTTCCCTTTAGAGCTGCTTCCGCACCTGTGGGTAGCTTGTAAACCTACCAGTGGTATAATACGATTTTGTTCATATAGAAGTGATCATCAGATTAGCAAAGTTATTATAGATCGCTTAGAATTCCATAATATTCTGTTTGTTAACTACAGACTAAAGGCATTATGTTAGAAAAATAATATCACTGTATCCTTTGATATCATCAACTCACGTTTATATCGCAATTGTATTCCATTGTTGCGGTCTTGGGTATTACTTTTTCTCTCCTGCGGCTGTCATTTTTCTATTACTTATACTTTTCATGCTTTTCTAGCTTCAATTTGCTTAGAATTCGCCTAGAACCAAATATAGAGACGGATCTTGATTCAATGTAACAATAAATCATATCGCTTCTTCTATATCCCAGTGGTATTAAAGGATGGTGGTTGTTGCTTACAGTATAATTTGATACGGTCGAGAGATAAATGTATATACACAATATTATATAAGATTTAGGATAAGATGACCCTTATACAATAGCAACTGATAACAATAATTTGATGAAACTTTGTTCCATTATCATTGATTCAAATGCAAGTTGTTTTTTTCTCGCATGGTGAGATTTGTGTGTGTGTGCGTTTGTAAATACCTCCAAACGAGGACCTACATATGGATACACACATGACAAACGAGGACTCTGGATGTCCTCGATCTGCTGAATATAACCAGGACATCGCAAATAACGTAAACAAAAATGTTAAAAAGGGTTCACCTATAGGGGGTATAGGACGGGCCACAGTTGGAGAGTAAGTGGTCTGGTGAGTGTGTGATGTCCACGGCGTCGATTAGGAACGGGTGTGTAAGTCCTCGGTTAGATATATATATAGTATTAAGTCATAAGCAGAATGAGGCCCTCGTTTGGAGGTAGGCCTATTTACAAGTAGGGGTGTGTGTGTATGGGGGGGTAGTATTTGAGAGTGGGCGTGGGTGGTAGTGATTATAGTGGGTGAGTAATGATATTGCTTGGTTTTGAGGACATCCAGAAACAGTACAATATATAACAATGGAATGAACACAATCAAGATTATTTTGTCATGTGAAAAATGTGTCAAGGCAAGGTTTTTAGTATGTTGGGTGGAGCAAAATTTGTTTGGCATACATTTTCAGAATTCACCACAACGTACACATACTTACTATACAAAACACAATTATTATTATACATCATGAAATTAATCTTACTATATACTACCCCCTATAAATGTATACAATATCTAGCATGTTCAATAAAACTTTCAGATTTAAGAATAATTCAACTGGTTAAACAAATAAACTTACTTTTCTTATTATAAACCACAGAACATGCTATAAACTCTTGTCGTCCCTACGTATTTGTGGTAACCATTGTAACGCATACGACTAAGCGCTGAAACAACCACTTGCATGGATTTTCTTTATCAAAATTACACAGCTATGATGGGCATTGATTGGTATCAAAGTACTAACATGCCCCACACATTCATGCTGCATGTCAACCAGTCCAAAAATGCTGTACTGCGCAGGTCAGTAACCAATCACGTCGCGCCTTTGCACTGACGTCAGACGCCAGACGCAAACTAGTCTTTTTAATTCGGTCTCCAATTATAACTTGCAGGTTCTGTAAACAATTAGCGTACCATATATTTTTTTAGAAGGCTAACCTACTCGGTAATCATCCCCAATTCAGTTTCCCCTCTACACAAAACATAACACATATGTAATGATCGCTATGTCCAGACTTCGGTATAGTGGGCTTCAGATAGAGCGGGTCTAGCTTTAAATGTAACTTACATTCTGCGCATATTTAAATAAGCAAATTGAGTGTTTTTAGTCTTTACTGTAAATTTAAAAAAAACGATAGGAAAACGGACGAACTGGTTTGTTTGTTAAGAAAACTTATACCGATTTATTTTGTGTGCACAGAGATGGGAGAATCTACCTTCATGGTTTCCTTATTTTTAATATACAACATTGGGATGGACACACTAAAGATTATAATAGCTATATTGTCTTTATCCCTATGAGGATGATCGCTGTCCGGGTGTGCGAATATGCTTGATAATGTCAAGGTTGATTTAATTTTGCTTGGACATGCAAAGACAGAAAAGTCTGCCAGATGGCTTCTTTGATTACAATAAAATTGAATGAGCCCAATCAAGGTACCTTTGTCCTCATGTCCGTGTAGGAGGGTGATGTGGGTGTATGAGAAGATGGTGATTAATGTTGAGAGGTCATCCAGATGATGGAGAGCGTGGCGTGGCCGAGCGGTTAAGGCGTTGGACTGTGAATCCAAGGGTAGAAGGTTCGAAATCTGAGTAGGTCCGCTTGAGCTCGGCAAGGCACTTCACTCTACTTGCTTAGCGCTTCGGCGGACACTTTAAGCAGTCGGTCCCGTGTACGTACATGTATTTCTGACACGTTAAAGAACGTCACAGACTATTCGAACAGAGCAGGGGATCATACACCGGTACTGTTGACTACCCATCTATACTCTAGGTCCCAGAGTTAAAAAAAAATAAGTACAGCTTGTCTGTACGCAGTGCGATAATACTCGTACATATGAGGTAGGCACTAGTAACGAAGAAGAAGAAACCTGATGGCTTCCGTGCTTCAAATACAATGGAGTGAGCATAATCAAGATACTATGGGTCTTTTTATATCAGTTTTCAATTTTGGGGAGTCTATTGTTTAGAAACGAATTAGAAAGAATTGAGTGAGTTGGTCTGTAATTTGACTTCATTGTTATGTTTGTTATGATTTAATAGGGGTGGGTGGTAATAATCACACTCATAGTAAGAGATCAGTGCTAACGTTTGGCGACCAAATCTTTGGAGCAAAGGTTTTTGGCATGCCTGAAGGATATTGAACAAATTTGACTAGGCTGCCCTCTTCAAAGTGTCGGTTATTTTTAGTAGGGGTCAATTAAGGTCAAACAGAGGCCAAACTCTTTTAACAAAAATATACCAAATTACTCAGCTGGTCCTTAGGAATCCAAAAATGTACAGTTTGCACTACTTGCGACCTTTAGTTAAGACGCTATGGGCAGAAGTTTGGTAAGATTACTTAATTTGTGAGAACATCTAGACAAAGGATATCCTCATTGCTCACAATATTATAACAATATAATGAGCACGCCCTCATACTCGTACTTTGTCCTTATTATCACTGATTATCATTATGCACATTGGCAGTATGTGGGTGTAGCTCTCTAAACTCTTGTATAACATACATTACGTATGTGGTAACCATGGTAACACGACTGAGCACCGTTACACCCACTTGTCTGGATTTTCTTTATCAAAACGATATGCTGTTATAATATGAATAATGGGTATTAATTGATACCAAACTATAAGTACTATCATGCCCCACATATTCGTGCTGCTTTTATTAGTAAAGCGAGAAGAAGCTGTAAAAATATTAACATACATGATGCAGTCATGTCTACAGTAGAATTCACCACGACCTTTGCAGGACTTAAACCCCATTAAAAGCTTTTAAACCAAGATAACACTCATTGAAAACAGCTCAACTATGTTACATCAGATCTTCTCTGGTTAAATCCACACACATATGTGTCTGTTTTGAGCAATGAGCTGGTATTATAGTTTCAGTTGGGTGAACGATTATAAAGCAAACGCAAGGTAACAATTACTGTGTGGACTTTGTTCACGAAATGAGACAATACTGTGCATATTGTTAACCACATTCTTGAAAATGAGAAACATAATGGCAGTGGGCCGTAACACGGTTTGGAAATAATTTCTTCATATTTTTTGGTGTTATCTGTCGTTTACATATCCTTCCTAAAACACCTATATTAGCTAAAAATTTAGGACATGTTACAAAACTATATTTTCTCGAATTTCAGAAGAGTACTTTTAATATTGGCCGGTTATTTTTCACACAGCGACGTTAACTAGGCAATGTACTATTACCTATAACATACACTAAAACACCAAAGTACGCATATTTCCAAACATCTAAATTAATAGCTAAAAATTTAGGACATGTTACAAAACTATATTTTCTAGAATTTCAGAAGAGTACTTTTAATATTCGCCGGTTATTTTTCACACAGCGACGTTAACTAGGCAATGTACTATTACCTATAACATACACTAAACACCGAAGTACGAATATTTCCAAACATCTAAATTAGCTAAAAATTTAGGACATGTTACAAAACTATATTTTCTAGAATTTTAGAAGAGTACTTTTAATATTGGCCGGTTATTTTTCACACAGCGACGTTAACTAGGCAATTACCCATACTTCTAATATGTGACCCGGCAGCACAAACGAGCCGTAAATTTCCTAAATTGTATTCTGAGTTATGGTGTAAAATGTATACGAATCTCGTATTCATCGGTCACTTAAGCTGACGCGACATCTGTCTTATTTCGATAGTCACAGCACCAATCAATAATCCTATTATTGAAGTGGATAATAAGCTTCTAACTTAGATGGCTATAGAACTTTTAATAGCTCTTTGTTTGCTTTTGCTAAATCTTTTTCAAGTGGTGGGTTATTTGTATAGGTACGCATAACCAACAATTAACAATGAGAGAACCTTCTTAAACCTCGTTGACTTGGGGATGATTTGAAATGACCGCCAATTATGACTGTTTGATATTTATTGCCAGCAATGTGGAAAAAGAGACACACATAGAAACGAAAAAAGCTGTAATTTTGTTGAAGGAGCAAAGTTTAACTAACCATAACTCCGCTTCTGGATATCGTTTAAAGTCAAATGATATACCATTTTTAAGTTTATGATGTTTATTTTTTAAACACGAAATAAAACAAAATTGACCGGGGGAGGAATTTACGGCTCATTCGCCGTGAACGGTCACATATACGCTATTTGTAGAGGTTACGCGTCAATGGCAAGAGCACTGTGTATTGTGAATAGGAAAACGGACAGTAACTGCAGTATGACTGGATCCTTTTCTTTAAAGGTTAATCTACTTTGTATCAACAAAATGCATGCCAGTTCCACAAAATATAATACATCCCGCTACAGTACCTACTAGTAAAATATTATAACAATTCTTTTTTTTTTTTTTTTTTATGGGGAGGGTGTGATTTATTCAGCAGATAGGTCTACGGCGCTTAATACTTGTTTGTTTAAACGGTCGTCCGCGTGGAGACACGATCGGGTTCTTATGAGACCAGCATCAAACAGTTCCACAAATAAGTTCATCAGGATTGTCAATGAACTATTAAGTTCAAAATTCTTAGAACAAATCCAATTTTGATGTTACATCCCTCGATCAATGACAGTTTCGTGCTAACACTTAGCCCTTTCTCAAATTGAATGACCAATCTCTGCACGTCGACGGCTGCTGCCTGCTGGAGCTGACGTTGGTGGCGCTGTTGGTTTTCAGGACTTGGTCATATATGTGCGGAAACAGTAGTTCCCTTCGTCTATGTAGAGTGTTCCCCCCCCCCCTCTTCCTTATCTAGATGGCTTCTTTGATTTATCTTTGTTCTGTTCTCTGTGTTTGATTTATGATTTGTCCCATCCAATAACATTTGTTATCCTCCCCTGTAATAGAGGCCTGTCTCTGAGAACGGATACAGACTTTCTTGGAAGCTTTTTCAGCTTCTGTTTTGTGTTCTTTGAGTCTGGTGCCAAAAAGTCTGGATGTTTTGCGTATGTAAGACTTGTCACAATTGAGGCAAGGAATTTCGTACACGCAGCCTGATGTTTGAGTAACTTCCCGTTTGTCTTTTGGATGGAACAAAAAAATTCTAAGGGTATAATGTAGTTAAAAGGCGGTTATGATGGCATGTTTGTTGAACACCCGCCGTACGCGTTGGGAGAGCCCTTCTTATAGAATGCTTAAGTCAAGCTAAAAAGAAAAAAGCTAGAGAAGCGAAAAACAGATTTGAAGGTAATGAACATGGAAAAGAAGACTACTCCTAACAATCAAGTGAACTATATTATTTTGGGGTCAAGAGAAAAGAAATACGTAATCCAATCTCAACTGGCACTGAGGCTTCACTAATGCACAAGTGTACTATATATAATTGATGATGATGATGCGAATTATTATTTGCTCTCTACTTAAAGCCATACTAATTCAGGGTTAAAATTTTCGATTATGAAACGTCTTCAGTGCACGTGAATTATATCCACATGTTGCGGATGAAACACCAAGTAACAAAATATTTTTAACGTGTGCGGGTTTTTTTTTCAATGCTTAATTATATCGTCGTCAGTTGTGTAACTGGAAGAGGAGAAGTCTCTATTCTGACATGCTGAAAGGAAGAATCGAGTTGTTGTACACATGCCTAAGGCACCTTTTTGGTCAAAAAGTCATATCATTTTCTTTTATTGGGTAAATAAGGTCCAATTGCGACATCTGTGTTATTGCCTGAGTTGTATTGATACAAAATTAAATTCTTTATTTACACTATAAATAAATATGCATATTATCTCCATACATATATTTTGTCTTACGGGTATGCTTTGACATCAGGATGAATATGATGAAAATGATTTTTTAACCTTACTTGTGAAGCACCATGTTTGCTGCTTTAAAGTAATAATCTAATCATTGATATTATGTGAAATTCATACATGTACAAGAGAAGAGGGCGTATTGATGATTAATGATGAAAATAAATTTACCTATAACCTTCTCAGGTTATGAAAATTACCATGATGTTTGCCGCTTTTAATATTCATTACAACAGTATAAAATTCACATGTGAGAAGAGGGCGTGTTGAAGATTAATGATGAAAATAAATTATCCATAACCTTACCATGTAGTTTGATGCTTTTTAATGACTTATTCATGTTGTTTGTTAACACAAAAAGAAAAAGGCGTGCTACGATTTCCCAGGTTTTTAGATGATTGTTTACAGGATGTTTATCAACATTCAATGCCAAAATGGACGTCATTATGACACAATTGTTCGGTACTTGATACTTAATTTTTTTTTAAATGTCTGAATGTAACAGTAACAAATGACTGTAAATGAGAACACGTGCAAACACCTGTTGTTGATCTCATGCAATATTTAATAGGAGAAAGCAACAGCGACGTCAACGACAATAAATCAAAATGGCAATGGTAAGGTTTTTTATGTATACTACCTCTTTGTTTTCTAAGCTGAAAGATGAAATCATCCTATACTGAGCATGATATTAATAATATATTTTTAAAGGAGGTATCCGGCAAATACAACATCATGCCTTATATGACTGTAAGAAACATGATTATCAAACACACATCACGTGGTTTTATACAAACTCATATTGTCCATAAATATTTATAAAAACATTCCTCTTTCAACACGCGATATTTAAAATTCCCGGGCGCTGAAATCGTGTAGTGCAATGACGTCCCAGTATACAATGAAGGCTGACGACAATTGAGCACAAATAACCATGACGTCATTGCACCATACAGTCGGCGCCCGGGAATTTTGAATATCGTGTGTTGAGAGACGGCTGTTTTTATTATTTTTATGGTCAATATGAGTTAGTTTTAAATAAAGCCAGTGATTCGTGCTTGATACTTATTTTTCTAACATAAGGCATAATGTTGTGTTTGCCGGAGACTTCCTTTAATAGATATAGCGTAAACTCTCTTGGCTAAGTTTGTCAAACTGGATTTGATTTGGTAAAGTCGGTAACTTTCATATGAAGACCTGAGCGCCAGAAGACCATAAGTCCTCTTGGCGCCTCAACATGTATACACTAAAGTTGAGTATAGTTTCGTATAGTTTGGTAATGTTTTATACATGTTCAGGGGTCAAAACAAATCTTTCACAACCTTTCATGATGTGTTCACCCTGGAACATGTATTAGACATTATAAAACCCTAAGAAATGATACGTACCTTTAGTGTATACATGTTGAGGGGCCAAGTGGACTTACGATCTTCTTGCGCTCAGGTCTTCATAATTATACTCTTACTATGTGTTTTTTAAACTCTGTCCATTACAGTTACTTTTTAATCTGTGTATATTCAAAATGATTTAATTACATCAGTCTTTACGTAAGGCTGCGTCATTTCAATTTGTTTCAGTAATGGACTAGATGGCACTGAATAGTGGCGACTAATCGTCTGGTGATGGCTGTTTGGAGGTCAAAGTTTAAGTAAAAATTGTAAGTAATTTTTGATGCCCAAACTGTAGAATCCTCAAGGTATGCTTAACCATGGAACTCAGTACAAAGAGGGAAGGGCTCCTAAGGTTTGCGCGTCTTTACACCCAAACAACTTAAGCTAATCGTAGATACATTTCCCCTACACCTTAAACGGGGGTATGACCGACCATCAAAAATTGCCATAAGGGGGGGGGGGGGCACCATGGGTTCCTACAGTAAAATCGATGATTTCGATGATTTTCATTTCTCTCTTGTAAAATTATTTCCAGAGATATTGACTTCTTACTTGTTTGATAGTTTGAAAAAGTCATTTTCCTTTATATTTAGGAGAAAATTTGGTGTAAAACGCACGTTCGAAGAATATTTGGCCAAAATTAAATTTTCCCTATACTGTTGTACGTAGCCAGAATTTCCCAATTTTGCAAGAGGGCGCTCACATTATGACGTCATAGCGATTTTATGTGGGGAATGTTTGTACTTATATTTTTGTATTATTGGATAGAGGAGACCCATAGCTAATACATAGCTAGTATCAAATATAACGGTGTATGACTTTTATAAATTGTTACAAAATATGGCTCAGTAGGTGATATCAAGAGATTAGTCGCAAAAACCCTTACTTCCTTCCTCCTCTGGCTTAAACTGAAATTGAGTTATTGACATTACATTATAGTGTGGGTAAAAATACACATTGTGGTGGTTGTTTGTGGTCGTATATTTCCCTCCGGAAATCTGAACTTTAAATGAATATAAAATACTACGTATATTTTTAATTTTATGATGATGCATATTAGTAGCCTTGAAATGTTCTTTACTATTAAACCCATTCACTATGGCATCATTATGTTTGAAAAAATCATTTTAATTAGCAAAAGTAATTAAAAATTCATAATTAAAAAAGTAAATGGGATATTTTTCTTTTTGATTTTCAAAGTATTAGTTAAGTTACATGCAAGTAGTGCAAAAAAGACCGTACATCCACAAAATAGGAAGGCTTGGAAATTGTACCAAACCTATTCTGGTAGTTTCTATTCATCACCACTATGAGCAAAATTGAATCTTTAGCCAGAGCAGCCAGCGCACATAAACGTTGAAAACAACCAGTGCATCTGGCCGGATTCGAACCAGCGACCTTTGCATCACTAGCACGACGCTCTAGCCAATTAATCCACGAAGGCACATTGGAGAAGAGCGGGAAATTTTAATCTATAGGTATTAGGTTCGAATGGTGTTCGTCGCATTCCTAGTGGAAGTCATCAGCACTGCATATTTAAAACCATTGAGAATCAATCAAAAAAGTATATAATAGTAATTGCACAATTAAAAAAACTTTATCTGTTATTCTCAAGATGTGGATGTAAGGGTTTTTGCAAAAAAGCTCTTCATATGTTTATGAATGTATGACGCAGGCAACATATTACACAAAGCCACGAGAAACAGACATTAGAAAACTTGCTTCCACTTTGTGGACGTAAAAAGTATTTACGCAATGCGAACAGTGTATTTTAAAGGAAGTCTCCGGAAATCACAACATTATGCATGTTAGGAAAGTTATTATCAAACACGAATCATATGGTTTTATCTTAAACAAATTCATATTGACCATAAAAACGAATAAAATCAGCCGTGTCTCAACACGCGATATTGAACATTTCCGGGCGCCGAAATTGTCTGGTGCGATGACGTCCCAGTAATGCAATGGAGCTTCCATTTCAGCAAAATTCATATACATGTATATGTATAGATATCAATCGATCAGTTATTGTAGCCGAACTTAAATTTGTATTATCTTGAGGACACAAAATAATACGCCGTAGAAGTGATGATGTAACACGATTAACTACCATAGCATTACTACAAACAGGTTGCAGACATCACCTGTGTGTGTCTGCAATCATAGTTTGAATACAATACTACTCTTACCGGTGCGAGTGATCAGAATGATATGAAGATTCTATTAGTCTTCATCGCGTGAACGTACTAGTGAGGTGCAATATATTTTTTTAACATATTGCTATGGTAGTTAATCCTGTTACATCATCACTTCCAATGCTGTCGTCATCTCTACTTGATATACAGCGTGTCCCAGAAAAAAATACCGGGCGAATGAATTTGGACGTAAGTCGAGAAATAGACATCAGAATCCAAAAATCTAAAAATTAGCGTGTAGCCCATCTTATTCTGCATCTTACACGGTAATTTCACTGGAATCGATTGACTAAATGCGAAGAAATGAGCGATTACATAACGCATGCGTCAATTCACTTCATTCGAAGTTAGAAAGAAAGATCATTCAACACAATGTGCACTAGTTAACTCACAATGGACTTCATATTTTGTGAAATCCTTTTCGTTCTTTTTAAACAATTTGTTTCTTGCAAAACATTTACTTAGATTTAGTTCAAATTTGAAAACCTGCACGATATTGAAAATGAAAGCTTGCATGTAAGATGGTGCTCGGTACTTGTAAATATACACACATTATTTGCATTAATGTTTTTGGAATGTTTCCAAGAAATTGTGTTGCAAAGTTTAAAATATAACATATTTGCACAACCTAAAGAATTAAAGTTGGAAAGCTTCCAATTGCAGAAATCAAAGTTTTCTCTGACAAACTGTTATTCATCTTCTGTGAAAGTATGAATACATAACACCGTCGGATTATAAAATAGATAATGTGGACTAAATTCAATGAGATAAACTTTAGGAAGCGATGAGCAATTAATATGAAAAGTTGCAACTTGGAATGAACTTCATTCGCGCATTATGTACTCATACATTTCTTCGCAACCAGTCAACCGAATCAAATCAAATTTTCGTATGTGATGCAAAATACAATAGGCTATGCACTATATTTCAGATTCTGATGTCTATTTTTCGACTTACGTTCAATTGTATTCACTCGGTAATTTTTTCTGGGACACAATGTATATTGAAAACGACCCTGGGGTTGTTTGACCATCTTGTATGTATGCGTCCGTTTGTATGGTTCTTTCCCAGGAGGTTGTTTGAAAAAATACAATAATACCCGGTAGAAAACGCGCTTGTTTTGATAATGCCAAATTAACACTTATAGCGCTTATTTGATGAACAGACCGTACCCGTTTTGAGATGAAATGCAATTAAACACAATCTCAAATACTCTAATAATCGACCGAGGATGCACATACAAATATATTACATTTGCAACTCGACTGCTTAAGGCAAACGGACAATGTTATATAATTATAGTTGTGCACCTTTCATTATAAGTTTACAATGTGACCTTTTACGGTGTAATTCGATAATTGCTTTGGAGAGTGGCAGCTCATATATTGTTTCAATTATTATTTCAACATCAACGATAGGTACTTATTTAGACGCAGACATGAATATTTATATATCGAATGCTCAGTGCCAGAAGTGGGTAAGTGCAATAGCTGCCATGTGTAGCTGTCATGACATGTGTTGATGAGCACAATATACTGTGTGTAAATTGCTAAATGTTCACAGGGCAGCTACTGTACTTATCCACTTCTGGCACTGAGCAGTCGATTTCAATACCTTTTAATCTTCATTATCATTATCATCTACTTTCTCTTCTCGTGATTCACCTAGCTCGATCTCTTGTGCTTGATTTAAAAAAATTTAATTGTGTTATCATCATCCTCCTCCTCCCCCTCCTCCTCCTCCTCATCATCATCATCAATATCCTCCTCTCCTCCTCCTCCTTCTCCTCCTCATCATCATTATCATTATCATCATCATCATCAATTGGTTAATCGGGGTCAAGTTCTCTTAATGAGAACATTGACTCAGTTTTATCCAGATTAAGGTATCTTAATGAGAACACTCCTCTATGCTGCTGGGTGCTGGACACTCACAGAGAGGGATGAGGCTAGACTGGATGCTTTTGACATGCGCTGTTGTTACGAGTCGTACTTGTCTCAAGGCCAAAATCACCTTTTACCCAAATTCACACGAATGCAAAACACAAATACACTGTTTGATTAAGCTAACAAAACCTAAGTCTTTAATGGAAAGCACGTTATGATTGGTACAATATATGACAACAAATGCACATATACAATAATCAAATATAATCACTCTTTAACTATTTAGTACTCACCGGCGTGTCCAGGATCTTTTCCTGCGGGGGGCTCAGCCCCTTTTTCAGATTTATGTGGGGGCTTGATGGCTATAATCGCCAAAAAACGGCTGATTTTACATGATTTTTAACAAAGTGCGGGGGGCTTCAGCACCCAAAGCCCCCCTGGACACGCCACTGGTACTTAGCAAGCATTCTTCTTCTTGGTGATCATAAAGTTCTTGCAATGTTCTGGACGACTGATGTAATATATCCTTATTCACTTGTCCTGCGAAAATCAGCGAAGTCCAGTGTACACTTGAGTTTATAAATATCCTTGCGTATGAAATCCTCACACAAAAATGGCGTTGCTTTCTCCTTGCGCTATCTCCTTGCGCTGCCCTCTAAACTTAAATCCTTGCGCTGCTGTTTCCAAACTTGGTGCTATTTCCACCTTTCACACAATATCTTCAGGAAGCAGGACTGCGATGCAGTTGTCCGCACTTATATTGACAGTTGCGTTGAATCAAAACACCAGACTTCAGCAAGTCGAAAGAAGAATATATTTTCCTTACCTATAACATTAACCTTTCTCATTACATCACTTCCTTAGGGGCATTCCATGACATCATTTTCAATTTACAATCTCAGGGGGGTTTCCAAATAGTCCAAATTAGATATGATTCAACTTGTTTTGCTCAATTTGAGAGGGGAATTCCCCCAAAATGTCATCACTCATGTAACTTTGTAAACAAAGATAAATCATCAAATTAAATTACTCAGGGCACATCACACTGTCAACGCAAAATCCTTCGAGTGATATGGTCATATATTAGAGTCACGCGGTAGCCGTGACCAGCAAGGTTTTTTTTTAAAAAAGACTGATAAAGAAGACTAATAACAGATGCTCCCGCGAGACTATATTTACAGCTAACATTAAAACACTTGACTTCTATTGTTCGATGTTATTTTTCGCTGGGTACAAAATGTATCTAAAACCATGCTAAATGTTATTTACAGTCCCAGGTGTAATATCTTGACAACTCTTTAATTCAAAAAGGGCCACCAATCCTACAGGCAATCATTGTTCGTAATAAACAAATATTTTTGCTTCCATTTCACGCGGTTTCATAGCGAAAATTAGTGGCAAATCATACTGATCCAGAATTTTTAGACACTGCTACAGGTCTACCAGTCAAGTTAGCTCAATCGATAAGGCGTTCGACTATGGTGCGAGAGGTTGCGGGTTCGAACCCTGGCGGTGCCTAGTACGCTCTCGTGGAAAAATTGAGTTAGCTTGAAATTCCCTGGACAAGGAGCTCACTGCTAATTTGTCTCGTTGTAACCCGTACGAAACTCGGGGAGCTGATCCTGGTTGCGATTGTTATTTGTGGAATGTCTAGGGTGTGCGCTCTTGAAGCAGCAAAGTCCCTGAATTGTTGTTTAATGGTTTATGGAATGATGTGGGGCCATAGTGGTCAGCGACAACCTGTAAAGTGTGCTGAGGCTTGTGGATCAACGTCTAGGCGTTGTGCCTGTGCGTAGCGCACTATAAATCACTGCGCTTTTTTTTTTTTTTTTTTTACCTGGTTATCACCTTCACACTACTTTTTCAGATTCACTTCCAATTATACCCTAGCAATTTCTGAAATACCGTACATACAAATTCCGAACCCCATTCGCCAAAAAATCAAGTTTTTCACAATTCTTTTGTTCTTTTCGGACGACACATTAATTCATATAATAAATATTGTACATCGACACGCTATTTCACAGCCGAGTCTCGTGGTGTAATGGTTAAGGCATTGAACTCCTAATCCGGGGACTCGAGTTCGAAATCCGATGACCAACTTATTTTTTCAATATTTTATGAAACAATAATTTTAGTGTCATTACAGTTAGCAGCCTGGACAACCGATTCTTTTGTTTAGCAAGGCTCACTCAGTCATTTAATGTGGCAATACAAACGATCGAATTTGGTGTTGAAACGAGCTAAATTTTGAGTTACACCTTTTCAATGTAAAATTAATTTTCTCGGCCAAATGAAATGCAATCATTTTCATTTTTTCAGTAAATATCAAGTCAAATTGTAGTGCTTGATACTTATTTTTTTTTCAAAACCTAGTGTTAAACTTAGGCGTGAAATTCAGTCATTTCGTGTAAGATTTTCGATTTTGATAGGCTTAAACTCTGCCCGCGAGCCTTTTCTTGGATCAACCTTTTAGCTTTTCAAAGTAATATAGTACGCTAATGAAGGATTTTTCCCAACTTTCTAACGCACATCACCGTGAGCGATATATCATAGTTTTGTCAGAATTTACGTTTTGATTTCACCATTTTTTCACCGGCTGAAATTTTTTCAAAATCAACGCGTGAAATATAAGGCTAATAATACTAGCATTGTGGATCGATATCCCTGGGTTTAATAGGAATACCGGCATGATACAGTGTTGCCAGAACTTCAATATAGCAACGAAATTCCCAGGCCTAATAGCGCTCCTATACTGATCATGTTTATAGCACGATGAGGATCTTTCATCATCACGTGAGTGATTCGGACCAATGTGTTGAAATTTGCTTCTCCTCAAAACAACTTTGCCCGAAGGCTTACATGCAATTGGGCAATATTTTAAACAAAACTTTCTTTTACAAAACATTATATTACGCTGTATGTTTTATGATCAAGCAAACTGTTTGGAACACACTTCCAAAGATATAACCTTCGTAACGCCCCGGCGTAACGCCCCAGACTTTCGTTATTTAAACGCCAGAAATAGATTGTCCTTATAAGAACCATCAGAGATTGTGGCTTATAAGAACCGTTCATTATCATTGTTAACTTAAACAGGTTTTTGTTTTTAAACATCTTTATAAATTGATTGTTTTTATGTTTGTATGTAAATTTCGTGCTTTACGCGCTTTGAGTTCCTCATCAGAGATTGTGCCTTATAAGAACCATTCATTTTCATTGTTAACTTAAACAGGTTTTTGTTTTTAAACAAAAACCTGTTCAAGCAATTATTTAAAATTGCTTGCCTAAAAACAGAATAACTTGGATGTTAATACTTGACGTAGTGTTTCAATTGTCATGAAGGTGACTGGGTATGGTGCCTTTTGTTTGTGTTTGTTTGAAACTGCTTTTGGAAACCCACCGAAAGTCATAGGCCCTAATGAAGCAGCCAAAACAATACCAGGTTAAACATGGACGTTTATAAAAACTTATTAAATAACCGTAAGGAAAAAAAAAACATTTGTGGCAACAATAAGCCTTGCATTGAAAGTCATGGTTAAAGTGTGTTGATTACCACACCAAAGTTTCCCTACATACACCCCCACTACCCACTTTACACACCTCTGCACCCACCCCACCTTATAGGCCTACATGTACATGATATTACATAATAATATATAGCATAGCTATACATTTAGGTATAGCGCTTAATTATGACAAATATGGTTAGGCCTATATATAGGCCTACATGTCAAATTAAAAACAAACCCGAACACTGATGAATCTCTACAGAAACCCGAACACAAGTCTGAAGGGTGTAATGAAAATGGCAACCCGCGATGGGGGGGGGCGTAGGTCATACAAAATTCACATGGAGATAGGAGGGACAGATGATTAAAATCCCCTATAATAACACGCTAATTTTTCTAGGTTTGGACCGTGGATTTTCATGAACCTCAAGCGTGCGTCTCTTAATACGGACTAACCTAGGTAAACAAACACACAGACAGACAAAATGGTTTTCATAATCATGGAATGCATATAAATTGAAATTGCAGGCTATCACGGGAGCAAATTTTAAAATTCACCTCATTTACCAATTGGGGATTTGGGCTACCAAATCGCTAGTCGGGCAATCTTCATGATCTTTGCTTTTCAATGGAAAATTGCCCTGGATGACAACAATGAAAATATCGACTATTTCTGCTGGTTGCGCACGAGATAAAAGCACCGAGTTTGACATTTTCAGAGCATGAAGGGAAAAAGGGTAAAATAAAAACGGAAATTCTGACAAAACTATAATATATAGACCCACACGATGTGCTTTACAGAGGTGGGAAATATCTTTCTTTAGCAAACCATATTAGTTTGAGACGTTAAAAAATCAATTCCGTAAAAAGTTCGCAGGCGAACTCAAGGCCTATAAAAATCAAAAATATCACACTAAAAGATACAATTTGATGCTTAATTTTAACACCAGGATGTTTAAAAAAAATGTATATCCAAGCACCAAGTTTTTAACTGATATTACTGAAGAAAAAAAAAATATTGCTTTATATTTGACCGAGAAAATTAATTTCATAGCAAAAGGTGTATCTCTGAATTGTGCTGATTTTAACATGTATCGATCGACTTTTAGCGCGACTAAGCATTTCTAAAGAATCGGTTGTCCAGGTAGGTGACTGATTAATCAAGGATAACACAATTTTAATCATCCAGTGCTATTATGATATTATTTTTTTTATCAAAGCAAGATGTTTGATTCTCAGGGATATTATTTATTGCATTAAGGGCCTATTTAAAAACAACCTATGTATAGTGCAGCCGCTAGCTGAACAAATAATAAAAGAAATCTTTTTATTAATTTCTTTCTTTATTTAAATCTGAATAACACAAGAAACTAGATCAGGTTACCAATATTTTTCTCATTTTTAGTTATGTCCTACCACGGGGCGAATCGCATGATAATAGGACAATAAAACATGTGATATGTATGAATGGTTGTTGAATCGATCTAGAGACCTGTCCTTTTGTCATCTTCAGCTATCGTAGAACTGTATTCCAACATGACTGCCATTTCAATTGTTATACCGTTCCGGTTGGTTTATTGCATACACTCTATAGGTGTAAAAAATTATTATAGTATGGAAGGCCAGCAGGGACAAAAACGAATCCAAAAAGATACAACCAAATATGGAAGGCCATTAAAGTCACTTATAGTTACATAAAGACAAATTAGCAAAGCGGCAAAAATACCCAAATGCCTATTAAAAGGAGGGACTGTCCCCATCACAGACACACGGAACCCCCGATAGAGAGCAGGGATTGAAGAATGAGGGAAATTAAAACGACAAACCGCGAAAGACCGCCAACAACCGCCGCTTAATAGGAATGTCAAACTAGATTGCCCTACATGGTTACAAAGAACCACAAACCGCGAATTTTGGATATCCACCTAAATTGCCCCGCGGGGCTACAAAGAAGTATGGTTACCCAACAAGCATAAGCTATAAATTACCCACTCCCCTAGAGATCAGGGCTTGAAGAATGAGGAAAAATTAAAAACCACAAATCGCGAAAGACCGCCAACAACCGCCGCTCAATAGGCATGTCAAACTAGATTGCCCCGCAGGGCTACAAAGGACCACAAACCGCGAAATATGGATATCCAACCAGTTTAAAAGACAAATTAGCCACCGATAGAGGCCAGGGCCTGAAAAATTAGAGAAATTAATACCACAAACCGCGAAAGAACGCCAAAAACCACCGCTCACTAGGGATATCCAACTAGATTGGCCCGCAGGGCTACAAAGTACCACAAACCGCGAAATTTGGATATCCAACTAATTAAAACCACAAACTGCGAAAGACCACCAACAACCGCCGCTCAATAGAGACATCCAGCTAGATTGCCCCGTAGGGCTTCAAAAACCACACACCACGAAGTATAGTTATCCAACAAGCTTAAACTATAAACTAACCCCTGATATAGGGTAGAGCATGAAGAATGAGGGAAATCAAAACCACAAACCGCGAAAGACCGCCAACAACCGCCGCTTAATAGGGAAATTCAACTAGCTCTATAAACCCCTAAATAACTATCAACCGCGAAATTTGGATATCCAACTAGATTGCCCGCAGGGCTACAAAGAACCACACACCGCGAAGTATAGTTATCCAACAAGCTTAAACTATAAATTACCCCCCGATTAGGGCATGAAGAACCACAAACCGCGAAAGATATCCACCTAAATTGCCACGCGGGGCTACAAAGAAGTATGGTTATCCAACAAGCATAAGCTATAAATTACCCAGGGCTTGAAGAATGATGGAAATTAAAAACCACAAATCGCGAACGACCGCCAACAACCGAACGACCGCCAACAACCGAAAGACCGCCAACAACCGCCGCTTAATAGGGAAATCCAACTAGATTGCCCCGCAGGGCTACAAAGAACTATCAACCGCGAAATTTGGATATCCAACTAGATTGCCCCGCAGGGCTACAAAAACTACAATCATTAAAACATAATTATCTTGCTAAGTCGTGGCACTTAGACGCTTCCGTAGTATAAGCCTTGCTACATATACACGCATTTCTCAGCTTCAATTTGAAGTAAATCGCACTGACTCTGTGTTTCGCTGGCATCGTTACGTATTGGGCTATATACATTCTTTATGCGTTACACGGTCGGTAAAGCTCTTTTATCCGGATTTTTCGCATATATGGACATGACCTGACCTCCAGTTAATATTTATCGAACAAAGAAAAAAAAATTCGAGTGGGTCTAATTTTTTGTTACGTATTGGGCTCTTTACATTTTTTATGTGTTTTGGAGGTTACACTGTCGGAAAAGCTCTTTTATCCGGATTTTTTCGCATATATGGAAATGACTTGACCTCCGGTTAATATTTATCGAAGAAAGAAAACAATTCGAGTGGGTCTAATTTTTTGTTACGTATTGGGCTCTATACATTTTTTATGTGTTTTGGAGGTTACACTGTCGGTAAAGCTCTTTTATCCGGATTTTTTCGCATACATGGACATGAGCTGACCTCCAGTTAATATAAATAGAAAAAAGAAAAAAAATCGAGTGGGTCTAATTTTTTGTTACGTATTGGGCTCTTTACATTTTTTATGCGTTTTGGAGGTTACACTGTCGGAAAAGCTCTTTTATCCGGATTTTTTTCGCATATATGGACATGACCTGACCTCCAGTTAATATTTATCGAACAAAGAAAAAAATCGAGTGGGTCTAATTTTTTGTTACGTATTGGGCTCTATACATTCTTTATGCGTTACACGGTCGGTAAAGCTCTTTTATCCGGATTTTTCGCATATATGGACATGACCTGACCTCCAGTTAATATTTATCGAAGAAAGAAAAAATTCGAGTGGGTCTAATTTTTTGTTACGTATTGAGCTCTTTACATTTTTTATGCGTTTTGGAGGTTACACTGTCGGAAAAGCTCTTTAATCCGGATTTTTACGCCTATATGGCCATGACTTGACTTCCGGTTAATATTTCTCGAAGAAAGAAAAAAATTCGAGTGGGTCTAAATTGTTGTTACGTATTGGGCTCTATACATTTTTTATGTGTTTTGGAGGTTACACTGTCAGTAAAGCTCTTTTATCCGGATTTTTTCGCATATATGGACATGAGCTGACCTCCAGTTAATATTTATCGAAGAAAGAAAAAAATCGAATGGGTCTAATTTTTTGTTACGTATTGGGCTCTATACATTCTTTATGGGTTACACTGTCGGTAAAGCTCCTTTATCCAGATTTGTTCGCATATATGGACATGACCTGACCTCCAGTTAATATTTATCGAACAAAGAAAAAATACGAGTGGGTCTAATTTTTTGTTACGTATTGGGCTCTATGCATTTTTTATGTGTTTTGGAGGTTACACTGTCGGTAAAGTTCTTTTATCCGGATTATTTCGCAAATATGGACATGAGCTGACCTCCAGTTAATATTTATCGAAGAAAGAAAAAAATTCGAGTGGGTCTAATTTTTTGTTACGTATTGGGCTCTTTACATTTTTATGCGTTTTGGAGGTTACACTGTCGGAAAAGCTCTTTTATCCGGATTTTTCGCATATATGGACATGACCTGACCTCCATTTAATATTTATAGAAGAAAGAAAAAAATTCGAGTGGGTCTAATTTTTTGTTACGTATTGGGCTCTATACATTCTTTATGCGTTACACGGTCGGTAAAGCTCTTTTATCCGGATTTTTCGCATATATGGACATGACCTGACCTCCAGTTAATATTTATCGAACAAAGAAAAAAATTCGAGTGGGTCTAATTTTTTGTTACGTATTGGGCTCTTTAAATTTTTTTTGCGTTTTGGAGGTTACACTGTCGGAAAAGCTCTTTTATCCGGATTTTTTCGCATATATGGACATGACCTGACCTCCATTTAATATTTATCGAAGAAAGAAAAAAATTCGAGTGGGTCTAATTTTTTGTTACGTATTGGGCTCTATACATTCTTTATGCGTTACACGGTCGGTAAAGCTCTTTTATCCGGATTTTTCGCATATATGGACATGACCTGACCTCCAGTTAATATTTATCGAAGAAATAAAAAAAATCGAGTGGGTCTAATTTTTTGTTACGTATTGGGCTCTTTACATTTTTTTATGCGTTTTGGAGGTTACACTGTCGGAAAAGCTCTTTAATCCGGATTTTTACGCCTATATGGAAATGACTTGACCTCCGGTTAATATTTCTCGAAGAAAGAAAAAATTCGAGTGGGTCTAATTTTTGTTACGTATTGGGCTCTATACATTTTTTATGTGTTTTGGAGGTTACACTGTCAGTAAAGCTCTTTTATCCGGATTTTTTCGCATATATGGACATGAGCTGACCTCCAGTTAATATTTATCGAAGAAAGAAAAAAAAAATCGAATGGGTCTAATTTTTTGTTACGTATTGGGCTCTATACATTCTTATGGGTTACACTGTCGGTAAAGCTCCTTTATCCGGATTTGTTCGCATATATGGACATGACCTGACCTCCAGTTAATATTTATCGAACAAAGAAAAAAATACGAGTGGGTCTAATTTTTTGTTACGTATTGGACTCTTTGCATTTTTTATGCGTTTTGGAGGTTACACTGTCGGTAAAGTTCTTTTATCCGGATTTTTTCGCAAATATGGACATGAGCTGACCTCCAGTTAATATTTATCGAAGAAAGAAAAAAATTCGAGTGGGTCTAATTTTTTGTTACGTATTGGGCTCTTTACATTTTTTATGCGTTTTGGAGGTTACACTGTCGGAAAAGCTCTTTTATCCGGATTTTTTCGCATATATGGACATGACCTGACCTCCATTTAATATTTATCGAAGAAAGAAAAAAAAATCGAGTGGGTCTAATTTTTTGTTACGTATTGGGCTCTTTACATTTTTTATGCGTTTTGGAGGTTACACTGTCGGAAAAGCTCTTTTATCCGGATTTTTTTGCATATATGGACATGACCTGACCTCCAGTTAATATTTATCGAACAAAGAAAACAATTCGAGTGGGTCTAATTTTTTGTTACGTATTGGGCTCTTTACATTTTTTATGTGTTTTGGAGGTTACACTGTCGGAAAAGGTCTTTTATCCGGATTTTTTCGCATATATGGACATGACTTGACCTCCAGTTAATATTTATCGAAAAAAGAAAACAATTCGAGTGGGTCTAATTTTTTGTTACGTATTGGGCTCTATACATTTTTGTATGCGTTTTGGAGGTTACACTGTCGGAAAAGCTCTTTTATCCGGATTTTTTCTCATATATGGACATGACTTGACCTCCGGTTAATATTTATCGAAGAAAGAAAAAAAATTCGAGTGGGTCTAATTTTTTGTTACGTATTGGGCTCTGTATATTTTTTATGCGTTTTGAGGTAACACTGTCGGAAAAGCTCTTTTATCCGGATTTTTTCGCATATATGGACAGGACCTGACCTCCAGTTAATATTTATCGAAGAAAGAAAAAAAAATCGAGTGGGTCTAATTTTTTGTTACGTTATGCGTTTTGGAGGTTACACTGTCGGAAAAGCTCTTTTATCCGGATTTTTTCTCATATATGGATATGACTTGACATCCGGTTAATATTTATCGAAGAAAGAAAAAAATTCGAGTGGGTCTAATTTTTTGTTACGTATTGGGCTCTATACATTTAGTATGCGTTTTGGAGGTTACACTGTCGGAAAAGCTCTTTTATCCGGATTTTTTCGCATATATGGACATGACCTGACCTCCATTTAATATTTATCGAAGAAAGAAAAAAATTCGAGTGGGTCTAATTTTTTGTTACGTATTGGGCTCTATACATTCTTTATGCGTTACACGGTCGGTAAAGCTCTTTTATCCGGATTTTTCGCATATATGGACATGACCTGACCTCCAGTTAATATTTTTCGAAGAAAGAAAAAATTCGAATGGTTCTAATTTTTTGTTACGTATTGGGCTCTATACATTTTTGTGCGTTTTGGAGGTTACATTGTCGGAAAAGCCCTTTTATCGGGATTTTGTTCGCATATATGGACATGACTTGACCTCCGGTTAATATTTATCGAAGAAAGAACAAAAGATCGAGTGGATCTAATTTTTTGTTACGTTATGCGTTTTGAAGTTACACAGTCGGAAAAGTTCTTTTATGCGGAATTTTTCGCATGTATGAACTTGACCTCACCTCCGATTAATTATTTTATCGAAGAAAGAAAAAAAATCAAGGGGGTCTAATTGTTTTGTTACGTTATACGTTTTGACTCCGACACTCAGAAAAGTTCTTCAATCCGGATTTTTTTGCATAACTGGAGTTGACCTGACTTACGGTTAATACCTATCGAAGAAAGAAAAAAGTGGAGAGGGTCTAATTGTTACGTTATGCGTTTTGGCTCCGACACTGTCGAAAAGTTCTTTTTCCGGATTTTTTCGCATAAATGCACTTGACTTGACCTCCGGTTAATATTTATCGAAGAAAGAAACAAAACAGAGAGGGTCTAATTTTTTGTTACGTTATGCGTTTTGGCTCCGACACTGTCCGAAAAGTTCTTTTATCCGGATTTTTTCGCATTTTGTCTTGACCTCCAACATTTATCGAAGAAAGATAAAAAAAAATCGAGTGAGGATTTAAAAAAAAAATTTGTACAGATATAGAAACTAAATGTTTTGTTTTTTTTTAATTTAATTTTTTTTGAAAGACTAGTCTTAATTGATTATCTAACAAGTAGGCCTATTCAGTAGTAAAATTGACAATGTCCCTAATGGATGAACCAGTATTTAATACTTGTTAGGATTTTTAAAAGCTGAAGGTTTAAAAAAATCGACTGGACCGACCGGCCCATTTTGAACATAGAATAGCTTGTTATTTAGAGGGCGAATGCGTACGGGATGAGAATGTGCGGGCCGCGTGGAAATATACGTGGTGAAAGTGTGCGGGGTGAAGTGTCCAGTATTATCCCATACTTACAATTTATTATGAATCGGATATTCATATTGGTATCGGTACCTTACGAAAAAGTTATATTCGATCATCGATTTTTATTACACAAGATAATAATTATCTAGCTCTGTTCAGTATGGGCGAATATCGTGAGTAATTATACAAAAAATATGTCCAATATACGATATTTGTTAATGTCACTGATATAATTTGATAACAAGCTATTTAAACGTGTGTGCAAATCCTATTGGGTGACGCACGTTATAAAAATGGAGAAATTATGAAAAAATTATAAATTATTATCCTGGTGGGCCAGAAAATGTGTTATTTTAATGCTTACATTCTTAAGAGGGTTGACCATGTGTTGTATTCTTTCTTTTTTATTTTAAATTGTTTTATTATTATTATTTTTCTCTCAAAACTTGCCTCTTCTCTAGATCGTGGCCCCATTTACTCCCATTTTTTATTTTACTGAGAAATTTGCTCAATTTTGCTGGGAGAATTTGCTTTAAAATGAGTATATATGGCCGTTGCCATGGAAACTGCCTTCACTTTGAATGCTCCTAATAGCTTAAAATTAAAGCTTGTATATCAATAATATAAAGTGTAATACAAACTTTTGTGATAAACATTTTCACTCCCCACAAACACTTTTGTGGGTCAACCAGGAATCAAATTTAAAAGAAGAGAATCCATTTTTCTGAATCCGTCACCTCCCCCCCCTAGCCTCCTGTTATGCACACGGTGCGCCTAACTTTATAGGCCATATGCCTTTAACCATTATTAGTTTTCTAAATCACACCAGAAAGCATCAAATTAGTTCAAAGTAGTCGAATGTCATTTTTTCGGGGCGGCTTTCCCACTGAAGCTCTGGACCCCGACAGAGGCCTACCTAGCATTGAGCCCCTGGACCCCCTGTCGATGTCTTTGGGCACGCCCATGATATTCTTGCAGCAATTTCATGTTCAAAGGGAAGCAAGAAACGTCATTCCCTCCATAGTAATTTCTAACTTGTTTTTATACTTTTGTAGGCCTACATCGCGGCATCACATAATCAGTTGTACAGTGACTTGTTAACTCTAAAAGTAAATCTATGATTTTAGTGCTGTAACATTTTGACTGGATAATGTGAGAACCAGTACAAGTGTCAACCGAAAGCATTCGATAAAAACAAATCAAAAACAAAAAAGACCAAGGACTTGTTTTTAGTTTAAAACATCAATTTTTTTTTACCTGATTGGTGGGGGGAACCTGAAAGGGGGAACGTAAAAATCGAGAAAAAATATGGAAATCCTCCATCCCCCCTTGCTGGCGTAGATATTAAATGACCGCTCCCTAAATACTGCAAAAATCTGAAATGTGTGAAAATCATAGATTTTCTATTATGTTGTCCTGCAATCACACCAAATTTGTCTGAAACCAATTAACATGAGTTTAGTGTAAGTTTGGCACATGTGTAAACATACAACAAATTTGCAAAAAAGGTTTTAAAAAAATCTGTAAAAAAATCGTGCATTAATTTTGGCTTTTAAGGGTATGCAAAATGAAGGGCAAATCTTCTCGTTCTATTGGTGGCATCGGTATCAATGTAACTTACATGCTTTTAAAGGTAGAAGCCAAAAGGTGGTACATCACTGGTGTTTTAAATTCACTTCATTTTGGAAAGCTTACTATCAACGGATTTCGTTAAAAATTTGGATATGTGTTGCTAACACATTAGGGAAATAATGTTGATATGTAAAATGGAAATAAGCGCTTCCTGATTTCTTTTATGACTTCATGAACTTGGTGCTCCACACCTATCAAAAAACAAAGTGGTTAAAATGCTTCTATTTTCAAATTTGAGCTATATTTTTAACTTGCGACATTATTTCACTGAATATGTAACAGGTTACCACAACCACACTACAGCAATTCTTGTCACCTATACCACCATATTAGGTAGTTTTTCGTAAGCTTCATTTTTGTGATTTTGGTAACTATTTTATATTTACGTGTCCAATCCATCTAAACTAGGCAATCTAAATTGTACTCACCATTTACATCCCAAGGTATTTTAGTATATCCACCTCACACCTTTTCAATATTATATCCAGTAAAAAACAAAATATTAAAATTGATGCCTCGATCATTATAATATCACAGACTATCACAAGTTTTCAAAATGGATGCCTAAATTTGACCTGAACCAAGTGACCTATAACCTGACCTATGATGACATATAGCCTTTTTTCGCTCAGGTACACCTGAGTGAATATATACATCCAGTTTAGACCTTGGAATTAAAGTCGACCTTTGAACCTAAGTAGCTCCAAGTCAGGCTTCTTCTGCAAATGCTTTTGCTTTGTCTTCACTAAAAATATTTTAACAAAATATTTTTTCATTATAGATTTTTGAAAGTCTATTTTATTTTTCATTTGAGCATAATCTAGCAGTTGATGTTATTAGTGCAAACTGTGCGCACAGTAATAAAACAATAATTTGTTTAAAATATTTTGTTTTTCTGATGACTTGCAGTTAATGTAAGATTTCTATTTGTGTGGCTATAGTGTAAATGATGATGACGACGACGATGATGATGATGATGGTGATGATGATGCTGATAATGATGATGGTTTAGATGATGATGATGATGATGATGATGATTTTTTTGTTGTTGTTGTTGTTGATGATGATGATGATGATGATGATGATGATGATGATGATGATGATGATGATGATGATGATGATGATGATGATGATGATGATGATGATGGATAATACAACTGATGTCAGATGATTATTAGAGTCGTGATGGTGACGATGATGGCAGTGATGAGGGATTTAATTTAGTATGAAATTCTCAACCCTCCTCCCGCACCCACCAGTCAATGTTGTTTTGATACTGAGACAGGAACGGACAATTGGTCTAGTATTGGCTCCAACATTGCTTTGGGGGGGGGGGCACGTTTCTATGGTATCACTCACAGCATGGAAATAGTAGACATGCTCACATTTTCGGCAAGCCCCACGTGTCAAGGCCAAATCGACTTTTACAATGTTTATTGAAGAGATAAGATATGCATAATCTTAGTTTGCGAGAAGATAAGAGGTCAAACGTTTCCATGTTAAAAATAGAATTACATGCTAGGCATGTTTGTTCCTCTTGTCGTTTGTGTATTAATTATCATCATCATCATCATCATCATCATCATCATCATCATCGTCGTCGTCGTCATCATCATCATCATCATCATCATCATCATCATCATCATCATCATCATCATCATCATCATCATCATCATCATCATCGTCATCATTATCATCATCATCGTCGTCGTCGTCATCATCATCATCATATCATCATCATCATCACCATCATCATTACCTGACTACTAGCCACAACTGAAACCCATACCAAGGAAAATAAAATATCAATTTTGCTGCAAACCCTCAGAGAAAATTAATATACAAATATTTAAAATCGTGTTTTATTACAACGTATCTAATAGTAATAGGAATTTACACACAACCATGACAACTGCTAAATTAAGCTGAAATGAAGATAACATAGACTATAAAAAAGTCTAAAATGAAAATAAATGTTGTTTTTTATAGGATATATTTGATAGGATAATGCCTGGTAATGGAAATGCAGACTATAAAGGCTAGCTACTAAATTAACCTCACTCCCTATGACATAGTTCATAATATTATATGCAGCAGTGAGACATCTAACTTGAGGTGGGCATAGAATATTAGCCTCATTTCCCATGAAATTACTTATAAAACTGTTCTGTAGCCCATAGTGGAGGGTTTTTTTTACCTGGGGATGATATTAGTTTCAATAGTTATAGGTGTTGACAGATTGATAGTGGTCTGGAAGTTCAAGTTAGTAAATTACATACTGCTCGGGAACTTCTTTAGATCAGATTTTGTTTGCCAGCCAACTAGATCAGTGTGCATGGCCAAATATACAATACCAAATGCCCATGAACTTCTTAAATTTGCATTGAGAGGTACTTGTTCTGACTGATATGGATTTGATATAATCAGCCCAGCATAACAACATTATTTACAACATTGAATTTTAAGGCCAAATGTTTATATCTTCTCCATTATTGCACACAGTATTTTGATGCATTATCTGAATAGGTATAGTTTCATACACGTAGTCCTTAAGGCTTCAACTTTTACTTTTCCTCTCTAGTTGAAAGTAAGTGGCCACTAATGTAATGAAGTTCTTAGCATTAACCAAAACAGGTCCAGTTTTAAACCTTTAACTTGTTGTTTTCATACAATTTTAATTGATTTTATATTAAATTATACAAGTTTTTGGTTATTTCATGATCCCCTCCAGCTACATCATAATTTTGCACTTCTATACCAAAAACAAAACCAAAAACAGATAAAATGGGATATTCTTATCATTTTGGACAATGATAATCAGCCTTCTGGAACGTTAAAATTTTACGGTATTTCCTAAAAATCACCCAAGTCTTCAGAAACCTCATCATTATCATTATCTATCACACATCATATCATATCTATACATATCCCAACAGGCTCTACATTAGTAGATATGCAGTCTCTAAATATTGAAGAGCTAATCACCCTAGTGGAACGTTATATTTACCCTTTTAATCAAAATGCTTAAGGATCTTCACAATCTTATATCTTAATCTTATGTAGGCCTACATATAAAAAACAGTATCATTAGCCCTAATTATAAGAAACGCGACCTTATTCAACACCAACGACCTACATTGCATAACTATGTGTTCTAATCATGCCTGAGCACTCTCTTTTAAAGGGTTTTTTATTAAATCTCTTTTCCTAACAACACATTATAGAAGGTACCTAGTATTAAATTGACTATGCATCCATTGTGGAAAAGTTTATTTAATTTATTCAGTGTTATTTAGCATGCATTGCTGAATAAGTTTTCTAAAGATAGTATAACTCTACTTAAAGAGAATAAATTATAGTTTGTTATGAAACATGTACTTCATAAATTTGCAACAAAAAAAAGAAGAGGGATACTGATCAAAATCATGGTATTATATCCCCTTAAGCAGAATCCATATTACCTTCCCTGAGTCCTCGACCATACCCGTCCTGAGGGCCAGGTCGATTCGCACCCAAAACAATTCGGTCCCACGGCAATTCGGCCACAAACCACTTTGAGCACATGCAATTTCTGTTCCAAACAAAATCGGTAATTTACCAATAAACTGTATATGGTTTTTAATATAAATGTTACGTTCATCATTAAACAGAGAAAATTAAAAGATATATCATGAAAGAGGACGCCCCAAAAGGACAAAAACATGAAACTATAGGAAGGAAGGAATATATGCTAGTATGGTGCCCAGTCATTCCTTTTTGATTGCGGTAACGTAACTTTGCGGGCTGCCGCTAGAAGGGGTGGGGTGGTATGGGTTGAGACACCCCTCCTCCAATTCTTAATGTTGTCGGCAAAAGTGACGGTTGTCGGCAAAACATATAGGATTGTCGGCAGATTACAAAAGCCAATGTGCGGAAGTTGTTGTTATACAATTATTGTTATTGTAAAAAGTAGTTAATAATAAAAAAAAAATATTGAGGAAAAATTTTGATAATTACCCCCCACACACACACACACTTTTTAGATTCTTAAGCGCCCTGGCGAAAAAATAAAATTGGGATCTACAATTCACAATTGTATTAGACAGACCAAGATATTTCCGTCGGCAAAATTATGCCGTATACCCCACCACCCCCCCCAATCCGATTGGTCTAACGACGCCTTTGCTTACTTTGGATCGGGTGCACTGACAAAGGGTGTACAATGTTACTAAAGGTTCGCTATTCCGAAAAAACGGTTCTCTATTTCGAAGGTTATCTATTCCGAAATTGTCAAAACACAAACAGGCTCTCTATTCCGAAAACAAAAAGGTTCTATATTCCGAAGATGAAAAAAGTTCGTTATTCCGAATATGAAAAATGGGTTCTCTATTCCGAAATCGAATGAAGGTTCTTTATTTCGAAACAAGTCACCGTGTTCTCTACTCCGAATATGAAAAAAACATTCTTCATTCCGAAATCTAAATAGGGTTCTTTATTCCGAAATGAGTCACCGTGATCTCTATTCCGAATTATAAAAAGGGTTCATTTTTCCGAATCTGTCGTTGTTGAATCATGTTTGCGCCCTCTAGAAAGGTCCTTTGAAGTTGACCAAAGCACCACTAAACTAATGTGTCATGTGTGGAAGAACCGTAATAAATGTCTGTTTAAAAAAAAAAAATTTGATAGAGGTATCTGGAGTTCCTCTGATTTCTTGTGAAGGTAGAGAATAGTTTGAAGTTTGTAACTGTGGAGTCTGCAATGTTTTGCACGTACAGAACAATTATAGAAAATTAGCTAATTTGCATACAATTTGCATGGTCACCTCACCGTCATCATGCATGGTCATCAAGTATATTGCTAATCAGACAATCTGAAAATTCAACAAACTTTAACCATTACGTAGGCCTAATAATCACATATAATCACATAATCACTTACTTGGAATGAAGCAAATTTTAAACATTGCTGTTCCTTACCTACATAAATTTGCATACTACATTTTCAACAATTTGGGCAATTTTACAATCTTGTAAATTTGCGTTGTTAGGTAAAATATAATTCATATTTCTTTTATTGAGTATAGCTATAATCAAGGAAAAACATTTCTTCAGAAGAAGGTTGGGGTCCGGGTGTGAGCGTATTCGTGGGGAATCTACTGAAGATAGCTGATGGCGATGTCATTGCTATCTACTAAAGATAGCTGATGACTATGTGAAGTCATTTCTATCTACTGAAGATGGCTGATGGCTATATGTGATGTCAGTGCTACCTACTGATATTAGCGGAAGGCTATGTGAAGTCTTTGTTATCTGCTGAAGATAGCTGAAGTTATTCTCACCTACTAAAGGGAAACAGGACATTTCGCATCCCTACCATTTCACCGGGGGGGCACTTCAATATGAAATGGATATAGGTGTAGGGCTGGCACTTTCGCACCAAGGGGCATTCGGTGAGAGCAAAATGTAAAAAATATGGGGTCATTGGGTGAGAGCGTGATTTTGGGCATTCGGTGAGAGCAAAATGTAAAAAATATGGGGTCATTGGGTGAGAACATGACCTTTTTCAATGGAATCTCTGGGTGAGAGCCGAAACAGCGCCACAAAAACCTCGAAAATCGAATTTCTAGTTCTAAATGGCTTCAAATTTCATTGTTTTCTCAAAATAAGCAACACAATCAGTGAAAAATGAAAGTTGCTGTTCAAATTGAACTTGCAAGGGTCTTTGGTGCCAGAGCAATGGAAAAATAGGGGGTCTTTGGGTGACAGAGCGGTGTTCGTAAAAAAATATGGGGTCTTTGGGTGACAGCGATGCTGAAAAAGGGGGTCTTAACAGCCCTACATCCGCGTCCCCTCCAAAGTTGGAGTGCCCCCCCCCGGGCATTTCACCCCCTACGTGCTGAACTGCTGGATATAGTGCCCACACACCACGTATCTACTAAAGGGAAACAGGACACTTCGCCTACCTGACATTTCGCCCCCTATATGCTGAACTGCTAAATACAGTGCCAACCCACCGAATTAGTTATGGTTAGGGTTTAGGGTTTGGACTTAGGGTAATGGTTTAGGGTTTAGGATATTCGGGTTAAGGTTTTCAGAGCGTAAGGGCAAGGGCGCTGCTTGTGGTTAGGGTTTTGGTTTGGGACTTGGGTTAAGATTTATAGTTATAGGGCTTAGGGTTAGGGTTAAAGGTTAGGGTTAGGGTATTGTCAACTTGATACAGTATTTGCCAATTTAGAAATGGTCATTATAAAGTCATTGTTATCTATTGATATTAGCTGATGGCTATGTAAAGTCATATATATTTACTGAGGTTGCTGATGTGAAGTAATTGCTATCTACTGAAGATAGCTGATGGTTATGTAAAGACAGTGCTATCAAATGATAGCAGGTTGTTCTGTGAAGTCATTGCTATCTACTGAAGATTATATTTCATATTTTATTTCATTGTGGCATTTTTCCGACTTGAACCTCCTTGATATACGAGGGTCATTCAAAAAGTTCTACCTCCACTCTTATAACTTCTGTCCTGTATAAAATGATAGCTTCTTCAAGCTTAGCATAATTGTACATTTAAATGTTACCTACACTGTATTTTGATACATTTTCCATATTTTTGTAGGTGAACTCATAACCAGAGTAAGATTTTATATTCCGGAAACGATAAAAAGTCGTAAACATTTAAATGAAAATATATGTGTGTATTCCTCTTAGGAGATTAGATCGATATACAAGTGTTATGATTAGGTAAAAAAAAGTTGTTGCATTGCCCTCCGCGGCCGGGTCAAAATCGCGAAAATAATTATGGGCCCGGTTTTTTGGGTTTAAAAAATAAATAAATCAGTAAACTAAGAGTTAATTGTGAAAGACCTTGATATTATTTACTTCAATAAAATTTTAAACATCGGGTAGAAAATACAGCCGATATTATGCATTTGCCTCTCTTCACTCATGTTACTGTAAAATAGTAGGTATCAAATGGTTGAGTTGGTACAAAAAAATCCGGCCGGGTGTACCAAGATTTTAGGCTTGGGAGGGCAAGACAACAATTTAGTTTTTTTTGGCCTAATATGCTAGCATATTATAACTGAAACAACATCAAATGTGTAACCAAACATCAATAATACCAGTTATAACAATGTATTTTAGGTTTAAAAACATATCCCAGCATCCAATTATTTTCGGTAAATCCCAAGCCTTTGCGAGTACACCTGAGATGTCGTTACTTGACGTCACGTCGACATATATAATGCGCAGTAACGATGTTTGCTAAACGATGTTCGCATCGGCCTGACGCGTACTGAAGTCAAATGACGACATATCAGGTGTAATCGCAAAGGCTAATGGGTTCACCGAAAAGATCAATTACACGAAATAGATACTGAAGTAATAATTTAGCAAGATTGAAAAAATATGTGCGTGTCCGATTACCGCTCCGCACCACACCCTAAATCAGCACCAATGGAGTATGGAGTAGGCCTATTTTAGAACCGGAAACTGGGGGGGGTTAATGGGGTTACAGAACTTTTTGTTCATAGGTCGTACGTACTTATGTATCATTCCATTATCCAAAGACGGAACCGAACCAAGATTGTGGGACAGTCCAGGACAGTCTGTGCACACATCTCACACAACACGCATCTCAAAGTTTGTTCGGTGCATCATGCAGTTATTGTTGCCTACATGTATGCACACACCACAGGGGCACTCACAATAGGCAATTGACCCCTACTGGTAGCGCTGTGTTGTAGATATAGGAGATGAATTAGTTAGCGTCATATATCAAAAAGTATAAAAGCTATGATTTTAGTACTTGCTCTATGTTTCAATTACTTATTCTTTTCAAAATTTCTGAATTTTCAACCCGGTACATGCTTCAATAACGAGGGATCATACATTTGTATGAGAAAGAAATCCTACCATCTATATCCAAACTCCCGTGTTATTCTAATGCACATTTTGCTTTACCGGACCGCCCTGGCTTGGGCGCATTTGGAAGAGGGTGTCACGAAACCGTAATAGGTACAAACTTAGTACTTTCTGTCAATCAAGTATGGTTTATTCTCTACATGTCAATCTTTAAATCAATAGCATAGTCCTTAAAATAACGGGGGACCACCTTGATGAGTAAATGACAGCAAACCATTGCAAAATGCCCCCCAAAACTCGGTCAGTGGAGCTCTGCCCGTACATGTCAATAACGTCATTATCCATTGGATTAGTCGACCGTAGCGGACAATTCGATCGCTCATTGGATTTATATTATCACGTGGTAATAAATTTGCATTGGACAATCGATTACTATAATGGTTTAGTACTGCATATCTCGGTTTAATCTTCACTAAGCGGGTTTATGGTTGGAAATGTCACGGTGAATTTGTCGTCGACATAACTGCACTATGGTTTTAACAAGCGATTTGTTACACGGGTATTGCTTCAGTTGGCTTCAAAAATATAACACATTAACACCTACACATGGAATAACCTATCAAAAATAACACTTTTTTTTGTCTATAACTAATATTAATGGGATATCAAATGAAGTCGAACCATGAAACCAAAAAATCCTATAAACCCCATTTTTTGACACGCAAACCTCCAATCGCATACCATAACAAAATATGTGAACTGTTAGTCCTAATGTATATGGCATATTGGATGGCCTAGGGGAAAGTTAGCCTATATTTGCAAGACTATCCTTGCCTTCAAGGTAAAACAAACATACTCATGTTACCAGACTTGTACCCGAGTCCAGCTTGTCCGAGTCCGAGCCGAGCCGAGTCCATTTGTATCCGAGTCCGAGCCAAGTCCGAGTCCTTTTGTGTCCGAGTCCGGACTCGAGTCCAAGTCCAGGGGTGCCGAGTCCGAGCCAAGTCCGAGTCCAACAAAAATATGATTCGAGTCCGGACTCGAGTCCGGCTCGAGTCCGGACTCGGTCAAAGTCCATGCCCGTGTGTGTGTATGGGGGGGGGGGGGTCATTCAACTTTTGATGTGACAGGTGTCTGGCATTGCTTAGTAGGAGCCTATTTGTATAAAAATGGGTCATTTGGGTATAACAAAATGAAAAAGGGATAATTGGGTATAAAATTTTGAAAGAAGGGGGTCATTTGGTATAACATTTTGAAAAAATGGGTCATTATTTCCCAAAAATGGAGCAAAATTTTAAATTTTGTTTCTAATTTGAAAATTTACAATACAAATTTGCTGAAAAAAGAAAATTGCAAAGTTTTTGATGCTAAAATTGTAGAAAAAGAAGGTCATTGGCCATAAGTCACTCACTACACTATACCACACACCGCTCTCCCTATACCAGACTTGTAGTACCCGTGCCCGTACTCGTACCCGTACTCGGGTCCCAATTTCCGGACCCGTGGCTTCGGACCCGTACCCGTACTCATGCCCTATTTTTACCATACCCACGGGTACGGGTACCATACAGTACATGGTTTAAACACAAATGCAGGAAAGTGAGAATAGAATACTATCACTTCCCAGATGCATGTTAACTCCACTCATGAATCCCACTGTGAGTCCTCTGTTCATAAATTCATTAATGATAACAATAATATGATTCTACAAAGTGACAAATAAATCTAAATAATTTGGTCGATATGTAGGATATATGACAGATCACAGATTTGACAGCCCCAATTAATTTGTAAAATTGCCAAATATGTAAAGTCAACAAATTTGAGATCTACTTTGACATTTTTAGATAATCATTTCACATTTTACATGGATTTAATTGGACTGGACTCGGACCGGACTCGGCTTCGAGTCCGAGTCCTTTTGTGTCCGAGTCCGAGCCGAGCCGAGTCTTTTGGTGTCCGAGTCCGAGCCAAGTCCGAGTCCAACAAAACGTGGACTCGAGTCCGGACTCGAGTCCGAGTCCGGACTCGAACGATACATCACTGATGTTACCCTCGGGCCATGGGCTGGCCTGGTGTCAGATCTTACCCAGGGAAAGATGACATTCCAACACGGTATGCGCCTATAAAAGAAATAGTCGGTACTTCATGTTTCATCAATAAATAAATATTAATTGGAGATCAAATCAAGTAAATCCTTGCGAAAAAATCCGGATAAAAGAACTTTTCCGACAGTGTAACCTCCAAAACGCATAACGTAACAAAAAATTAGACCCCACCCGATTTTTGTTCTTTCTTCGATAAATAATAACTGGAGGTCAGGTCATGTCCATATATGCGAAAAAATCCGGATAAAAGAGCTTTTCCGACAGTGTAACCTCCAAAACGCATAAAAATGTATAGAGCCCAATACGTAACAAAAAATTAGAACCACTTGAAATTTTATCTTTCTTCGATAAATATTAACTGGAGGTCAGGTCATGTCCATATATGCGAAAAAATCCGAATAAAGGAAGCTTTTCCGACAGCGTAACCTCCAAAACGCAAAACGTAACAAAAAATTAGACCCACTCGAATTTTGTTTCTTTCTTCGATAAATATTAACTGGAAGTCAGGTCATGTCCATATATGCGAAAAAATCTGGATAAAAGAGCTTTTCCGACAGTGTAACCTCCAAAACGCATAAAAATGTATAGAGCCCAATACGTAACAAAAAATTAGACCCACTCGATTTTTTTTTTCTTTCTTCGATAAATATTAACCTGAGGTCAAGTCATGTCCATATATGAGAAAAAATCCGGATAAAAGAGTTTTTCCGACAGTGTAACCTCCAAAACGCATAAAAAATGTATAGAGCCCAATACGTAACAAAAAATTAGAACCACTCGAATTTTTTTCTTTCTTCGATAAATATTAACTGGGGGTCAGGTCATGTCCATATATGCGAAAAAATCCGGATAAAAGAGCTTTACCGACAGAATAACCTCCAAAACGCATAAAAAATATACAGAGCCCAATACGTAACAAAAAATTAGACCCATTCGAATTTTTTTCTTTCTTTGATAAATATTAACCGGAGGTCAGGTCATGTCCATATACGAAAAAATCCGGATAAAAGAGCTTTTCCGACAGTGTAACCTCCAAAACGAATAAAAATGTATAGAGCCCAATACGTAACAAAAAATTAGACCCACTCGATTTTGTTCTTTCTTCGATAAATATTAACCGGAGGTCAAGTCATGTCCATATAAAAGAGTTTTTCCGACAGTGTAACCTCCAAAACGCATCAAAAATGTAAAGAGCCCAATACGTAACAAAAAATTAGACCCACTCGAATTTTTTCTTTCTTCGATAAATATTAACTGGAGGTCAGCTCATGTCCATATATGCGAAAAAATCCGGATAAAAGAGCTTTACCGACCGTGTAACGCATAAAGAATGTATAGAGCCCAATACGTAACAAAAAATTAGACCCACTCGAATTTTTTTCTTTCTTCGATAAATATTAAATGGAGGTCAGGTCATGTCCATATATGCGAAAAAATCCGGATAAAAGAGCTTTTCCGACAGTGTAACCTCCAAAACGCATAAAAATGTAAAGAGCCCAATACGTAACAAAAATTAGACCCACTCGAATTTTTTTTCTTTCTTCGATAAATATTAACTGGAGGTCAGCTCATGTCCATATATGCGAAAAAATCCGGATAAAAGAGCTTTACCGACAGTGTAACCTCCAAAACACATAAAAGAATGTATAGAGCCCAATACGTAACAAAAAGTTCGACTCACTCGAATTGTTTTCTTTCTTCGATAAATATTAACTGGAGGTCAGGTCATGTCCATATATGCGAAAAAATCCGGATAAAGGAGCTTTACCGACCGTGTAACGCATAAAGAATGTATAGAGCCCAATACGTAACAAAAAATTAGACCCACTCGATTTTTTTTTTTTTCTTTCTTCGATAAATATTAAATGGAGGTCAGGTCATGTCCACATATGCAAACAAATCCGGATAAAACAGCTTTTCCGACAGTGTAACCTCCAAAACGCATAAAAAATGTAAAGAGCCCAATACGTAACAAAAAATTAGACCCACTCGAATTTTTGTCTATCTTCGATAAATATTAAGTGGAGGTTAGCTCATGTCCATGTATGCGAAAAAATCCGGATAAAAGAGCTTTACCGACAGTGTAACCTCCAAAACACAGAAAAAATGTATAGAGCCCAATACGTAACAAAAAATTAGACCCACTCGAATTGTTTTCTTTCTTCGATAAATATTAACCGGAGGTCAAGTCATTTCCATATATGCGAAAAAATCCGGATAAAAGAGCTTTTCCGACAGTGTAACCTCCAAAACACATAAAAAATGTAACAATACGTAACAAAAAATTAGACCCACTCGAATTTTTTTCTTTGTTCGATAAATATTAACTGGAGGTCAGGTCATGTCTATATATGCGAAAAATCCGGATAAAAGAGCTTTACCGACCGTGTAACGCATAAAGAATGTATAGAGCCCAATACGTAACAAAAAATCAGATCCACTCGATTTTTTTTCTTTCTTCGATAAATATTAACCGGAGGTCAAGTCATTTCCATATATGCGAAAAAATCAGGATAAAAGAGCTTTTCCGACAGTGTAACCTCCAAAACGCATAAAAATGTAACAATACGTAACAAAAAAATAGACCCACTCGAATTTTTTTCTTTGTTCGATAAATATTAACTGGAGGTCAGCTGATGTCCATATTTGCGAAAAAATCCGTATAAAAGAACTTTACCGACAGTGTAACCTCCAAAACGCATAAAAAATGCAAAGAGCCCAATACGTAACAAAAAATTAGACCCACTCGAATTTTTGTCTTTCTTCGATAAATATTAACTGGAGGTCAGGTCATGTCCATGTATGCGAACAAATCCGGATAAAGGAGCTTTACCGACAGTGTAACCCATAAAGAATGTATAGAGCCCAATACGTAACAAAAAATTAGACCCATTCTCGAATTTTTTTCTTTCTTCGATAAATATTAACTGGAGGTCAGCTCATGTCCATATTTGCGAACAAATCCGGATAAAAGAACTTTACCGACAGTGTAACCTCCAAAACGCATAAAAAATGCAAAGAGCCCAATACGTAACAAAAAATTAGACCCACTCGAATTTTTTTTCTTTGTTCGATAAATATTAACTGGAGGTCAGCTCATGTCCATATATGCGAAAAAATCCGGATAAAAGAGCTTTACCGACAGTGTAACCTCCAAAACACATAAAAAATGTATAGAGCCCAATACGTAACAAAAAATTAGACCCACTCGAATTTTTGTCTTTCTTCGATAAATATTAACCGGAGGTCAAGTCATGTCCATATAGGCGTAAAAATCCGGATTAAAGAGCTTTTCCGACAGTGGAATCGCCAACACGCATTAAAAAATGTAAAGAGCCCAATACGTAACAAAAAATTAGACCCACTCGAATTTTTTTTTTTTCTTTCTTCGATAAATATTAACTGGAGGTCAGCTCATGTCCATATGCGAAAAAATCCGGATAAAAGAGCTTTACCGACAGTGTAACCTCCAAAACACATAAAAAATGTATAGAGCCCAATACGTAACAAAAAAAATCCAGCCGAAAAACACTGACAAATATTTTGTTCTAAAAATACTCAAAATGACTCTAGAAAGAGTCACAAATGACTCAAAATGAGTTACTGGGTCAATATAAAGTAATTCTATAACAAAAACACGCACTAATAACCATAATTTGCTTTAAAAATAACCAGAGCCCAATACGTAACAAGAAAAATTCTATGTCTAAAGAAAAACACTGTCAATTTTTTTTTCTGGAAGACTCAAAATGACTCAAAATGAGTTACTGAGTCAATATAAAGTAATTCTATAACAAAAACATGCACCTAATAACAATAATCAGCTTTGTTCTAGAATTATTCAAAATTACTCAAAATGAGTTACCGGGTCAATATAAAGTAAGTTTATAGCAAACAAAAAATGCAACTAATCACCACAATAACCAGAGACCAATACGTAACAAAAAATTCTAAGTCTAGAGAAAAAACACTGTAAAAATAATTTTCTAGAACTACTCAAAATGACTCAAAAGGATTTACTGAGTCAATATAAAGTAATTCTATAACAAAAACATGCACCTAAAACCCATATTTGCTTTAAAAATAACCAGAGACCAATACGTAAAAAAAAAAATTCTAAGTCTAGAGAAAAACACTGTCCAAATTATTTTTCTAGAAAGACTCAAAATGACTCAAAAGTATTTACTGAGTCAATATAAAGTAATTCTATAACAAAAACATGCACCTAAAACCCATAATTTGCTTTAAAAATAACCAGAGCCCAATACGTAACAAAAAAATTCTAAGGCTAGAGAAAAAACACTGTCAAAATTGTTTTTCTAGAAAGACTCAAAATGACTCAAAAGGATTTACTGAGTCAATATAAAGTAATTCTATAACAAAAACATGCACCTAAAACCCATAATTTGCTTTAAAAATAACCAGAGCCCAATACGTAACAAATAAATTCTCGCTATTCGCAATAAGGGCGCCGCCAGCGGTTTGCGATGTAATCGTGATGTATCATGGGAAAAGGTCGACATCCAAGTCCGCGCAATACGAATATTACCATGCTATTACATAGGAACACGTGACAATATTTTTTAGTTTGTCAAAATAAAGGTGTTACACGCGAATCGATACTCAATAATACTTAATAATGTGATTTGAAATGTGCACAATAATTTTTTTCTCTATCGATTTGCGTGTAATACCGTTATATTGACAAACTAAAAAATATTGTCACGTGTTCCTATGTAATAGCATCGTAATATTCGTATTGCGCGGACTTGGATGTCGACCTTTTCCCATGATACATCACGATTTTCCCATGATACATCACGATTACATCGCAAACCGCTGGCGGCGCCCTTATTGCGAATAGCGAGAATTCCAAGTCTAGAGATAAAACACTGTCAAATATTTTGTTCTAGAAAGACTCAAAATGAGTTACTGGGTCAATATAAAGTACTTCTATAAAAACACATGCACATAATATCCATAATTTGCTTGAAAAACAACCGGAGCCCAATACGTAACAAAAAAAAAATAGAGAGCCCAATACGTAACAAAAACCACTACAGAGGGAGGGAGTATGAATAAAGTAATTTTAATCAAATTTTAGTTTTGTTACGTATTGGGCGGGATGAATTATTTTTTGCCACTTTTTGTTCTAGGTAGAAGAGGTTGAGCCCAATACGTATCAAATTGATACGTACTGGGATTTTGTTACGTACTGGGCTGTTACAATTGTCAACATTGGGTATGTGTTGTTCATATTTACATTTTCTTAGTTGCCTTGAATAAAGTATATTAAAATGTATATGTATCCCTATTAACATTACAGTCACGCGGTAGCTGTGACCAGCAATTTTTAAAAATAAACGGCTGATAAAGTTTTATTAAATTATTTACTGTCATAAATCAAGGTTAACATATAATTTCAAACATCTATGTTTCGTTTTATTCGTTTTATGGAGTACTTCGTAACCCGATGACTTTCTAAACTTAGAGCTGCTTGGCTACATTCATAAAAAGAAATAAAATCCACCAAAAACGTTGACAACGTAAAGAAAGCAGCAAGTTTAAAAAGCCCCACCTCGGCTCACTTTTTGAAACTTGGTCCCATTTTGAATATCAACAGCAAATCGGTGTTTTTAACGTTTAAACAATAGCATCATTGCCATTAACATGCCTACTTGTTATTCGTTTAATTCAATCATTGATCATGAACTTAATAATTATTATAAAACAAAACATATATTGGGCCAAGAACAACATAATAACCTTTCTGATCGTTCCAGAATGCTAACAACTTAATATCGCATCGGCACATTAAAGATACATAACACTTCTGGAAATGTTTTAAGTTGATAATTATGACAAAGTTTAAATCAGTATCTTTTACAAATGGGACAAAGTTTCAAAAAGTGAGCCGAGGTGGAGGGCTTTTTAATCTTGCTTCTTTCTTTACGTTGTCAACGTTTTTTGGTGGATACCTAATATACATATAAGATCTAAGACCAAACAGCCACAACTCACATCAGTCATCCGGAAACGCCGCCTATAGTGGTTTGGACATCTGCAGCGAATGGATAAAGACCGTATCCCCAAGAGGCTCTACCTTTGGAAGCCAACCCATGGGAGACGCAAACCTGGTCGTCCAAAGACATCATGGAGAGACGTCATCCTATCCACAGAGACATCTCAAGGCTCGACCTAGGGTGGACTGTAAAGGAGGCTGAGGTTGCAGCTATTGGATCGTAGGACTTGGAAGCATCTCTTGAGCCAGGCATCTTGTTTTAAAAGCTTTCTTAATGAGAAGATTAAGTCTATATGATCTAAGTTACGCGTACTTAAAGCAATAATGTGTGATTTGCATAAAAAATAGATTCCTATTAAATGTTTGTTTCCACTGATCACATTATCCTCTTTTAATTTCGAACCAAACAAAATGAGGTATAAGGAAGAAAATTGCGATTTCAATCCAGTGTCTACAATGCGTGTGCTACGCTCGCCGATTGTAACATGTAATATTGCACATAGCATCGCGCTCGACGTGTGCACACATAAGGTGACATCCACAGGAGATGTTAGCAAGCAGTCGATCGATGAACTCTGAAATAAGGTGACATCCACGGGAGATGTTAGCAAGCAGTCGATCGATGAACTCTGAATAAAATATTTAATATAAAAAGTTAAATTTTACTGTTATTAAAGCACTTTGCAGGCTTTGTCTTTTATCGTGGTATTTTAGTACACCACCGGGTATTATAATTATGCAAAAAGTAGAAATCCGAATAAAATTGAGGGCGTCGTTGTGAAGAAAATCACACATTATGGCTTTGTTCAGACGGAGATTGAATCAGTGAGCATCAGGGTACACGACGCGCTTTGAACCCAGGCCACCTTCTCCATGAAGTGGTTAGCAGAGACGTTCAGCAACCTCGTCTGAAGTCGCGGCACCCATTTACATCGGAGGCACATGCTTTGATCCATCAGGCACAGACCACACTGCAAAAACAAGTGTTTATATTTAAACACCATATTGTGTTTATCAGAGCAACACTTAATAAACACATAATTCATGTTAATGGTCTAACACTAATGTTAATTTTTCTAACACTAATGTTCATAAATTAACACTTGGTGTTATATTACAAACATTAGTGTTTGTAATATAACACCAAGTGCTAATTTATGAACATTAGTGTTAGCCCATTAACATGAATTATGTGTTTATTAAGTGTTGCTCTGATAAACACAATATGGTGTTTAAATATAAACACTTGTTTTTGCAGTGCAAGGAGACATCGGCTCACTGGACTGGCAATGAATGGCAGCAGAGATGGCAGTTGTCATCTTCGCCCATGAAGAGCTATATCCCGGACACGTCGAAATCTAGCCCTGGCTCGAATATGCCACGCCATGCATGGGTGAAACTCAACCGCCTGCGAACAGGAGTAGGTCGCTTCAGGGCTAGTATGCATAGATGGGGCCTCACGCAAAGCCCACTTTGTGAGTGCGGGATGGAAGAGCAGACGGCAGACCACACCATCAAAGCTTGTCACCTTCAAGGGACTCACTGACGTTGATGTTTCCACACGAGACTGACTGCTCAACAGCAAACTTGAGATCTGAATCTCGAGAATTGCAATTCCTAAGTGCATATCCACACAACTACTAATCCTCACATGTCGCCATGTCGGCTCAGGATTGCAACCGGAAGCTAACAGTGACCTATTTAGTGGCACACTGAATTAAACTCTTTAAAGAATGTAAATACATTCAGGTCACATTATTCAGATTCACTTGGGCTTTCCTTATAAGCACTAGCAAAATAATAGCAACTAACGAAAAAAATAATTTTGGGTCAAATTCAGGGACATACTTTGGGATTATAATCTCTAAGACAGGTCACCGGCGGATTTCGCCAAGTTTGTGGTTGAGCACCAGAATACTTAAAGACCCATTCAGTGATCCCAGCGCAAGTGTACAAATTTGGCAGCAGTTCTGACGAAGTTGAAGCCCCATTCAAAATTCATGTAGCCAATTTAGATACTGTCAGTATCTAAATTACAGATGCGTGTGAAATGTCTTATTTTATCTTAAATACACGGTTTTCGGCTGAACCACTCGCAGGCTATGTTAGCACATCTATGACAATGACAAAGGTATCTGAATGTTGATGATTTTTACGATCGTCCGGATGAGCAAATCACTGAATGGGCCTTTAAGCAAATTGCTATACGCGAGGACTGGACTACTGTTTACTCTTAATGAGAACATTAACCCTAGGGCGAATGAACTTATCACGTGTCTTCTTCTAACCACTATGCAGTAAATAAACACCAAGTGTATAATTGCAAATATCTAATAAAAACAGTCTACTTAATAACGATTACTTAAATATTCAGCAGCAATTCGAGTGGATGTAATAACGTCAATGCATACTTTAAAAATAAATATTAATAATAAATGTAAAAATTGCAGCAACTACACTCGCCATAAAAAGTTGTAACATTTACAGTAGTTACCATTGTGCAGTACTTGTCATAGTAGGTTAATACATGTATGTCAATAAATGCGTATCACTCGCGTATAAGTGATTAAGTCACGCTGGCTGAGATGTTGATGCGTCCAATGCACGAGCCCTGCAAGTGCATTGGACGCATACACATTCAGCGTCATAAGTGCATTCCTAGCAAACACAAAAACGTTTTAAAAACGTTTAAAAAAAGTTATATTTTGGCTTTTGGTTTACATAAAAACGTTTTAATAACATTAAAATGTCGGGTTATATAAAGGTCATGAAAACGTTTTGAAACGTTTTGTATGAAAACACACTACAACAATATTTTTAAATTGTTTTCAAAAATGTTATTGTAAACTATTTTTGCAAACATTTTTGCCAAATATTTTGTCAATACTTAAATAACATTATGTTAAAATATTTGCACCCAGGAAACACAGAAATGTTCTTAAAATATTTTTGTTTCTAAACGTTTTAATAAAATTTAAATGTCGGGTTATATAAAGGTCATGAAAACGTTTTTAAAACGTTATTGCAACCCCAAAATAACATTCTGTTTAGAATGTTTTGTATCAAGTTTTCAAAAATGTTTTGGGAATGTTATTAAAACGTTTTATCCCCTTTATATAACCCGGCCTTTAAACGTTTTCTGTAAAACATTTTTGTTTGCTGAGCAGTAGATTATCAAAAATTATGTTCAATGTTATGAAAACGTTTTATACCCTTAATATACCCCTATATATAACCCGACATTTAAACGTTTTCTGACGACTTTTTATAACCTTTTGCGAATGATGTCGAAAACGTTTTGTGTTTGCTGGGTTACTGTGTCCAATCTCTCGAACAACTGCAAAGGACTGTTCGTCACGCTCCTAGTGCTAAGTTTTAGAAATACAGTCACAGTCACTTTGCCATACGTGTAAGGTGGGCGCCATTTAGCCTTTTAACAATTAGAATACGTTAAATGAATAGATGGCTGAAGAATTAAGTATTTGCCTGTCTATTTACTCAAATAAACAAATACTGTCATGTCCCTTTTACAATAAATTTGGTTTCCGAGAGTGTGTGGTTCCCAGTAGTTTCTCTCCCTATGGATAATACAGGTACACGGTCTGTAACACAGACTACCAAATTCATAACGATAGGATGTAGGTACGAGCCATATACAGCTTTGTGTCTCTTTCACTTGGGCAAGTCCCGATTGCTCCTATCCACTCATGTGTATAAATGGATGTCGGCATTATGCTGAGAAGGCAACTATACTTTAGGGATGAGCTACTTGCCACGAAATTTCCAGGATTTTTTAAGATGTGTACATCTAAATTTATTTCCAAGAACAATTTACCCAAAGTGGGTAACGTATTTAATGACTTGATTGACTGTAATAATACTCAAAGTGACGCTTTTGCTATCACTAATGCTAAATATGTGAGTGGACACGTCGAATGAGCCGTAAACTCGGCAAACTGCATTCTGAGTTATAGTGTAAAATGTATGGGACGGTCGTATTCATATGTATCTCAATTCGTTGCGACAAGTGTCTGATCAACCACCGTTTAAACCAATCAATAATCCTATTGCTAAAGAGGATATTAAGCTTCTACCTATTTCTATAGAATAGTTCTTGTCTTTGTTTGCTTTGGCTAAATCCTGTTCAAGTGGTAGATAACAAAGCATTGCATTTTGTCTAGGTATGTATAACCAACAATTAACAATGAGAGGACATTCCTGAACCTCGTTGACTTGAGGATGATTTGAAATGACCGCCAATTATGTCTGTTTGATATTTATTACTAGAAATGTGGAAAAAGAGTCACACGTAGTTAACCGAAAAAGGTACAATTTTGTTGAAGGAAAAAAGTTCAACAAACCATAACCCCGCTTCTGGATATCATTTGAAGTCAAATTATATACCATTTTAAAGCTTACGATATATATTTTCTAAACACGAAATAAACCAAATTGACCAGGGGCCAAATTTACGGCTGATTCGCCGTGTCCAATCACATATGATGTTAATTATGCTTCTGATTGTGATAGCAAATCTGATTGTTTTGTTTCTGATTACAATGTATGTGACCATGAAAATCTTGGTACTACCGATCATCATGGTTTAAATGGTTCAATTTCCATGAACAGTAGATCAGTTGATCAGTTGATCCTGATCCCATCATGATTAATGTGGATAATGATAATAATATTGTGTGCAATGATACTTCTGTAAATATATAGTAGTAATCTTAGTTGTAGTAATTTTTCTGCTCGTGACAGTATTTCGGTTTTGTATTTTAATGCTCGCAGTGTTAAAAATAAGATTCCTGAAATTCAAACCCGTATTGTTCACGATGATTATGATGTTGTTCCCATTAGTGAATCCTGGCTTGATGATTCTCATTTAGATGGGGAAATTTTTCCTTCTTGTTATAGAGTGTTTCGTAATGATAGAAATTCTCATGGTGGTGTTCTTTTAGCTATTAAGGAAGGTCTTTACCCAGTTGATAAGTGCGAGTTTGACACGGACGATCATGAGATCATTTGGGCTGAGTTCAAAACGTGTAAGGGTAGGGTCTTAATTGGTGTTTTTTATAGACCTCCTGACTACCCGAAGAATTACATGGATTCTCTTGATGATTATCTCCTTAAGATTCATGCTTCCAAAAATAATTTTTCTTTCATTACACTTGTTGGTGATTTAATATTCATATGGATTGGGTGGATGGTGAACCATCTAACTTAAAAGGAGCCCTTCCTAATCTTCTTATTGATTGTATGAATTCTTGTGGGTTTACTCAAGTGCTTAATGAGGCTTCTTATGTCACTCGTAATGGTAATGATCACTTCCTTGATCTTGTGTTTGTATCTGATCCATTGTATGTTAAGCCATGTGTAACTTCTTTCAATGTAAATGATAAGTGTGATCATAAAGCTATTGTATTGAATCCTAATTTGCATACATTGAAAAGTAAGGCTGTTGATAAACCTGTTTTTTGTTTGAATGGGGCTAATTTTGGTGAAATGCGTGATATTATTTCAAGTAGCCCATGGAATGTTTGTAATATAATTGATGATATAAGTAACAAATGGGACTTCATTGAGCATAATATTAATGCTGCTGTTAATAAAACTGTTCCTAAGAAATGTGTTAAGAAGGGTAAGTCTGTCCCTTGGATGACAAAGGATATTAGGAAATTATGTACAAGAAAGAAACTTATGTATAAGAGATTTAACAAATCTGGTAGTCATGTTGCTGAGCAAAAATTTAAAGAGTGTAGTAGGAATTTGAAAAAAGCTATTCGGACTAGTCATTGTAATTATTCTCTTGGTATTTCCAAACTAACTAGGAGTAATCCTAAGAGTAATCCTAAGAAATTTTGGAATTATGTAATTCCAAAATTCCGGCTACCACCGGTCTATGAACCTGTTCTGTCACATGACATCGTCAGCTCGTCATGTGACATCCCAGATCAATAAACCAGTCACCATCAGTTTGAAAAAGACACAGAGTCGTCGTGTCGAAAGCTCACGTAAGTGAACAAATTCAGTTGTGTGTAACGGTTTAAACTCTACCAATATGTAAGATCTAGTTCTAAGGACATTTGCCAGCTTCCATTTACTACTGATAGTGGTGATTTGACTGACCCCGATGATATTGCTTGCGCTTTTAATAAGCATTTCTCAAGTAACTTTGGGACATCCTCTATCATTGATGTGAACTGCTTTCCTAACTGTCCCCCTTGTCACGGCGGTGCTTGTCTCTCCTTTGACATGTTTTCTGTTGATGAAGTTGTTGACATTCTTAATGAGCTTGATACCAACAAGTCTCCTGGTCCTGATAGTATTCTTCCTGTTTTCTTAAAATCATGTGCAAGTGAATTAGCTCCTGTTTGTGTACCTTCTTTAATGAATGTATTTCAAAGGGTGAAATTCCATCTGCTTGGAAGTGTGCAAATGTTGTGCCTATTTACAAAGGCTCTGGTAAGCTAAGAATGCTATTTCGAGTTACAGGCCAGTTTCCTTAACAGCAATCCTCTGTAAGGTCCTGGAAAGATTGGTTTGCAAACGTCTTCTTGGTTATCTTGATGAGCATGACATTCTTTCAGATAATCAATTTGGTTTTCGACATGGTAGGAATTGTGAGCAGATGTTGGCTAAGTTTTATCATTTTCTCTGTGGTAACCTTGATAACAGCAAATATTGTAATTTGGTGGATGGAATTTTTCTTGACTTTAGTGCTGCTTTTGATAGAGTAGATCATACACTTTTGTTGCAAAAGCTTCATTGCTATGGTATCAGGAATAATGTGCTTAACTGGATTCAAAGTTTTCTTTCTGGTAGAAAACAGAGAGTTATATTTGGCGGAGCTAAATCTGATTGGTCTTCAGTCACATCGGGAGTTCCTCAAGGTTCTGTTTTGGGGCCCATCTTATTTCTGTTATTTGTAAATGACATTAATGAAAACCTGTCCTCTCCCTTATTTCAATTTGCTGATGACCATACACTTGTGCGCTCTATTAGAACTTTTGAGGATCAAGTTGCTCTGCAGAAAGATCTTGACAGAATTCACAGGTGGACCATTGAGAATAATCTCCCCCTTAATGCTTCTAAGTGTGCTGTTGTTCATTTTTCGAGGTCTAGGGCTTGTAGTCTTTTTACATACAAGTTAGGTGGTATTCCAATTAAGGTTGTTGATGAGTATAAACTGCTTGGTGTTGTTTTCAACTCTTCCTTATCGTTCTCTTCACATGTTGATAATATCTGTAAAAAGGTTTCTCGCCTAACTGGTTTTGTCATCAGAACTTCTCGCCATATGCACTTCAGTGCTCTTCTGCATCTATTTAAAGCATTGATACTCCCTCATCTTACATACTGTGCTGTTATTTGGAATCCTTGTCAGACTGGCCTGCTTGATAGGTTAGATAAGAGTCAGAGAAAGATTTCTAAAGTTTTGATGTATAGGAAGAGGTGTCCTTCTGATCTTTCATATGAGTCTAGATTAGATGAATTTAGATTACTTAAAACATGCGACTTATTTGATTTGTTGAGGTTGATCTTCTGCTTTAAATTGATTAATGGAATTGGTCCTTCTTCTTTTTGCCAATTTTGCAAGCCTTCTAAGGTTAAGGAGTTTAGGTATCTCCACTGTAGTTCTCATACCAATGCCTTTTTCAACTCTGTTTTTGTTTCCTTTCCACGTTTGTGGAATAAACTTCCCCATGATATCCGCTCTGCGCCCTCCTTTACCTTGTTTAAGGCCATGTGTAAAGAACATTTTATGATGTAATTATGTTTGTCATATGCATGTTTACTTATCTAATTTTTCCCCCTTCATTGCCATTTATGTTTTGAAATCTCTTGTGAGTAAGCATTTTGGTTTAAATTTGGGAAATTTAGTTGTATTTTTAAATTTGGAGCCCACTCTATGGCAATAACTTTGTTCACATAATTATATGTTTATTTTGCTGCCTATATCTTGTGTACTATTGATACATCCTGTGTGCATAAGTTATGTCTTAGAGTGTTTCACTCTTTTTTTTTCTGCAAATGTTTTTGCTTTAATGTGTATCTGGTATTTATCACTATTATATTATATTATTATTATATGTACATTATAATCAGGAAAGAAGAACACATTGTGTTTGGACTGTTTAGTCTATTTCTTCTTTCCTGGATTGTCATTTAAATTGCTTTTAATATTTTTTCATGTTTGTAATTTATGACAATTGAAATAAATATTATTATTGTAACAGTTGTCATGAGGACTGAAAATGTGTTTGTTTTTAACACCACACACCCCTCATGAATACCGACTGTTGATAAAATGTATTTACTAAACCGTTATTGTTTTTCTAGCGTATCAAAACATATTATTTCTAAAACCACTTAATGCAAAGTACACGAAATGCATTTATAGCCATTTATTAAATAGAAAAAAAACGAGAAAAAAAACACAAACACACACACACAAGCAAAAAAAAAAAAAGCAGGAAGAATATTAAACAAACTGTTAAATATTTAGGAGGTTTTTACAGCCTGAAGTCGTTTAATTTACATGCAAATTGTTCAAACACTGAGAATAAAGCCTTGTAATTTACTCGTACCTAATCTTTGCTACTTTCGAGTATAAATATTATTTTAGGTGATGATCAAATTTTAAATTTCAAGGTTTCGAATCTTTTTTTGAAAATGCTAATCAGTTCAATCATAATTATGACTTCTGTTTCGATTGAATATCATTCCCCCAGCAAACACAAAACATTTTACAGAAAACGTTTAAATGTCGGCTTATATAAAGGGTATAAAATGTTTTAATAACACTGCGAAAACATTGTTGAAAATTTCATACAAAAAATTATGACATAATAATAAAGTGCTGACAAGATGTTTGGCCAAATTGTTTGGCAAACATATTTTGTATAAACTTTGGACATGTAAAATGTTTGTTATAGAGTTGTTTTTTCACAATAGCCATCTGGGAGAGAGTGGAAAGCCCGTCGCTAAACAGGACTGAGGGATTACGCTTTCAACTGTCACACGCGTGGGACCAGGCACTAAAAGGAATTGATGGCTTGAACCAGACACCTCAGGGATGATATCTGATGCCAACGAAACGTAAGTTTAAGTTTCAGTATTTTTGATTTCATTAATATGTACTTTTGATTTACCAACTGGATGAATAATCTACATCAAGATATTCTCATGTCCCGGTTTCATGTATTGCATATAAATTCCATACCTGCAGACCTGTGTACATAAAGGGGAATATTGGAATGTCATCTTTCCCTAGGAAAGATCTGACAGCACGCCAAACCATGGCCAGAGGGTAACATGAGTAGGTTTCTTTCACCTTGAAGGCAAGGGTTGTCTTTCCCATAGGCCGTCCAATATGCCATGAATTAGTAGTTAACTTTAACTTTGTTTATATGTTTTGTGTTACTCCCCCATTGGATGTTGTGTCATATTTTCCCTGCTTTTAATTTTATCCATTGCTATAGCTATAGCTGGTCAGTTGGAACAGATTTTCCCTGTTTTTATGATCTACTTGTCAGTAATATACTCCTATTTCCACATGATTTTTATGTGCGCCTTTAACAAATTTTTCGAATGAAAGATAATGATGAATATACAAGGATTTTAATATACAAGTTCAGTAACCCGCGCAGCGACGTGACGCAGAACACGACCTTGTATCAATCCCCGCTTTACGAATGTCAATAAATCGTTATATTTATCTCAAATATTTAAACATGAACCACTAGAGTCATTAGATAACGCTGTAAAAGATTATGGTTTTTGTACGGTTCTACTTCATTTTATTTTTCCTGGTTATACACTTGATATTATATGTATACTCTCCTCAAATCATGTCTCAATTCCACTGAACTCAAGGAATGACGAATACATATTCAGTCGAATTTGATTAGATTCCTAGTATCTGTCAATCAAACACAATTTTCCAAACTCTTCCACAGAGGGAGTATGAATTCCAAATGGAATGAACACATTCAGTAAGTAGCTCCACTTGAATTTAATTTCATACCCATATGAGAAATATTCAAACTGAATCTTCCACAAAGGTGAGTTGGTGAATGTGATAATTTTAATTACAATTCATACTGCCTCTGTGAAAGATATTTTCAAAGTCTTCCACAGGGTGTAGTTTTAATTTAAAATGGAATAGTCCAATGACCGCCAGCATTAACTTGACCGTGTTTGAAGCTTACTTGGAAATGCACATCACCTTACGTCAAAAATGTAAAGTCGACTTCAGTCTCTCACTATATAATCTCTTGAGGGATATTTCCTATCCTCTAAAATCTTCACAAACTAACGACTTTTTAAAAACTCTATTCACCTTCAACAATTTTCAAAGCCCTTAAATCTACAATTCTAGTTTTGTTGCATTCATTTAATAATAATATGATAATGTTAGTAGAAAATAAGAATTGTAAAAACATTATCAGTTTATATTATTCTAGACAATTTGGTACAAATGTCCATGTTTTCTGCTAAGTGTGCAAATGGTTATTAGGAAGAACCATTCTGAGGTCAACAGGTCGTTGTGTTATTATTTGTCTACTTAGCAAATCATCATGACGCTATGAGTGGCTTGTGAGTCTGGATTTATACTCACTCGATTGAGCGACAAGCGATTGACTGCTGACCAATGGAGAACACGTTTATTAAAAGCACAACATGAAGCGAGCGACCTCGTTGGTTAAAAATCAACATGTCATAGTTAAGAGACTGTTGTATGGAGTAAAGAAGGACAACTCCTCTATTCCATCTATCTCTTACCTACGTAACGCAACACGCTGGTGAACTCTTTTGAGTAGTTATACGCTGTATGTGTAATGCATTACAATTCATACATGTGTGGGCGAGGTTTTTTTTTTCTTCCTTCTTCTTACATTTTTTTTTACTTGTGGGCCTTGACTTGTGGTTAGTGTATTAACAGGTATAAGGTTATGCACAAATCCATAGGGTAAAATGCCCAGAGCTCGTATAAAGCAATTTGAACCAAAACTCATCTTTCCATCGGCATCGAATAATACAAACTATAGCTTATTCGTCACCAGTGTAGAGTTCCGTGCAATTTTTACGGCATTTACTATCAAGTACGTTATAACATACATGAACACAACCATGTAAACGAGTAAAAGATGGAGCAATGAAATCTTGCATATTTTCTGCATTACAATGTAATACAATGTAAATCAGTAGCACTTTCAAACACGTTAGCCATTCGGCCAAATTGTTATTAGGCAAAAAAAGGTTTGTCTCAAAGCTTGCGCGCGCATTTGTAAAATCACGCGATTTGAGAAAAAACAAATGTGTCCGCTTATACCTTTTGCCCTTGTGGCCCTTGGGGCACGTACAGGTCATTTCTGCAGTTGAGTGCCTCCGGGTTATGAACCATTGGGGTTGCTTGTGTTTATGTGATTTCTTTTATAACTGTATAACGTTGGTTTTTAAAATGTAATAGATAAAAACCATTCTTGAATCTTCTAAATTGTGTTGGAATTCGGACAAAAACCTCACTGAATCAAATATGTTACATGTATTTAGTATCACGAGGAGCTATTCATCAACCAGTCTATCCGGACACAAGGCCAATATGCGTGTACACTCGTAACACGACCATTGAATATATTGGATGCATGCAATCTCATACCCAAAAACAAGGGGTCAGGTTTTGAGGCACCGCTGATAAACCGATGTCAGTGAAACATGTGGAATTATGAGACCATTCTTGGTTTTAGTCAGATGACTATCAGCAGGCACTAGAGAGATTTAATCGTGATCCACTGTGGCACATAATGACACCGCATACCCGCCTGTAAATCTACAGAATTGAACATCTACCGCCTCAATTGAGCCACATAAATCTCTGATAGATTTGACGATGTATAAAAAGGGGGCGAATAGAGATATTTGAAAATTGTGATGCGATCAAGCCAAATCAGTCGGAACTCGGAAATATTGATTTTGAGATATAGCCAAACAAAGGAATTTTTTCCTTTTGTTTCCCCTTGTTTTGGGAACTCTTTAATTGCTCATATCTTTGAAACTGGTTGTTCAATTTCAATGGGGTTTTCTGCAAAATCCAGCTTTGTAAATACTTTTTACTATCCTATAGGAAACTGAAAATTTAATATTGCCGAGTTCCGACTGATTTTGCTTGATCGCATCACAATTGTGTTTGCTATACCCCCGACCGAAACGTATTTAAATATGTTTGTATTCACTCAGGTAGCATTGTGTGTGAATTTTACAACGGAACTAAGTGCTATTCTTTTTATGGGTATTTTAGTGTCTAAAATGGCCCAAAAATCGGATGTGAAATTCACACAAAATGCTTTTTGAGTGATTACAAAGATAAATAAATACTTTCATTCGGAGGCTATGTGGAATTTTTTAATGTATTCCTTGTACAATGACATTTCACAATAAAATGTCCATTGGAAACAAAGGTGCCCAATGGAAGACATGGTTTTTGATAATCTGCCATACATGGGGTGTAGTTTGCTAATGGAGTCACCTATTCAGGTAACCCCATATGAAATTCTCACTCCCTGTGTGGAAGATTAAGGTCATGTCTCCCATAAGGGGTGAATGGATTTCAACTGGAATAGCATTTTGAAACTAAAGATAAATGTATATATCGCAACAAACAACTATTTCATTATACCAGCCTGGGATAATGCTAAGTAATACCTGAGCAATATCTCAACTAAATGTTGTCTTCTATATATTAATTTTCAAAGAAAAGTTTAATTTCCTTTTTTAGGGACGGGGCCGAGAACTTTCCAAAATCTATGACACTTTACTTCTAGAAACACCTGACAAAAAGTCAAAAAAGGACATTGTCAACAGGAAGTAAAGTTCATACATCAGTCATTCACCAGTATCACACCGCTGATGACGGAGTATGGTTACTCTGAAATTATTCGGACAAAAACGTGAGTGTTGTTGACTAGTTTTAAACTTTTCTTTGATGTCTACTACCAACACGTATAAATCTCTACATTCTCTATATATTAATTGATTTGATAGCTGGGCATGCTAATGAAGCTTCTTGTAAAATACTTTTGTTGCAAGACTTTAATGTCCATATGCACAAAAGAGTTAGGCCGGGTCTAAAGTTAGACCTGGTCTAAGTGGAATTTAGTCCGAGGAGAAAGGACATTTTCCTTTACATTTGCTTAAGTTATTTTGTATTATTTTTGAACTTTGTATTTAAATCTTTAGAATTTGCTTGCTACTCTTGGAAGGAAATAAGTGCAGAGGACTGTTCCTGATGGAACTAAATTCCACTTAGACCAGCTCTAACTTTAGACCCGGTCCAACTCTTTTGTGCATACGGACCTAATAATATATATCAGATTTGAGAAATATAAAAATCGTATGTATTTATTTCATGTAATATTTTGAGAAAGGAAAACGAAACCGTTGTTTGTTTCAATTTAATTCACATGAGTTTCAATTTACAAATACTTAAATTTATCCCCTTTGTACGACTAATATTTTCAAATCTATCGCAGATTTGTGTGGCTCAAGTCAGACGGGAGGTTTTCAATTCTGAAGATATAGGCGGGTGTCATTGTGTGCGACAGTGGATTGGCTGCTTTACTATAGCCTCATCCCGTACGACGTAGTTAAATAACACATATTCAACGGATTCCTGCAACATTTACATAGTTTCAAATATATTTATTGAAATCCACTTGACAAATTAAATCAAATAAATACACGTGAGCCTTTAGTACATTGCGTCATTCTTGTAGCTGTACGGTGTGAGTTAACAACAGTATGGAGACGAAATGAAAAATGATTCGTAGTACGCTACTCACAGGTACAACGCCTAGACGTTGATCCACAAACCTCAGCACACTGTACAGGTTGTCGCTGGCCACAATACAGCACACATCATTCCATAAACCATCAGAAGCGCACACCCTAGACATTCCATAACTGACCTTCGCTGCCACGACCAGCTCACCGAATTTCGTACGGATTACAAAGACATTTAAGCAAGTTTTCTGTCCAGGTGAGATATCAGATAACTCAATTTTTCCCACAAAAGTTTAGGCCTACTAAACCGCCGGCAGGACTCGAACCCGTAATATCTCGCACCATACTCATAAACAACTAACGGCGAGTGGAATGGAACAATACATCTTTCACCTCGTGATTATATTTCGACCATCACACTCATGGACAGTTAATATTTGTATACTAACAAATACCCGCTCACTAAATGCATAACTAATCAGTCTCTGTTTTAGTAGTTTGTATAATCAGACATGGACTGAAGAGGACCTTGTCAAAATGAAATGAATAATCTTGTCAAATAATGAGTTGGACTTTTTCAATGCATGGGACGGAGGTGGGGTGGGTGCATGAGGGGCAAATCCCCACATTCAAACCTATTTCCCCACCCTTGCCCACCCACAGTTTAAACCCAAAATTACGAAAACGTTCACCCTTTGCGGCACTTTTGCGCAAAATGTGTTGATTTTGCCTGACCTGAAATTCACTTTGCCCATCCAATGCCCCCACCCCGTTCCAGAATATAACGAGTGAAGTCTGCTTACACTTATCAGAGCAGACACCACGTTGTAACTTGGGAGGGCGGACATCTGTTATATTAAGGAAGCGTCTAAATGTTCTCGCCAAGACAACTAACCAAAATATATAAGATAAGTTTGCTTTCATGCCAAGTCGACATACCAAAAATGGATGTCGACTTGGCGAAATAAATTATTATGCTAAGTCAACTTAGCAAAAAATGGATGTCGACATGGCAGGATAATTTTTCATGTCAAGTTGACTTAACAAAAATTGTAAGTCAACATGGCAAGATATATTTTCATGCCAAGTCATCTTAACAAAAATGGATGTCGACATGGCGAGATAAATTATCACGGTGAGACAATTTAGCAAAAAATGTTGTCGACATGGCAGGATAATATATCAGGACCAAGTCGACGTACCGAAAATGTAAGTCAGCATGGCAAGATAAATTATCACGCCAAGTCAACTTAGTAAAAAGGTAATTATATTTTTATTAATTTTCATTTTTATTAATATCAGGACCAAGTCGACTTATCGAAAGTCAACTTAGTAAAAAAGTAAACGACAATGTATCTGTACATTCCCCGTGGAAAATTGTCATTAAACAATACCTCCTCCTCAAAACCTGGATAAAGTCGCCAGAGCACCAATAGAGATAATGCCAGGGACATAATGGCCAATAAACCTGGTCCAAATCAGTAGAAAACTAAGGTGTTTTTTTTAACGTGAAGTGAAAGGACACAATATGGTACAATCCAAACTTGATACACCAGTTTACAACATATACTATTTCAACATTTCAAATTTTATCATACTGTATTCTAAAATGACATTTTCCGACTTTGTAATGGATTTTTAGAAGCAATGTGTTACTATTGTTTTGTCAGCATGTGAAGTAGGCGAGCCCTCGGGTAAACTGCCCGTGAAGAGAAAATCCCCACAGCACCCGTGACATTTTGATCATAGTCTATAGATGTTATTTTGATTCAACATGTTCAAAGTCAGCAAGAAAGAGTTCAGACAGATCTGGCGCCTTTTGTATGTTTTTCACTTCAGCGTCGTGTTTTCTTTAAAATAAACTTCCGTCCTTATTAATGTTACCTGCTACAGTGTGACGTCTTCTTAAATATAGCATTTGTAAACCAGAATGAAATTGAAATGTTTGCGTCTTTTGTTGTTGTTTGTTTGGTTTTTTGTTCTTAAACGTCTTCTTAAATATAGCATTTGTAAACCAGAATGAAATTGAAATGTTTGCGTCTTTTGTTGTTGTTTGTTTGTTTTTTGTTCTTAAGCGTCTTCTTAAATATAGCATTTGTAAACCAGAATGAAATTGAAATGTTTGCGTCTTTTGTTGTTGTTTGTTTTTTGTTCTTAAGCATCTTTTTAAATATAGGATTTGTTAACCAGAATAACACTGAAATTGTTGGGTTTTTGTTGTTGTTGTTTTTTGTTTTTTAAGGAACGAGGGTTCCTAGAATCTCAGCTTTAAGAGCCTAAATAACCATTTTAGATGTGGGTGTTTTCTTGCGCCGCACTGGTGTAAAGGAAACAGACATAATCAAAAACCAAGAAGAAATGTTTCATGCATTCTCTATAACCCAGCGAAAGCGTAAACAAAATTAAATTATGTATGAATACCTGAAAGTGAAGGGCAAGTCATGAAGCATTTTTGAAATGACAAAAATTGCAGTTTATCGGTAATAGATAAAAAAAATAAACTAGTGGCAAATGGTCGTCATAGACAACAAACCTAGTTGGGCGTGTTGGTGTTGTGGAGGTATCTCACCCCTTCAAAATGTTCCCCTGATCATGAGATTTGTTGTGAGTTTGAGCCCCATATCCCTTACAGAGATCCAGATAATGCAATTGTAAGAATTTACCCCCTTAATGACCTTTGACCCCCAAATCTGTGTATAATTTAGAAGTACTGGGTAAAACCGATGCATAAGTGCAAGTGACATCATTGTGCTATATAATATGTGGCAGAAGAAGCATGTTGAAGGTATTTGGTTATATACCAGAAATTGCCCTTGAATGACCTTTGACCTCAATTTTGTTTATATCTAACTAGATGAAGGTCATACGCAACACACCACCAAAAAGCGTCTATGCAAAATCACAGCGTCCGAATTAGAAATGCTCTTGAATGCTTTGACCAAAACGGTAGAAAATGAGCTCAACATAACACATTTGTTCAGAAAATGTTCAAATGTGCGTGGGAGATTGGCTCCCGGAACAATAACATGGCCGGAAGCGGCAAGGAGTCGAGAGTGTCGGCTGAGATTCGGAATGGCGCAATTCAGGGGCTCGTATCACAAAAGTTAGTCTCAACATGTTTCAGAAATCTAATTTTAAATTAAATTTTCAACTTTATTTAAAACATTGGTGCTACCAAAATATGAAAAATGGTTTTACATGTGGATAGAAAAACACACCTGCTTCGACGAAAATACTGTGCAAACGTCGCTTTCCGATCCCTTAAATTGACCGGACATTATACTTGTAACGCACTAGACCATGATGATGTGTGTACGCGAATTGACAGTGGTGAACTATCGAGGGAATACTATCACTACAACTTGATGCATTTTAGATGAATTTGGACGTAATATTGTGCTCTATCCTAAGCCTCGGTCAAGGCCCATTGCAAAGAAAAGTAATAAGTCAATACCCACATTATAATAACAATTATAAAACTCTCGCCCACACACACAGCTATTCAAGGAGTTCACCCACCATTTAATTAGAGGTTTGAGAGATAAGTCAGGATTGTGTCCGTCTTCAGAAATGGTAATATCTACACTAGAGTGAATCTGAAAAACATAAAATTTAGATTTGTTAATGGGTACATTATGGTTAAAAAACATCGTATGAAAAACATTATACGTTTCGGAACAAATTTTAGAGGTCCCTACCGAGCATTTTAATTTTGAAAGTAATATTTATCTTTTTAAAATATTTCCTTAAAAACTTGTGTCATCAGAGAGTTATTGGAATTTGTAACATAATTGTGAAAGAGAATTCGGAATAAAATATCCCCAAATCAATAAAAATTCAAATTCAATATGGGCGTACCAGCAGGATATTCAACAGCCAGTGAGTAGTTGGCCATTTGAAAAATTCTTTTATTTGCTATAGCCTATACTTTATGTATTATGTACTGTGGCATTATACTACCAGACAATTGAACTGCATGTGGCAAACTGAACATTTTATTAATTAGGCCTTGCTCTGAATTTAGTATCCGTCCTTTCATCTTTTCTGTTTCTGTTTCCGGTTTCGGTTTCGGATCTCATTGTTATTTTGAAGTGTTAGCATGGTACGAGTGAACAATCCTTTTATTCTAGTCTTTTGTTGACTACAGAAAAGTTGAACGAAGATAACTTCTGTTTCAGTTTCGGGAGTTATGTTAATTTCTGACATGAAAAACGTGAGATGAGAGGGTTGATGCTAATCTAGACAAAAGAAGTGTCTAAATTTTACGGTCGTATATTCGCGATAAATTGTACGGGTTCAATTGACTTGCGTTGGGTGTATAGGTACTCCAGCCTAAGCGGTAGTAGATTGTGAAAAAAGCCCAGCGTAGAAATATACATTAACATGATTAATTTAAATTAATCAATAATAATCAGTGTTGCCAAGAATTACGTATACTTGTTCGTGCAATCGCGGTCATTATTATGATTATGTAGCGATTAAACGGGGAATTATTTTCGTCCCAAATACACCTTAAAACTGGGTAATATGCAACACCAGAGAAGTGCGTTGAAGTGAAACTAATAGGATTTCTTTAATTGGAATTGGTAATCTGATAATTGCTTCAGGCAAAATTGCCAGACTCAAATCTATTTTAAATGTATATTATTTGAGAGAGTGGGGATGATGAGACGAGGAGATGATCTGGTTGAGGGAGGGAGGGAGGGGGAGGGAGGGAGGGAGGAGAGGAGAGGAGGGAGGGAGGGAGGGGAGGAGAGGAGGAGAGGAGAGGAGAGGAGAGGAGAGGAGAGGAGAGGAGGGGGAGATCGAGAGAAGAGAGGGGCGAGCAGAGCAGGGAGGAGTTTATTCCGTATATTTTGATTTTTCCACGATGTTGTATCAAAGGAAATACAACATCCAATATAATTCAGATATCCACATAATTCAAAAGATGGCACAGATTAGAGTTGGGGGAGGGGGAGAGACAGACAGACTAGAAAGAGAAGAAAGCGAGAGGAGAAGAGGCAGGGGTCCTTTTTTTAATGTCATAGTAATATGGACCATAATGACACCAAATTTGCGTTCGGATCTGATGTAGGCCTATCCTGAGTAAGATTGCCCACTTGAGACGCCGGTGTTGCATATAATTGACTTATCCAACCTTTATTGACAGACATAAGTGTGATTGACAGCACCTATTATTACCTCTTCAAATGAGAAGCATGATGCCCCAAACGTAACAATGAAGTCAACTTACACACCATCCTACTTAATCCCTTGCGTTTTCGTTTCTGAACAATAGAGCTCCCGAAACAGAAAAGATGAAACGAGGGTATGTATCTGCATTACATAATATTGAAATAATCCATTGAAATATTGAATTGAATGCATATTCAAAAAGGTACTTACAATCAGTGAATCAAAACACTTCAAATAGTTAGAATCAGATCAATTCAATATTAGACCTACATAATGTGTTTACTTCTCTGTGGCAGACTTATTTAATAATATGAAATGGTTTCAGGTGTGCAAGCCTTTGTTAGTGATGAACTGAATATTTATAGTAATGAATAATTCAAACAAGTAACAGGAAATTATAAAAGCAGGTGTGTTTAAAAGCTGCACTCCCTCAACATGCTCAACTAGGATTTTCAGTTTTGTGAGTTTTTGACGAATCTTTAACTTTATTCTTACAGATAGCCATAACTTGTCATGTCAAAAATATGTGACAGTCTTTTGGCATCCATCAATTTGACTTTTTGAAAGTCAAAACAAAGAGAAAAAGATTCACTTCAAAAATCACATTGACTTCACACACAAAATTTCAAAGTCTGGTAGGGACCTCTACTAAATTTTTTCAAAACGTATAGTTGTTTTCATGCGATGTTTTATAACCAATATGTACCAAATGAGAGGGTAGCTTGTGCGTGGTGCATCCCGGGGGTGCATCGACAATCGTTATTACCACTTGTACTCTTTCTGCCAAATAAACTGTCGTAATTGATTGTTCAACAATTTATAAACATGTACGCAAATCAGGTTTCAATCCTATTAAATTGTAAACTGACACTATCATATCATACCCTTAAGTAGATAAAACAAGACTAGTTGTTACACCACATTTCGCCATACTGCATTTTAGAAGCGCTTGCTGTTAGAATAAGAAAAATTTTAATTGAAATTATTGCACAGGTCACGGCGACCCTGTGACCTTTCCGGAAAAAGCCGAGTGGCAAGTTTTTCAAATAAATATTTTCTGTGTAAAAACTGTACATCTGTACATAACAACTTGCGTCACAATTGATCTAGTATAGAAGGTAGAGAATTTATGTCAATCTTATATACGCCATTGTTTTGGAATTAAGTGAAAATTAATTCTGTAAAAACTGTATTTTTTTATGTAATTTTCACATTAGACCCGACAAAAGATTACCGTTTTGTTGTTATGATAATCTAATCTTTTGATTTCGTAAATAAAATTAGGGGTCTAATGTGGATTTAGGATGCAAACTGGAACAATCCAATGCCTTGTCAAAAGCATTTGCTTCAAAATGGAGTTTATGTATTGTGTATGTAGGCCTATTCATAGGACCCTCGTATTAATTGTCTCTATGCGCTTGAGAATTCAACAATATAAATAATGGTAGCTTTATTTAAATACACATTAATGTTTTAAGTAGATACAATTCTAAAATATGATGTAGTAATGAAGTTGCGATTTATTTAATATATATGTTTAAATTTTCACGATGACACTATCAAGTCCTTCGTGGTCGAGCGGTCTAAGGCGCTGGTCATATGGTAGGCTATACGTGATAGCGGCGCAGTGCAGCGTGGGTTCGAGCCCCTCTGCCTAATTAAATTTCCTTCTTTTTTAAATTTCATATTATGTTTGGGAAATGTGGCTGGGAGAATGTATGTATGGCGAAGAGTGGTGTGACTAGTTGTAAGAATAAAAATTTTAATACCGTTTATGGTACTGATGCAGAACTATGAGTTATTATGATTATACTTAAGGGTAGACGAGGTATTGTTGGTCGAAGCGACGATTTTATGACCCCGTTTGCACCCCCCCAAACAAGCATCAGTCTTTTGGAATAAAAATAAACACACTATCTGTAGTCATGTTGTGTTGTGATTCCTTACATTTTGGTCATCAAAAATATTTTATGACACCCCCTATTTTTCTTTCGGTATATTTGGGACCCCCTAAACACATTATGTAATATTGAATTGATCTGATTCTAGCCATTTGAAGTGTTTTGATTCACTGATGTAAGTACCTTTTTGAATATGCATTCAATTCAATATTTCAATGGATTATTTCAATATTATGTAATGCAGATACATACTAAATTCAGAGCAAGGCCTAATTAATAAAATGTTCAGTTTGCCACATGCAGTTCAATTGTCTGGTAGTATAATGCCACAGTACACAATACATAAAGTATATATATAGCAAACAAAAGAATTTTTCAAATGGCCAACTACTCACTGGCTGTTGAATATACTGCTGCTAGGCCCATATCGCCCTTATTTATTACAAATTTGAATGTTTATTGATTTGGGGATATTTTATTCCGAATTTTCTTTCACAATTTTGTTACAAATTCCAATAACTCTCTGATGACACAAGTTTTTAAGGAAATATTTTTAAAAGATACATATTACTTTCTAGTACTTTGTTGAAAATACTTAAAATCACCGTTGCAAAATTAAAATGCTCGGTAGGGACCTCTAAAATTTGTTCGAAACGTATATTGTTTTTCATGCGATGTTTTTTAACCATAATGTACCCATTAACAAATATAAATTTTATGTTTTTTCAGATTCACCCTAGTGTAGATATTACCATTTTTGAAGACGGAAACCATCCTGACATATCTCTCAAACCTCTAATTAAATGGTGGATGAACTCCTTGAATAGTTGTGTGTGTGGTCGACAGTTTTGTTATTATAATGATAATTTGGGTATCATTGACTTATTACTTTTCTTTGCCATGGGCCTTGACCGAGGCTTAGGATAGAGCACAATATTACGTCCAAATTCATCTAAAATGCATCAAGTTGTAGTGATAGTATTCCCTCGATAGTTCACCACTGCCAATTCGCGTACACACATAATCATCATGGTCTAGTGCGTTACAAGTATAATGTCCGGTCAAGTTAAGGGATCGGAAAGCGACGTTTGCACAGTATTTTCGTCGTTGTACCCGAGTGCACATCAGACACACGTGAAATATACTTGCAAGTAAGTGTGTTTTTCTATCCACATTTAAAAATGTAATTTAAAATTGGTTATTTGAAACAAGCTGAGACTAACTTTTGAGATCCGAGCCCCTGAATAGCGTCATTCCGAATCTCAGCCGACACAGTTTAATGGAACTTACGAAATTCAGACTCGGTTTGCCAAGTATCTAGAGTGCCTACACAAGTGAAATATAAGGCAGTTGAATCCAAGTGCTGAAAGGACCTACGCACCCTGGGTTTTACATCCATCACTATTATGTAATTCACCAGTATTGCATTGTGGTATTATTTGAATATCATACACATACTACAGTTACTGTTCATTTTCCTATACACAATACACAGTGCTCTCACCATTGAGGTGTGACCTCTACAAACAGTAGTGTATGTTACAGGTATAGGTCATTTCCTAGTTAACGTCACTGTGTGAAAAATAGAAGGAAATATAGTTTTGTAACATGTCCTAAATTTTTAGCTAGTTTAGATATTTGGAAATATTCGCACTTTGGTGTTTTAGTAAGTAGGGCACGGCATGAACTACAAAATTCCCTGTGCAATTCAAATCGAATGCAACTTTTAGTGACTATCACTCACTTGTAGACCGCTCTCTTCCGAAGGGCATTAAAGCTACTAAACCGCTTGACGGATATTTTTTGGTACTTGCTGTCAATCAAGAATAATGTATACATTACATCATAGGCTAAACTGAGTATGTGGGGCATCTGCAAATGTTTGTACCTCCCTGATATGTAAATGACAGATAACAGCAAAAACAGCTCCCATTTCTGTCCATAACTGTGGTCAGTGCAGCGAGTTAGGGGATTTCAAGTGGGTGATTATTGATTGGCAAGTACCATATTTGGGCATATACGTGCAGTCCACCATTCAATGTGGATGATAGACTAGACTTTATCGATCAATTTTGCTGGAGTAATTTCCTGTTAACCAGGTTTAAGTACTGCAAAGGTCGAATCATGTTTGCTGTGCAGTATAACTGCACTATGATGGACTACCAATACGTATACTAAATTGTTTGTTCTTTCATTATCAATCTCTGATGGAAGCGGGCGACATCCTGCTGCACAATATACACGGTTGTTTGATATTAATTTTTCTAACAAAACATTTTATTATAATGTTCAATTCTAGACCTGAATAATACCATACTAACAGCTATTACACTAATAAACTGTATATACACATTATATTTTGTAGCAATTTTTAACATAAATTTTTGTTTCTATCTCAAATTATTCATTTTTTCTGCTTTTTTGTTAATTTTTATTCTATAAACTGTGCAAATTGAGGGCGCTATTTACATATATTTTAAATTTAAATTTAAATTAGCCAATTAAGGTTATTAATTATTCAATAATATATTGATCTAGATAATGAAAATCTTTTTCATTTTTAGGTTGCTTCGACCAACAATACCTCGTCTACCCTTAATATGAGTTATACCTGACATTTTATGATAAAATCTTTTTTAGAACGTTACGTTGTCATTCGTTAGTCTTTTTATTTATCTTTTTCTTATTATATAAGTGTCTACCCCTTGTAAAGATGCAAGCAAGATTTAAGATAAATAGCGCCACCATTGTTCAACTTTTCTTAAAAATGACTCCGCTTATTTTTCAACCTTGTGTCTTATACTGATCAGACAATGATTATATCTATCCGTGTTAGTACAATATAAACAAAGGTTTCCTTGGCGTACCGGACAATAGCTAATATAAAACACGGGAGGCAAAATTGCAAACTCTAAAAAAACAAAATACTGTTTGCGCGTGTTATTTTCATCTTTATACCAATTTAGCGATGATTATCTCTGTCTTAATTATAAAGAGGTGAATACCTCAAGTTTGAGACAGGTTTGTGTCGATATTGTAAGCGTGTGAGCTAGGGGCAAATCCCCTTCTCTCTGCTCAAATTTCCGAGCGTCTGTTTTGTGTGAATCCTTTATGTGTTTGAAATGACCCCGAAAGGTTATTTATAGCTGTTTATATATTATGTTTTGAGACGAGGGTACGATATCTATTTTGCAGTTAATGAAGGTTGAAATGGAATGTGTGTTTAGAATATCATTGGGTGATACGAGAGCGGGATCTGCAATAAAACGCATCATTGCTATCTCCTGAGATAACATCCCAATTAGAAAGTATATGGTCGAATCCAACCAAAAGCGTCCACGGGCCAAAAATAAAAGTCCGAAATAAAAATGTCTCCACAATTTTTTCCTTTTGCCCATTGATTGATGACATATTGGCCTTATAGGAACCAAAAGTGCCATTACTAATCTTGAAAAATAAATCCAGGACGTGTGATAGTAAATGTGATATGAAAACCCAATGTTACCTACGAATACCACTAGGATGCTTTCACTATCGCAATACTAATCAACCAAAAACAAATGGAATATTCCCATTAACGCTTTTTTCGTGTAATGTAGACCACAGGGTGTCAGGAAAATGCTAACTCAACCAGAAAATATTTGTTTTTATTTTTATAACGCGATCAATATGATCTTAGTCAATTTATGCTAGTTTATTTTTGAAAATGAAGTTTAGGTCAGTTTCTGTATTTTATTTATCAAATGAGTATGAATCAATTTACACATTGTATAAGAACGAGTATGATATATGTTTTCAAGAATATTAGGAATTATACGCATACACCTAACGCTTTATACAATGAAAAGGTGAAGAAACCCGTGTATTCGTAGGTAACATGAGCAATTTAACAATATCTATATTGAGTTTATAGGTTTAAATTTTGCTATTATGGTAATGAATTAATAAAATGGTAGTTTTTAGATCCCTTTCAGATGGTACGTCCAAATGAATACATGCTATTACCTTAGATCAAAAATTTTTTGATGCTTTTAGCAAGATTTTGACCACTTCATTTTGATATACAAGTAGTTAATCAGCAATTTTACATAATAAATAATTGTTGAATGAATCCGTATGTGGGTAATAATAGTGTCCTGGGGTACCGCTTAAAGTTTTTGACAATTAATTTCCATTGGTATGGACACTTCATTACACATGTCATGTATTATGCTGTATTCGTAAGTAACATTTCAGTATTTGCAGGTAAGAATTAGACTTTTGGTGGATATCGCAATCAAAACTTCATTTTATAAAGCACTTTGAATATATTATTTTCTTTATTTGCGTTTATTGACACTTTAGACCCTATCATGTATTAATAATGTCGGTTCACAACGGTTGAAAGAGGATTGAAGTAAGAAACAAAGGCACTAAAGTGACTTTAATTTGCTTAATTGCACACAAATCGCTTAAAACCGTTATTGCAGACTTAATGAAGTCCATCTTGGAGTCAGTTACGTCTTGTGGCCTTTCGTTTGAGGGCAACTACAATTAGCTTTATACCAGGGTCCATCAATGTGTTGTCTAGATCATGAGACAATGAGAACAGTCGTTTTTTCCATGGTATTCGTAGGTAACCTTAGCGAAAATGTCAAAAGTTACCTTCGAATAAATCAATTTGGACACAAATTACTAAGAAACCAGAAGGTCGGTAAACATTTAAAATGAAGCACACATGACAGTTGACAAATCCAAGTATTTATCCCTTCTAATCTTCTTTGAATCTGATTTTTCTTTCAAATGAGCAGACCGTCGTCTATTTCAGTACATATTTTCACCAATTAAGCCGTATTCAGTTTTGCATGGTGGGCATGTATGTGAATTCGCAACTTTCATTGACATATGATTTGATAGCAAACATACAGGCCTTCGTTATGTACCAATATGGGCATTGGCATGAATGGCGGTGTTTCACAATACTGTCATGATGTCAAAGTGTATTCGTAGGTAACATTCGGTTACCGAAATTTACCTACGAATACTTGCTTTTATTGTTGACATCTCAGAAATATTTAAACGCAGGTTATTGAAACTTGGTAGAAATAAAGAGTGTATTACCCTGCACCTATTGCTTAACTATTGTTTACTATTCTCTCACTTTGTGGAAATGGCACAGCTTTTAACATGTATTCGGAGGTAATGCATATTTTTTACCAAAACTACCTTTGTGCCATTTAGAACTTCTGGCAGCTAAACACAATAATAAAGATGTCCGAATGCAATGCATTTCAGTATTGGACATATCAAAGCTTGTATCAATTGCGCATTTATTAGTGATTTCCATTTTTTAAAGATATATCTAGTGCTATGAAAAATTGTATTCGTAGGTAATGTAAAAAAATACCACTCAAAATATTATCACAAAAAATTCATAATTATGTACAAAGATGTGAAAAATTGCACAGGCAATCTTTGAATACACACCTTTCAGGAAATCAATTTAGATTCAATCCAATGACTTCTTTTCATAACTGATTTAGATGTTTTTAAAAATACCTTAAGAAATATTTTGAAACAATGGGTAAAAATAGCATGTTTTGGGGTCTCTGTGTCTAAGTTCTTCACAGAAGGGGGTCTTATTATATATGGCGCGAAGCGTATGATCAAGGCAAATAAACACAATACAAAAACGAATGCCAATTGATTAATACTTTTAAGTTATGGCCCTGAACATGCCGTGTACACTTTTCGTTGGATTCGATTATATGCACGGCACTCACTATGAGACAGAAATCCGTGATTGTTTGAAAAATCTGTGATAACACAGATTTTCCACGGATTTTTCAACCAGTCACAGATTTTGTCACTAGTGACTCGAGTCCGCATCCGGGAAATGATAGCGTTGGTCGTGTTTCTGGTAAGTGCGTGCAGGGCTCTTATGGCGCGGCGCCGTGTGCGTGTAGGGCAATCATGACGCGATACTGTCCGCGCGAACAGGAAGACATCACATCGAAAAGCATCACAGAAATGCGTTTTAATACGGATCTCACATCACGTATAGACTTCCCATTTATATGTAATAAAGGTGTCACACCTGTTTTCGTTAATAATGTATTGCCAATGGTAAGGTTAAAACTGACGGGGATGAGTTAAAGCTGAGTTTACACTAAACCATCGACTAAGTCAATCGACTGTGTTTTTACCAATTACATGTGGGGAATGTGCACTCTATTATGAAACATTATTAAATTTAACATCTAAATTATTCGTGCAAGATATATTAAAGTACACATTTTTGAAAGGTAATTCAATTAGTCCAGATATCTAAATATAAACACAGATTTACACCAATTTTGGAGAGAATCATTTATTTCGTAAATAATTTGAAAAATAAGGCCAATATCCTAAATATGAAAAAAAAAAACCGTTTCTGAAACACATAAAACATACAAACCAATTGTGAATCTTTGTGTTTCGAGGACAATGCTTTGTGTGGGCGTAAGGTGTGGGGGTGTGCGATTTCTCCAAAATTGGTGGTTTTACACCAAATCTGTATTTATATTCATATTCCTTGATTAATTTCCATTGTATTGTTTAATACTGCATCTTTAAAAGAAATGGCGATAAGTAAATGAAAGTATACAATTGACCTTGACCTATTTTGCTGTGTTACCAAGGTAACGAAACATACACAATTGTGCAATCGCTATCCTTATTTGAATTTTTTTATCAAAATGATAATTTTGACACCTCTTTTAGCAAAATAGGAGCACTTTGATGTTTTTGACCCCTGTAGAGCCAAAACATGACCTATTACTCAAGAACGGCACGTCCTAGATAGGTCAAACTATGCATTTTCTGAATCCTTGTGACTAGACATGCTAGACGAATACATTTCAATGACTTTTAACACAATTTGAACAAGTTTGATATTTGACCCTTGTACAGTTCGATGACCTTTTCCCGCCAAAAGTTACTCCGGTTCAATTGCTATCAAGCAACATATGGTTAAAGTACAGCTTTGCCCCTCCCCCAAGTTATGTCCAATACTGGGCGGACAAGCCTGGTGAGGTGAGGTGAGGTGAGGCTTGATGTATTATTCATACACAGAAGTGTAGATTTTGCACAGACAGATGAAATACAAACAATCTATGTTTTTTTTTTTTTTAATGTTTATTTTGTCACAATGTTTGTTTCACGAGACACAAAGTCTCCTTGTCTAGCTTCTAATCCAACTTATGCGATCTTTGGTAAGAGAAACAATTTGCTTGGCTGCAGCATCCCTTCAGTATCTCCTAGGAGGTGCTGAACATACTGCAAGTACCGTGTATGCGGTCGTCCTGGTTCCTTCTCCCCATGTGGTGGAATGCAGAGGGCATATTTTAACCGGTTCGTCGTCTGCCAGACGAACTGCATAATGGGCCAAACATTTGAGCTAGCTTGACCATGTTTTGACCATGTTTATGATGACCATGAAGCTGCATGTTCCGAAGACATTACTCTAGTTCTTAATATATGTAATGAAAACCCATGAAACGCACACATAGAGACGGTAAAACAAGTTGTCTCAATCGTTATGTTTATGTTGATTGGCAGAAATGGGCTTCTCCGAAGGCGTTCCAGTTTTCAGAGAGCTGCCCAGGCCAGACACGAGCTAATTACGTCGAGAGCAAGAATAAAAAGGGCATTCATGCACGAGATGCAAATCTCTACCATTACAAACGAGTTGCCCAGGCCATTTTCCCATCACATAACTCTGTATGCAACCTATTATAACAAGTTTACTTCAAACATTGATATTATAAACAGACGATAAATTAATATGCTACTTGCACGAAGTACAAACAGTAAACGAATGTAAATAATTATTAATTTGATATATTTATATAATACATTTGCTATTTGCACACAGCTTAAGTACAGGTTTTTTAATAAAGTACAAGCTAAATTTATATTAATATTTGATTTTGAGCTAGCTAGTTATTGCGACTTTTAAAATACGCTTTTCATTTACATGTTAAAGACACTTCGTTAGCATTTGCCCCAAGACATTTGCGCTGAAATCTGAGCGTTTTGTTATTTTTGACTCAAGTGTGGCAAAATGAACATGACCACCCCAGCTTGACATTTTCTTTTATTATAACTCAGTAATTGTCAAACTATACTTTTTCTGAATCCTTGAGACGAGCACAATACTTTGGTGAGGTTAAGTCAAATTTGAACAAGATTGAAACATGACCCAGGTGTAGAACCTTACTAAACCCTTATATCTGTATAATGTAGTTTCGAACCACTTTTTAATTGAGAACCTGTCAAATTTGGTAATAGTCATGCAACCTTAATGCTTCAAAAATTAGTGCAAACTACGCCCTCTTAGATCCCCCACTATATCAAATACAAAATTGCATTCTGGGCAAAAATAGTCAAAATGGAAACATTTTTGCACGTTTCACGCCAAAATGTCCCAGTAAAATCGGCACAAAAATATACTCATCCAGTCTAACTTTTAATGTTTACGCCACCAACGTGTTCAATTGTGGGTTGCGAGGCTGTATGGGAATATGCTAATTACGAAATCTCAAAATGGCCAAATACGCCGGGAGGGGCTCCACATAGCCCTTTGTCCAAGGGCTCCATACGCTCTACGCCCCTATAAAACAGTGGTATATCGGGCACCGTAATATGTGATGCGATCAAGCAAAATCAGTCGGAACTCAGCAATAATAAATTTTCAGTTTCTTATAGGATAGTAAAAAGGATTTTATAATACAAAGCTGGATTTTGCAGAAATCCCCATTGAAATTGAACAACCAGTTTCAAAGATATAAGCAATTAAAGCGCTTCCAAAACAGTAGGAAACAAAAGGAAATATTACCTTTGTTTGGCTATATATCAAAATCAATATTTCCGAGTTCCGACTGATTTTGCTTGATCGCATCACATATATAGCATGCAATTTTGCGTAACTCTGAAATTCAATGAACGAATCAAGTTAAATTTTGGGAACACGTTTTTTTTGTGGATTAAAAGAGGTGATCATTCGAAGATTTAGATTTAAAGCAAAATATCCCCTCAAAAAACTTAAGATCAATATAGTCTCTAGTTTGAATATATGGGTAAATTTACAGAGCATAACAGATCTCCACACAAGAGCATCACAGCAAGTGTCTACACGGATCTCGGATCCGCACCAGTAAATATTCGCGTATTGAGAGCGTTTCTCGTTTCTCATTTTTTGTGGGACCTGAGAGCACAACAGACATATCGAATTGGATTTTGAAATGATATCAAATAATTTTTTTTAAGTTCGCGATACAATACAAATTTTATGGCAAATTTGATATTTCAAAATCTGATATGGGGTATTCTCTCGATTTATCACAATTTGTTAGTCAACGATGGATATTTCAAAATCACTTTAAAACTCAAAATCAGATTTATTCGACTATTGTGAATGTCTTCTTTAAAACAAATCCAACAGAGATTGTAAGATATGTGTAATGCATAGTTATGCTGCTAGAGTGGTAATGCCCTGTTGCTATTCAAGATATTAATACTTGGATTATTCGACAAGTGCCGACTTAGATTACAACCATGAATAAGAAGAGTACATGCTACTTATAAATCGAAGGGATTTATTTGTTAAGGATTCTTATGTCTAATTAAAACGGTGTGCAACCACTTGACTTAATAAACGATCAAAATTACGTGCTAGTATAATAACGAGCCGGAAATCTTCATTTTTCTATGGCTACTTGAAAAAACCTGGGAACATGACCAAAGCTTCTCCCGACGCAAATCCTTGAGACGGTGTTCAAAGAATTCAGGGACATGACATTTTGAGAACTTACGTGCAAAACGGCACGCATACTTATTATCACTATTAATAGGGCCTACTCATACACGTACACATAAATTCCAGTCAGTTCATTGCTTTATTTTCACCCAATATTTTCACCATCATGCAACCACACCGTTGCAAGTTTCATTTAAGCGTCTGGTATATAATCTGTCGTCCGTTTCTCGTAACGGCTTATGTGATATTTTCGACATTTTTGACAATTTGGTAAAATAAGTAGGTAGACAATATTCTTGAAAATATTTTCTGAAATTGGAAAATAGTGAAGTAGTAAGATAATTAATTAAATTAATATGGTCTCGAATGTGCTTTTTGTTAAATTGTCTGTTATCATACCGGCGTATGTGCTAAACGCAATTCATTGGTTGTCATAGTTTTGTATCTTACCGATAGCAAACAACATCCGAACAAGTGAATAATTATTGACTAAAAAGTATGTCTTCTTATAAATGGGAATGATTTTCTTTCGCTAAGTAGATTTTAAAAGTATAGAAACAATACAGTTCGTCCGCGAAATAGGCGACTTTCTCTAAATACGTTTTTTTTGTGAGATATGCCGTTATGTGAAAATGACGACGAGCCATTTACCTCCATATCGAAAACATGCCCCGAGCAATACCTTATAATTTAATAGGACCTTCACGATGTTCACACCGTTACTGGCTAAATGCAGCATGAACGTGCAGGAAGAATACATATTTAGCTCCGTTGATTTATCGAGAATGACATTGACCGTATTTTCCGGAAGAACAAACCCTAACCCTTAAACCAAACCCTAACCCTAGCCATAAACCTAACCCGTTCCGGCAAATACGGTTACCTCTCTACTGAATCTTTGTCCAACTCTTAGACTCGTCGATTAGGGTATGGCATAACATATTCAAGCTTGCGTCTAAGGATACACTGTTCGCCGTAGGATTATTACCATAGTAATAGATTTTTGTTGTTGTTGAATATATCGCCATGCACTAGCCGGTTGCACCCATCACATGTGTATGTCTGTAATGATAGATTGAATACACTTGTGCTTTTTTCAAAGATACTAATCTTGCAGATGCAAGTGATCAGCATGTCATGAATAATCTTTGCCGGGCATCTATGGTTCAATGCAGAGGTACCGCGTGAGCAAAGTAGTGCAGTGCGATATATTCAAAAAATATTTAAACCTATTGCTATGTTACTGTCTGTCCAATTAAATTTGAAAAAATATCCACTTTCAAAGAAAGTCATGAAAGAAAAGTGTTAACAAAGCATTGAGTGATAGTTTACCTGAAATTCTTTTGAAATTGGAAGGTCTTTCTCAACACTTTAAAATTAATCCGGTAGAAGTTGGGTACCATTATTTTGGAAGGTCTCATTACACGGATTTGTAGGTATGGTGATTTTGAATATTCAAAATGGATGAATAGTAAATTAATACTCCTCACCAAAAACATTTGTTCAATATATTTCAGTTCATAATTCATGTATTAACTCAGTGATCCCAGCTGTCCCTCAGCCAATTACAACAATTCGGCGAGGTATTTGAGTCTTCTTCTGTGCATGCTTGTGGCTTGGCCCAATTCTATAATAAATACAAATTGTATGCCCTATGAATGCTCTGATGTTATTGGTGAGGAGTATAATCCACAATACACTCCATACGCATAGTAACTTACCCTATCATTTGTTATAATGCCCCAACTGTGACATCTTTTGAGTTATTGTGAATTAGTAAAAGCATCTATTATTATATTGCATCGATGATAAGGAAAAGGAAAAAAGGGTGTAAACTGATGATTACAATGTTCAAACACCCCTTACTGTAAATAGATTATCCCATCAAAATGTTCAAGTCATTAGGAATATATTCGCCTGGACCCAGATATCTTGCTGTAAATTGGTCAAAATTGAATAAAAGTAGACAAGGAAAAGTATTTTTTCATCGCTTTTACATTTCTGTTATGTCTGACATTGTTTAGCAACTTTTCTTTCATGACCACTTGCCAAAGTGAAAACTTTTCGATATAAATCATAAAAACCGGGTCTCTAAGTTAATTGGACAGGTAGTTAATCCTGTTACATCATCACTTCTACGGCGAATAATTCTCTGTAAATGATACGTCGGTTATCAACATGTTATAGAGCCTGTCCTGTGATTGGCACCTGCAAGAGTATCTCTTTGATAGCGGATGATGCACAGCCATTCAGCAAGTGGCTTCTGACTGACATTGATAGGCTTGATTGGGCACTGTTAAGCATCAAAGTTTACGCCCAGGTCACTACATAATCCTACAGAAGCACAGTAGTTTGACAATGGAATGAAAGACCCGTTATTGATTAGGTGCTGATTTTAAAAGCACCGCTCCTCTGTGTGTATGAGAGTGACGATGACCGTATTTGAAGGAAGGCATAACCCTAACCTTAGCCCTATCCCTATCCCTATCCCTATCCCTAACCCTAGCCCTAACCCTAACCCTAACCCGTTCCGGCAAATACAGTCACCTACTGGTATAGCAGAAAATTATAACAAGCGTGACCGTTCTTGTCACCATTTTGCCATTTTTATTTTCACAGACGACTTGACCTTTTGAGGCCATCTAATATACTTTCTTGCCAGTCGTTCTTCTTACCCTAACTACAGTTCGCCCTTTGAAAAGTGAACTTCGATGTGTGCGGGATAAAAATTCTTGCCACTAGCTGTGATCGGTTTTAGTGACGGTTCCCGGTTTTTTCTTCTGATCGTGTGTATATGAGCGGTGTCTGAAAACCGGAGGCGTAATGACACGGCGAACTACCTTAACTGCCTTGGATTTAGGAAGATAATGTAATACGTCACACCCTCCAAATTCATGATGGCATAATGGGGACGTACATAATATCCATATAAATCTAACCAATAGGATCAGTACATTGACAACTTGACTGATGGATCCAATTTTCAAGTAATCCCATGAGTATAATCTAGGATTTACTTATTTTCTATATTAGTATCTTTGTGTTAATAAAAGTGTAAAATGATGTACATAAAGGTATTGAGTGTCTATTTTCTCATAAAAACTAGAATTATTGCCACTGGTACCTGATACATAGATAAACGACAAACACGTACCATTCTAACTTAAATTGACACCTTTTGTCATCTACAGACTTGTCATATGGAATACTTTTTCGCAAAATTCCAAGACTGGTAGAGGTCTGCATAAACGGCACGGGCTAAATATTAATTGGGGTTTGTCGGGATATGGTGTGAAATAATTGTTTGACAGAAAATGTGCTTTCCATTAGTTTATATTATGGCGCTCATAATGTAATGAATTAGCCTAAAATGGCGGTTTTAAGGAGACTGAATTTGATTTTTGTGGGGGTAAAATTTCTGAATTTTAGCAAAATTATTTTGATATTATCAAATTTACTGAACCAAAATACCAATAAGTGTTCCTCAGAACTGAAATGCACCTGTGATCTACCAGTTTTGAAAGTGGGAGGAGCTTTAAAAATATGGCTCTGAAAAGTGGTACGCACTCAGAAAATTTGAATGGTCCCCTGGGGCCAATTTTTATAAACTTACTGTACACAAAGAAACAGTGTGAGTTCATTTGACAACAAGGAATCCGCACACAGTTGTTTTTGTACCGTAAGTTTATAACATTTGACCCCATGGGGTCATTCAAACATTCTGAGTACGTATAGCTTTTAAGAGCCCCATTTTATGCTCCTCCCCTGTTCAAAAACTTGGTACATTGTAAGTGTATTTCAGCTGTGATGAATGCCAGTTGCTGACGATGTTTAAGAAATATCACCTCAAACCCCTATAAATTTTATAATAACAGAACCATGTTTCATAAAGTCCGTAATTGTGTCCCCTACAAAGCTCAAATTCAGCTTCCCTAAATCCGCCATTTAGACAAATTTGCCACATTATGAGCACCATAATATAAACATATGGAAAGCACATGTACTATCAAACAATTATTTTACACCATCTCCCGACACACCATAATTAATAATAATTATTGGCCCGTGCGGTCTATGCAGATTCCGTCCAGGCCAGTCTTGGAATTTTGCGAAAAATATTCCATATTAAATGTCAAGTCTGTATTTCCTCATAAAAAAACTAGTATTGCTAGTGTTACATGATGTATAGATACCATTCTAACTTAAAGAGACACAAGTTTGATAACCGTAATCCTACCTAGTCATATGAAGGGGGTGTTGGGGTTACCAACCACATAAGTTTTTTCATCCGGCATAAACAAACGCGCGTGTTTACGCCCAAATGAGTTAACGTGGCTGCTCAATATCTGGACGGTGTTTCTTTTGAGGAACTGAACTTTTTAAAAATATATCTACGTACTTTGTAATGTATTTTTATAAATACAAGCAAAGAAAATTTGTGTACAACAACTGCATTTTTGGATGGATTCTATTTCACTCGTTTAAACAATTTAAATGGAAAGAAACGCTTTGTTGAACAGTGGTGCACACACTCGAAACAACGCATTGTTTCACATGGTTATGCAATTTGTTATCTCGCATAACTAAATTATCCTTCTATCAATTACTTAATTTAAAAAAAAAGCGCAGTGACTTATAGTGTGCTACCCACAGGCACTATGCATAAACATTGATCCACAAGCCTCAGCACACTTTAAATGGTGTCGCTGATCACTACGGCCCCACATCATTCCATAAACCATTAAACAACAATTCAGGGACTTTGCTGCTTCAAGAGCGCACACCATAGACACAAACAACCTTCGCAATCAGGATCAGCTCCACGAGTTTCGTACGGGTTACAACTAGACAAATTAGCTGTATGTTCCTTGTCCAGGGGAATTTCAAACTAACTCAATTTTTCCACGAGAGCGTAGTACTAGGCACCGCCAGGGTTCGAACCCGCGACCTCTCGTACCATAGTCGAACGCCTAGAACGCCTTCACGATTGAGCTCATTAATCTCACAGTGCTTTTTTCATGTCATTTCATCCGATTTTAATATCAAGCTAAGAATGTATTCCTATTTGTTCAAACTTCCCAAGGGTCGGTGGAGAGGTGTCGCATTCTCATGTGAGATTCAAAATGTGGCCACTTTCAACTTAAATGGCTATTATTTCCAAGTTCACCTGTAGGTAAGCAATCAAGCTCGTCGTAAAAAGCAAGATCGGCTCCAAGAAAGCTTTTCCCATTTTTAATTTTCTGGTCTATTTCCGATTCTATGTAGGCATGAGTTTGTGCAGATTGGCGTGTGTGAATTTTAAAAAGTTCATTTTGTTGCCATATGGCAAATATCTAAACAAAATTAGGCCAATATCAAAAAGTACCGGGGTGATGCCCGCCATAAATTTCTACAGTAAAATCCGCGATTTTCATTTTTAACTTGTATAGTTATTTGCAAGAGATTGTATTTGGTGGTTAGGTTGAAATAGTCATTTCAATAGGTTGAGGGCATAGTACTTGGCCCCTCAATAGGTTATCTCATGCCAACCTGGTGTTGATTCGCGCTATAAACAATCTTAATCGACCAAAATCCCACCCGAGACTGAAACCGGCTTTAAAATATTAAAAGATTTATTTATGGTTCTGAACCATTCATGCTTCTGAAGAAGCAAACTTGACACACACTATTTATATTACAACTGCTCATCGGAAGTGTTGCTGAGATTGAAACCAAACCTGAAGTGATCTACTCACACACTCTCACACCAACAATACAATCATAGGGTCCACAACTTATAAGTTCTCCCTTAATGCTTTTTAAAATAAATCGAAAATTATTTGACAAAATGGAAAGGTGTAAAAAGCTATGGATAGCCGTATTTGTTTTACACATATGGACCAAATTATAGCGGCATACGTCATTGCGTTCAGTCGCAATGGTTCATGATGTAAAACGAGACCGTTACAAACAGTGTTAAAAGTTGCATCTTAGTCCATATGAGTCAGCTCTCAAACAATAAAGTAGGCCAGGTCTATTCATTTGTTTATTAAAGAAAACATGAATGCTATGGACTCAGGTGCAACTTTGAAACAGTCATTTCTTGTCAATTTAAGAGACATCCCGGTAAAAAGAATTTTTATCCAAATATCAATTTTGCCTCTACTTTTGTACACAACCAGAATTGGAATTGTGGACGGGACCAGCCCGTTGTCAGTTTACTTGATGAGCTTCTGTGGATAAATAAAGGGTTTTAACTAAGAAATAAGAAATTAAAATTTCTTCTCTCTATTTTCAAATGCATTCATGCCCATGCAAGCTGCAGGTTACCTGAATGATTTACGAATCTGCTAAATAGTTGTATTGAGCTACATCTCAGATCTCGGCTTCGCTCCTCACCTTATCTCATCCGCCTTTGGGTTCCGCGCTCTTCTAGAAAGGCTGGAGATGCCTCATTTGCCATAGGTGCTCCCAAACCGAAATGGTATTTTTTCTCTCATTCTATGACATTAATGTTTGTAATTTTACCAAAATGAATCCGCACGGCTTAGGTTTTTGATTAATATTCAACCTACCTAATTGTAACTTTTAGCTTCGATGCCGCACTCTCTAGTGCGTTAAAACAGGAAAAGTTAGGTCAATCTATGTAAGGTTTTAATCATTTTGCATCTAAATCATCTAGTTTTTCCTGATACTGTCGAGTTCTGCATTATGAGAAAATTTAGCCCGAAATTAACTGCTTCTCACTGATAACTGTGTAATAGATAATTTGTGGTATTGAACCATTAGAGCTTTTCAAACCATATGTCAAGAGTTCAATTGACAGAGAAAGGCAATCTATATTTATACACGGATAGCCCGTGTATGAAGGCAGTAATTTTTACCAGCAAAAATATATCCTTTTACCAAGCATAACATCTTAAACCAAAAATGCTCAATTCAAGAAAAGTGAACAATTACCAAAAACAAATAGCTCGTTAAACGTACGCCGGTTAATGACATCCATACCATAATATTCATGAGCACTCTAATGTATTCATTAATCAGCAGTGTATTTTCTTTAAATCACAACTTAACATATTCTTTTAAAAGTTTTAAGCTTTGAATATCTAAATTAAACCCGTTGTTTCAAATCCAAATTTAATGTTGCAGTACGAACGTGCTGCATACATAAATATTTATCATCTTTTATACCAATCATTGCTAATGACAAAAGGAACTTTCTAGCATCATCTGTAAAAATAAAGACTATCTTCAGGCGGTGTCTAGGAGAGGCTTAGCGAAATAAATATTCTGTTATCTTTTTATCCCCGTATCTGTCCGCAGCTTCCTTTGTGGTTACGTTCAACGATTGAAATGTGCATTAACGTCATAGCTAACAATAATCATCAATGTGTATATGTTTCTGTGCAATTGTATTTACATTAGTGGTATGTAAAGCAGGGGTAAAAATAAAGTTGATGAAAAAGTATTCGCACACCTAAAACAACATCAATTTCTTAAAGAAACTAAAAGTAAATTACAAAATTAATAAAGTGGTCGATAGATAGAGAATTTTGTTCTACGCGTGTTGACGCCTCCGTCAGCACGATGCGACTTTATTTATCAAGCTATACGCATTTTTGACAAAAAGTAGAGTTTCAAAAGTAACTAATTTGGATATTTCGTCCTCAGGGCGACACCCGACGCATTACAGGTTCATTACAGCGTGAAAGACTAACGCGCCTGTGTTCTAAATCATCGTACTTTGAGGGAAGTCAGTGTTATTTTTTGAAAGACGTATTTTTGGTTCAAAGTTTTGGGGAAAAAAGTCGCACTTCGTGCTCAAAAAGGAATTAAAATGCGGAGAATAAAATTCTCCATCTACCAATCACTTATTTCGTATTTCCATTTTAGTGCCTTTAAGAAATTGGTTTTATCGCATGTGCCCAATATATTATAGGTTTATATATATTCTAACAATTACAGTTTCCAATAGCACGTTTCTTCTGGGGTCACCCTGTACCACAATATTATACTACTGCATATGCAGATTATGGAATAAGACCTTGGTTGTACAGGAGCATGTTGTAATCTAACGAGAAACAGTAATTGTGACCGTACACCACGAATGAGCCGTAAATGTCCTCAATTGTATTCTGAGTTACAGTGTAAAATGGGCATGAAGGTCATATTCATAGGTATTTCAATTTGGTGCTACGTGTATCTCATTAAATGAGGTACACGTAGCACCAAATTGAGGTACCTATGAATACGACATTCATGCCCATTTTACACTGTAACTCAGAATACAATTGAGGACATTTACGGCTCATTCGTGGTGTACGGTCACAATTTACTTCACCCGTCAAGATATGACATTCTATTACAATATCATTTAGTTTGGTTCGGGCAGTGACATAACCCCAAAATGAACGTTTCCGATAATACACTTCTTTCAGGGTCACGTGCAGCTCGGAGTATCTCCTCGAGGAAACCGTGCGTAATCACGTAATCAAGGAGCTCATTAAAGACCATTGGCACGTCACGCTATTTAACTTTATCAAACGTTTAATACACATGCACATGCATGTTTTCGCATTCAATCGCTAATGGTTTTTCAAGTATAACACATGCACAGAATCAGCAATGGGCCAATACTACCAATTCTCCATTACACGGTTTTCAATGGCAAAAAAAGGTATTCTTTGCTAACCCCTACTATGACATTATTTTCAATGGAGAAATAGATATTCTTTGCTAACCCCTTACTATAACTATCCTTGCATCACACTACATGCACACAATACCAGATATAGACGGTGTCGGTTTATTGCTGCAAAACGAGAAGCACACACTGTGTCATGCTATGAAAGTGTATGCAGAACTAGGATACCATGCCTACTCTAAATACAATAGGGCTGCCTACCTCAGGAATCACCGCGATAACTAGGCGGCTGCGCAACCTCAAAAAATTTGAACACAATTTTTTCATTTTTATTTAATAATTTTGTTGAACAAAAAAATCTGAGGGCTTAGTACTTGGCCCCTCAATAGGTTATCTCATGCCAACCTGGTGTTGATTCGCGCTATAAACAATCTTAATCGACCAAAATCCCACCCGAGACTGAAACCGGCTTTAAAATATTAAAAGATTTATTTATGGTTTTGAAACATTCATACTTCTGAAGAAGCAAACTTGACACACACTATTTATATTACAACTGCGCATCATAATTACACCACATTTCGCCAAAATTCATTCTAGAAACGCTTGCTGTTAGAATAAGAAAAATTTTAATGCTAAATTATTGCACATTCTAGGGAAGCGTGGTTACCGTTTTGAAATAACCGAGTGAGAGGGTTTTCAAGAAAATATTTTTCCTGTCAAAACTGAAGCATCCTCTGTATAAAAGAAAATATGAATATTAACTGCACATCATATATAACGATTCGTGATACCCAATTGTGGCACATTTGATGTCGTTTATGAGGCAGAGAATTTTATTTCAATTTTATATACGCCAAAATATTTTTAGAATAAGGATAGAAAAACGTTGAAAATTCTATGTATAAATAACATTAGACCCGGCAAAAGATTACTGTTTCGTTTTTATGGTAATCTAATCTTTTATTTCCTGAAAAAACATTTGGGGTCTAAAATGGATTTTTTATGTAATTGATAAAAACATCGAACGACATACAAGAAAAATGGTATGTTCCTCTACAGTATTTTACTGACCATGGAAATGTACTGACACCGTGCGAGCACATGTCAAAATCGATATAATGTATTGTCCATATAGACGCGCATTTATCATGTTTATTGTCGGATTAACAACAATTGAGCGCTATTAATACACATTAATGGTTTTAGGCAAATAAAATTCCAAAATATGGTACGTTTTCTGCTTTTGCTTGTCACATGGTAGGCCTATATTGAAGTTGCGATTATATCTTCAAATAAGTTTCAAATGGATTCCATCACGACAAGTGGCCGAGTGGTCTAAGGCGCTAGGCTCATAGAGCATATCCAAAGCGGTGTGGTGCGCCGTGAGTTCGAACCCCGCCTCTGCCAAACTTTAAAAGAAGTAAAATTAAAATGAAATTTTAACTTTTTTTAAATTTCATATTGGGGAAATGTGACTGGGAGAATTTATGTATGGCGTGGAGTAGTGTGCATCAGAATATAAAGTGTTGCTGAGATATAAACCAAACCTGAAGTGATCTACTCACACACTCTCACACCAACAATACAGTCATACTATAGGGTCCACAACTTATAAGTTCCCCCCTTAAGGTTAAATACAATTGATTTTCAAGGCTTGAATCCAGAGGGGCGTAAGTTAATAATGGAAACAGCCATGCAGAAAAGAATGAACTCACGCGTTCAATAGTGTATCAATCTGAACTAGGGCACGGACAAACCGCGGCTCGTGAGCTATACTATATGTTGCAGGGATAGGGAGGGGCGACCATGATAGGACCATATGGGCTGATGGGGGGGTGATTGTGGGCAGCCGTTTTCAGCAATTTTCCTTTGGATTTTCTAAATTTTCAGTTTTTAAAATTATCCTGGATGATATCTGTCGCAATGCTTCTATAGGCTATAACAGGCCTAGTAGGCATATGCATACCCTGATTATGCAATATATACAACAATAACTACAACAATAATAACAAAACCAACAACCAATATTTTGTTAATCTAATTTGTAAAAATATATTCATAGGCCGCGCCTATTTTATAGACTAGTATAGGCCTAAAATTGCTGTATTATATAATGAAAAAAAAAAACCGGGCAAAAACAATCAATCGCTGCAGTCAGAAAGAAAGAAACGAACAAGAAAAAAGAAAAAAAAGTGAGAGAAAAATAAACTAAACTAAATGGAATGGACCACATAGGGACTCAAACACGTACCAAAATTGTCCATCTCAAAACTATAGTATTATATAGCAGAGCGTAAATCCGACGCGCTAACCGATTGAGCCACTGGGGCACATGACAATGATTGATCTCAAACTGATACTTATGGAATAGTGCATAATAGGCTCTTATGATAAACAAGCTTGTTACCGCTGTCAATGTCGGAGGTATCGATGGCGAAAAACCTCGCTTTTTGCAAAAGTAGCTTAAATTTGGAGTGAAATTCAAATGGTAAAGTAAGCGACAGACATTTGAGAAATAATGTAGGCAGTTAGAAATCAAAATTACCGTTCCACAATCCAGATATCGATAATGTAACAAAACAGTGTTTTGTGGTACAAGATTCTCGAAAATTGTTCCCAAAAATGGGCTAATAAAATTTAATCGGTACTGTATTTTGTTCTTCCCCATGGCAACATTATTTCTTTGGTCGATTTGTAGTACAATACAAAAAAAAGAAAATAATCACTCGGCGTGGTTTTATACGGAGCGAACATTTGAAAAAAACTGCATGGAACGCGTTTTTGATCTTTTGAACATGGTGCGTAAAAATGATTTAAACGAAGGATTTTCAAACGGATTGTAAAAATTTGTATAAACACACAAAAACAATGTAAAGATACATCTATGCACCAACATTTGACTCACTGCGATATTTGATTGCTGAGAAAACGCGGTTTTAGAGAACAACTTTATACGTCTTTTATACGTTTTTTATACGTTTCTCTGTATAACCTTAATGCTTTTTAAAATAAATCGAAACTTATTTGCCAAAATGCAAAGGTGTAAAAAGCTATGGATAGCCGCATTTGTTTTATACATATGGACAAAATTATAGCGTCACATGTCATTGCGTTCAGTCACAATGGTTCATTATGTAAAAAGAGACCGTTTTAAACAGCGTTAAAAGTTAGTCTTAGTCCATAGGAGTCAGCTCTATAAAGTAGGCCAGGTCTATTCATTTGTTTGTTAAAGAAAACATGAATGATATGGACCCAGGTGCAACTTTTAAAACGGCCTCTTTTCTTACACAATTAACCATTGTGAGTGAACGCAATAACGGGTGACGCTATAAATTGGTCCACATGTGTAAAGCAATATTTTTGACTTATACTAACATGTATTAGGGGGGAACTTATACTCGTAAGTTGTGGGCCGTATATTATGTAATGCAAAGAACATCAATATATTTTAATTCGGGGACTCTCAACCGAATATATTTTCATATTTTAAGAACAATTGTGTCATACTTAAAATTCTAACCAGAATTTCAACTAACGTGGACCTGAGACTTTTCTTGTTTTAAACCATTGAAGTATAAAGAATAAAAACCATCTCTTTTAGTTGGGACCCGAGGGGAAAGTACCACTACGGTGCAAACATCTATGCCAAGCGAATATATTTTGGAAAACTTTTCACCAGGCATATCAGAAATGTAAACTAATGATAGAAAACAAGCCCGGGAAAACATGTTGTTTCTTCCGCATGTTACGATGAAATTTACACATTTATTAGTATAGTTTGGTATTTCGCAGTGATTTTAAAGCATCTTTTCAGATGTCCTAAAAGAAAATAGTCCCTCTTTTTTTCAGGCCCTATTCAATTTTTTAATCTATACCAAGACATGACCTTACCCGCACCCATGTTGTAATTCTATTTTTATATCAGCGGCCTGTCCTCAAAGCAAAACTAAAAAGAGTTCATTACTAATTTATCGGTGAAAATGTTACCCCGCACATTATTGTTATGGCGCTATTTTCTTTCAATTTATCAATCATTCATATATCACTACGCGAATTCTTTCCACGTCTACCACAACACGTAGTGGAGTGGTTTTATGTTGTGACAATTTGTCTAGTTATGAGTTGCAAAATTAAATATTATACTGAAATTTAGATTCAGTGTTCTACCTATTTCATCACGTGTTTTTGTCATTCATCGGGATAACGTCGAAATCCATGGTGTGATTTCACTCGCTATAATAACTTGCCGATGGAATTCGTAAGTTGACGCATAATATTATGCACCTAACCCTTTCTACAGAGTTCTATAAATACCGTACGGGTCGTGTCCCAACAAGCACACGTTTTACAAAAAAGGCATAAATGTCGGATTGCATAGAGGTTATTAAAACGTTTTAATAACATACATTTTTGTTATCAAAACCAAACATCAAACTGAAAATATTGACCAACTTTTGACGCCACAGATTGAATTATCAAGTGTTTGCCATTCGAAATATGTGTACTTTTATAAACTTTGGACCAACAATTAAGTGTTTCATTATTATTTCATTTTATTTAGCACTCAATACACATCAAATATTGCAAACAAAAAGAAAATACAATAGATTGCACATTATGGATAAAATACTTTAAAATCTATTGTACATGTACGTAATTCACACCAACAATACAGTCATACTATAGGGTCCACAACTTATAAGTTCCCCCCTTAAGGTTAAATACAATTGATTTTCAAGGCTTGAATCCAGAGGGGCGTAAGTTAATAATGGAAACAGCCATGCAGAAAAGAATGAACTCACGCGTTCAATAGTGTATCAATCTGAACTAGGGCACGGACAAACCGCGGCTCGTGAGCTATACTATATGTTGCAGGGATAGGGAGGGGCGACCATGATAGGACCATATGGGCTGATGGGGGGGTGATTGTGGGCAGCCGTTTTCAGCAATTTTCCTTTGGATTTTCTAAATTTTCAGTTTTTAAAATTATCCTGGATGATATCTGTCGCAATGCTTCTATAGGCTATAACAGGCCTAGTAGGCATATGCATACCCTGATTATGCAATATATACAACAATAACTACAACAATAATAACAAAACCAACAACCAATATTTTGTTAATCTAATTTGTAAAAATATATTCATAGGCCGCGCCTATTTTATAGACTAGTATAGGCCTAAAAATTGCTGTATTATATAATGAAAAAAAAACCGGGCAAAAACAATCAATCGCTGCAGTCAGAAAGAAAGAAACGAACAAGAAAAAAGAAAAAAAAGTGAGAGAAAAATAAACTAAACTAAATGGAATGGACCACATAGGGACTCAAACACGTACCAAAATTGTCCAGCTCAAAACTATAGTATTATATAGCAGAGCGTAAATCCGACGCGCTAACCGATTGAGCCACTGGGGCACATGAAAATTATTGATCTCAAACTGATACTTATGGAATAGTGCATAATAGGCTCTTATGATAAACAAGCTTGTTACCGCTGTCAATGTCGGAGGTATCGATGGCGAAAAACCTCGCTTTTTGCAAAAGTAGCTTAAATTTGGAGTGAAATTCAAATGGTAAAGTAAGCGACAGACATTTGAGAAATAATGTAGGCAGTTAGAAATCAAAATTACCGTTCCACAATCCAGATATCGATAATGTAACAAAACAGTGTTTTGTGGTACAAGATTCTCGAAAATTGTTCCCAAAATGGGCTAATAAAATTTAATCGGTACTGTATTTTGTTCTTCCCCATGGCAACATTATTTCTTTGGTCGATTTGTAGTACAATACAAAAAAGAAAAAAATAATCACTCGGCGTGGTTTTATACGGAGCGAACATTTGAAAAAAAACTGCATGGAACGCGTTTTTGATCTTTTGAACATGGTGCGTAAAAATGATTTAAACGAAGGATTTTCAAACGGATTGTAACAATTTGTATAAACACACAAAAACAATGTAAAGATACATCTATGCACCAACATTTGACTCACTGCGATATTTGATTGCTGAGAAAACGCGGTTTTAGAGAACAACTTTATACGTCTTTTATACGTTTTTATACGTTTCTCTGTATAACCTTAATGCTTTTTAAAATAAATCGAAACTTATTTGCCAAAATGCAAAGGTGTAAAAAGCTATGGATAGCCGCATTTGTTTTATACATATGGACCAAATTATAGCGTCACACGTCATTGCGTTCAGTCACAATGGTTCATTATGTAAAAAGAGACCGTTTTAAACAGCGTTAAAAGTTAGTCTTAGTCCATAGGAGTCAGCTCTATAAAGTAGGCCAGGTCTATTCATTTGTTTGTTAAAGAAAACATGAATGATATGGACCCAGGTGCAACTTTAAAACGGCCTCTTTTCTTACACAATTAACCATTGTGAGTGAACGCAATAACGGGTGACGCTATAAATTGGTCCACATGTGTAAAGCAATATTTTTGACTTATACTAACATGTATTAGGGGGGAACTTATACTCGTAGGTTGTGGGCCGTATATTATGTAATGCAAAGAACATCAATATATTTTAATTCGGGGACTCTCAACCGAATATATTTTCATATTTTAAGAACAATTGTGTCATACTTAAAATTCTAACCAGAATTTCAACTAACGTGGACCTGAGACTTTTCTTGTTTTAAGCCATTGAAGTATAAAGAATAAAAACCATCTCTTTTAGTTGGGACCCGAGGGGAAAGTACCACTACGGTGCAAACATCTATGCCAAGCGAATATATTTTGGAAAACTTTTCACCAGGCATATCAGAAATGTAAACTAATGATAGAAAACAAGCCCGGGAAAACATGTTGTTTCTTCCGCATGTTACGATGAAATTTACACATTTATTAGTATAGTTTGGTATTTCGCAGTGATTTTAAAGCATCTTTTCAGATGTCCTAAAAGAAAATAGTCCCTCTTTTTTTCAGGCCCTATTTAATTTTTTAATCTATACCAAGACATGACCTTACCCGCACCCATGTTGTAATTCTATTTTTATATCAGCGGCCTGTCCTCAAAGCAAAACTAAAAAGAGTTCATTACTAATTTATCGGTGAAAATGTTACCCCGCACATTATTGTTATGGCGCTATTTTCTTTCAATTTATCAATCATTCATATATCACTACGCGAATTCTTTCCACGTCTACCACAACACGTAGTGGAGTGGTTTTATGTTGTGACAATTTGTCTAGTTATGAGTTGCAAAATTAAATATTATACTGAAATTTAGATTCAGTGTTCTACCTATTTCATCACGTGTTTTTGTCATTCATCGGGATAACGTCGAAATCCATGCACTGAAAACTTAAACTAGTCAGGCAGTTGCTTGACTAACTTAAAGCTAGTCAAGCAGGTTAGTCCAGCCCGCCTGACCAACCTAACGTTAGTCAAGCCCGTATCTCAAGCTAGTCAAGCCTGCTGGACCAACTTGAAATTTTGATAAGCTAGTCAAGCCTGCTTGACTAACGTGTAATGCGGTGCTTGACTAACTTACAATATCGATGGCTTGACTAACTTGAAGATGCAAACCGGCTTGACTAGCTTTAGGTTAGTCAAGCCGGCTTGACTAGCTTTAGGTTAGTCAAGCCGGCTTGACTAACCTTAGGTTGGTCAAGCCAATGACTTTCGTACCTTTCATTTCGCAATACTAAATTGCGCAACCGCTTTGAACATGCATGTTCAACACATAGGAAATTGCTTTGAAATGACTGCCCCATGCAGTTATAGTTAAAAATATTGTCGGAATGGAAAGTTTGGGATTGACAACCTGGCACTAGCAATATTGTTTAACAAGATTATACTGTTTATATTTGTAAGAGCTTTCTGATGTTTTTTAATGTAATTTAGGGATATTTTAGATTATTCACAAGCGATTACAGAGTTTAAAATCTAAGGTAAGCATACTAAACATGATAAGTACTGATAATAAGTTTCACGAGTAGTAAGTGCCTCCGTGGTCTAGTGGTGAGTGTAGAGGGTTTGTAATCTCTAGGTCCGAGTTCAATTCCCAAAGAAGGTAAGTGGTCATAAATTTGTTGTAATCATGATAACCAGGTAAGAGGATTTTCTTCAAGTAACATATCAGTTTCAAAACGCAAAATTATGAGAATAAATCCCACCAGACAAGATAAAATTCCACATTTGTCTCTTTTTTCCTTTTTTTACCAGTAACGTGGTTTGCAGCACGTTAGTCAAGCAAGCTAGTCAAGCAGCTGCCTGACTAGCTTAGGACCGCTTGACTAACGTTAGGTTAGTCAAAATGGACACCATCTGGACTAACGTAAAGTTAGTCATAAACTAGTCGAGCGACTAACGTAAGGTTAGTCAAGCAGGCTTGACTAACGTCCAAGCTAGTCAGGCAGGTTAGTCAAGCCTGCTCGACTAACGTCAAAGTTAGTCAAGCACGTTAGTCAAGCAGGCTTGACTAGCCTTACGTTAGTCAAGATGGGCACCATCTGGACTAACTTTACGTTAGTCAAGCTGACCAATATAAGTTTTCAGTGTGGTGTGATTTCACTCGCTATAATAACTTGCCGATGGAATTCGTAAGTTGACGCATAATATTATGCACCTAACCCTTTCTACAGAGTTCTATAAATACCGTACGGGTCGTGTCCCAACAAGCACACGTTTTACAAAAAAGGCATAAATGTCGGATTGCATAGAGGTTATTAAAACGTTTTAATAACATACATTTTTGTTATCAAAACCAAACATCAAACTGAAAATATTGACCAACTTTTGACGCCACAGATTGAATTATCAAGTGTTTGCCATTCGAAATATGTGTACTTTTATAAACTTTGGACCAACAATTAAGTGTTTCATTATTATTTCATTTTATTTAGCACTCAATACACATCAAATATTGCAAACAAAAAGAAAATACAATAGATTGCACATTATGGATAAAATACTTTAAAATCTATTGTACATGTACGTAATTCAGGGTATCAGAAAAAACTATTGCACGAAGTGATAATAAAAGATATACCAAGGAGTACCAAGGATATAGCCCAAAAAGCCTTCTGAAGATTCCATTGGGTTCCTTGTAAGTCAAAATAAAAAAAACAGCAGCAGCAATGATTAAGGCAGGAGGACAAGCAATACATACCAAAGAGGAAAAACAAAACGAGCAGAAAAAGGGGGGCTAATAATTTACGTGATGCATAATATCACGCTCAGCTAACCAAGCCTCTTCAGAAAGGTGATTCTTGACAGCACATTTGAATTGCGGCAAATTCCCAATTTCTTTGATTTATTTGGCCAACTTAAATTCCAATGGTGAATAGCAGTGAAATAAAAGGTATCATATGCTTGGCCTTTGACTACGGGGACAATGAAATTGGCTGATTAGACGAAATAATGCACGCGCGCTGATGTTGATGCGTCTAATACACGAGCCCCGAAGGGAGGAGCGCATTAGACGCATCAACATCAGCTATTAATGATCTACATGTACAGCTCTCTTCCCTAGTAAAAGTGGCACAATTATGATTTTACCCTTCCGTTGTTAAATAAACATATCTCGAGATTGAAACAAGCAAATTGAACAGAACAAACGGCATCTGAGAGCTAAGACTGTGTCCTTGACGTTGATGTAAGCATTATGTCACAACGGTATTTTCTAATTGCCACAGAGGGCGCTTATCACTTGCACAATTTTTTTTGAGACAGGCTGTAGGTTATCAATATACAATGCAGACTACAACCTTCCCCTTGACAGTTGGGCGGGATATAGGTTATCAGTTTAGATAAATATCTAGATCACCTGTTGGGCGAACTTGCAACTTAAGTCATTTGTATCAGGCAGTCATAAGTATTCAGCAAAGAAATTTGATTCTAAAAATACCTATATTGGACTTTCACTCGAATCCTTTCCTGTGAATATTTTATGCGTCTGTCAAAGTTTTCAACCCAAGCTGTATCGGGTCTAGTTATCAGTCCATGTCATACATCATGTTATCATCATTATTCTAAATTCAGCAAAAAAAAAGAAGAAAAAAAAAACCGGTCCGTGGGACAGGCTCCTAGAAGTAATCTGTCCGTGTTATTGCATGCCTAAATTTGGTTTCGATGTGTCGGTGCTGGAGTATGTATTAGTGTATACTTATCAGTGGTGTACGGTGAGAAGTTCCAAAGGCAGGCAAAACTGCAAAGTCGTTCAGCTGATCCGCTACCAACCGAGAGGTATGCGCAAAAGTATCACATTTAATGCTAAAATAGGTGTGGCCATGAGTTTTCACATTTAGTTAATAATGACCCTAGTCCTACAGATATCCTACAACCTTGGTCATAACCCTAACCATAAATCTAACCACATCCTCTAACTTTAACCGTAACCTCTATCCCTAACTCAAAACCCTAATCACCGGACGCAGTAGATATTTTATAAAATTTTCTATGCCATGATATTCGTTGCCATGCAATACTTGTTTCCACTTAGTTGTTCGTGTGTGTTTTTTGTTTGTTTGTTGTTGTTTTTAGTCTAATAATAATAATTAATAATAATTAAAATCATTTATCAGGCGCAAAATACAGCCTACAGTCTAAATTAATCCACTTTTGCTAAAGGATTTTGCAAAAGTATTTATGGATTGGAAAATATGTTACACACGACGGTCCTTGCATTGTATACATACCGGGCACAAAGAGTATCCGAACAATTAAAACAAAGGTGAAGATAATAAACTTATTAAATGAAGTAGTCAATAGATGGAGAGTGTTCTGCGTATTTTAATACCTCATTAGGCACGATATGCGACTTCATTTTCTCAAATTATCAGTGCCAATTTGAATAAAACAATTACAGACTATTATGACCACGGCGAGTGAGTGTTTATCTGTCACGCTATAATGAGCCTATTTGAATCGCTTGCAGGAATCACCCTGAAGGAGGAAATAGCTGTTAATGTGTCACTTTTGAAATGCTTTCTTTTTCCTTTCAATTCGTTATAACTTAAAATTGTTTGTTAACTTAATCAAACAGTGCGTTTTGTTAAATAGTGCATTCTGAAGTGTACTTGGATAAAATATGTATTTTTGACCTTAGATCGTTGCGATCCACAACAAGGTTTATGGATATGGTTAGTTTTATGATGCGGGTGTTCTTGCTCGACTTTCTTTGCTGTAGCAGGTTTCGAAACAATTGATTCAATCTTGGGATAATAATCGCCCATGTTTGGTAGCGTCGTGTTTGAGACACTTTTTAAATGTAAGTTATTTATAGTAAAGCGGACAGCAGTGTCCAAGTAATCAAAACAAAAGTCCTTTCACAAACGTTCTCCTTTCTTTGTGGGGAAATAGATAGTTATCAGTATTAGATATATATCTGGATTTCCTTTTGTAACTGAAGTCATTAGAAAGTCAGTAGTGATCAGTAAAGACATTTGATTCTAAAAATACCTATCCAGGACGTTCCCTAGCGCAATTTTTCCATGACTATTTTATGAGGCTGTCGCCGTCTTAAACCCCAGATGCATTGTAATACATTCTTTACCGTGTCGCGTTATCAATCTATGTCAGGCTGGGTTATACATCGCAACAGGTTATTATTTTAGCACTATGCTAATATAAAAATACAAAAATATACAAAATATAAAAGTATATTGGGTGATTATGGTAATGTATTGCTTCTGGTTGGAGTATTAGAGAGTTTGCGGAATGCGGTTCAAAAGAACAAACTTCAACGTCTAGAGGATTATAGAGGATTATCTATTCAAAAACCACTCTGACATGAAAACCCTAGAGGTCAAGGTGAACGCGAAAATCGATAGTGAGCAGTAAATAATGAATGAAAATACGTCAATTTAAGAACAATAGTTTACACATTTTCTCATATATTACAAGTTTGGGTAAAAATACACATGTTGTTGAAAATTAGTGATTACATTACTGTTCCAAACGTCAAGCTTGATATTTACTTTTGTGTGTGATAACAACATAAACAAATGGCGTTCTGTGATAACTTCAACGGCAATGGATTAAGTTCCCGTATAAATGGCATGTTTTTACTGGAGCGAGCAGTGTCGCATACTTCTGAAACAGTATAGCAGATGCTTATTTTTTTAATGGAACACGTCATAGGTTACGTCTGGTAAGGGGGGTAGGAAGAAGGAGAATGAGGGCATTAGAAGTGGACTGGGGGTGCAGTGATGCTAGCCACGGGAGAGGGACACATCTTGCCCTCCTGCTTGACCCTCCCCCTGACGGATGCTGGCCACAGTGATATTTTACGTTTTTAGGTCTTTTTGCCCATTTTTGTCAATGTTTGAAAGTCGCCTCCCCACGCCCTCCTAATAGAAAAACCTTCACAACGCTACTGGGAATGTTAAAACTAGAGTGTCATCGAATGGGAGTGGGGTATGTTGGTATTTTAGGTGGGAGTAAAGTTTGAAGAGCGAGGGTAGATGGAGGGAAGAGGGGGGATATGGAAAGGGAAGGGATGGAAAACAGGAGGGCAGTGAGAGATTGGGAAGGCAGGGGAAAGAAAGAATTGGTGTTTCATATTACACTTTTTGTTGTAAAATGGAAATATGAAGTTGACAAAGCTAACATTAATTGAGCCTTTATTAAATAACATAGGCCTAATATCGTTAGAATATTATTTTAATATATATAGCTAGTTTAAAAATAATATGATTAGGATATTAGCGCTGACTCAAAATAATCTTCGCCTTGCGAGTTTATTCATGTATATTCAAACGAAGCGCCTATTAACATAGAGTCTTGTATCTTGAAGTGTGACCAACCACCCACTTGACGAAACAAAAGGGAAGCTTACTCATGACCTTCTTTTGATCGCCCATTGGTACACATGTCCCGAGTTCAAGCGATAAGACGCTGTTGGTGCAGTAACCAATCAGACGTTTGCGTTGAAGTAAAACTGAGCAAGAAATCCAATCGATATTATAGACGAATCCAATTCCACGCATTCCTATACCTTAATGGCTGGCAAAGTTGGGTCCCCGTCGGGTCAATCTAATTACCTAAAATGTGACATAATGCACCCGTGTTACACGTAGACAAAAGAATGATGACAGTTTACAACACAAAAGAATCTAACATTTTTAAGCGGCTTTTTGGTGTTGCGGGGACCCAAAGATGGCCGACCAAATCCTGACCATGACTTGGCTCGTTGGATTTGTCTATATGAGGTTGCCGTAGCGGTTTTCATTTTGCAAACCTCTTTTCACAAACTATCTATTATGTTATTGGTAACCAGATAACTACATGCAAGTGTGTAAGAGACTGGGAAAACTATGTTAATCGCATTATTGTATCACTTGAAAAAAAATAGTGTTGCGCTTTCATCAATAGGGCTGATTATAAGAAGTATGAGAGTCAGCTCTAATTTGAATAAGCTGGTAATCTCTCATATCCAGCAGTGGGATCAAACAACACGGTTCTGTTTTGTATTGGAAAATGCAATGATCTTAGCTGAATATAGAATATATTATTTTGTTGGAGCTGGCAAGGATGCAATTTGTTTGTTAAATTGGCAAAGTTATTTTAACGTAGTTATTTGTTTTAATTAAAAGAAACGTTTTACTTAACGTTATTTCAAAAACGGTAATGGGCTACCGTAAAACTTCGTATAAAAGCATATGCGCATATTTAGGAGTTGCTCGGACAAGAATGAATTTGTAGAGTAGTTTGTTTAAAAATCTTCTATCCAATTGAACAGTTTGAATAATTCCAGATCAAACTGTTTTCTTCCACAAAAAGATTTTGGAATTCCAACCATAATTTTTTTACAAATGACCCTATCTAAGATCAGCAAAAAGTAATCAAAAAGTTGAAAACTTTTTTATCACCCTGTACTGACAAGAAAGCATATTCAGGGCGTTCAGAAATATCTCACTCTGAGCCAAAGGTTGCTTCCTTAATTATATCGGTCACTCAGCATTTACACTGCGCAAGGTTTCTGTTGTCAGTATATCTTATTATACTGATGTCCATCGCAGTGATTAATGTAACTATAAATCAAGCTTGATCCATTTAACTGTTAACTCTAATTACAGATGAGGTATAGATGCTGTGGCATCATATTTGTTATATTACCTATAATATATTCCTCTGTAGACACAAATCTTCAATAACGTACCTATTTTTTCATAGTTTTATTTATGTTGATTGAGTAAGTCCGACGGAACGTCGCAAAGACTATTTAGTTTGTGTTAACATTAGTTTCCATTTTTTAAAGATGAATATAACTAAATATTACCACCCAGGTACCAGAAACAAATAACGCTAACATAGTCGTCCTAAAACAAATGTACATAAAAAGCAAAATTGACATTGCCAATGTTTAGGGTTAGTTTTCACACTGTGGTAGGGTTAGAGTTAAGGACTCTGGTAGCAACGTTTGCACAGTATTGCACTTTTACACAATAACATTGTGTAAACGTTGTTAACAGAGCCCTGAAGCCTATTAAGGTGCAGATGCATCGATTCCTTGACTTTGTTTGCTGTAGCATTGTTTAGAATCCATTGGCCCAATTTCTGGGTACTAGCATCCATTTTTCTAAACCGTCGTTCGGCTTTAAATTAGTAGTACCAAACTACATGTATGTAAATATATGGTATTAAAAGTTTACAAGTAATAGTTTACAACATTTAAATCCATCTTCCCACTGTGGACGATTTTTGAAATATCTTCCGCACAGTGGTAGTATGAAATTCAAATGAAATTAGCACATTAGCCCACTCTCTTTCACATTATGGAGCTGCCTCCATGTATTCATTCCTTTTAAAATTCATTTTCAAAAATTTCACAGGGATAGTGTGGTGTTAAACGGAATAGTGCAATCATATCTCTCACAACCCTTCGACTTCGACTATCGCACAGTGTCAACACGCTATTATTATAAATATTTTTTTTCATAAAGCTCCATTACTCCGTTGGTGATCAATATTCTATTGTTGACACAGATAAAGAAAGTTTACATATGCATTGTGATATACACGTGTGATCGAATTTTCTATTCTACAAGCACCTGGATCATAAATGTGTTCCTTTATAAAATTGTAATTCTCAAAATAAAATATATCACAATTTTAACTTTCGATTTAAAAATCGTTACGGCAAAAATGCAGCACAAATGTATCCAGAGCAAACAGTAATGGCCGCTAATTAGTGTATTTAATTTCAAGTTAGTGTATTTAAAGCAAAACCTTGGTTTTACCTCAAAACAAATCGAGTTTCCTTGTAATAGCAACACCATATGGGATACTAGAGCATGCGCAAATCGTAATAATGTGTAGAATAGAACTTGATGGTATCTCATATGATAGTCGTACTATAATTATGCTTACTGTCGTTCTATCTTTTCTGTTTCGGTTTCGGATCTCATTGTTATTTTGAAGTGTTAGCATGGTACGTGTGAACAATCCTTTTATTCTAGTCTTTTGTTGACTACAGAAAAGTTGAACGAAGATAACTTCTGTTTCGGTTTCGGGAGTTATGTTAATTTCTGACATGAAAAACCTGAGATGAGAGGGTTGATGCTAATCTAGACAAAAGAAGTGTCTAAATTTTACGGTCGTAAATTCGCGATAAATTGTACGGCTTCAATTGACTTGCGTTGGGTGTATAGGTACTTCAGCCTAGGCGGGAGTAGCTCGTGAACATAGCCCAGCGTAGAAATATACATATTAAGTATACTTGTTCGTGTAATCGCACAAAAATCGGTCATATGCTTATGTAGAGATGAAACGGGGAATTATTTTCGTCCCAAATACACCTTAAAACTTGGCAATTTGCAACACCAAAGAAGTGCGTTGAAGTGAAACTAATTGGATTGGTAATCCGATAATTGCTTTAGGCAAAATTGCCAGACTCAAATCTATTTTAAATGTATATTATTTGTCATTCATTGGCCAGCAAAAGGGGCGCTAGACCACTAAAAACACCGGTCTTCCACACACTGTGGGTGTTCCCATAATCTTGTCTTGTACAACAGGCATCCATCTGTATTGAAATAAGCTGATTGGTACTTCAAACTTAACAATGAATTCAAGGAACAGACAAATTCACATAATCCCTTGCGTTTTCGTTTCTTAACAATAGAGCTCCCGAAACAGAAAAGATAAAACGACAGATAGCCTGAGTCGCTCGGCCTATCTCGAACAAAATCGCCATGCGTAGCTATTGAAAAACGAGAGGATTGGCCGTACTATCACGGCAATTTTTGACAAGAAGATATAGGGATGATGACGTTGTGTATCGGTATCACAAGCTATCACAATCCTTTCCCTTGAGAGTGAGGAGTTAAATATACATAATGTTATCAGTATTTATAAATATCTTGTTGGGCGAACTTGTAACTAAAGTCATTTGTATCAGGCATTCTAAAAATACCTATACGGGACGTTTAATTGAAACCTTTTCCTATGTACGTTGCACGAGGCTATCACCGTTTGAAACCACAGGTGTATTGTAATAATTCATTATCGTGTCTGGTTATCCCTTTGTCATGCTTTTACACCTCAATACGATATAATGGTGCGTTCATCTTCTTGTAGGAAAAAACTACTCAGGGCAAATGTTCAGGACGATCGCAAATATTCTATTGGGCTATTCCAGTTAAAATTCATACACCCCCTATGAAAGACAATATTTCAATCTTCACAAGGGAGGGGGTGTAGATTTCAAATGGAGTCAACCGGCATTCAGGGAATCCAATTTCACATTCACGTTTCCTGTGTGGACAATTATGGTATTTGAACGGGAATAGACAAATGTTGCTTTTATATTGTTTTGTTTTATTGTTTTGTTTTAAGAGATTATTGCATGCAAGAAAGTCCCATCTGTCAAAGCTACCAAATGTTTGGATATTGTACAATATAGAGCGCAGAACTTGTCAGATGTTTATAGGGGAGCTATTGTAGACGGTGTATTCTTGATATAACCCTCCGGTTTATATTACATTGTGCGCGAGGCTCTCAGCAGAAACTGAAGGTTTAATAAAATGGTAGCCTCCAGAGCAGATGAAAATTATTCCCATAATGCATTACACGACATTGAGATAGATAACATATTGACATAACTAGTGTTTGGTCATTATTCATCATTATGTTCATGGAACATCAACATGGCCAGTAAATTATTTGTACATTTTCAGCCAGCAGTCAAAATAATTGTTTCAATTTGGCATGTATTCTCTCGTTCGGGGTTGCTCCATTGTATTTATTGTTGTAATGCACTTACCCACCTCTCACGTCTGTAAAAATCCCTAAATTGGTTTGTACCGGGTCTTTCAGTTCTAGTTAATTGAATATCCTCAGCACAGACAAATACTGCTCCCCCGCTCTTTGATAATTATTTGAAGCAGATATCTCTGATAAAAATCGAACTTTTGGAATGTTTACATCAAGAGGTATTAATTTTGTTTTTCATGTTTTGTGATTTTCCCTATTAAGTGCAACAGGTATGACAGTAAAGTACCCATCTTGTCAGAGGGCGTGAAATTGAACAGCAAAATCCCGGCAAGAACAACGAATCGATCTATCACGAGTGACGTCATGCCGACCAACCGAATGACGTGAAAGCATGAAGACGGTACTGGTTATTGAAACTCTGAAGCAATGCATGATGGGAAGAGGATGTTTTCTGCCATATGTTGCCTCCATGCTGATAGATACACCTGTAAATCACGCCTTATGTATAACAGATGAAACAAGATATTTTCCTCCCTAATTACTTGTGATCCAAACAGATTTAAAGCCATAATGTACGATTTTCATCAAATTTAACCATTTTTTTACCACAGATTAACGGGCTAATTTTGAAATAACTATGAGGAAGAGGTTTTCTGTTAATTTCAACCGGAATAATTAAGTAAAGAGAAAGAAAGCCTACTTGCCCTCTTGGCGTTAAAGGTGGGACTGATGGGAGTGTGACCTAGCGATGTTTACACTAAAATTTTGAGACCAAATTTAAATCTAACAGACAAGAGGAATGGGTTCTTTAAAAGGGATGGTATTTCCTCCCCATGTTCACCATTTTTCTCTGGAGAGGGAAATCGTCCAAAACGTTCGTTATTATACTCGTCTACAAGCATATAGAGTGCTTCTATCGAAAGCCAAATTAATCTAGGTGCCATTATGGAGTTTGAGCAAATAAATTACAGTTCCAAGCATATACAAACAAGTATTATCATGATTATTGTAAGACCAATCTATTGTATTGGTATGTTTACGCTTGTTTCATACTAATCTAGATTTCATCAAAAAAAACTATGCTTGTAGACGATGTTTTACGGTATATTATTGGCCTTAACTCAACTTGGCCTTAACTTAACGTATGCAAACATAAATGCAATGAATGACTTCCTTGGCTCATTTCCTTGAAGATCAATGTAAATACTTTCTACGTTTCGACATTATGCAGGATGTCTACCGCTTTAAAAATATCTCATAGAATAAATATCTCTTTCTTCATTTCGATTCGTGATGGCAAATATTTATACGTTTTCAATATTTTGAAAATTAAGTCCTCGAATATGAACTATACTTTTATTCATTATTCGAAGCTATGTAATTTGAAGCTACGCTTAATAAAAAAATTAAGTCCTTGAATATGAACTATACTTTTATTTATAATTCAAAGTTATGTAATTTGAAGCTACGCTTAATATGTAGGTTTTATAAGTGCTCTAGGTGAATACATGAAAAACCTTTGAAATTAGTATGGATATTTGGAATCGTCTGAATGAAGTTTCATAGAACAATGTATATGAACGTTTGAGATTTTGACTTTATTTAGTTTGTAATCACGTGTCTGATGTCACGACTTTTCTCATTACTCTCTGATTTGTCAATTCATTCTCGATATCTGAGATTTATATTACTTAGGTAAAGTATTTCGTGATCGTAAAATATTGTCAAAAAAGAGTTTTTGAAAGAGTTTTATATTGTTGCATGAAGCGATATTTGGAGCAGAGGATGAAATTTAAGATGACACTAATATCAACAATTATATCTACAGTTGTTTAAAAAAGTCTTGAAAATTTACTTTTTTTTTAATCCGTATATTTTGGAGAAACCCTTCTCCGTCATCAGCGGGGGTTGGTACCTGAATTTTGACTAGTTGATGCTCTACCCAATGTGGACGTTGGCGGTGTCCTAGGTATTGCAATAGAGAATCATAGCGTCTTGAGAGTTCACGGCGCCGTCCCTGTTTAAGGTGGGGTTGGTCTCTTTACGCAAATAGCCGTACTCACTTTGCGCTGTACAAACTTGTCTTCTCTACAGATTACAGTGACTGTGTCCTGTATACATGTGTTGTGCTATCTCACAGAAACGTCAGATAAGAGCAGGACGTACATTAACACTTAGCTCAATGAGAGACTGGTAACAAAAGTTATGTATATTATTGGGGCAAGGAATCCAATTATAACACTGACATTTCAGTGACTCAAGACAAGCGGTTCAGTATATATGATAGGAAACGAGGTACATCCTAGCTGTACCTTATTTCTGGTCATAAATAACAAACCGCTTGTTTTGGGTCACTGAAATTCCAGTGTAGTAATTGAATTCCTTGCCCCTATAATATACATAACTTTTATTACCACTGTGTTATTAGTTTTTGAGAAAAATGCAAAAATTGACACAAATTTACCGAGGGGTGTAGTACCCCCTTAATAAGGAGATCGTAATGTTGGCTTGTATCTGATTAATACAGCAATATTAAAAGGATATTGATTAAACGACAAAATTTGAAGGACGTTTGAAATTTCTTTCACTCACATTCCTACAACTTTGGTTAATATTGCGTACTTACGGTTTGTCTTAACCCTGGAAGGAGTGGAAACTGCTAGGGCTTCATAACTGACAATTGAAAGAATATATTTTTAACCCAAATCTTTCGGATAACATAACAAAAAAATAGTTCTTTATTAATAAAAAAAAAAATAGATATAAATATCTAAGAAACGTTTTTTTATTTTGATAAACTTCACCAATAAGTTTTAAATTTGGGTGAAAATTACTTTTTTTATGGTTCTCTTTGCAAAATTGAGCATTTCAAACATTTTTTTGTGTGAAAATTTAATAAAATTGAAGAAAAAAACTGTTTTAGTTATTTATATATATGCTTCCTATAATTATATAATTTCTCGGGCTTGTATCGTTTATTTTCCGATCCTCGCATATATTAATTTGTGTCTCGCATTGTCTTACGCCCTGCTAGGGTGAAGCATGTAGGCCGTCTCCTTCTTCATTATTTAATAATATATAATTGGCCGCTGAGACACAATGAGAGAGTTATCATGTGGACTTAGGGGCTGGGGTATGAACGTTTGGACAGTATTTATTGTGGGACATTAGAGCACATCAGACATATCGAATTGCATTCTGAATACGAAGAATGTCATTCTGATATCAAATAATTTTGATTTTTTAAATTCGCAATTTAATACACATTTTATGGCAAATCATTAAAAATTGATATTTTTGATATTTAACAGTACTTGAAGTAAACTTTATAAATCTGATGATTTATACTTAAAGTGTATGTAGGTGGGATGAAAAGACGACGATCAATTGAAAATTTTGACCTTTCGTATTGAAGATATGGATTTTTTTTCCAAAAAAACCAAAAACAATTAGGTCTTTTTGGGAAAAAATCCATATCTTCAATATGAAAGGTCAAAATTTTCAATTGACCGTCGGCTTTTCCTCCCTGCTACATACACTTTAAGAATATGTCATTAGATTTATATAATTTACTTCGAGGACTGTTATATATCAAAAATTTGAAAAATATCAAATTTTTATAATTTGTCATAAAATTTGTATTATATTGTGATTTTCAAAAAATGAAAATTATTTGATATCAGAAAGACATGCTTCGTATTCAGAATGCAATTCGATAGGTCTGAGGTGCTCTCATGTCCCACAAAAAATACTGTCGAAACGCAATAAACGCTCATTTTAGATCCCTTAAGTTGAGATTGCCCGAGTACATGCAGTCTGTGAACGTAGGTAGTACAGTGGTAAAGCTTTGGACCGGTAATCCAGCGACCGGGGTTCAATCTCTGCTGAGTTCTGATTTTTTCTCTCTCAAAAATTAATTTTGTCATGAAAAGAAATTGTGTCTGGCGTGAATTACACTACAGTTTTTATTCCTAGGGCTGTTTGACTTCTTCAAATATTCTTTTTAAAATAATAGAGTGAATCCCCTGGCACAAAAGATCGCGTCCCCTTAATCTCTCCCAACTCCTTCATTTTATCCTTGTACATGTCGATGGCTTCTTTTATCCTATATCTTTCCATATATTCTGACACTAATCAGTATTGAGAAATGACAATGACCTTTTCAGATACATAAAATGATAGTAAGCACGGCGACAACACGGCCATGATTCACTCAAAGAAGTTATTTTCGTATCATTATTCTATTGTGATTACATGTAATGTATTGTGTAATTTTATATATTTCAATGAATGTTTTGTTAACAAACCACGATAACACGAGTTCGACTGCTGATAGAAGTTATATTTAGTTAAGGGTTTGGATAGCGACGTTTTCACGTATTTTTTGTGGGACTTGAGGTCACATCAGACATATCGAATTGTATTTTGAAAACGAGGAATGTCCTTCTTCTATCAAATAATTTAGATTGTTTGAAATTCACGATATAATTCATATTTTATAGCAAATGATCAAAAATTGATATTTGTGAAATTTATACAGTATTGTATATACATCTAATGATATTTACTTAAAGAAAGTATATGTAGATGAGATAAAAATCCGTCCAGCATATGAAAATAGTGACCTTTTGAATTGATGATATAGATTTTTTTTTCAAAAAAAAAAAAAAAAAAAAATTAGGCCTTTTTGGGAAAAAACTTTATCCCAGCTACATACACTTTCTTTAAGTAAATATCACTAGATTGATAAAGTTTACTTTGAGGACTGTACAAAATATTAAATTTTGATAATTTGCTATGAAATTAGTATTTTATCGTGAATTTCAAAAATACAAAATAAAATAAATAAATAAATAAATATTTGATATCCGAAGGACATTCTTCGCATTCAATCCAATTTGATATTTCTAATGTGCTCTGCGGTCCCACAAATGCATTCTGAATACAAGGAATGTCATTCGGATATGAAATAATTTGGATTTTTTGGATTCGCGATATGATACAAATTTTATGGCAATTATTAAGCAAACGTTGCTATCCGATTCATTAACATAATCGTGATGAAATGTAAAGCTACTTTTGTATTGTGTTATATTTGTTTCCAAAAATACTTGTTTACAATTAAAGTTTTAATAGACAAAAATGTTATGTGATCAAGCAAAGTCAGTCAGAAGTCGCTAATATTGATTTTGAGATACAGTATATAGCCTTATAACAAAATATTTCCTTTTGTTTTCTTTTGTTTAGAAAATCTTTAATTGCTCATATATTTTGAACCTGCTGTCCCATTTCAATGGGGTTTTCTGCAAATTGTAGTTTTGCAAATGCTTGTATCCAATAAGAAACTGTAAATTGAATATAACCGACTACAGACTGATTGATCACACCACATTATGTCTTTATTATACATTATACGTGACTACACACTACTTTTGATTATAGTTCGTTAAGGTGAACGTGATGAAACAACAATAACATGCTTGTATCTGGTTAGTAGTGGAACTATTAAATAAGAAATAGCACGGACTTTATCCAATCCGTAATTACATAACAACCATTTGTTTGAACCTATGATTTAATATATAATATAATAATATTTGCACAATACTATCATACTACCATGTTTAGGTTGTTCATATGCTTATTACCATCACCGTTATCTGCCACAAACATCCCTTAAACGTTGTGTCATATTTTACCAACTCATTCATGAATACTATAGTAAAAATCACTTCCAACATGGCACCTGCCCTCAACGTTCAGCATGTCACCGCAGCCGCATCACTTTCCGGAATTTAACAATGCCATTTTGATGTATGCTCTCCTTCCGGGTCACATAATGCACCTAGTTGTGTGGATAAATGGTGATCTCAGGGACATGGGGAGTATTATTTTGCAATAATAGCTGTCAAAAGAAATTGATTTGAAATGTTAACCCTCGTCTTCCTAAGGCATATTTGTAATACGAACTACGAAGTTGTAGTCATTTTGCGTCATTTAAAGTCATTTGGATGTAAAAAAAATACAAGCGTTATAGTATTAAGAGGGACCGGTATAGGACAAGGGTTAAGGGATCGGATAGCAACGTTTGCAGAGTATTTTTGTGGGAACTGAGAGCACATATAAGACACACCAAATTGCATTTTGAATACTCGGAATGTCCTTCTGATATCTAATAATTTTGATTTTTTTAAGAATGATGGACGGCTTTTCCTCCCAGCTACGTAAACTTTAAGTATATATCATTAGATTTATAAAGTTTACTTTTTAAATGTCAAAAATATCAATTTTTAATAATTTGCCATAAAGTTGGTATTATATCGCTAATTTCAAAAAAATATTTGATACATTCCTCGTATAAAGAACGCACTTTGACGTGTCTAATGTGCGCTCATGTCCCACACAAATACTGTGCAAACATTACTATCCAATCCCTTAAGGCACAAATAGCCATATCACTAGGAATCATTTTTCTTGCAAAGATCTGTTATGGTTAAAAGATTTTTCAACAGATCGAGGCTTTTTGTCTCCAACTGTATCCTTATGACACATACATTCCAAAATAAATATAATGCATCCCATTTTAAATTATCTCACTCTGTTTTGTCTGTATTTATATGTCAGCATTATGTCTGCCTGTTTGTCGCCCTCTCTTCATTATTCTTTTCTCTCTTTTGCAGCCTCTCTCAGACATATTTTATTTGAGTATTAGATAGATCTGCATACTATAGAAGAAATAAATGCCATGTTTTCTGATCACCAGGTCTTATTGCTCCTGAGATTCACATCTGCACCTATTTGGCATAATGTATAAAAAATAATGCACAGATCTACGAGCGCAGTATTTGATTCCCTGACATATTATTGCTCCTAGAATATTAAACACAGGCGTTTTCATTAAAATGTTTAACTTGTCAAGGCACTTTCAAAAAAACGCGACGACCCCCTTAACAGTATTATTGCTGCTGTGTTCAGAATAGATAAACTTCAGTACAAAAGCAACTTATAAAAATTCATTTCAACGAATCATTGTTTTCTATTAAGTGATGGGTTGCATAGATAAAGGTGAATGAAAAACAGAAACGTTATCCTAATGCTAATAGGTCAGGCCCGAAAGATTAATTACATTGCAATGATCATTTGTTTCACGTTTTCCACGTTGGAATCCTAAAACTGAAGTGCAACTTATTTTCTGAGATGACAGTAATTTACACAATTAAATCACATCAGCACAGTCTGGATTTCAGTCAAGATTATGGTAAGGAAATAAATACCTCGCGAACTGTGTACTCATTGTTTTCTTGGGTATATTGCTGTCATTCTGGTCACAATCTGTAACATGCTTTATGAGTCAGAATTATGATTAAGGCTATCAATATGAATCATAAACTAATAACATCACAACACTAAACCTTATCTGACAGAAGAAATAACGACGACAGTGTTTCCATTCGCAGACCAAACCGGGTTGATCTAAATGAAAGCAAAACAGTTTGTTTGTTTTGTTTGTTTGTTGTATTTCTTCTTTTGCCTGGGTTACTCATTCAGTGGATATTTTAAGGTATCATCTGTTCTTCCATGAGGCCCAGTTTGGAATATCTAAGCATAAAATATTTACATATTGTTGGTTTGTTTTTTGTTGGTTCATTTCACCAAATGACGTCACAACACGGATGCCTTGCGCTGTAATATTGGTATGATTCACATCGTTTTTGACTCACCACTGAAAATCGAGCAGCCCAACTACCAAAAATATTGTGGGCCCTAATCATAAGGGTTAGCGCAGCGGTTCCTTTTTAGAAATACAATTCGCGTCCATTTGTCCCACTAAAGTTATTCTGGCAGCCGGTCAATAGGACGACTTGAAAACTGTGTCCCCATATGTGATGCGATTAAGCAAAATCAGTCGGAACTCGGACATATTAAATTTTCAGTTCCTTATAGGATAGTAAAAGCATTTACAACGCTGTATTTTATTTTGCAGAAAACCAATTGAAATTAAACAATCAATTCCAAAGATATGAGCAATTAAAGAGTTTCCAAAACAACAGGAAACAAAAGGAAATGTTTTTTTTTGTTTGGCTATATCTCAAAATCAATATTTCCGAGTTCCGACTGATTTGGCTTGATCGCATCACATATGTTTCACATCAAATTTGGGTCAGGGGAATTTGTTTTGTTTTGTGAAGCTCTGGATCAGCTTAAAAGCATTATTTTCATTGACCGATTTTAAACGTTTCGGATACCTTAAATATGCCAGTCAACCGGTAATGTCAACTTGCGACTGAAAATACAAGTCCAAAATTGATTTTGATGAGCAATGTGTTTGGATTGACCTTAAGACTATAGATTTCGCTTGCCTAAGTATTAGAAATAGGGAAAATCGAAATTCGCAATATGTGTATCACCGTTGGTTCAAATGGTTTTTTTTTTGTTATTTTGAATTGGAAATTCTTTGTACCATGAATGTGCTTAAAACATTGAAAAGAGCCTGACTTTTGTTATATCATTAGGATCCCGATTAGGATACCAATTCATATTAATTATGCAAAATTAAATCTGCATTATTTTGTACTTTTTACAGCAACTGTCGTCATTATATTGTAATAAGGGTGTACTTGTCAAAATAAGCGTCATAAGTTGCATGTCTGTCAGTAATCATTAAATCAGGCGTGTAAAACTAAGATAGATTTTATATCAGGAAATGGTTTTTCACACCTGCCAATCCATTATGAGGATTTATTTCGTTTTTGGGCGGGAAAACTTTGTATATAATGTCATTTCACATCTCAAATCCAAAACCTTCATTTTCAATGAACCCCATTTCCTATGTAAATCATGTTACTTGTGAACATCTTTTTGTGCAAAAAATCAAATTCGTTACCTTGTATTGTAGGTTTTGAGTTTCTGGGGTGTCATAGAAAATAGTATTACGGTTTTTTAGCGATTCTTCTTTACAGATTTAACTCTCAAAAGAATTCTTCCCTGTCCTTGAAATGACAAATTTACCACTTTGTCAATGGCTCACTGGTCACTTTTTTCTTGCCCTCCTCCCGACAAAAATTCAGGCACGCTCCTGATTTCAACTCTTTACTATTGGGCCCCGGGATATTTTGCTGCCAGGGCCCTTTTCCTCAAATCCGCCTCTGGTTAGAAAACGGCATTGAATGATCCAGATCTGGAAATCAGTTTATTATGTTATACCAGGCTAAGTGGTGAAAGTGTTTTGTCTAACTTTTGAGAAGGTAACCTTCACCTGAGGCAACATGTCGTCATCTTTAATAATGATGTTTGTCTCAGAATGAGCTTCTTAAGTTGCAATGTCAGTAATCATTAAATCAGGCGTGTAACCTAAAATGGATTTTACATCAGGAAATGGATTTTCACACCTGCCAATTCAGGATGGAGGTTTCACTTATGTTCATTAGCTCCTCAGTTATAAGTGTGTCTGCTTTTCGAAGTAAACACGCTTGGCCCGAATGCGGTAAAGCGTGTATCTTGCATTTACTACACTAACATGTTACTTACTTGTCACTGCAATCACATACCGCACTTTTCGAAGACAACATATCAATTTGTAAGCGCTCTTTAGCAAATTCATAGTTCATTGAATTTACAACCGTATGACAAAACAGGCGAAAATAGTAACTTTAAAAAGAATTGGCCATTGCTCATTCAAGTGACGCTAGCTTATGGACAATATAAGTGTGCTGTTTCATTTAATGACATAAAATTGGACAAATGTTGTAAGAAACACTTGATGTTTTGACTTTTAAAACATACATTTTGGTTTTAAAAAAGTGCTTAGTTTTCAACAGATTTACCACATTCGCCTTGTCATAACATTGAATTGCGTTGACCTAATGACGAAAAGTGTTTTAGGGGGAAGTGTTAGCTTTCGTTTGATATAAAAAAAATTCTGATTGGATGAAGGGAACACTTGAGGTTTCGACAAAAACCAAAGGCTAATTTTTCAGCTAGAAGCTCCACAGCTCATAAGATGCTATGCACTCAACCGTGTAGTGTGATCAAAGACTGTATGGAGACAATTCGCTGCTTGCTGTTCTCTGCTTGGAAGCTCTTGGACGAAAATGTGTGCTCATGTGTTTCGAGCTGGAACCTGCGCGTAGATGGTTTATAAGAGAATCGTTATTGTATGAGTGAAACCCGGGGGGGGGGGGGTCTTCGAAAACATTTTACGGGGATGTGCCACGCAGACTTTCGGATGCTGACTTTCTCTATACCTACTTTTTGCTGTTTTTGCCACCCATCAGTATACCAATTTTTCTCAAAAAACACCCAAAAAGGGCGCTTTTAGGGGCACTTTTGCCCAAATGCGCCCAATTGGGCGCATTGGTCTCCACTGAAAACCCACCCATTGATATACCAAAATTGCTGAAAAGGTACCCCAAAACCGTGGCACATCCCCGTATACCTTCAACCAGGGAGAACACCCTCCGGGGAGTGAAACGTACACTGTAATATGTAATATGTGAAATGCACATAAAATTACGATCCAGGTTTTTGTACCTATTTTTGACAATTGTGCGAGCTGTAACTTGGAGTGCAGGGCAATACATTTAAAATTGTTTTCACCTATCGCTATGATAAATAATCCCGTTACATCACTACTTAGTCATTAGTCATTGAATCCCGCTTACATTACTATGATCGCCTCTTGTATTTAACGTTGATGACTTAAGATTGTTTGATTAAGATTGTTTGATTAGCATGTTTCTTAAAGTAAGACTCCGGCAATCACAACATTATGCCTAATATGTTAGAAAAAATTTTTATTCACAACAAGCTAATATTGACCAAAAACAAATAAAAACACCCGTCTCTCACCACGCGATATTCAAATTGCCGGGCACAGAAATTACATGAGGCAATGACGTCCCAGTAACACATTGAAGACAAACGACAAAGTGCATAATAGTAGATTTTCTATCCACTCTTGTATCTAGGGTATTTGATATTGATCAATCAAATTGAGCGTGTAACGATCAATTTGATTGATCAATATAGGAGACCCTAGATTCAAGATTGGATACAAAATAATAATTTCCCTTCAATATTATTGAAGAGATCTAATCTAGTTTGATTTTATTGACGGTTGTACAATAAAATCGCTATTGATGTTGGTGTGTACAGTGCACAATGGCATATTTTGTATCCACTCTTGTATCTGGGGTCTTTGATATTGATCAATCAAATTGATCGTGTATAGGCCGCACTAGCCTTATCGTATTCTTTATTGTTCTTGAGTTGTTGAGGGTTAATCGATTAATATTAAAGATTTCACATCACCAAAATAGTAGTATATGGCTGTGTGCCCTGACTGCATTTTTCAGAAAAACTCATAAAGTAAGCATTAAAATGAGCAGAAATTTGCATAACTTTGGCTAATGATTAGTAATATCAAATCCTGCAAGTGTACCACAGATTGGAGAGATACTTTTTAATGATCTTAAGCAGCCTTTAATATACAGAAACACTGGCACGATTTTGCACGTAAATTAGGCAATTTCTAGACATCATAGACTTAGAGGGTCAGTCTTACAAAATAATGACGGTCAACCTATATTTTCCCAGTTCGAGGGATCAAGTTAGGGCTAATTTCAACCATCATAGCTGTCGCTAAGAACTGAGTCCCTTCTGTGAAGAAAAAATGACGTTTTCTTGAGGCAAACTTAGTACATATCTCTATGGGGATTTATTTGGTGGTGTGAGATCTAAAGCTACTATCTTTGACACATTTGAAAACAAAATAAAACCATTGAGAGTTGTTACTTGAAGAGGATTGAATAATCCGGTGTTTGTCCAGTCGTCATGGTGTTAAATCTATTGTCAGAACCGTGACGGATGACAAAACGTAACTTGTGCGTATGAAATATTAATTGGTTATCTATTTGTATAAGAAGACCAGCAGATAAAGGGTTGTCCGTTAGACGTACACGTAAACCATGACATTTGGGTGGAGGTCTGTTAATAATCAAGCCTTTTTAAATCTTTAATTATCTATTATTTATAACTGCGGTTAATCTTGTGAAAAACAATGTCAAAAAGCCACCTTGAGTCGTATGCGCAGAATCTGCACGTAATCCCACAATACACCACGAGCCGTGTAGCGCTGTTCGGTTGTAACACTAAATAAAAAACACAATTTAAATTAATAATGTACGATCTTATAATATGAATTTGGTTAATTTTTTTCAAACCTGATTTTTTGGCATATTTGTAATGTTTACACATGTCACAACTTGCACCTAAATGGAATCAGCCAAATTTGTTGTGTTTGTAGGTAAACAGAGTAAAGTTCGACATAAAGTCATAATTCAAGAATTATGACTTTATGTCCGCCCATAGAACTGCGTGTTAAACGGCCAAAATAACAAGCAGTGTTTCTTTCACGTTACCTCGTTATTTCAGCTCAAAATGGACAGAAACCATTCCCGATCATTATTACTAGTATTATTTCAGCATTTTGAGTATATAATGACAAATTTAAAATTTGAAGGAAATCGTACATTAAGCCTTTAATCCAAATTGATATTGGGTAATTATTCATGTAATTACAGCAATCAAATTCGTAGTTTTGAGTTATTTATAACACTATTTTTCTCCATTTAGATGTAATGTATTCATTTTAATATTTAGATTTTGTTTTAAATTTATTCCATTATGTGTCCACTTGTTGTTACAATGTGCCATTCAAGATTTGCTAAATATTTGGCAATAACATTTTGACAACATTTTTGAAGATATGCTGTAGTAGTATTTTTTCATATAAAATGTTTAAAAATGGTTTCATGACCATTATTAACCCGACATTATAATGTGATTAGAACGATTTGACCAAAACTAACACGTGTTTATAATACGTTTCTGACATTTTTAAAAACATTTTTGTGTTTGCTAAAATATTAAAGGGGAATAAAGTTAGTCCAGTTGATTAGATTATGAATGGCAACCTTCACAAATATTTGCTAAAAAGGCATATAAACATCGAGGACACAAACCTAGTCTCCGGCCTCCGCCGCAGGTCTGGTTAAGTCTACCACAAAATCAAACGGCGGTGGTGAAGATTAACACACAGTGGTCGCACTGAGATGACTACTAATTCATGAATTGACTAGGATCAGAATCAGAACATTTCGCTGTAACATTTGAAGACTCGATGATTTATTTCATGCTGTGCTTCAACTGGCGATCGGAGTGTAACTCGGGCCCGGTTTTATGTATATTGAAAAATACAAATAAGCAGCAGCCCTATATACAAGTCTTAACTGCTTGCAAATATGTAAACAATGCAGTAGGGTCATCTGCGATATCTTCATCATGCAGTTATTGTTAACTACATGTATGCACACAACACAGGGGCACTCACAATAGGCATTATTGAACCCTACTGGTAGCGCAGTGTTGTAGCTATACGGGATGAACTAGTTAGCATCATATATCAAAAGGTATAAAAGCTATTTTAGTACTTGCTCTATGTTACAATTACTTATTCTTTTCCAAATATCTGAATCTTCAACCCGGTACAAGCTTTAAGAACGGGGGAACATACATTTTTATTAAAAAAGAAATCCTACCATCTATCCAAACTCGCCGTGTTATTCCAATGCACATTTTGCTTCACCGGGCAGCCATTTTTTGGTCATATTTGGAAGATTGGTGCCATAAAACCGTCATAGGTACAAATGTAGTACTTTCTGTCAATCAATAATGGCTTATTCTCTACATGTTAATCTTTAAATAATTGGCATAGTCCTTAGGGGTGGTGCAATAATTATGTGTACCCTGGGGGGTGAATTCTCAAAATGGTCTGCCAAAATCGCTTGCCCCCTTTGGCCGTGCCAAATAACCTTTGCCCCCCCTTTCGACGTGCCAAAAACCTTTGCCCCCCCCTTTTGACGTGCCAAAAAATCTTTGCCCCCCCCTTACACAGGCAAGATTTTGGGGAACCCGAATTTAAAACCTTAAATTGTCTTAACATATAATGCGAGCGCAGCGAGCAGGAAATTTTGCATATTTGAACGTGTTCGTAACGTTTTCCTACGCCTTTTTAGGGCGTAATATAGAAACGGTGCCCAAAATATCTGTGCCAAAAATTGCTTCCCCCCCTTTCGACCTGCCAAAAATGCTTGCCCCCTCTTTTGGCCTGCCAAAAATCTTTGCCCCCCTATAATTCACCCCGGGGTACACATAATTATTGCACCACCCCTTATAATAACGGTGGTCAGCCTTGATGAGTAAATGACAGCAAACAGCTGCAAACCAGTGAAAAATACCCCAAAACTTGGTCAGTGGAGCTCCGCTCGTACATGTCAATAGCATCATTATCGATTGGATTAGTCGTCCGTAGCGGACAATTCGGTCGCTCATTGGATCAATATTATCAGGTGGTAATAAATTTGCATTGGACAATAGATTACTATATAATGGTTTAGTACTGCATATATCGGTTTAATCATCAATAAGCGGGTTCATGGCTGGAAAGGTCACGGTGAATTTGCCGTGGACGACACTGCACTATGATACAAACAAATGTGTTTTGTGATGTCAAAACAAAACTACGTAAAACCGTTGAGGTGCGACAAAGTACCCCACTGTAAGTTGTTTTTTAACTTGAAACTGCTAACCATCTATATTAGCCTTGTAGTTTCGGCAGCCTCGAGAGTCACGTGTCGCGTGTCTTATACCGCCTGCAAACAAAGATTAACATGAATATAGCAATGTTCTCATTTGTTTATAAATATGTTACCAACTAGCTATCCATAATTATAATAAACAGATATTTCAAATACTTTTCTCAACAAATGTTGGACTTACGTTGTTATTTTATTCCATATCCATTGTGTCTTGTACATAGTTATAAAACACAGCCCGTAGTCACCTGTAAGACACTGTACACTTTATAATGCGAGACTGAATAATTTGCTTATGACATCCTGTCAACCAGGCCGAAATGCCGTACTGAGCAGGTCAGTAACCAATTACGCCGCGCCTTTACCCTGACGGCAGACGCAGGCTAGTCTTTTTAATTTTGTCTCGAATTATAGAACGCATCCGACTTTTTCTTAAAGCTGTGACAAATTGGGTTATTTCAGATCCGTTCCCCCGTTATGGAAGACATGACTGTCCTCAATCTTCCACACATGTGGTGCAGACTTTAAAAGGGGTAAACTAATTGGGTGATTCATTTTGGAATGAATATCATTTGTGTGGGAGATTAAGGTCATGTCCTCATGAAGTTTATGGATTTCACCTGGAATAGCATATTTCTATCGCAGAAAAATATTCAATAAAAATATACAATCATAATGTCGTGATAAGACTAGAGGCTGTGCTGTTTGTTTGTTTTCCACATTAAGTGGACAAAATTTACATTGACGTGCGAGTGTTTTCTCGATTGCTATGTTTTATGTGGGTGTAAGAGATTCATGTTATTCTTTTCAATATTTTAGCAATAACAGAACAAATGATTTCAAAAGTATTGCAATGTCGCATTCAGCTTTACCTATAACTGGAAAACAACCCGAATACGTTAGAATTTGTAAATTCTGGTCTTTCCTGAATCCATTGGACTGGATAAACATTCGTTTATTCATTCATTCATTTTTTAAATTCTTGATAATGTATTACTAAAACCCACATCCACAATGCAACCACATACACACCCCCACACCAGTCACACTTGGAAATCCCAACAGGGTAACTTGTACATATATTTTCACCTACTGACGACCACCAAAATATCCCACAACAAATGGATTATTCCATTCTATGTGCGGGTGGTCGAAATATTTAAAGACGCTTATTAGTACATATTTAAAAAAGTGGGAAAAACGCATTTTTTTTATTAATTAGCACACGTTACGGGAAACTCGGCTTCAACTTCCATGCACAGTGTTTGACGTATAGGAGAATTGACCTGTGATGCCACATAATTTACAATCACGAAGCCCTCTGCTGTTTCACCATAGGTATTGCTACGTTAGACTACAAGAGTCATTTTTAAACCAGTTTCTTAATACAATTTGTATGATTATTATGTAACTTTTATCACCTGATGTTTGATAATAACATGAATTGGTTTGAAACAAAAGTTAAAGCAAACAACTCAATTTGTCCCATGTCGATACAGTGTCTTTTATCCTACAGTTTTAATCGGATACCGACAGATGGGGTACCAAATGTAAACACACCCAAATGATCTATTTACCGTAGAAGTAGTTACATAACCGGGTTAATTACCATAGCAACGGGGCATACTGTCTTGAATTGTATCACCCTGTACTAGTCGTTACGTCGTGATGCTGATCACTCACACCTGTAACTCTGGTGTCGTAATTACTCCGGTTGCGTAACTACTTCAACGGCGAATAGTCAGGGCGGTGCAATATTTATGAGCCCGGGGGGGAGAATTTTTTGGCGAGTTGAAAGTGGGGGGCAAGCAATTTTGGCCATCCGAGAGGGGGGAGCGATTTTTGGCACACATTCATGGAGCGCCTTTTAAATAAAACGCTCTGAAAAGGCTTAGGAAAACAATACGAAAACGCTTCAATTTGCAAATTTTCCTGCTCGCTACGCTCGCAATATATATATAGACCATTTAAGGTTTGCAAATTGGGATCACAAAAATTTGGCATGCTCAAGAGGGGAGGGCAAAGAATTTTTGGCAGGTCGTTTGGATTTTTTTTGGGGGGGGGGGACTCAAAATTATTGCACAAAATACAAATCAATATCTAAATTATTGCCCCGAGGAGGACCTACGGATCATATACTCGGGGCACAGAAAATAAGCTTCAAGTTTCGATCGTTTGCGAGGCAAATCAATCTCGTTTTAAATGTCACTGGTAAAACAATCTAGCAATTTCGAAAAATGATATTTACATATTATTTCAAAGACCAAATATTTACTTATAATGAAAGAATTTGATATCTGTGGCCAATATACTGTTGGAGAGATCGTATGACTAGCGAGTGCCAAGTACCGTTAAATAAATACTATAAACTGGCGTGGCAAATACGTGCAAAATACTTGTAAATACGTATTTGTTTCGCCCTGAGTAAATAATACGTAATAGGTGGTCTGATTGTAACACTTCGTGTACTTTTTCTGAAATGCTTTAACATTCATCAAAGGACCCACTCACATTATGACGTCAAGTACATAATGTGGAGTATGTTGGTACTTATTTTGGTATCACTGTATAGGACACTCCCGTGTATGTGTCTTCTGATATGAAATAAACCATGGCAGGGTTTGGTATAGGAATACTAACGAATACGTTTGTACAATAAGGGTTAAAACTCCATCGTGGAAATACAAAGCGCACTGAATGGTCATACATTGTGTGCAATAGTGACTGAACTTTACAAAACATGTAAGAAGATATTACATTACAACTAAAATGAGCTTTAAAGTACTATCAGTTACAGAGCCTCGGTTCACAACCAGTTCACAGTATTTGTTTTATAATTAACGTAATATTTCAAGGACCGGATTACTACAGCTTTAAAAATATCATTGTCTTAATGATAAGTTCATATTGCCTCTCCAAAATCAAGTTGTTCACATAAGGGCCTTCTTCAGTCTGTAAAATATTATAAGACCTTGAAGGCTTGTTTTTCATTGACATTTTTCGCAATATATTTGTCCTAATGGTAATGTTGTTCTTCATCTTCTTTTTTTTTTCTCGTTCTTCTCCAGCTTAAAGGAGGATTTCGTGATCCTAGCATCATCTTTTTATGACATTTTTCAGTACATATCCACGAAAAATGCCTATTCCCAAAATGTCAGTTGATTCCGATTTTGCGTTTGCGAGTTATGCATGATTATGTGTATTACACCGCTCCATAGACAATGCGTTGTAATTTCGTTCTGGTGCACCAGAACGAAATTCAAATTTCACGATATCTTTGCAAAACGAACTAATCTGCAAGAAATATTTTGTACATTAAACATTATGTAGCCAGAGGTTTCCAGTGATATAAAAATCTCAACTTTTTTGAGAAAAATGGGGGATGAGGCTGTGGATCACGAAATGCCCCTTTAATTTCACAGCCGTTTTTTTTTCTTACAAGTATTTACAAGACAGACGGAGAAATAAATTCAAACTATGTGGTAAATTAAATATGAGAAAGGTTTTTAACACAAGTCAACACATACATAAATGACAGCCAGTGAACTGACCATCCAGGAAGGTCCCAGGTTCAAATCCTGGATGGTCAGTTCACTGGCTGTCATTTATGTATGTGTTGACTTGTGTTAAAAACCTTTCTCATAAGTATTTACAAGGTTATTTTTCTGTCATGTTCTTCTTTGTTCTTTCTTCTTCTGTCAATCGTTTGCTAAAAAGTGAAGTAATCAATCTCGGACAGTAAATTTGAGACTTAACTGGTGTTTTGGTTTTTACAATAATAAATGTTGCAATCATACAACGGTTTAACTACTGTGATTGCTGATTTATTTGAAATTAGTATAAATTTAATTTAATATAAATAAGGAGAATTTCAAATATTCTCGAATATAACTTGTAACTAGCTTGAAATCTGACCAAGAAAACGAATAAGACCTACTATGATCGTTTTGGTTTTTTTTGGTTGAAAACGAAAAACTATTGACCAGAAACACAAGAAAACATGCGTAGTGTGACCTTAACAAAAAAAACCCGCAAGACCTATGCAAGAGTAAAAATTAATGCAAATATTGGCTTGCCTGACTTATTTCCTATTAGATCAATGTATTAATATTAGAAAGTACAGTTTTCGTAGTTAATTTGCTAAAATTTAAAATATATGGCACCTGCCATCCCACTCGCTTTACAAAATAATGTAATGAAATTGCCTTCTCCCGGTCTCCCTCCTGTCTTGTTTTAATTGATTTACAGATTTACGATGGAGGTTTAGCGTGTCAAATATGGTCCTTTTTCTATACAATGTTAATGAGACACGTGATTATCGGAGTGTGTGTTAGATTGAGTATATGTCAGAAGCACAATGCAAGTTAAAGCCGTTGGGCGAGTGGCGGCATTTTAGATTCAAATCAAGTGTGTAGTGTCCGGCTGCGGCAGTTATGTTTGGTGTGATTTCCTTTTATCTGGCCAAATTAATGCTCTGCCACCTAACTGAGTGAACCGTGTTCTAAATTTCCAATATAGTAATAAAATAATAAAGGCATAACTCCAAAATTCTGGTAAACCGCTCACATATCACGTAACGCGTGCTTTTATGGGTTGCTGCACATCCTCATTTTTCATTATGTTGGCAGTAAATACATAACAATCTGAAGTGGTGGTCAATTCAAATCATCCCCAAGTCAACGAGTTAAAGAATGACCTCTCATTGTTAATGGATGCTTTTGTATCCAACACTTGAATAGGGTTTCGCAACAGCAAACAAACGGGAGCTGTATAACATACAGTTCTATAGATGAGTTGACTTCTGACGTCAATGCCTGGCAGCATCATAGTTTGTTAAGGGCTCGTGTTTTTTAAACTCCCGCCACATCACAATAAGGCTATTGAACAGTGTAGTGGTTGCATGGGGTTCACTCAAGCATATCGATTTTCCAGTCTCTTGCCTTTGTTGATAAACAATGAGGTAAAATCATCTATAGAACTAGTACTACTTAATCCGATAATTTTGGCGCCATATATACAGCACAATATATAAAAAGATAGCACTTTGGAAAAACATTGGCAGGTAGCAATAAAAATACAATTGTATTAAGGCGTTCGACTATGTGCGACAGGTTGCGGATTCGAACCCTGACGGTGCCTAATACGCTCTCGTGGAAAAATTGAGTTAGCTTGAAATTCCCCTGGACAAGGAACTTACTGGTAATTTGTCTCGTTTTAACCCGTACAAAACTCGGGGAGCTGTTCCTGGTTACGAAGGTTATTTGTGGAATGTCTAGGGTGTACGCTCTTGTAGCAGCAAAGTCCCTGAATTGTTGTTAAATTGTTTATGGAATGATGTGGGGCCATAGTGGTCAGCGACAACCTGTAAAGTGTGTTGAGGCTAGTGGATTAACATCTAGGTGTTGTGCCTGCGCGTAGCGCACTATAAATCACTGCTGTTTTTTTTTAATTGGTGTGCAATAAAAAGATACATTTTACAGGTGGGCAATAACATGAATAAGAAGATGCATTTTACAGGTTATGCTGTTGTTTTTTTTGTTTTTGTTCTTGTTTTTGTTTTTGTTTTTGTTTTTGTTTTTGTTTTTGTTTTTGTTTAAATGACTGTGAAAGTGTTCAGAGAGGCGCGCCGGTCGAGTGCATCTCTATCGGATCACGCTTTTCAATACGGAACAAATGCTAACCTCATCATCGTGACATCATCCAAGCAGCAAAGTTCATTTCCCATTGACATGATTGAAAAAGCGTTTAGTCAGCCTCTCAGCCACGCGCAATTGGGAAATGGTGTTCACTTTATGTTTGAAGTCGATTCTAGAACAAAATTTTCCGAGGAACACGATCCCGGTGGGCCTTTTTTGAAAAAATGTGCCCAAAGTGCCCTTTTCCGGGGGTGCTCCCATTTTGGGGGTCAAAATTAGTTTTTAAGTATTCTCTGGCCAAAAATGGTATATTTGGTGTCTATTTATATGTTTTCGAGCATGGAAAATCTATTCTGATAGTTTTTAAAATCAAAAATAGCTGCCTTCTGCTCAAAAATTCAAAATGGCGCTCAAAATGCCTTTTTCCGGGACTGCTCCCATTTTGGGGGTCATAATTTGTTTTTAAGCATACTCTGGCCAAATATGGTATATTTGGTGTCTATTTATACGTTTTCGAGCATGAAAAATCTATTCTGATAGTTTTTAAAATAGCTGCCGTATGCTCAAAAATCCAAAATGGCGCCCAAAATGCCTTTTTTCCGGGGGTGCTCCCATTTTGGGGGTCAAAATTTGTTTTTAAGGATTCTCTGGCCAAATATGGTATATTTGTCTGTCTCTTTATATGTTTTCGAGCATGACAAATCTATTCCGATAGTTTTTAAAATAAAAAATAGCTGCCTTATGCTCAAAAATCCAAAATGGCGCCTAAAATGCAATATTTGTCCAAATTGAAATATTTCCCCATGTATGAACATTTTAAAAATGATTTTAGTACCTATTTGCATTGTGTGGGGTACAAAGATCACAATCAATCTATTTCAAAATTCAAAATGGCTGCTGCATACCCAAAACTCAAAATGGCCTCCAAAACGATGTAGTAATGTGGGCCAAAGGAAACAATGTTCCACAACTTTAGTGTTGAAAATTATTATGTAGAAATGTGTTGGTAGCAGTTTATGAAAGCTCAAAATGGTTGCTATTGACTTGAAATCATACTAGTAATGTCCGTCACATAGCTCATAATGACTGTTTGTACTAGTATATGATAATTATCTTAGGTTCAATTTGCATTTTCTTGATTTAAACTACAGCTCCCTTCAAAATCCAAAATAGCTGCCTGCAAGAACTAAAACACCATCTAATAGTGATTTGCTGTTCGCAGGTCATTTTGATCGCCATTTTGAACACCAATTACCTTAATTACCGTTACATTCAAGATGGCCGATAAAGTTTATTTCGTATTTTCCTAATTCATATAGTTATTTAATTGTCATTTTTACGAGTCCTCTTCTGAACTCTCTTCACTCAACGGGACTCAACTTCGTCCTATGAATCTTCAGAGTCGCTGATCAGATCATATCCCCTTAGTTCTGTTGGGATTTCTGGAGTCAGCATGACTGCTTCTGGAGGTTCATCCCCTTCCTCCTCTTCCACCATCTATCTCACGTCAACTCATCTTCATTTGGAAGTGCCGAACCACGGTACCAAACGGGCTTAAGAACATCATCATCGTCAAGTTCCCAGCCGTAGTATAGAGGATTCTGTTGTTTGAACATACCAACCAGGCAATTAACCATACAGTTTACTACAAAGTTTGCACGTTGGATGTGGCATTTCATTGATTTACTGTCAGGGGGAAGCCTCTGAGACGGGGTTACCTTCCGCTTCTTTCCCTTTCCACACATTCTCATTGCATAGCGACTATCCCCTGTCGTCCTTTTCATCCTTGGCCTGTTGTAAACTATGTGAAGTATGAAGACTGTAAATTCATTAACATTGGCTGCAGTTCCTTCAAGGCTAGATAGAAGTTCTAGGCTTTCTGGATTGTTGTATCTTGGTAAAGGCTCTCATTTTAGACCGGCCATAGAAAGGTTGCGTGAAGTCGCTGCCTGTTACTACATGAAAAGCAGGTAGGCTCTTGCAAATATCTCTTCCAAGGTGATTTGCAAGAGACTTGATATCATGGTACGTTATGCCTGCTCTTGGCAGCCTGGTCCCTTGTCTGAAATACAGGTTCTTAGTAGCATTTTCTGCAACAAATAGCAACAGAATAAATACATCTGTGTCATCAGCTACCACACAAGTATTATGTGTTGCAGTAGAATACACTGCGTGGAAAGCCAGGCGAGGGTCAGCTTCTCTTTGATTGGAAAACAGCTCTGGGATTTCTCGTATTACTGACTCTGGTTCTGACGGAAGGCAAAAACACACATGACCCTTTGTGACAAAAACATCTCTTCCTAGAGTAGATTCATCAGATAAGATGAAATCAGCTAGAAGTTGCGTTAGATGCAGTTTGTTGGATTAATTTGTAAGGAAGTCATTCCATTCACCAAGCTGTGGTAACTGTTGGTCAAGGTGAGTTTATCTTCTTTTTCTTCCTTTGTCTGGACGACCCTTAGACAGGTACAGTGTTGAATCATCGGGTCGACGACATGCAGGCATAGCGGTGATGTGAGTGGTGGTAGTCAACCAACAGTTGTGTACGCAGTAATGGGAATGATGGCCATCCATGAAGTTTGTGTTGCAAAATAGTATACTTTCATCAATCTGACAATACAAGGGATACTTTGTCTTGAAGTGAAGTTTGGTACCAAGAGTGTTTGTGATCTTAAAAGGCCATAGGGCCCCGGCAAATTTTTAAGGACCATGCAGTGTGGTTTCTGTGATAAGTGTGGGTGGGCAAAAATAAGACTATAGTCTTACCAGGAGCCCTTGAAGACAGGTGAATACAGGTTAAAAGTAGATCAAATCCAAAGTCATTGTTCAGAAATAGCTTACAACTCCTGTCACCTGCAGCGCCGAATTGCTCAGCACCAATTGACATCGAGTGTTGTGTCGCCGATGCCATTCGTATCGTTAGTATGATGACAATAAATGGTCTCAAGCCATTTACCTTTAGATCGTGGGTGAAAAGAGTCATCGACCACCTCAAGTTGCTTCAGGTAGAATTCTTCATATAGTGTTCGACGACAATCGTCGACCCGATAATTCAACACTGTATCTGTCTAAGGGTAAAAAGGAAGAGAAAGAAGATTAACTCACCTTGACCAACAGTTACCAGAGCTTGGTGAATGGAATGACTTCCTTACAAAGGAATACAACAAACTGCAGCTAACGCAACTTCTAGCTGATTTCATCTTATCCGATGAATCTACTCTAGGAAGAGATGTTTTTGTCACAAAGGGTCATCTGTATTTTTACCTTCCGTCAGAACCAGAGTCAGTAATACGAGAAATCCCAGAGCTGTAACAGTTCTCCTATCAAAGAGAAGCTGACCCTCGCCTGGCTTTCCACGCAGTGTATTCTACTGCAACACATAATACTGGTGTGGTAGCTGATGACACAGAATATTCTGTTGCTATTTGTAGCAGAGAATGCTACTAAGAACCTGTATTTCAGACAAGGGACCAGGCTGTCAAGGACAGGCATAACGTATCATGATATTAGATCTCTTGCAAATCACCTTGGGAGAGATATTTGCAAGAGCCTACCTGCTTTTCATGTAGTAACAGGCAGCGACTTCACGCAACCTTTCTATGGCCGGTTTAAAATGAGAGCCTTTACCAAGATGCAACAGAATCCAGAAAGCTTAGAACTTCTATATAGCCTTGAGGGAACTGCAGCCAATGGTAATGAAGTTACGGTCTTCATACTTCACATAGTTTACAGCAGGCCAAGGAAGGAAAGGACGGCAGGGGATAGTCGCTATGCAATGAGAATGTGTGGAAAGGGAAAGAAGCGGAAGGTAACCCCGTCTCAGAGGCTTCCCCCTGACGGTAAATCAATGAAATGCCACATCCAACGTGCAAACTTTGTAGTAAACTGTATGGTTGGTATGTTCAAACAACAGAATCCTCTATACTACGGCTGGGAACTTGATGATGATGTTCTTAAGCCCGTTTGGTACCGTGGTTCGGCACTTGCAAATGAAGATGAGGTGAGACAGATGGTGGAAGAGGAGAAAATGCAAATTGAACCTAGGAACATTATCATATGCTAATACAAACAGTCATTATGAGCTATGTGACGGACATTACTATATGATTTCAGCCAATAGCAACCATTTTGAGCTTTCATAAACTGCTGCCAACACATTTCTACATGATTATACATGTATTTAGACTAACACTTAATTTTCGACACTAAAGTTGTGGAACATTGATCTTTGTACCCCACACAATGCAAATAAGTACTAAAATCATTTTAAAAATGTTCCTACATGGGGAAATATTTCAATTTGGACAAATATTGCATTTTAGGAGCCATTTTGGATATTTGAGCATAAGGCAGCTATTTTTGATTTTAAAAACTATCAGAATAGATTTGTCATGCTCGAAAACATATAAAGAGACACCAAATGTACCATATTTGGCCAGAGAATGCTTAAAAACAAATTTTGACCCCCAACATGGGAGCACCCCCGGAAAAAAGGCATTTTGGGCGCCATTTTGGATTTTTGAGCAAAGGCAGCTATTTTAAAAACTATCAGAATAGATTTTCTATGCTCGAAAACATATAAATAGACACCAAATATTATACCATATTTGGCCAGAGTATGCTTAAAAACAAATTTTGACCCCCAAAATGGGAGCACTCCCGGAAAAAGGCATTTTGGGCGCCATTTTGGATTTTTGTGCAGAAGGCAGCTATTTTTGATTTAAAAAACTATCAGAATAGATTTTGCATGCTCGAAAACATATAAATAGACACCAAATATACCATATTTGGCCAGATAATACTTAAAAACAAATTTTGACCCCAAAAATGGGAGCACCCCCGGAAAAGAGCACTTTGGGCACATTTTTTTCAAAACAGGCCCACCGGGATCGTGTTCCTCGGAAAATGTTGGTCTGGAATCGACTTCAAACATAAAGTGAACACCATTTCCCAATTGCGCGTGGCTGAGAGGCTAACTAGTTATCCGAGTGCTTTAAATTTGTGGAGGTCAAACGTGATCCGGGGGGTCAATAAATGTCATTGGGGGCAAGGGACACCCAGGTGTCATCGAGTCAAATTGACCTTGTTGGTTATCATAAGTTGGTAAGAAAACCAGCAAATTGAGAGAAAACAATACTGTATTGTGGCCAAAGTCATGTAGAAGTCACTAAACAGGCCGTTTTGGGGCAATTTTCATAAGGTCATGTTGGGTGCCAAGTATTGGGCTATGAATGTTGTCCATGCTGTTCAATGTCAGTGCATTTTGCTGTTGTGTCAGTTGCACAACTGATTGATTACTGACATATGTTTAGAGTAGAGTATTGAAGCAATTGTGTGTGTAATTTTGGTTTATTTTGATGAACAGGATTTAGCTTAGTGTATATCAGTATGGTTGTTGTGTATGTTTATTTGACCTTTGGTAGGAGGAGATTTTGACCTTGCGTATTCCTACCCGAAACAAATGTATTTTGTCAAGGGTTCCGTTTCTAGGGTGTATCATATTATCTCTACCGCTCCTGTCAACATTCTGATGAAGTCCCACGCATGTGGTGATGAAATATTAAAGTAAGTCACTATTTTGTTGAGAGACTGTTTAAAATATTCATTCTAACAAGGGTGTATCTTCATTTGTATTAATACCAAACCCACCCAAGTCAATACTTTGGCCAAATTGAGTAAAATAGGCCTATCAGTATGTAAAAAAGTTGAACCCAAATACACCTTCTACGTCTGTCTATTAAGCATGTAAAATCCAGCATATATATATATATATATATATGCCCAGCATGTATGATATTTTGTTTTTAAGTTTTCTCAAAATGACTTTCCATGGACTTTGGTGGGTTTTGTATTCAAGTATTTAATTTTTGTCCACGTTTTTTTATAAATCAACTTCTGGGCCCGTTTGCATTAGGCGGGGGCCATGTACTTAACGATAATATATATCGTACACTAAAACAGTTATATATAATGAACACGGCAGAGTGCCGAATACGCAAAATTGCTGTTCTGAGTAAACGGCGTTTGAAAATCTTGGTAACATTCCATTGGTCCTTCTAAAAATTGAAAACATTCTTGAGCACTCATTTGAAATGTACAGGGTGTCCCACAAAAAAGAGGCCCCTCATTACGCCCTCTTTTTCTCCTATTTTTGAAAAGGTAATTAAATGTATTTTGGTATGTAAAGAAACCTTCAATTGTTAGCTTTAATAAACCAAAACAATTATTTCAATCGGCTCACAACCTTTGAAGATATGCCCTTTTGAATAAAAGTACATCTTTTTCACTCTGTCCACGGATAGCAAACAGAGTGGTTGGGATGGCTCATGCTGTGTAGTGGCCTGCACGATCACCAGACCTCACAACACTTGATTTTTTTCCTTTGTGGCAAAATCCAAGATCTTCGCAAACGTATTACTGAATGCATTCGCAAGTATCCGGCGCACAAGGATGGTACGCAACGCAATTGATGTAATGAGGACCAGGGCTGAAACCTGTATTCACCAAGGAGGCAACCAGGTAGAGGGCAGAGCAGCACAGTAAACTCACTTCAGAAGAACTAAAGACAAACCAAACAGCCTTTTAGGGCTACCTTTTATCCTAAAAAGAGAAATGACTTATGTTGTAAATAAAAAAAAAGAAAGCAAGAACAACAAAGTAAGAAAGTAAGAAACATAATAAAACAAAAAGGCATAAATAACCAAAAAAAAATAAGTAATTGCAAGTAAAGCAAAAGAAGTCCCATTCGGCATCCATTTTACCCACAAATTAATGACACTATTAACAAAATCCATTGCCCATAAACCCACCGATAAAGCCCATTCCATAAATAAAGTTATTTTATAAAGTTACAATTGAGGAATGTTTGATATTCATGTATGGTATGTGTACTCCTTTTCAATCTTTGAAGTAGCGAAACCTTCTCCGTGGACAAAGTGAAAAACGGGCACATTTCTTTAAAAGAGGATATCTTCAAAAGTTGTGAGCCGATTGATATAATTGTTTTGGTTTATTAAAGCTAACGACTCAAGGTGTCTTTACATACCAAAATATATTTGATCAACTTTTCAAAAATAGGAGAAAAAGAGGCCGCAATGAGGGGCCTCTTTTTTTTGGACACCCTGTATATTACAGAAGGGAATGTGCACGAATTATTTGCAATAATTAGATGTTCGGAAGCAATCGATATCATCCCTCCAAACGGGTATTTACAGCTATTCGGCTTTATGCTGAATCCAAAATGTCTCTACCGCTGCGCAAATAGTTGCATACGAGGTCGAATACGCATTCAACTACGTGTAAACCACAGCACGCATTCTTGATTTGGGGCTTTCGTGTAGAAATTACTGGTTGTCCAAAAGCTGTAGACTTTACATTTGATATGTAAGTTATAAAATAGACATCCCTGTAATATTTAGCAAAACCCGCGGATTTTAAACCAGAAATAACAATATTGGCCTATATTTTGCATACAAATTTTGGTCTTTTACGAGGGCGCACTCACATTATTAAGCCATAGCGATATCATGTGGGGAATGTTTGTACTTATATTGGTATCACTGGATAGAAGACATCTATAGCTATCCATTGGTATCAAATATAATAGTATAGGGCATTTAAAATTGAAAATTCGGGGTTTCCAGCTATACAATACTACAGATCAACCTGATTTGTACAGCTAAGTATACGATTCGTCTTTTGGTCGAATTCATTAATTGCACTCAGGCGCGATTCGTCCAAATCAAAATTTCGATATCTACGTCAGGGAGTAACATTTACCATTAATTTTGGTGGAAATGAAACATAATCACAAGCATACAATAACTCAATTTACTCAAAATTCTCGATTCGTCACTCTGCCGAATTCATAACGAATCGTACACTAAAACACGCTCACGCCCTCATCGTTAACGATTCCATGACTAAATTAAATTAACTAAAACAAATTTCCCCTTTTTCTAGTATTCTATGGATTTTTCACCCAGGCATGTTGAATGGTATCAATAAAAAAATGAATATCAAAAGCTAAACAGTGCCTAAATAAAACCTCCCCCTAATGGCCGTGGTAAGGCAGTGAATTATTTGTTTTTATCAAATCTTTGTGGAAAATCTCAAACTCAAACATGCCTAGATTCAGTAAATAGAGCCTAAGGTAAACTAAGTGTTCAGTGATTCGATAAACTGGGTTTGCCATAAAAGACTCTAAATAATATATTAGCAAACGCGCTGACCCGTGCGGTATCGTGTCATATCACACGGGTAAGAACCAATAAGATTGCAGGAACGTTCTCAAGTGTTTCAGAATTGTTTTTATCAAATCTTGGTGGAAAATCTCAAACTCAAACATGCCTAGATTGAGTAGATAGAGCCTAAGGTAAGTGTTCAGTGATTCGATAAACTGGGTTTGCCATAAAAGCCTCAACATTAAGCAAACTATAAAGGTTTAAAGAAGAAGCATTGAACATTGCCACTTGAAATCCATACATCCCTTGTGAAGACATAATCTCCAACACAGGTGTCAATTTTAATTGCAGTCACCCATTCAGGAAACGCCATTTCAGATTTTCATTCCCTGTGTGGAAGATTAAGGTCTGTGTTTCCCATAGGTTAACGTACTCACATGAAACAACACAATTGCGTGTCTCATTAATAATTTGATGAAAATGTGAATCAAAACAAAAAGTCTAATCAAGTCACGTCAAGTCATGTTAGACTTTATTAGATTCATAAGGGAAATTTTACTGATGGGTGCTTATACCAAATAAATTGGTACATACATAATACACACACACACATTAAAGCATAGAATATCAAAATAATAGTACAATGATAAAAATCCCTCGATTACATATATCTAAGAATAGTGTCCCGTTTGTAATTAGAGTTAATACGATACTGCCACACATTTAACATAGTATTGATATAAAGCAACTTGCACTTCGAAAGCTCAGAGGAAAAATGGGTTACCAAGTTGGAATCCATACACCCCTCATGGAAAGCATAACCGTACTGTGTACTTTCCAAAGGGGGTACAGATATTGTAGTCATTCAGGTAATCATTCAGTGTGTTACCATGAATGAAACTTGTTCAAACTGGGCACCTGCAAAATCTGGTGTGCCCCAGGGGTCAGTGTTAGGACCCACCCTCTTCCTAATCTATATCAATGACATCACTGAAGAGCTGGAATCTACCATTAGACTATTCGCTGACGATAGTGTTCTATATCGTGAGATAAAAGGACCAGAAGATCATGAAGCCTTACAGAAAGACCTGAATGCAGTGTTTGCATGGGCAGACAAATGGCAAATGTCTTTTAATGCCAGCAAATGTCAACACCTCACTGTCACTCGTAAGAAACTGCCGTCAATTTTCAGCTATTGTGTTTCAAACCAAATTATTGAGAAAACGGAAAGTCACAAATATCTTGGTGTAACTATATCTAATGACCTATCATTCAAACAACATGTCTCAAACATTCGTACAAAAGCTCTCAACACACTTGGAATTATTCGTCGTAACCTCGGGCCATGTTCCAAGGATGTCAAATTAAAGGCATACCAGACTCTTGTCAGACCTCAACTTGAGTGTGCCGCCACAGCTTGGAATCCATACACAGCTCGTGATGTAAAACCCTTGGAAATGGTCCAGCGTCAGGCTGTTAGGTTCAGTTGTGGAGAATTTCATCGAAAGACAAGCGTAACACCTCTTCTGGATCAGCTGCAAATAGACCAGTTAGCCACTAGAAGAGTGATGTCTCAATGTACAATATTTTATAAAATCCATCATGGTCTAGTTAACATCAGCTTTCCACCAAACATCAGGCTTCACCCAACCTCTGGAAGATCACACAATTTACGCTACCTTCCAGTCTTGGCTACTCGCAACACCTACAAATACTCTTTCTTTGTGAGGACAATTCCAACTTGGAACAGGCTACTGCGGAAGCAGTTGCAGCACCATCTGTCAACGTTTTCCAGGCCATAGCTCTGCCAGCAGTGAGGGTCTTGCAGCCTACTGCTACTCACCAAGTCATCTAAATCAGCTCTCCAGTTCTTTTTACTTGCACCGTTTGTTGTTCTGCACTCTGCACATTTCTGCACATTTATGAGCATCATCACCTTACTCCTTGGATAAGCTTCGCTTTGTTAGGAGAGCAGCACTTGAAGACTTGAAGATCCCATTTTAGGAAATTTACACTCGATGTGCTACCATATCGTTCATAGTGGCTGTATGTACATTAACTGGAACAACCATTATTTTGGTTAACGTATTTAACTTGAACATCACAGTTCACTTATGCAATCTTACTTAGTTTAAACTGAAACCCTTGAGGCTTAACCCGACCGATTTAAGATTTGGTTCAGACGAGACGTATTCAAATTAACTTCCATTTCCTGTTTGCCCCAATTAAATATGAATTTCAAACAAGCCGTTTTCACAGTATAAATCAATATATTACTATTTGCTAAGGGAGACGCCCTATTTTTTTATCATGATCAAGTACTTTAAGGGATCTGGAATGAGCGTTTTGAGCGTTTCGACAGTATTTTTTGTGGGACATGAGAGCACATCAGACGTATCGAATTGCATTCTCATTCTGAATACAAAGAACGTCTTTCTGATATCAAATAATTTTCATTTTATGAAATTCACGATATAATACAAATTTTATGACAAATTATTAAAATTTGATATTTTTCACATTTTGGAGATATAACAGTCCTCGAAATGAATTTTATAAATCTAATGATATATTCTTAAAGTGTATGTAGCTGGGAGGAAAAGCCGACGATCAATTCTCGTGATTCACAATACAATGCGCCGCCATCGGTTACTCTTGCTAGTCCATTTTTTGACCTCAAGGGTCGACATCGCCTTCCTAGGCACCATTGGATTTTTACGCGAGTGTGATAATACGATCGTAATAATGTTGAAAACAGCTCCACGAAGGATTCCGTGTGATCAATAGATCTACTACAATTATTGTAAACTGCTGTTTAGTGTTCATTCGCGTGTAACATAATCATATTGATTGACATTTAAACACACATTTACATGTTCCTGTGTTGTATTCGTATTATGCGGGATTTTAATGTCGACATTTTCCCATGATGCACTGCGTATTTTGGCCTTTCCCCAGCTACCGCTGGTGGCGCATCGTATTGTGAATCGACCGAATTGAAAAATTTGACCTTTTATATTGAAGATATGGATTTTTTCCCAAAAAGACCTATTTTTTTTGGTGTTTTGGGGGAAAAAAATCCATATCTTCAATACGAAGGTCAAAATTTTCAATTGATCGTCGGCTTTTCATCCCACCAACATACACTTTAAGTATAAATCATCAGATTTATTAAGTTTACTTCAAGTACTGTTAAATATCAAAAATATAAATTTTTAATGATTTGCTATCAAATGTGTATTACATTGCGAATTTAAAAAAATAAAAATTATTTGATATCTTCGTATTCTGAATGCAATTCGATATGTCTGATGTGCTCTAATGTCCCACAATAAATACTGTCCAAACGTTCATACCCATTCCCTTAATAAACGAAGAAATTAATCCCAAGGTCCGCTAATCCTAATGTTTAAATTGCTAGTCCGAAAAGATTGCTAGAACGAAAACCTTTACCGCAATCCTAACCCTAACTCTAACCCAAACCACTACACTGTAAAACAGTTGGTTGAAATAATTGTTGGATAACAATTAAACTGAATGCGTTCAACCTTGATTAATAATATACTTTTATTTATCAAAAATCAACTATGGCATTAGTCTATCAAAAAAACATCACGATGTCACATTGTTTTAAATGCGAACATTTGACACGGTAATTAGTAAAGCACTAGTAAAACTGGGCCATATGGAAGAACAGGGGAATACTTAAATTTTCCAGTATAAAGAAGAAATAAACAAACAAACAAGCATTCGGTCGCATCACATACTCTCCCGACGAAATGTCTTTCCGCGCCCCCTATAAGGCCAAAAAATAATTGCTTGTTTGTCCTCCACAGCTTTGAAAGAGGACGTGCGGGCGGGCGGAATTTTTTTTTTTTTAATTTTTTTCCGGATTTGGCGCATTCCTGGACCTAGCTAGAGCTAATGCTACAATCATTCATGATGACTTTAAAAAAACCAACATTTTGATTCTTTAATATGCAGTTAAAGTTATAATTTGTGTTCATGTCATAGTCTTTTAATGATTTCAAATCCAATATATTTTGAAGTCACTAAAAATAATAGACTATGACATGAACACAAGTTATAACTTTGCATATTGAAGACACAAAATGTTTTTGTGGGCTTTTTAATTTTCAACCATGAAAGATCTTAGTATTTAGCTCTAGCTAGGTCCAGAGATACTCCAAATATGAAAAAAAAATTGAATTTTACTTATTTTTATTTAAAAAAAATTTAAAAAAAAATATTGGTCAGGCCTTAAACTGAGGAGCGGGCGGTGGAGGACAAACAAACAACTTTTTTTTTGGCCTAACCGCAGTAAATGTTAAATTGTAATAATACTACAAATGGAAAACGTATCAAACCTAACTGTCATTACAATATAAACCCTTTAATCAATACTAGTCATAATTGCAGGAACCTGGAACCCTCATTTATTACAAAAATAAAGAAAGAAAAATATCTTTATTTTGCGGTAAATCACACAGTAAATTTCTATTGAAAAAAGTGGCGGCGCTGTTTTTTGAGGCTCGTTACGACGTCAATACCCTCTTGCTATCAAAAAATTATCATGATCGACTTGCAGTTATCCCGACTGCACTTCTGGTCATCATCAACAGTGTTTTTTCTCAAAGTATATCGATAAATTCCCTCGTCAATATTCAATAATCTTACAATTTCACGGTTAGATTTTGATTCACTATGATATGCTTCTATCATTCCCTTCTGGTGATGCGGTAATTTTTGGCATTTTGAGCCTCATCTGATGTTAAAACTCAAAAATTTTGGAAGTCGAAATTAAACTATAATGCGCATTATGAATGATCTTTCAGACCTAGAGAGTGCCTTCGACCACTATATTTTACTACTAGGGAGTGTTTCGACCACTCGCCTAACATCATGCTAGCGAGCGATTGACCACTCGCCTTTAAAATCTAGACGGCAAGGCCTGAAGCTGGCGTTAAAACATAACGAATGCGACTTGATTGCGTTGGACGTACAAGCACATTTGCGCCGCGTCACGCGATACGAATCGCGCCTCATATTTTAGTTGGAAAGAGTGAAGTAATGATTTTATATCAATAAAAAATATGGTGGGGACTGTACATCTTTAGTGTTTATAGGTAAAACAATCACACATGCGGACGTCTCCAATGTCTCCTATTATCCTACCTTTAAAGGGCAATCTAGAATACTGAACCATTTATCCTGCCTGCCAGCTGGTAATAGTCTGCTGATGATCCTATAGTGACATTTTGTTAAAACCTGGGCAGACACAGTTTATCTTCATATGTGTATATAAATTATATAGGCCTATATTAATGCTCTCCGTACTAGCCATAGCGTTCAACATAAAAAGTTGACACCGGTGTGAGAGAGAGCGGTAACAACGTATTTTTACCTCACGCTCGTTCTGACGGTAAGTGAATTTTATATAACGCGATTCTTTTCGATCTTTAAAAGTGTTTCTTCGCAACAATATTGAGACAATTTGGTATCGCATGTCGCAGTTTAGCCTCAATTCAGCAACATTTATACCTAAAAGGGGTAACATTAGTTTCAAGTTCCCCACTAAGACTTATTTTTATAATAAACCGAACAGTGAAAGTAAATACTATCTTAAACTTCACAACACTATCTGTTTATTTTGCTTACCGAAAAACAACGGTGAGGAAGTTCCCCGAAAGCGCTTCCGGTAAGCGAAATAAACAAGTAGTGTTGAAGTTTAATTTAAATTACTTGAATTTCATTACCACTTCGTATGAATTCAATATAAATCGAAAAGTTTTTACGAAATGAAAGAAGTACGCAAGTGTGTAAAATCTACTCCGGTTCAATTGCTATCAGGCATTTTTGTCTATTCCATGATGTCAAACTACCTGTGGTAAACGAGCATATTTGCCCTCTCCTCCTTCAAGTGGTTCCTCCCCCAACCCTCGGGTTCATGTTCGTTTTGATAAAACAATTTAAATACAGATAGCGTTTCACAATCTAGGATGTTTCGTTACCCAGGTAACACAGGAAAATAGGTCAAGTCCCATTGAGGCCATTTGACCTTGACATATTTTGGTGAAACATCTTATACCGTAAACGTGTGCCTAATGGCGCTATGGAGTTTATGGAAATGAGAGAGCGCCATCCCTGTAAAAGCCGACTATTATCACTGATCATTAAGGGTACGTGTAGTTAAAGGTTGAAACCTATCGACACATACAATTATGAACAAGATCGAACAAACTTGTTCATGATAATGCGGTAATTATTCACCTGATACGTTGTGGCCCAGTGAGCAGAGGATAAAGAGAACTTGTGGAGAAGATTGATGGTTCGAATCTCATGCAGTAATTTCTGACAGATTATGATGTCTGTCAATGTTTGTTTTTCTGATTTGAGGAAATTTTATTCTCTATTTTCTTGATTTTATCTTTAACATTGTTTATATAATTTTATAATTTTTTTCTTGTATGTGTCTGTTTTCATGATTCTTTGTTTTTATCGTTTCATTTTAGAGTAACTCAATCCATTCAATCAAATGTTGTAATGAACCTATTTGATTGTAAAGGCATTTGTTATGTGTGTGAGACGAACTGTCGCGTGCGACAAGTCTTTCAATTCGCGCGAGTGTCCTTGCCTATGCATCAGTGGTCATAAGAGGTATATCATTTTATTCGAAAGGGGGGGTGGGTCCCAAATATACGGGGGTCATAAAGTCTTGGAAAGAATAATAGGAGGGTGGTCATAAAATGTTTTATGACCAAAATGTAGGGAGTCACACGATGACCACATAAAGTGTGTTATTTTATTCAAAAAGACTGATTTCAATACAATTTTGGGGTCTGGGATCATAAATTTGTTGTTGCCGAAATAGGGGGTGCGCAATTTTATTGACGCAGACTTTTGGTAAATTTGGGACCCCCTTCCGAAAAAAATGATAGCCCTCTGAGAGGATTCAAAAGATAACCTCTGCCCCCAATAATCCCTAGCTACATGTGTTTGAAACTGTTCCACGGAGGATCTATCATAATAGGCTCAGTCTTCAAATGATATAAATATTTGAATGAGCGTGTTTATAGTGAATATACCGCATTTTGAGCATACCGTATACGATAATCCTTGTATATATACTGATACCCTTGCTGTTTATAGTGAGACACAGTTACCGCACAAATTATATACCAACTAACATTATCGTACATTTGCAATGACCCCGAGGTCACACGGGGAATGTGTAAATATTGTGGCGCGAGCTATAAACAGCACATTCAACAATATGATCATGGCGGTGAACATGTAAATTCTGTTTTTATAACTCTTGGGGGTGAGAATCGTTCCGAATGTCCTGCGCGCATCATGAAGAAGCTCCTACTTCCGGTAATACCGAACACAATTTATACTGGTGTGTTTATAGTGGGAATATCTCGCCACAATATCCTTCGGTTGAGAATGATATCGATGTACCGTACATACATAATACTGCTAGTGTTTATAGTGGGCAAGTATCCGGATAATCTCTAACCGGGTAGAAATTGTACCGCAATGTACCGCACATCTGCTCCCAATATAAACACGCTCAATGAGTGAACGAACAAAATCATACAACGACCAACTGAATAGAGGATGTGCATATGACGTATCATCCCGTAAATATGGCGGACTACTCAAATGCATTCAACAAAAGCATGATTGCATCTGACCTCAATGTCGTATACAAGCTTACTCACACACAGCAGAAATCAATTACCCGGCTATTGTCAGTAGCCTTAGTCAGGTACCTCGAATCATTATACGTCTCAAAGGTCGGAACAAAATGGCCATGCGTGGCTGTGGATTCAACCTACCATGGCGATTTCTGCCATGAAGATATCGGGGCGATAACACTGTGTGGGGGAGGGTAAAATTGGGGCGGGGGGCATGCAATCTTTGACCATCCGAGAGGGGGCAAGCTATTTTTGGCACACATTCATGGGGCGCCTTTTAAATAAAACGCTCTGAAAAGGCTTAGGAAAACAGTACGGAATCGCTTCAATATGCAAATTTTCATGCTCGCTGCACTCGCAACATATATATAGACCATTTAAGGTTTGCAAATCGGGATCCCAAAAATTTGGCATGCTCAAGGGGGGAGGGCAAAGAATTGTTGGCAGATCGTTTGGATTTGGTTTTTTTTTTGGGAGCCCTTATTATCATATAGTATAGAGACACAATACAAACTAATATCTAAATTATTACCCCGAGGAGGACCTACGGACTATATGCTCGGGGCACAGAAAATAAGCTTCAAGTTTCGATCGTGTGCGAGGCAAATCCATCTCGTTTTAAATGTCACTGGTAAAACAATCTAGCAATTTCGAAAAATGATATTTACATATTATTTCAAAGACCAAATATTTACTTATAATGAAATAATTTGATATCTGTGGCCAATATACTGTTGGAGAGATCGTATGACTAGCGAGTGCCAAGTACCGTTAAATAAATACCATAAACTGGCGTGGCCAATACGTGCAGAATACTTGTAAATACGTATTTGTTTCGCCCTGAGTAAATAATACGTAATAGGTGGTCGGATTGTAACATTTCGTGTACTTTTTCTGAAATGCTGTAACATTCATAAAAGGACCAACTCACATTATGATGTCAAGTACATAATGTGGAGTATGTTGGTACTTATTTTGGTATCACTCTATAGGACACTCACTCCCGTGTATGTGTCTTCTGATATGAAATAAAAACCATGGCAGGGTTTGGTATAGGAATTCCTTAACTAACGAATACGTTTGTACAATAAGGGTTAAAACTCCATCGTGGAAATACAAAGCGCACTGAATGGTCATACATTGTGTGCAATAGTGACTGAACTTTACAAAACATGTAAGAAGATATTACATTACAACTAAAAGGAGCTTTAAAGTACTATCAGTTACAGAGCCTGGGTTCACAACCAGTTCATTGTATTTGTTTTATAATTAACGTAATATTTCAAGGACCGGATTACTACAGCTTTAAAAATATCATTGTCTTAATGATAAGTTCATATTGCCTTTTCAAAATCAACTTGTTCACATAAGGGCCTTCTTCAGTCTGTAAAATATTATAAGACTTTGAAGGCTTGTTTATTCAACAAGTATTTAATATTCATTGACATTTTTCGCAATGTATTTTTCTTGATGGCAATATTGTTCTTCATCTTCTTCTCATCTTCTTTTTTTTCTCGTTCTTCTCCAGCTTAATTTCACAGCCGTTTGTTTCTTACAAGTATTTACAATGGTATTCTTCTGTCATGTTTTTCTTTGTTCTTTCTTCTTCTGTCAATCATTTGCTAAAAAGTGAACTAAACAATCTCTGATAGTAAATTTGTTATGAACAACATTGAGACTTAAATGGTGTTTTGGTTTTTACAATAACAAATATTGCAATCATAAAACGGTTTAACTACTGTGATTGCTGATTTATTTGAAATTAGTATAAATTTAATTTAACATATAAGGAGAATTTCAAATATTCTCGAATATAACTTGAAATCTGATCAAGAAAACGAATAAGACCTACTATGATGGTTTTTTTCTTGGTTGAAAACGAAAAATTGGCCGGTCATATACACGGACCAGAAACACAAAAAAACATGCGTAGTGTGACCTTAACAAAAAAACACCGCAAGACCTATGAAAGTGTAAATGCAAACACTGGCTTGCTTGACTTATTTCCTATTAGATCAATGTATTAATATTAGGAAGTACAAGTTTCGTAGTTAATTGGCTAAAATTGAAAATATATGGCACCTGCCATCTCACTCGCTTTACAAAATAATGTAATGAAATTGCCTTCTCACAGTCTCCCTCCTGTCTTGTTTTAATTGATTTATAGATTTACAATGGAGGTTTAGCGTGTCAAATATGGTCCTTTTTCTATACAATGTTAATGAGACACGTGATTATCGGAGTGTGTGTTAGATTGAGTATATGTCAGAAGCACAATGCAAGTTAAAGCCGTTGGGCGAGTGGCGGTATTTTAGATTCAAATCAAGTGTGTAGTGTCCGGCTGCGGCAGTTATATTTGGTGTGATTTCCTTTTATCTAGCCAAATTAATGCTCTGCCGCCTAACTGAGTGAACTGTGTTCTAAATTGACCGTCATTAATGACTTTTATTTACTTTCCAATATAGTAATAAAATAATAAATGCATAACTCCAAAATTCTGGTAAACCGCTCACATATAACGTAAGGCGTGCGTTTATGGGTTGCTGCACATCCTCATTTTTCATTATGTTGGCAGTAAATACATAACAATCTGATGTGGTGGTCAATTCAAATCATCCCCAAGTCAACGAGGTAAAGAATGACCTCTCATTGTTAATGGATGCTTTTGTATCCAACACTTGAATAGGGAGCTGTATAACATACAGTTCTATAGATGAGTTGACTTCTGACGTCAATGCCTGGCAGCATCATAGTTTGTTCAGGGCTCGTGTTTTTAAAACTCCCGCCACATCACAATAAGGCTATTGAACAGTATAGTGGTTGCATGGGGTTCACTCAAGCATATCGATATACCAGTCTCTTGCCTTTGTTGATAAACATTGAGGTCAAATCATCTATAGAACTAGTACTACTTAATCCGATAATTTTGGCGCCAATAGCACAATATATAAAAAGATAGCACTTTGGAAAAACATTGGCAGGTAGCAATAAAAATACAATTGTATTATGGCGTTCGACTATGTGCGAGAGGTTGCGGGTTCAAACCCTGACGGTGCCCAGTACGCTCTCGTGGAAAAATTTAGTTAGCTTGAAATTCCTCTGGACAAGGAACTTACTGGTAATTGTCTCGTTTTAACCCGTACAAAACTCGGGGAGCTGTTCCTAATTGCGAAGGTTATTTGTGGAATGTCTAGGGTGTACGCTCTTGTAGCAGCAACGTCCCTGAATTGTTGTTAAATTGTTTATGGAATGATGTGGGGCAATAGTGGTCAGCGACAACCTGTAAAGTGTGTTGAGGCTTGTGGATTAACGTCTAGGCGTTGTGCCTGCGCGTAGCGCACTATGCATCACTGCGGTTTTTATTAATTGGTGCGCAATAAGAAGATACATTTTACAGGTTATGCTGTTGTTTTTTGTTTTGGTTTTATTTAAATGACTGTGAAAGTGTTCAGAGAGGCGCGCCGGTCGAGTGCATCTCTGTCGGAACACGCTTTTCAATACGGAACAAATGCTAACTTCATTGTGACATCATCCAAGCAGCAAAGTTCATTTCCCATTGAAAAAGCGTTATCCGACTGATCTGCAGTCGACCATTCTGCAGAAGAGGCAGTGCTTTAAATTGTTGGAGGTCAAACGTTATCCGACGGATCTGCAGTCGACCATTCTGCAGAAGAGCCAGTGCTTTAAATTTGTGGAGGTCAAACGTGATCCGGGTTGTCAATAAATGTTATTGGGGGCAAGGGGCACCCACATGTCATCGAGTCAAATTGACCTTGTTGGTTATCATAAGTTGGTAAGAAAACCAACAAATTGAGAGAAAACAATACTGTGTTGTGGCCAAAGTCATGTAGAAGTCACTAAACAGGCCGTTTTGGGGCAATTTTCACAAGGTCATGTTGGGTGCCAAGTATTGGGCTATGAATGTTGTCCATGCTGTTCAATGTCAGTGCATTTTGCTGTTGTGTCAGTTGCACAACTGATTGATTACTGACATAATTATGTTTAGGGTAGAGTATTGAAGCAATTGTGTGTGTAATTTTGGTTTATTTTGATGAACAGGATTTAGCTTAGTGTATATCAGTATGGTTGTTGTGTATGTTTATTTGACCTTTGGTAGGAGGAGATTTTGACCTTGCGTATTTCCTACCCGAAACAAATGTATTTTGTCAAGGGTTCCGTTTCTAGGGTGTATCATATTATCTCTACCGCTCCTGTCAAAATTCTGATGAAGTCCCACGCATGTGGTGATGAAATATTAAAGTAAGTCACTATTTTGTTGAGAGACTGTTTAAAATATTCATTCTAACAAGGGTGTATCTTCATTTGTATTAATACCAAACCCACCCAAGTCAATACTTTGGCCAAATTGAGTAAAATAGGCCTATCAGTATGTAAAAAAAGTTGAAACCAAATACACCTTCTACGTCTGTCTATTAAGCATGTAAAATCCAGCATATATATATATGCCCAGCATGTATGATATTTTGTTTTTAAGTTTTCTCAAAATGACTTTTTTTTTTAAATGACGTTTTTTTTAAAATCAACTTCTGGGCCCGTTTGCATTAGGCGGGGGCCATGTACTTAACGATAATATATATCGTACACTAAAACAGTTATATATATATATATCGTACACTAAAACACGCTCACGCCCTCATCCTTAACGATTCCATGACTAAATTAAATTAACTAAAACAAATTTCCCCTTTTTCTAGTATTCTATGGATTTTTCACCCAGGCATGTTGAATGGTATCAATAAAAAAATGAATATCAAAAGCTAAACAGTGCCTAAATAAAACCTCCCCCTAATGGCCGTGGTAAGGCAGGGAATTATTTGTTTTTATCAAATCTTTGTGGAAAATCTCAAACTCAAACATGCCTAGATTCAGTAAATAGAGCCTAAGGTAAACTAAGTGTTCAGTGATTCGATAAACTGGGTTTGCCATAAAAGACTCTAAATAATATATTAGCAAACGCGCTGACCCGTGCGGTATCGTGTCATATCACACGGGTAAGAACCAATAAGATTGCAGGAACGTTCTCAAGTGTTTCAGAATTGTTTTTATCAAATCTTCGTGGAAAATCTCAAACTCAAACATGCCTAGATTGAGTAGATAGAGCCTAAGGTAAGTGTTCAGTGATTCGATAAACTGAGTTTGCCATAAAAGCCTCAACATTAACCCTAACCCTCCTGAATACTACAAAATACTACTCTATATATGCGCTGGCCAGCGAAGCCCAAGACCCGTGGCAAAGTGTCGCCGACCGAGTGCTTGGCATGCGAGGGGTCTCGGGTTCGAATCCCACCCAGAGCAAACAACTTCTTTCCTTCTTTTCTCTCTTTATTCTTTCCTTCTTTCCCTTCCTGTCGCCAAAAAGCCCCTAGGCGGTTAGGGTTAGGTTACCACTATCGAAACTCAGTATAGGCTTCCTTAACCCTAACCCTCCTGAATACTACAAAATACTACTCTATATATGCGCTGTTCGTGCATGCATCCCACGTGGTGTGATGACGCAATCGCCCTATGTGATATATAGGCACGGTTTCGCTGGCCAGCGAAGCCCAAGACCCGTGGCAAAGTGTCGCCGACCGAGTGCTTGTCATGCGAGGGGTCTCGGGTTCGAATCCCACCCAGAGCAAACAACTTCTTTCCTTCTTTTCTCTCTTTATTCTTTCCTTCGTTCCCTTCCCGTCGCCAAAAAGCCCCTAGGCGGTTAGGGTTAAGCAAACTATAAAGGTTTAAAGAAGAAGCATTGAACATTTCCACTTGAAATCCATACACCCCTATGGAAGACATGATCTCCCACACAGGTGTCAATTTTAATTGCAGTCACCCATTTAGGATACGCCATTTCAGATTTTCATTCCCTGTGTGGAAGATTAAGGTCTGTGTTTCCCATAGGTTAACGTACTCACATGAAACAACACAATTCGCATGTCTCATTAATAATTTGATGAAAATGTGAATCAAAACAAAAAGTCTAATCAAGTCACGTCATGTTAGACTTTATTAGATTTATAAGGGAAATTTTACTGATGGGTGCTTATACAAAATAAATTGGTACATACATAATACACACACACATAAGCATAGAATATCAAAATAATAGTACAATGATAAAAAAATCCCTCGATTACATATATCTAAGAATAGTGTCCCGTTTGTAATTAGAGTTAATACGATACTGCCACACATTTAACATAGTATTGATATAAAGCAACTTGCACTTCGAAAGCTCAGAGGAAAAATGGGTTACCAAGTTGGAATCCATACACCCCTCATGGAAAGCATAACCGTACTGTGTACTTTCCTACTTAGGGGGTACAGATATTGTAGTCATTCAGGTAATCCCATTTTAGAAAATTTACACTCGATGTGCTACCATATCGTTCATAGTGGCTGTATGTACATTAACTGGAACAACCATTATTTTGGTTAACGTATTTAACTTGAACATCACAGTTCACTTATGCAATCTTACTTAGTTTAAACTGAAACCCTTGAGGCTTAACCCGACCGATTTAAGATTTGGTTCAGACGAGACGTATTCAAATTAACTTCCATTTCCTGTTTGCCCCAATTAAATATGAATTTCAAACTAGCCGTTTTCACAGTATAAATCAATATATTACTATTTTGCTAAGGGAGACGCCCTGTTTTTTATCAAGATCTTTACACAATTAGGAATTACTTTAAGGGATCTGGAATGGGCGTTTTGAGCGTTTCGACAGTATTTTTTGTGGGACATGAGAGCACATCAGACGTATCGAATTGCATTCTGAATACAAAGAATGTCTTTCTGATATCAAATTATTATCATTTTGTGAAATTCAAGATATAATACAAATTTTATGACAAATTATTAAAATTTGATATTTTTCACATTTTGGAGATATAACAGTCCTCGAAATAAATTTTATAAATCTAATGATATATTCTTAAAGTGTATGTAGCTGGGAGGAAAAGCCGACGATCAATTGAAAATGTTGACCTTTTATATTGAAGATATGGATTTTTTCCCAAAAGACCTATTTTTGGTGTTTTGGGAAAAAAATCCATATCTTCAATACGAAAGGTCAAAATTTTCAATTGATCGTCGGCTTTTCATCCCACAACATACAATTTAAGTATAAATCATCAGATTTATAAAGTTTACTTCAAGTACTGTTAAATATCAAAAATTCAATTTTTAATGATTTGCCATAAAATGTGTATTACATTGCGAATTTCAAAAAATCAAAATTATTTGATATCAGAAGAACATTCTTAGTATTCTGAATGTCTGATGTGCTCTAATGTCCCACAATAAATACTGTACAAACGTTCATACCCCTTCCCTTAATGAACGAAGAAATTAATCCCAAGGTCCGCTAATCCTAATGTTTAAATTCTAGTCCGAAAAGATTGCTAGTACGGAAACCATTACCGCAACCCTAACCCTAAAAATTAAACCTAACCACCACACTGTAAAACAGTTGGTTGAAATCATTGTTGGATGACATTTAAACTGAATGCGTTCAACCATGATTAATACTATACTTTTATTTATCAAAAATCAACTATGGCATTAGTCTATCAAAAAAACAACAACCATGATTTCACATTGTTTTAAATGCGAAAATTTGGCATGGTAATTAGTAAAGCACTAGTATTCGGTCGCATCTGTGATGTACCCTGTATAATTGTGTATCATGAAATAGGGGAAGTTACCTTTATAATCATGCAATAGTTTGTTTATTATTACATCTAGGGGAAAACCCAGATGAATGCAATAACAACATCATTTATCAAGACTATTTATGTCAAGGGGAAATCCCTGAGACTGTAAAGAAAGATGATGACATCGTGGGAAAAACCCACAGGAAGTGATGTAATGTGAAATGGCAATGTCTATTATTAGAACATTGGGAAAATCCCAGATGGGGGATAAAACACAATGCTAATAGTAATTCTAGGCAGACCTGTATCGATTTGATTGTAATGCGAATGGATGTAGCTACAGCTCTCAAAAAGAGAGTATTTAATGTTAACCAGTTAAAATCAGGATACTCAAGAAGTATTACTGAGTGTGGCCCTGGAGATCATGAGTTTCCTACAGTGCTATTTAAAACAGCCTCTGAGCGATGGAGATGGATGGATATTTTCACCGACAAGATGTAAATATGGTTATTTCAAAGCTACGAAAATGGACCAAAGTAAGACATCAGGGTCTACTGCGGATTGTAGAGGCGACTTTATGAAATTTTGTTACAATTATTATCATCTGGATACAGATCTGACAGGCTGCAATAGCCTTTATTATTGACAGTTGATAGTGTTGATCTGGGCTAGCTAGCTAATATGCTTACAGTCCAATTCCTTCAAAGAAAGGAAATTGCAAACCAGAAATATTTTATGTGGTCAAAGTACTACTATTTGCCAGTGTTGTCGGAGAAGATCTAGAATACGTCAACGAACGTAATTCTTCCAAGAAAGGAATATATATTCTTCTGTCGACTTGCTGAAGTCTGGTGTTTTGATTCAACGCAACTGTCAAAATAAGTGGGGACAACTGCATCGCAGTCCTGCTTCCTGAAGATATTGTGTGAAAGGTGGAAATAGTACCAAGTTTGGAGAAAGCAGTGCAATGAGTTTAATATTGGAGAACGGCGCAAGGAGTAAAGTGATTTGGAGAACTGCGCAAAGAGTTACGAATGTGTTTGGAGAACGACGCAAGGAGTTTAGTACTTGGGAGAAAGTAACACCATTTTCGTTTGAGGATTTTATACGCAAGGATTTATCAATGCAAGTGTTCAAAGGACTTCGCTGATTGTCGCAGGACAAGTGAATAGGGATATATTACATCAGTCGTCCAGAACATTGCAAGAACTTTATGATCGCCAAGAAGAAGAATGCTGGCTAAGTACAGAATAGATAAATAGTGATTATATTTGATTATTGTGTATGTGCATTTGTTGTCATATAGTGTACCAATAATAACGTGCTTTCAATTAAAGACTTAGATTTTGTTAGCATAATCAAACAGTGTATTTGTGTTGTGCATTCGTGTGAGTTCGGGTAAAAGGTGATTTTGGCCTTGAGTCAAGTACGACTCGTAACACATCACATACTCTCCCGGCGAAATGTCTTTCCGCACCCCCTATAACCGCAGTAAATGTTAAATTGTAATGATACTACAAATGGAAAACGTATCAAACCTAACTGTCACTGAAATATCAACCCTTTAACATAATTGTCATTATTACAAAAATAAAGAAAGAAAATATGTTTATTTTGTGGTAACTCACACAGTAAAACTCCATTGAAAAAAGTGGCGGCGCTGTTTAATGAGGATCATTATGACGTCAATACCCTCTTGCTATCAAAAATGTATCATGATCGACTTACAGTTATCCCGACTGCACTGCTGCTGGTCATCATCAACAATGTTTGATATAAACGCTGTTTGGGTTCGGTTGTTATTATTATCTTGGTATTGTTTTTTTTTCAGCCGTTCAGATTTTGGGCGATTGTCCATTGAGCCATGAATCTCCTTTTTTCTCAAATTATATCGAACCTGTCACAATTCATAACCTTGAATTTTATGCATCACATGTTTTAAAAAAGGATTCAAATACCCCGGTCGTCATCTGTTGTTATGGTGGTCGTCAGGTTTTAAATTTTGATTCACATTTTCATCAAATTATTAATGAGACGCGAATTGTGTTGTTTCATGTGAGTACGTTAACCTATGGGAAACATTGACCTTAATCTTCTACACAGGGAATGAAAACCCAAATGGGGTTTCCAGAATGGGTGACTTCAATTAAAATTTACCTGAGTGTGTTGGAGATCATGTTTTCCATAGGGGTGTATGGATTTCAACTGGACAAGATCAATGCTTCTTCTTTAAACCTTTATAGTTTGTTTAATGTTGAGGCTTTTATGGCAAACCCAGTTTATCGAATCACTGAACACTTACCTTAGGCTCTATCTACTGAATCTAGGCATGTTTGAGTTTGAGATTTTCCACAAAGATTTGATAAACCAAACAATTCACGGCCATTAGGGGGAGGTTTTATTTAGGCCCTGTTTAGCTTTTGATATTATTTTTTTATTGACACCATTCAACATGCCTGGTTGAAAAATCAATAGAATACTAGAAAAAGAGGAATTTGTTTTAGTTAATTTAATTTAGCCATGGAATCGTTAACGATGAGGGCGTGAGCGTGTTCTAGTGTACGATATATAACTGCGGCATGCTGGCATTACTGTAGAAGTAATAGGGTCACTCCATACGAAATCAAGGAGTCGCCCCACCTGACCCCCTCAGATTTGCTTTATATTTTAGCCATATGTTGTACCTGTAAAAATATTAAAAACCTGTACATTTGAGGTCTGTAGCTCTTACGGATTTTCTGTGGCAGCCATTTAGAGTTGGAGTAGGGGGTCTAAATCTGGACCCAAAAGTTGCCCTTTAAATAAATTTCATCTTTGGGAGTCTGTGCCTTCTTTATAAAATGAGAGAGAGGTCTGAAATGTTGTATACACACTAACTGCATGCCCAATTTGTCAAAAAATAAAAAATATTTATTCACATTTTTTGTCAGATTAATTATTTTTTGTTATCACTGATACTATGTATAGGATAAATACAATGCATATCCAAAAAATTGAGGTCACAACTCATTTACATTTCGAACAGTGCCCTCACGAAGATGAAATTTATTGCAAATTCAACATTTTCAGGGGGCCCAAATTCGATGTGGTCCACCTTCAAAATTTATAAAACATCACATTTATATAACTACTAGTCTTAAATTACAACTTTGTTAAGTCCCAGTAATTGTATAGGTTGACTTCATATAAAATGACAAGCCCAGAGTTGACCATTTTCTTATGATTGCATGTAGTGCAAATGTGCCGAATTTGGAAGGCTTAAAAGTCAAATTGGCCCCAATATTGAAAATAAAATGGAAATAAAAGTAAATAGGGCCAATAACTACGCATCTAGTCATTTATTTTCAATATTGTGGCCATTTTGACTTTTAAACCTTCCGAATTCGGCACATTTGCAGTAGTGCATGCAATCATAAGAAAATGGTCAATTTTGGGCTTGTCGTTTTATATGAAGTCAACCTATAAAATTACTGGGATTGAGCAAAGTTGTAATTTTAGACTAGTAGTCTTATAAAAGTGATGTTTTACTGATAAATTTTGAAGGTTGACCACATCGACTTTGGGCCCCCTGAAAATGGTGAATTTGCATTAATTTTCATCTTCGCGAGGGCGCTGTTGGAAATGTAAATAAATGGTCACCTCAATGTTTTGGATCTGCATTGTATTTGTCCTATATATCGCATCAGTGACAACAAAAAACAATTAATCTGACAAAAAATGTGAATTAAAATGGGGCTAAACTTGCCAGTATACAAAACATAACATTTTTTGCATATTTAATGACCCCGTGACACAACGCGCAATTACAGACATTTTTTTTTAATACTTTTTGACAAATTGGGCATGCAATTAGTGTGTATACAAGGTTTCAGACCTCTCTCTCTTTTTATTAGGAAGGTACAGGCTCCCAAAGATGAAATTTATTCAAAGGGCAACGTTTGGGTCCAAATTTAGATTCCCCTACTCCAACTTTAAATAGCTACCATAGAAAATCTGTATATATTGAAAATGAAATGGAAATAAAAGTAAATAGGGCCAATAACTACTCATCTAATCATTTATTTTTAATATTGTGGCCAATTTGACTTTCAAGCCTTCCGAATTCGGCACATTTGCACTACATACAATCATAAGAAAATGGTCAACTTTGGGCTTGTCATTTTATATGAAGTCAACCTATACAATTACTGGGACTTATCAAAGTTGTAATTTAAGACTAGTAGTTATATAAAAGTGATGTTTTATAAATTTTGAAGGTGGACCACATGGACTTTGGGTCCCCTGAAAATGTTGAATTTGCAATAAATTTCATTTTTTATTTTTTATTTTTGACAAATTGGGCATGCAGTTAGTGTGTATACAAAGTTTCAGACCTCTCTTCCTTTTTAAAAAGAAGGCACAGTCTCCCAAAGATGAAATTTATTTAAAGGGAAACTTTTGGGTCCAAATTTAGACCACCCTACTCCAACTTTAAATGGCTGCCACAGAAAATCCGTAAAATCAAATTTGCAGGTTTTTAATATTTTCACAGGTACAACATATGACTAAAATATAAAGCAAATCTGAAGGGGTCAGGTGGGGCGACTCCTTGATTTCATATGGAGTGACCCAATAGCCAAATCAGAGATTATCGTTAAGTACATGGCCTCCGTACTGATTTGCTATCAGTGCAATATGTGTAGATCAGTACCTCAATGAACAGATAACATCAATATATTGACTATCGACTCATGTTTTAAAGACAGTCTCTTCTCAAAATTAAAACAAAGGGAATCTATACAATGCACTTAGAGGAGCAATCTGAGAATTCCCAAGATTAATTAAACTTTCTCATTACATCACTTCCTGGAGTTTTCCCAACATGATGTCATATCCACTTTACAATAACGGGGATTCCCCTGATGGTGCAATACACTGAATATTCTAGAGAGCAGGAATTTACCAACTTCCAAAATTAGATATGATTCAATTTCTTTTGATCAACTTGATACAAAGATAACAAAATTAAATTATTCAGGGCATGGCATATGACAATATAAACAAGGAAATAAACATGCAGAGTGACATAAAAAAGATAGCGAGAGATAGGGGAGAGACATAAACACATTGACCCTAGTTACGTCGGACATAATATGACCGTACACCACGAATGAGCCGTAAATGTCCTCAATTGTATTCTGAGTTACAGTGTAAAATGGGCATGAAGGTCATATTCATAGTATTTCAATTTGGTGCTACGTGTATCTCATTAAATGAGGTACACGTAGCACCAAATTGAGGTACCTATGAATACGACCTTCATGCCCATTTTACACTGTAACTCAGAATACAATTGAGGACATTTACGACTCATTCGTGGTGTACGGTCACATATACTCATGACCGCCCTACCGAAAAAAAACAGCCCCGTCAGACAGCCGTAAGCTGGCGTTAAAAACATGGCGAATGCGACTTGATTGCGTTGGACATACACGCACATTTGCGCCGCGTCACGCGATACGAATCGCGCCTCATATTTTAGTTAGAAAGAGTGAAGTAATGATTTTATATCAATAAAATAAATGGTGGGGACTGTACATCTTTAGTGTTTATAGGTAAAACAATCACACATACGGACGTCTCCAATGTCTCCCATTATCCTACCTTTAAAGGGCAAGCTGGAATACTAAACCATTCATCCTGCCTGCCAGCTGGTAATAGTCTGCTGATGATCCTATAGTGACATTTTGTTTAAACCCGGGCAGACACAGTTTATCTTCATTATGTGTATTTAAATTACATAGGCCTATATTAATGCTCTCCGTACTAGCCATAGCGTTCAACATAAAAAGTTGACACCGGTGTGAGAGAGAGCGGTAACAACGTATTTTTACCTCACGCTCGTTCTGACGGTAAGTGAATTTTATATAACGCGATTCTTTTCGATCTTTAAAAGTGTTTCTTGGCAACAATATTGAGACAATTTGGTATCACATGTCGCAGTTTAGCCTCAATTCAGCAACATTTATACCTAAAAGGGGTAACATGAGTTTCAAGTTCCCCACTAAGACTTATTTTTATAATAAACCGAACATTGAAAGTAATATTATCTTAAACTTCACAACACTATGTGCTTACCGAAAAACAACGGTGAGGAAGTTCCTCGAAAGCGCTTCCGGGAAGCGAAATAACAAGTAGTGTTGAAGTTTAATATTTAAATTACTTTAATTTCATTACCACTTCGTATGAATCTGAGAATCTGAAATTCTATATAAAACGAAAAGTTTTAAAGAAATGAAAGAAGTACACAAGTGTGTAAAAACTACTCCGGTTCAATTGCTTTCAGGCATTTTTGTCTATCCCAGGATGTCAAACTACCTGTGGTAAACGAGCATCTTTGCCCTCTCCTCCTTCAAGTGGTTCCTCCCCCAACCCTCGGGCGCATGTTCGTTTTGATAAATACAGATAGGATTTCACAATGTAGGATGTTTCGTTACCCAGGTAACACAGCAAAATAGGTCAAGTACTATTGAGGCCATTGACCTTGGCCTATCTTGGTGCATTACTTAGGTAACGATCCATTACTGGATCCATTTTAATATAAGTTAAAAAGTTCGATGACCTTTTCCCGCCAAAAGATACTTCGGTTCAATTGTTATCAGGCATTTTTGTGTAGCTCACGATGTCAACTACCTATAGTACCAATACCGCTTAATTCGCCTCCAACAACTGGTATCAAACACCACATCTGAGGGGAGAGGGCTTACATACTATATCAAGTTTCATGACAATCGGTTAATGCTTATGAGGTATTGTTGTTCTTTATTTTATTGTATAGCTTTATAGATTTAAGTTATTTCTGTATTGTCACTGAGAAGGGCAGAATATCTAATTGAAATGTCGAATATATCTTGTTACTAACTTTGTCTATAGTTGCCCCTTAGAGTATTTCATCCCTGTTATTTTTGTTTCCAAATCATGAAGCTATTTTTGACAAAGCTTGTAATATGTGACCGTCCACGGCGAATGAGCCGTAAATTCCTCCCCGGTCAATTTTGTTTTATTTCGTGTTTAAAAAAAATTATTAAACTTAAAAAATGGTATATCATTTGACTTCAAACGATATCCAGAAGCGGGTTATGGTTTGTTAAACTTTGCTCCTTCAACAAAATTATAGCTTTTACGTTTTTACATGTGTCTCGTTTTCCACATTGTTGGCAATAAATATCAAACAGTCATAATTGGCGGTCATTTCAAATCATCCACAAGTCAACGAGGTTTAAGAAAGTTCTCTCATTGTTAATTGTTGGTTATTAATACCTGTACAAAATACAATGCCTGGTAACCCACCACTTGAATAGGATTTAGCAATATAAGCAAACAAAGACCAGAGCTATTAAAAGTTCTATAGCCATCTAAGGTAGAAGCTTATTATCCACTTCAACAATAGGATTATTGATTAGTTTTTGACTATAGAAATGAGACGGATGTCGGGCCAGCTTAAGTTACCGATGAATATGACCTTCGTACACATTTTACACCGTAACTCAGAATACAATTTACGGCTCATTTGTGCTGCCGGGTCACATATATAGCTACGCATTTACTTGGTGCGTGTTATAACATTAATTATTATTTTGTTTACCTGTTTTGTACCTACATAAAACAGAATATGACATGTAACATTATGAACATGTAGTTATCATCCACTTTATCGTTGGCTTTAAAACATAGATCTTGATAGACTAAACTCCGTAGTAAAATGCTTAAAAACCTCATAAAATAGAGGGAGATGAAGGATCTCGACATTTAAATGTTATTAAAACGTTTTAGATAAACGTTTTAAGAACATTTTGTGTTTGCTAGGGACTGTTGATTCGTTTTCAGTCAAAAATCGGAGAAGGTCCATGTTCTCTGAAGTTACTCCTTCCTTCAAGTTTTTGTTTTTAAAGATAGTCGAAAGACCGTGTGGGCGATACGATGAGCTGTGACGATGAGCTCATCGAAAGGTTAATGATTTGTAAACAATGATTGCGAACCATTGTCAGCTGTGAACGCATACCGGGGGTCAATCACGTTGATCATGGATTATGGAATACTTGCAAAACGTATGTTATCAATATTGTTTGAAATTTGACATACTTTGTCTATATTTCATATACTCCTATATCAAAGCAGCCAATCAGAAAAACTGTTAGAAAAGTACGAAACATGCATTGATTGTGTATATTGTGCACTCCGCGTATCGCGTCGCGTAGGATTGATTCATTTTTCGGGCGGGTTGATGCATTTATATTTGGTTCTGTTATTTCAACATTTTAGTGAAAATGTGCTATATAAAAAAAAGTAAAAATCACGTGTTTTTTCTTCTCGTGTATGAAATAGGTTAATAAACTGTTATTACTTATTGCTCGAGAAATTAGACAAAATAATGCACTTGCGCTGATGTTGATGCGTCTAATGCACTCCCCTTCGGGACTCGTGCATTAGACGCATCAACATCAGCGCGTTTGCATTATTTTTCTAATTTCTCGAGCAATAAGTAATACGCGTTCATTAACCTATAAATAACGATTTAAAATACATGTATTGCACAGCAAGACCTCAATTACGGATTTTCAGACATGTTGGCTTTTTGCTGTCTGGTGGTTTATGTATTATAAAGATTATTGATTTGTTTTTCCAAATAAAAATAACAAAAAAACACCCACATGTTTGTCTATAGTCTGTCCAAAAGATCTAACGACCGGGAGATGTAATGCTGACAGTGTTGCTTAGCGTGATTGCGCTTCCGAAGTTGCGTAAAGGGGGTACTACAGCCCTGGCAAATTGTGTGCCTATTTTTGCATTTTTCTCAAAAATTATAGCGCATTGGTGACAATTAAGATATGTATATTATATGGGCAAGGAATACAACTACTGCACTGTAAATTCAGCATCTCAAGGCAAGTAGTTATTGATTTATTGATCAAATATTGGTTTTCCATCATTTTTGACTGTAACTCCACAACTGTTTTGTGTGCTGAAATAAAAATTTCCAGTGCAGTAGTTGTAGTCTTTGCCCCTATAATATACATATCTTACTTATTACCAATGCGGTATAATTTTGGAGAAAATGCAAAAATAGGCACAAAATTGGGCAGGGGTGTAGTACCCCTGTAAACTATTAAAGGTCGTTGACCTTCTTGACGGCTGGATCTAAGATACACCCGTTGAAGTAAGTTTTGAAAACTTCTTCAATGTGTCAAATAAAAACATTGTGCTATAATTCCAGTTGAAATACCCAGTATTGAAAAATACATTTAAACAATCCAGGGAGTAAATCACGCTGATCACGTTCTTGTTTATCAAAACATCTGTTGATGGGATTAGACGTAGGTTGTCCAATTAAAACATGGATATCAATATATGTGATGCGATCAAGCAAAATCAGTCGGAACGCGGAAATATTAGATTTTCAGTTTCTTATAGGATAGTAAAGAACATTTACAAAGCTTGATTTTGCAGAAAAACCCCATTGAATTTGAACAACCAGTTCCTAAGATATGAGCAATTAAAGAATTTCCAAATCAAGAGGAAACAAAAGAAAATATATTCTTTGTTTGGCTTTATCTCAAAATCAATATTGCCGAGTTCCGACTGATTTAGCTTGATCGCATCACATATTGACACCATAAGACAGCGCCCGTGGTACGCTCACAGAGCACCCCAATAACGGCTATTTTAATCTTCGACCCATTCTTATTTTAACCATCGTCATTTCGGCGTCTCCCTAATTGGCGTCCAGGGCACGTGCCCCCTCCCCCAAAAAACTACGCCACTGACGATCTAAAGTAAATTTTGGACTTCTTCAAATACCAAGTCAGATGACATGACTTCGAAATTAAGGCATGTCTCAAACATATCCAGTATCTATAAGACGTGACTTTTGAAGGCAGAATGGGCTAATATTGCTATTTTATACCCCTATGGCCGAGCCATATCAAAGGCTTTAAAAATGGTACCTACTGCCTTCTTGCCAGGCGTTCGGCATTGAAAGAATGGAGTAGGGAAAGTTAAACACATGTCTACCAGTGGACTAACCCCCTGTTGTAGCTTTTCTGCTTGCAGACAGGTGGCCTAGGGTTATGAAATGGAGATAGGCGCCGCCCAATGGGCCGAAAGGCTTGGGAAGGATTTAACTTCAACTTTATGGAAGACATGACATTCATCTCTACGGAGAATAGATGAAGCCACCAATTTTTGAAATTCACACTCCCTATGGGGAAGATTTCTCATTGCTGTGGCTAATCTCAGCACATGTTATCAAGCCACTTGCCATTAACTGCAGCTTACCGAAATCTTGAGGAAAGTGTTTTCTCACGAACCCTTTCTCACATATTCTACATAATACGTACGCTATCCACGGACCCGGGAAGGTTCTGGATTTCTAAGCTCTGCACATGCATGACATGCAGCACATTATCAACACACTTGCCACATTACTTAATCACACCGCCAACAATTAGAACTTACTCCAGCTGTTGATTAAAAAAGAACATGGCAATTCAGTACTTTTTTTAATATTTAGCGTGCATGTAATGCAGCTTTAATACCGAAATCTTGCGAAAAGAAGTAACACTTTGAAAGTTGTCTTACATTTTGGTCTTATGTTGCATATGTGTATGATCAATATCAAAGCATAGAAACAGGTTTGCTAAAAGTATTATACCATACTTAACCCAGCCTGGAGCTACATTAGTAAAGCTGACATCGTTACATAAAGTATAACGGCAAAAAGACAACCATACCTTCCCATGATGCATCACATCTCAGTGAGTTAGATCACACATGGACCTCGCTGTTCTTTCCAGTTTACACTGTGGTCATTGTTCAGAGAAAACCAACAGAGTCAAAATAATTGTCGTATGTTGGCAAAATAAGAGTTTATGTACTGGTTATTAAGACTATGGAAAACTATGATGGGAAGCCAATTATCAGTGGAGCTGTTTTTTCTTGTTTTTGCAGATATAATTTGCACTTAATAGTATACAAGTGATATCATAAAAAGGTAATTGTGTTATGTTCATCTCAGTCTGTAAGTGGAAGTATTATATTTCTAACGCAAATGACTACACTTGATATTTTCAAAAAGACTTCAAAACTCATCAGTTTAAGATTGCTTATGACAATTGACTAATATGTGATTGTTTTTATAATTGTGTGTTAATTTTTAATTGTTCAATGTTTGCGCCTCGCAATAGGTTGTCTAGAGAGATGGCAGGGTGTCAAATGAGAAAGCAGAATCGAATTAACAAAATGTATATTTCAGAATAATCCAAAATTATCATGTTATTGAACAGTAAGGATGAATATAACTGACGAGTTTCTTTTTGTGCCTGGTGTATGCATTATTATTATTATTATTATTATTATTATTATTATTATTATTATTATTATTATTATTATTATTATTATTATTATTATTATTATTATTATTATTATTATTATATTACAGAAAGGAATAAGAAGACAATTGAAAAGCATGCGATACAGCGTTTACTGTCAGTTTCAGAGATTACATTATGTTACACGTTATAATGATTGTAGATTGCCAGAAAGTTCTCTATTCGTATGCTATTTATTTTTGTTAGCAAACCTTTTAGAGAATCAGGCTACATTGAACAAATATTATTCAAAATAAATTGAATCTATAAAGTCTTTGTAAAATAAGCCAAGGAAATACTTTGTTACCCTAGCTTTTTGTTGAAGTCTAACGCATTCCATATCGACTCTATAAGAATGCCATTACCTTTGCTACATGTATTTTGTATGGTTTATTAGCCCCGGTATTTTGGTCTGACACATTACTGGTAGTGATTTGAACTTTATGGAATACGTGATTTATTTGAATTCCATTTAAAATTTCATCTATCATGTATATAGCATGTTTATCCAGTTATGACAGTTTCCAGAAAATCCTTGTGAGCGGTTGGAATATGTCAAAAAGTGCTGAAGAGATAAGTGTGATTTTAGAAACAAAAACCCTGCAATTTCAAAATAACTCAAGGTATAATATATTGATATACATGATGTAACATTCCTAGAAGACATCAACGCAATCCTTCAACACAATCTTCTTAGAGATACAATTCAAGAATCATAAAAATAGCATTAACCCGTCTGTAGTTTTTAAATATGTTTTCACTTTGCGAATGCTTTGTGAATTAATTTTAATAACAGTTTGGTCTGGACATAATGGATAGGGGTTTACATGTGACTATTATACTGAGTTGCCGGTGATTTTACTTGAATTACTTTAAAATTTCATCTATAGCTTGCTTATAATCTGCTTATAACAACGTCTAAAAAATCAGGGTGAACCTTTGAAAGTGTAAAAAGGAGCTTAAGGGATAAGTGCGCTTTTAGAAACAAAAGATCTGCAATTTCAAAACAGCTTATGTCATGATGTACATGATGTAACATTCTTCGAAAACATCAATGCAATCCTTCAAAACAATAAGACTTGAGGCATAATAATGGTATTGATTGTTATGTAATGATATTTAAAGCCTTTCATTTATCTTCCCTCAATTAATTTTCCTTGTTCTTGTTTTTTTCATATATATTAAAAACATTACAATGCTCTACAGGGTGTCCCAGAATGATTTATACCGAAAAAGTTTTTTTAGGTATGAAGGACATTACTATTGGTAGTATTGTTTTAAATTATAAAATTAACCTATATTGGGCTCTTTTAGGAATTTTAGATTTAAGACATTTGACGTTTCTAATAGAAGTTACATGATATTGCGTTAAAATTGTGAATTCCAAGTTTTGACAAAACTACCTATTTTGAAAACCTGTAAAATTAGTAACTGTTCTTTGGAAAATGTTATGCAGTATATTTGTTGTGTCCTGTTCTTACTTCTACTAAATGGTCGATATCTGTCGATTATTTATGATGTTACAAAGTAATCCTTGCATGGAATAAATGATTTGTTACGCTTGAGTGACTTTAAACTATTCTTTCTTTGGCGGCAGTTTTGAAGACAATTATTGCAATGTGTGAGTTTCATCATTTGAAATGCCGTTTTTCAACCTAAATATCTGAAGTCATATTGAAATTTTTCACTTAATCCCATATCAAGAATTATTCAGCGTTGTAGGCTCTACAACTGTGCCAAATTTAGTGTATTTCCTTTAAGAGAATGTAGGACTTTTCCAATATATTGCACAGAGCGGTGCGGCTGGACGATGGTGATAAAGGATCCATGTGTTATGAAGCATTTGAGCTGTAAATTACACACATGCAGTTTTCGTCCATTTTCAGTAAAAGCAATGTGACGCCAAAACGAATCAAGCTATTTCCACGAAAGTCGCAGAATAGGTAGGAGACATATGTGTCATTGTATTGCACTCATTAAAATTAGATACACTGTTGACTATATATTTTTGATATTTTGTTCAAACACGGTAAAAATCATTCTTGGACACCCTCTGGTGTAATTAAAGGTAACTGTGTTATGTTAATCTCATTCCCTAAATGGAAGTATCTTATTTCTAACGCAGATGACTACAGCTGTAAAAGGAATGCAATACATCGTTTATTGCGAGTTTCAGAGATTATATTACGTTACATTTTATGGTAATTGTAGACTGCCAGGAAGTTCTCTATTCCTATGAATTACATTTTAGTTTGTGTTAGAAAAACATTTGAGAGAATCAGACTACCCTGTGTAAATATTATTGAAAATATTAAAACCTACAAACTTTATGTATCATATCCAAAGGAAATTAAATATTGTGTTACCCTGGTTGTTTTGTTGAAGTCCAATGTATAAGATATCGACGTTTCTGTGTGTCAATGTAAAATCACCCAAAATTAAATCAAACTAACATTATTGTTTGGTTTGCCAAGATTCTCAATTCTTAGGGAAACATGAGTCTGGAGTAAATTTAGTTTAAAGCTCGTTAAGATTTTGAGTCATTTCTGAAAGGAAAGTATAATTATATTATGTGAAGTGCAATCTCATAGCTTTCATTAGTATTTATTTTTTCAATGCCCCTTACATGTGAAATAGCTAAACATGTGTGCATTTGATATTTTTCCAGTTTGTAAACAAATGCTTGACAAAACACACAGGATCTATGAAGATACACTCCCGTGAAGTAAAATCAAATGAAACGAACGGAGACGGGAAACAGTTATACTTTAGCAAATTTTTGGTACCAAGCGTACCTTCTTCAGGCTTTATTATAAAATGACACAAGAAAAACAATCTAAAAACAAACAAGAAAATCAATGCGTAACGCGAAAAACAAGCGTAAAAAAATACGCGATTTAAAAACGTCGCAGCGTGAAGGCGCATACTTGAATTTACTTTAAAATAAGCAGATATAAGCTATAAATTTTAAAGTAAATTCAAGTAAAACACTGGCAAATCAGTATATAGTCAAATTTAAACCCCTATCCATTATGTTCCAGACCAAAATATTGTTGCAATTTATTAACAAAGCATTCGCAAAGTAAAAACATATTTAAAAACTACAGACGGGTTAATGCTATTTTTATGATTCATGCATTTTATCTCTAAGAAGATTGTGTTCAAGGATTGCGTTGATGTCTTCTAGAAATGTTACATAATATCATGTATATCAATATATTGTACCTTGAGTTCTTTTGGAATTGCAGGGGTTTGTCTCTAAAATCACACTTATCCATTCAGCTCATTCTGACATTTCCCAAAGGTTCAGGAGGATTTTCTGGACACTGTCATAAGCAGATAAGCATACTATAGGTGCAATTTTAAAGAGAATTCAAATAAATTACCTATTCCATAAAGTTCAAAATCACTATCAGTAATGTTTCAGACCAAAATACCGGGGCTAATAAACCATACAAATGGCAAAGGTAAAGGCAATCTTGTAGAGTCGATATGGAATGCGTTAGACAAAAAGCTAGGGTAACAAAGTATTACATTTGCTTATTATTGATACTACTATTAAGTTCTAAGTATATCTGAAAAACTGATAATTGAAGGAACAGAAATTAAAGGTTTTGATCCGCAGAATGCAATTATGACTTCCCATCATGCATTTCCATAATCTTAATAGCTATGAAATACGTAAAATGTTATTTTGCCAACTTTCCACATTATTATTTTGACTATTTAATTTGAGATAATGCTTCCAAGATGTATACCGACTCTGTTGGTTTTCTCTGAACAGTGACCACTGTGTAAATTGTAAAGAATAGCGAGGTTCATGTGTAATGTGATGCTCAATGGGATATGATGTATCATGGGAAGGCATGGTTGCCTCCTGTGATTTACTTCCACTTTGTCGTTATACTTTATATAACGATGGCAGCTTTACTAATGTAGCTCTAGGCTGGGTTTAGTGTGGTAAAATACTTTTGCAAACCTGCAATGAAGCCTTTAATATTGATCATACCCATATGCAACATAAGACAAAAATTTAAGGAACTATCACGATTTCGATAAGCTGCATGTAACGTGCACTCTAAATGAAAAAAAAAATAGTAAAAAGTACTGAATGTTAAGTAAAAATGGAACAGAGCAACAAACTTAATCACAACTTAATATTGAGTACAATTTAATCAATATTGCTGCAGGTAAGTGACACAGTTAATGGCAAGTGGGTTGATAACATGTGATGAGATTAGCCTCAACAATGAGAAATATGCCCCACAGGGAGTTTGAATTTCTAAAATTAGTAGCTTCATGTGACATCTATCATCTGTACGAAATGTATGTCATGTCTTTCATAGGGGTGTATTACTTTCTGCTGAAATATGACAAAATCTGGCTTTAAAAGTCACGGCTTACAATGCTTGATATGTTTTGCAGCGAAGCTTGCCTTGATTTCTTAAGTCATGGCATCTGACTTGATATTTGACTTATTGAAGAAGTTACTCAAAAACGGACCTTACATGGCGGCCGTGCCTTAATCGTGCCTTCGGGCAGAAGTCCGTCAAGAGCATATCAATGTGTAAGCGCTCTTTAACAAAGTCATAGTTCATTGAATTTACAACCGTATGACAAAACACGCGAGAATAGTTTTTGCACAATATTTGCAATTTAAATGAATTGGCCATTGCTCATTCTAGAGACGCTAGTATATGGACAATATAAGAAATTCTGATTGGATGAAGGGAACACTTATGGTTTTGACAAAAACCAATCACAGAGGCCCATTTGTTCAGCTACAAGCTCCACAGTTCTTACGATGCTATGCAGTCAACCGTGTAGTGTAATCAAAGACTGTGTGGAGACAAATTCACTGCTTGCTTAGAAGCTCTTGGACGAAAATGTGTGCTCAGGTGTATCGAAGTGGAAACTATGCGTAGATGATTTATAAGTGAATCGCTTTTGTATAGAAACCTTTCCATATGGTTCCAACAACAAGAGTTTAGCGCAATCCTGCTAATCAATTCCGTCGGAAAAAAGAAAAGAATTCGCTCAGAAAATTGAAAAGAGGCAAAGCGCTTTCCGTTTTTTATTTATGAAAAAAGGCTATGCGCTACGTGCTAAACTCTTTTGATTTTTTTAATTGTATTTTTGGCCACTTTGTTCTCCTAATCAAAACATAGAAAAAAGAAATGCGCTAAAAGCTCTTGAGTCTTGTTTTGAACCGACATATTAAGTCTGATCGCAGTTTTGGCATCCAAGTTCGTAGATGTAACACAGTGTCGACAACCTGAATAATAAATATTTTTTCCCTGAAATGAATCTCCGTTGGTGAGCGACGGGCGATTGGTATTTCACCGAACGCAAGAAAAGCAGTCCTATCTGATTGGCTAGAAATCGATCGCTAGATCGCTCAGTGATGACGTACAAACTCAGAGATGTAGAGATGTATTCAATTACATTTAATGTATTATAGACTTGTGATTTAATATTCTATAGCCAGTGTAAGAGCACAGTGGTCTGAGCTGAATGGGCTATGCTTGTTGTTTTCATAATAATAATAATTCTCAAACAGTTGAATATTATTATTAATGTACGATTTAAAAACGTTACGGTGAAAATGCAGTAAAATATATGCGTTTAAAGAAAACAGCAATCGCAGCTGAGTGTATATGTAATTTCCAGTCAGTGTATTGAAAACAAAACCTGCATTTTATCTGACAACATATCGAATTTTCTTGTAATGGCAACACCATATGGAGTATTGAGCATGCGCAGATCGTATAAACGTGTATGAATGGAAACGTTGCGGTATCTCATAATGTAAGTGATATGCTTAACCTGAGTCGCTCGGCCTATCTCAAACAAATCGCCATGCGTAGCTTTTTAAGAAAGAGTGGATTCGCCGTACTATCACAGCAATTTTCTCGCGTTTGTCCTTTGGGTGCACTAAGATGAGGTTTCATGGCTGTATCTACCTTATGTTTTTTGAAAATTCTTTAATACGCTCCGAACCGCCATTAACATGGGATAACCAGCATGCCTTTGCTTTTCTCTTCAGTGGTCTTACTTTCTTAGAGATTGGTTTTCAGCGTTTTAGATTTTATTTTGCATTATGATCTTTGACCATCTTCCATTTCGGGTAGCCATAGTTGTTAAGGGCTGTGCGAGTATGCTCTTCTTCTTTGATTTTATCACTTGTTTCTGTGACGACAAAGTTCATACGATCGAAAAGGGTTCTGATAACTCCCATTTTTTAATGGAGAGGATGATGGGAACTGAAATCAAGATACTGATCAGTATGGGTGGATTTTCTGTACACAAAGAGTTTAATGGAACCGTCCGGTTTTCTGATAATAAGTGTGTCAAAGAAAGGAATGTTTCCATCTTTCTCTTTTTCGAAAGTAAATTGAAACTTCACCAAACACTCGCATCTTAGTGCACCCAAAGGAGAAAAGAAGAAAGAAATAACGCGAGAAGAAAAAACAGGCAATTGCATCTACGAAATTGGATGAAAAACTGCGATCAGACTTATGACCGTGAAACTTCTCGCATATTTGGAACTAGAATGTAAAATACAAAGCTGAAGTCAATAAGGCCACCAACAAAAAGTAAACTCGCTCTGAACGCAAGTTATCGGAAAAAGAACAGAACAAATCAGCAATTTCTGATCATGTTGCCGGGCCAACCACGTAATTAATTAGGATAATTCTAACATCCTTGGGCGGGAGCACAATAAGAAGTCGTGAAAAGTTTGAGAAGCCATGGAGAAAAAAAGAAGGGGGAGTAAGACCCTAAACAGGGAGGAGGGCACATATTTCCCTAGCCACGTATATGATCCGCTTTTAAAGACTGCAAATGAGGCTAAACATCACCGGAAACCCATCTCCCGGGAAAGTGGATCAGGTGACCATATCAGTCATACCTGATAAAGTCCTCTGATGTGAAGGACGAAATATTGTAGTGAGTAAAAATTCACTTGGTTTTGACAAGCTAAAATGTCTTTTCGTTTAAGGAAAGTATGTATTATGTGAAGCGCAATATCACGGCTTTCATTTGTATTTATTTTACTTTCCCTCACATGTGAAGTAGCTCTAAATGTGTGTATTTTTCATAATCCATTATTACCCCAATTTCGCTCATAATGTCACTTACGATCTTCTTGCACTAACGCGTCAAGCTCCGAATAATGAACTTTGCAACAGTTTTTTGGTGTTGCTGTATGTTTGAGGTCAAATGTCATACTTTCCATTGCTGTCCTGGGACTGATGTGTGACTCAAGGAGATACAAATTCGCCATGCTTACGTGTTTTTATGAGATAAGTTTTTAAGAAACGTATCCCCAGAATATCGAGAGGAGGCAAAAGTCAAATCCCATGAAATTGTTCAATCAGTTCCATTGATAACTGATTGATAGCACATACACTAAACTCGTTTTGTACTGTGTGAATTCTTGTACCCAAATTATTGACAGGGCAATCTCTAAGTGTACAAACATATTAGGGTTAAAGAACTGCGTCGTTAAAGATTAGGATAGTGACAGAAATCCGACTAATAGTCTAGACAACAATGAAGTTGTTACCCGCCCGAGTAATAGTGCAGTATCAAATGTATCACAAAACATATATTCTCTCCTTACTTGGGAGACGGGTGTTATTGAGTAATTCTGTAAACAAAGTAAACATTTAATAAAAGTATTGTTTTAGCCGCTATCGTGCACATATCGTCTCACATGTCTGGCATAAAACAACTCGGCTACACCCCGTTGTCGCCCGTGTTATATCAGACAATAGATGTTCGACGGCGACTAAAAACAATACCTTCGTTTTTCGCCCATTTCATTTACGCAAAAAGACACAAATCAACAATCTTTGTCACAGAGCAGACGTATAGATAAATATACAAAGTGTATCAAAGTGGCTAGCTCGCTGAAGGCGTTTTTGTTATCTCCAACATCGTTGTTATTTTGAGGCTAGACTGATACGATAACACTTGTCTGGGCAAATAATGAGGTACTCTATGGTTTAATGCATTTAGGTTAGAATCTTGTGATTGTCTATACTATCAGTCGGATTCTGTCACTCATTCCAATTTATTTAACTGCGTTAATCTGTGAGGAAAATATATTCTTAATCAGTCCCCAAGAAGTTAAAACAGTGTCTGCTAGCTATAAGCAAAGTATGTACTGCATTTTTACCCGGGATGGCCGAACTACAGCTGTGTAATGCAATGATATATTCTGTCCATGTCATCAGAGACTTCAATTTGGGTTCGATATAGGAAAGGAGTTTCTGATCCTCTAGTTTATGAACATCAGATTTCCCTTTGGTCTTTGCAAAGTAATTCTAACCATCATTATTTGATGCTGATAGCAATATCAGTGGTTTATGTATCCAGTTGGTTTTCTGTGCAATGTACTTGACATTTTATAAGAAAAGCATCATGTTACATGAGTTTAGGCATAAAACGAATCATGTGAGCAGTTGAACCAAACAATCAAAATGAACTTGTTCAAAGAGGTATACAAATATATTGGTATTACGCACTGCAATGTTTGCTTGCAGATACATCATTTTTACTTTGTGTGCAGATTCATTAGCACGCGTCTCCCAAGTCAGGAGGTAGTATCTGTTTTGTCATACATTTATATATACTGTGTTATTACTTGGGAATCTCGTGGTAGTCTAGACTATCAGTCGCATTCTGTTATTCATTCCATTCTATATTGAACAAGATAGCAGTTACTGCGTTTTAATCTGGGAGGCAAATATATTCTTAATCGTTCGGTCCACATTTAATGGCAGTATATGCTAAATGAAAGCAAATTAGATGGCACATTATTACCCGGGATCACAGCTGTGTAATTCAATGATACATTTTGTCCATTCTGTCCATGTCACCAGATACTTCAATTTGGGTTATCTCCGTATAGGATGATCAGTAAGGGAGTTTCAGATCCTCAAATTTATGGACATTAGATTTCCCTTTGGTCATGGAAAGTAATTCTAGCCACCCTCATCTGATACTGATCAAATTGGCAGCGATTTCATGTATTCAGTCGGTGCGATATATTTGACATTTCATGCATACTTAAGAACAGCATCATGTTACGCGAGTTTAAGCAACCTATCTGCATTACCCTGGATTTTTCCGATAGCTTGTTTCTTAGCAAAACATCTCAAAAACAGTAACTAACCCCCCTTAAATCTCTAAAATGCGTTGGAAGTAGAATTTATTTCTGCACATTTTGACACCTCATTTGTAGCAATTGACTAAATATTGACGTCACAGCGTACATTTAAATCAATGTAACCCAAGATTTGAAAGTTGCAGTAAATTGTATTGATTTTGTATTCAGTGTAATGGAAGGAAATCTGTGTAATGATATCTGAGTGTTTTTGTATTGTTAAACTTTGTATGTAAGTGCAACTTTCGAATCTGGATTTCACTACATTAAATTGACCGGTGTTTTATTGTTTTCTGGACTATCGTATCAAATGAGGTGTCAAAATGCGCAGAAATAAATTCTGCTTCCAACGCATTTTACATATTTGTAATACAATAGCCCCTTTTTGAATACTGGCCATTATTTAAGGGGGGTTCGTTACTTTTTTTGAGATGTTTATTATTTTTTTGTTTGATTGGATGATAAAGATTGGGCTAATCAATTGTCAAATATCACCTGCTATTCTCAAACTTGCTCGTCAGGTTAGAAAGTATAGGTAATTGAGACAGTATCCGATATTTCTTCACATTTGCGTAAGTTGTAAACTTTCAAATGGCTCTTATTGCATAGACTCACAAAAGACTCAGACACCGAACACCTCGCCAATTAAACAAGTCTTACTTGTAGTGTATAGGATGGTGTCAAAATACAAGGTGCGATTTCTGATCATATATTCGGAATTAAAGTCATATTAGTAAATAAAGTAATATCTTCTTGGAGACAAAAGATAGAAAAAATAGCATTGATCCTCTAAAGTGAAGTGTAAGTATACTGCTGCAAAAGTTGACACTAAATAATTAGCAAACAAGTTTGCTATTACTTTGTGAAATTAAACTCATTTTGCCATTATTTACTGATTTAAATTAAGGCAGTGGATCATCAATAAAGTACTGACACAAACCCACTCGATATGCAGTGATCAATTTCCCTCCATTAATAAAGCTGAAAAACTTTAAATAGTAGCTGTTCCCGTCCTAAAATTAAAATTGCGCAATGGCACAAAGGCGCTTTTCCGCTACGTTCTTTAAAAAAGTTTAGTGAAATATTTATTGAACTTTTAGTTTTAGCAATTTGTTTGATAGGCTTTTACGATGAGAGTTCATAACAAAAAATAAATTTTCTCAAGTACAATTATGCTGAAACAAGTAATAAGTTTTTAGCCGGTTCGTCGGACAAGTTTACAACTGTCAACCTTTCGTCAGTAGTAGCTCTGACTTCTCCAGACAAAGTGTTAAAGTATGAGACACATAGGTCGCCCCCTTGTCTACTGATGTCTTTATAATGCTAATGTACAAGTTTCTGGTGGCTCTGAAAAGATACCTTCACTGAAGAGTGATCCGTGTCTTTAGAAAACAAGCATACCTCGCCTATCTGCTAATGTAGAAAGGTTTAGTTGCTCTGAAAACATACTTTATTGCAAACTATCTGCAGTTGCATCAGAAGATACTTAGGTACTTTGTCTGGAGAAGTCATAGCTACTCCTGACGAAAGCTTGACAGTTCTAAACATGTCCGACTGCGAACCCGCTAAAAACTTACTACTTGTTTCAGCATAATTGTACTTGAGAAAATATATGAAATTCTTCGTACGTTTTTGTCTTTGGATAAAACGTTATTACTTAAAGGTATTTAAGGTGGCTGTGTACTCTCAGACATGCATGTTGTAAAACTTTGTAATTATTCAAGTATACATTTTTATAAAGGCAAGACATCGATGAATCTTAATATAAATACAGATTTGGTGTAAAAACGATAATTATGAAGAGAGTCACAAAAAAGTAAAATTTTTGGCAATTGTGTTTTGGTACATCATAACAAAAGAACAATCTTTCCAAAAATGTTTGTTATGTTTTTTTCTTAATCTTGGGGCATCATTCCCAAAACCGGCTTTGAGATATTGACCATAATAGGCATCAAAATGACCTTTTTAAAATTCACAAATACCTATTTGCACAATATGATGCCTAAAATCAGAAATAGACAAAAACATTAAATAAATGAGAAAACGGTTTCTTGAGTCGATCATGCTTTTTATGATGAGCATAATATTGCTTACCTATAGATGCTATATATATTGAGTTATCGTCATTTTACCGAGAAAATGAACATTGAAATAATGGCCATTGAAGTTTAAAGTGGTCACATTTTGCACTTTGATCGAATCTCACGGAAGAATGCGACAGTTCTCGTTTTTCTACTTTACATTATGTCAACATCGGGTTTAAAAATCCACAGCCCCTTGAGAAGTTTGGGTGAAATCTATTCATATCTTGATGTTTAAATCGGAGGATTGAACTTCAAAAAATTCACATTTTATCAGCTAAAACGGAGACATTTGACCGCTAGGTTTTTGTGAAATCAGTGCTTCCCGCCCGCGTTATTTCTTTCTGCAACCATAATGGGCCGCAATGCGATAACACGTAGTACATACATGTAATTATAGGCCTATGAGGCTAGATATAACACGAATTTATTACCATTATTATTTCCTCTTACTTTCTACAAATTCTACAAAGTTTTACCTGCAGAGGGTTCGAACCCACAACCTATGTATCCATAGTCTAATGTCTACACGACTGTGCTATGATTCGTTGTGCCAGAAAGGTGTTTGTTTATGATACTTATTGATTACGGAATAAAGTGCATACACACAATATACTATTACTAGTATATTAGTACTAATAAATACGAATATAATCCTAACCCTAACCCTAATCCCTAACCCTAACCCTAACCCTAACCCTAACCCTAACCCTAACCCTAACCCTAACACTAACCCTAAACCCTAACCCTAAACCCTAACCCTAACCCTAACCCTAACCCTAAACCCTAAACCCTAAACCCTAAACCCTAACCCTAACCCTAACCCCTAACCCTAACCATAAGACCCTAACCCTAACCCCTAACCCTGACAATAATGAACCTTGCCTCGGACGATGCGGTTAGTGATATATTGCGGCCCATTATGGTTGCACAAAGAAATTAAGCTTCTCGGCCCTTGCAACTCCTATACCAACGCAATACAAAAAGGTGTGGACACCGTCGGCTTCTCCCGTGTATTACCCGTCGGCGCCATTAACACGTGACTGTCGAAAAATGCTGCTGCCAGCAGAAGGCTATGGAAAAGGTACCGTAATACCATGGCAGGCACCGTAATACTGATCAAACCTACTCTGTGCAGATTCCTGTCGTCATTTCAATATCGTAGCTTCAAATTTGACAATTTCGTGTTAATAAAGTCTTTTTATGTTAAATGACAGTATTACCTTTTATATAGGCTGTCGTTCCGATAAAAATCGCAGTTTATCGCACATTTGATCCGGGTTTGATCGCAAAATCATCGCAGACGATGCCAATCCGCCATTTTGTGAATGTGAATAAAAATGCTGCTGCCACCAGATATACAGGGTGTATCAAAATGATTGGTACCGGGCTATGTGACATTTTCAAAAATATATCAAAATTATAACATTGCTAATTAATATAGTTTTTGTACTATAAATAGAAAGGGGCATATGTTAACTTATTGATCTATTAATCTGAAGTTAATAGGTTGATGCATCTGGGAGCTATTGTCATTTAAACGAAGATCGACGTAATCATGGTTTGAGTTACACAACACAAGATGAATAGGTTCACTTCTTGAACCATTTATTGCATACATATTCTTCAATATCTCACCTCAGTATACATAACATAAAATTGCTTAACACATGCTTTTAGAAAGATAGTTCCTGAAGTCCCTGCCTTCCGACTCTGGCAGTGTGAGGTGAAGCCCTATCGTGAAAGAACTTTTAAGTGGGTCCATTCTACAACTGCCCATATCAAATATTGAAGCATTGCAAGTTATAGCATGTTTGCATGGGATACGCCTTGCTCTTAGAAACTGTCTCCTAAATCTTCTCTGCACTTCTTCATAGCTTCGTGTCGACCAGTGATTCTTAACTATGAATGCACACTGAAGTGTGTAATATTGTGGACCCATTCCAATAACTTTTACCAGGTCTAAATTAACCTACACTGTCTACAGTCTATAGCCATTCTGCCACACCATCTACTTAGTAATCTCAAAAATACAATTTAAATTACCGCCCTGGATGGTGTTGATACACAAACTTCTGTCACCCCACCTAAATTATTCAAGTCAATAATATTACTCTCAAGCAATAAATATTGATTATTACATTAATATATAATTATGAATGAAGAAATATGCAAGGAAAATTTCCATGATTTTCAACATTATCATCCTCACAAGGTATTTGCAGTAAAATAGAGCTTTGAAAATGGTGCGCTACTGATCCAGCGTTACGATGAAAAGTGTAAAAACACCTACTTTCCTTTAGAATCATGTAACTTCTGAATCGAATATGCTATCTTTATGATCTAAAATTCTTAAAGAAGATAAAACTACTATAATTACAAATATTTAAACAATTAACCCCAAACTGGCGCAAAAAGTAGATACAAAAAATCGGCAAAAAATGAGAAGTCTTCGGTACCAATCATTTTGATACACCCTGTAGGCTAAGTAAAACAGCGTATTACTGTAATACATATAATAAGTCCATGGTGTTTCCGTAGTGCTTCCATAAGATGCGTTGCACATGCAGATAAGCATTGCGTATACGTAGCGTATCTGTGCGTTAACAAATTGCGCGACTACAAAACGCGATGCGTTGTTGCGCGAGTGCACCCCGATGGTACAACAAAGATTGTTTTCCTTTTAACGAGTGAAATAGTGATATAAAATCCATAAAATAGAGCAGTGGAATGGAGTTCACAAATCTGGATTTTCTTTCCTTGTATTTATAAAAAAATAAAATGCATGCATTTCAAAAGGGTCTAGGGTACACAGCCACGTTAAACTGTCAGTTATATGTTTAAAGTTTTACATTTTAAACGTTGTTACTTCAAAGTCTTTTCAAACGGTAGTCGAAAGATTGAGTATGTGGCGAGCATCTTCAAGCACATCGAAAGGTTAATGATTTGTAACCATTGTCAGCTATGAACGCATATATGTTCAGGGAGTAAAGCGTTATACAGACTCCGAGTATTAGACATACAATAGTGTATGTAACATATCTACGTTATTTAATCTATTGCCATTCTATTTCCAGTGATGTTTAAGTTCTAACGAATGTTTGATGACATAAAATCGATACTATGTTAAGTATAATATCTGGTAGAAATATATTATCGATTTTACGTCATCATAACATTCGTTAGAACTTAAACATTACTGGAAATAGAATGGCAATAGATTAAATAACGTAGATATGTTACATACAATATTGTACGTCTAATAAAAAGTCTGCATACGGCTTTAATCACGCTGATCATGACGTGTTCTTGTTTATGTGGATTACTTAGTTAACTTAATTTATTTGTGCATTTATTTATTTATTTATTTATTTATTTGTGCATTTATTTATATTTTATTGATTTATGGCTTTATTTTCTTTCTAGGATTGCTTTCGGTAGACGACATCTCAAAGATTCGTTTCAGAAATGGATTTGTTTTTTACTTGTCTGTTGTAATATATAGAATGTTCCATTGATATCTACTAGAACAAAAAATAAAGATTGGGATAATCAATAATCAAATATCACCTGCTCGTCTCAAACTTATTCTCAGATTCAAGAGATTGGAAGGTCGTGTTTTTTCTCACTTCATTTCAACTTAATTACATTGTACAATGTTACATGTAATTGAGACGTCTTTTATTTCTTCTTCAAATTTGACTAAATTGTAAAACCATCATATGGCTCTTATAGTATAGACCCACCCACAAGAGAATTCAATACTGAACAGCCTCCCAATTTTAACAAGTCTTTCTTGCAATTTGTAGGATGGTGAGAAAATAAGAGAAACGATTTCTGGTCATATATTAGATTAAAGTCATATTAGCGCAATGGTAATATCAATTCATACAATATTCTTCGTGGAGACAAAAGACATAAAGACATTTTTTTTTAAATAGCATTGATCTTCTAAAGTGAAGTGTAAGGTTGCTGCTGCAAAATTTGACATTAAACAATTATCAAACAGATTTGCTATTTTACTTCGTGAAATTAAACTAATTTTTTGCCATTATTGACAAATTTAAATTAAGATAATTGACCATCAATAAAGTATTGATATCAATCAATTCGATATGCTGCGATCATTATCCCTTTATTGATAATGCTTAATTTGTTTTTGATAGCAACTGTTCCCGCCCTCTTATTAAAATTGCGCAAAGGCGCTTTTCCACTATATTCTTTAAAATGAAACTAAAGTAATTTATCGAGCCTTTATCATAATTCAGTGTACTTGACACTGTTTATGAGATGCTTTATATATTTCTGTCTTTAGATAAAACGCTGTTACTTTAAAGTTTTTTAAACTGACAGGTTTTTTTAAACCAACATTTTAAATGTTGTGACCTTAATGCCTTTTCAAGCGACAGTCGAAAGACAGAGTAAATGATGAGTCCATCAGTCTGCCTACACAAGCACATCAAAAGGTTAATGATTTGTAAACAATGATTTGTAAACCATTGTCAGCTGTACACTCATAAGTTTAGCCAATCCAGGGAGTTAATCACGCTATTCATGACATGATCATGTTTATCATAAAGTTAAGGAATACTGTGATCGTGTGTTTTAAATACCGACTTGAATTTTGACATACGGTAAACGATCGAACATATATGTATTGCACAGCAAGATCCCATTCGAAATAAGTAAATTTGTATGTTTATGAGACATTTTGTGCTGTCTGTTGTTTTAGTGTTTTATACAGATACTTCGATATTGCTTGCGCTTTTAAGTAGTCACTGTGCAGAGAACACAATCTTGCAAATATTATCTCCAAACACATGGTCAAAATAATTATCGAAGTCAATGTGTGATCTATCTCCATGTCATGATATGCACCATTTTATTTTACTGCTATTTATTTATTTATATTTGCTAAAATGGCTAAACAAGCAAATCAAATATCTGTATAAAGTTGACACCGGTGTGAGAGAGCGGTAACAACGTATTTTTACCTCACGATCTTCTGACGGTAAGTGAATTTTATATAACGCGATTCTTTTCGATCTTTAAAAGTGTTTCTTCGCAACAATATTGAGACAATTTGGTATCACATGTCGCAGTTTAGCTTCAATTCAGCAACATTTATACCTAAAAGGGGTAACATGAGTTTCAAGTTCCCCACTAAGACTTATTTTTTATAATAAACCGAACAGTGAAAGCAATATTATCTTAAACTTCACAACACTATCTGTTTATTTTGCTTACCGAAAAACAACGGTGAGGAAGTTCCTCGAAAACGCTTCCGGTAAGCGAAATAAACAAGAAGTGTTGAAGTTTAATTTAAATTACTTGAATTTCATTATCACTTCGTATGGATCGGCAATTCTATATAAATCGGAAAGTGTTTTACGAAATGAAAGAAGTACGCAAGTGTGTAAAAACTACTCCGGTTCAATTGCTATCAGGCATTTTTGTCTAACCCATGATGTCAAACTACCCGTGGTAATCGAGCATCTTTGCCCTCTCCTCCCTCATGTGGTTCCTCCCCCAACCCTCGGGCTCATGTTCGTTTTGATAAATACAGATAGGATTTCACAATCTAGGATGTTTCGTTACCCAGGTAACACAGCAAAATAGGTCAAGTACCATTGAGGCCATAAGACCTTGACCTATTTTGGTGCATTACGTAGGTAACGATCCATTACTGGATCCATTTTAATACAAGTTAAAAAGTTCGATGACCTTTTCCCGCCAAAAGGTACTTCGGTTCAATTGTTATCAGGCATTTTTGTGTAGCTCACGATGTCAACTACCTATAGTACTAATGCCGCTTAATTCGCCTCCAACAACTGGTATCAAACACCACATCTGAGGGGAGAGGGCTTACATACTATATCAAGTTTTATGACAATCGGTTAATGCTTTTGAGGTATTGTTGTTCTTTATTTTATTGTATAGCTTTATAGATTTGAGTTATTTCTGTATTGTCGCTGAGAAGGGCAGAATATCTAATTGAAATGTCGAATATATCTTGTTACTAACTTTGTCTATAGTTGCCCCTTAGAGTATTGTATCCCTGTTATTTTTGTTTCCAAACCATGAAGCTATTTTTGACAAAGCTTCTTATATATAGCTACGCATTTACTTGGTGCGTGTTATAACTTTAATTATTATTTTGTTTACCTGTTTTGTACCTACATAAAACAGAATATGACATGTATCATTATGAACATGTAGTTATCATCCACTTTATCATTTGCTTTAAAACATAGATCTTGATAAACTAAATCCGTAGTAAAGTGCTTAAAAACCTCATAAATAGAGAGAGAGGAAGGATATCTAGTGAGAGGGTGATGAGACAGAAGAACGGCAATTAATTCCTCCCATTTTTTCCTAACCTAATGCAAAACATTCTAACAAAATGTTATTCAAGTATTGACAAAATATTTTGCAATGTTTAAAAAACGTTAAAAATAACCGTATATCCCGACATTTAAATGTTATTTATCTAAAACGTTTTAAGAACATTTTGTGTTTGCTAGGGACTGTTGATTCGTTTTCAGTCAAAAAATTAATTGTTTTATATACTTTGGACTTGACCTACCTTGACCTAAGGGGTGGATCACTCTGCCTTGCCATCTGTGTCATGATGCTTTGCCAAGTTGGTCTCTGTTTTGCTATTCTTCCAGCTTCTATCAGGGATGTCAAGTTAATGGTTGAGGAATCTGTCTTTATGCAATCCATCCATCTCTTTGCTGGTCTTCCTTTTGGTCTCTGTGGGAGTATACTTGCTTCCAGAAGGATTTTGGGGTATCTTGTGTTTGGCATTCTTTGGATGTCTCCAAAGAACCGCAGTCGTTTCTGAGTTTAAGATGGTGTGGTTCATTTCTAGCGATTGGCGGATGGTTGAGTTTCTAATTTTGTCTAAACGGGATACTCCCAGGATTTTTCTCAGACACATCATCTCGAAGACAAGCAGACGGTTCTCATCTTCCTTTTTCAAGGCCCAGGTTTCTGCACCATATAGCAGGATGGAAAGAACAAGTACTCTGTACGGTTCAACTTTGGTTGAGCAGCGAATATCCTTTGCGCTCCAGATTGGTTGTAATCTTTGAACTGCACCTAGCGCTTTGCCTATTCTGTGTTTGACATCCTCCTTGCATGTTCCTCTGCCAGATATTTTCCCCCCGAGGTAGATGAATGCGTTTACTTGATTTAGATTTTGTCCATTAATATTGATGTTGAACTGGATTTCTTGTCGACTGATGACTTGAACTTCTGTTTTGGTGATGTTGATTTTGAGCCCTAGGTTGGAGCTATTTTTGAATACTTTGTCTACAAAAGTTTGGAGGTGCCTGGGTGTTTCTGCTATAAGAACAATGTCGTCGGCAAAGCGGAGGTTTGAAATAAGCTGGCCTTGGATATGTGCTCCAATGGTGATGTTATCAGTTGCATAAAGCACTAAATCTTTAGAAATATTGAAATCGGAGAAGGTCCATGTTCTCTGAAGTTACTCTCCCCTTAAAGTTTTTGTTTTTTAAAGATAGTCGAAAGACCGTGTAGGTGATGAGCTGTGAATTTGCTAGAATTGTACATTAAACACAACTAAAAAGACAATGCAATTTGCAGGCAGCAGCCTAATCAGCGCCAATATTGCAACATTGAAACAAACAACTATACAAACATCCAATCCAACCCAACCCCATCCCCTAGTAGGCAATGAGGATAAAGTACCTTGCCCAAGGCACTCCCCCCTTCGGGACTCGTGCATTAGACGCATCAACATCAGCGCGTGTGCATTATTTTGTCTAATTTCTCGAGCAATAAGTAATACGCGTTCATTAACCTATAAATAAAGATTTAAAATACATGTATTGCACAGCAAGACCTCAATTACGGATTTTCAGACATGTTGGCTTTTTGCTGTCTGGTGGTTTATGTATTATAAAACTTACACTTCAAAACCTAACTCGGAAAATAAAAATAAATACACTAATTATAGGAACTATTTAAACCAACTTCTTAGAATTAGTAAAAGAAATTATATTACAACTAAAATTGAAAATAATAAAAATGATACTAAAAAGATGTGGCAAACGCTAAATAACTTATTAGGCCGTAATAAAAAATCTAAACTTCCTGAAGTTTTCGTAGATAAAGATGGCACTAAATTAACCGATAATAATCAAATTGCTGATCAATTTAATTCATTCTTTGCTAACATAGGTATATCACTGGCTAATAAGATTCCCGATCCACCTCCTGAGTTTAAGCATGCGTTCTCTTCAAACAATATCCCTCATAGTCTATTCCTATCTCCTACATGTTCCGATGAGATCATTAAATTAACTTCTAAACTTAAAAACAGTCACAGTAGTGGTGATGACTGCGTCAGTAATAATCTTCTAAAACAAATCATTCCTTCCATCAGCACCATACTTGCACATATCTTTAATCTATCACTCTCCACTGGCATCATACCATCAACACTGAAAAAAGCCAACGTTACCCCTATCTTCAAGTCTGGTGACAAACATGACTTTACCAACTATAGGCCCATCTCCATTCTTCCAACTATTTCCAAACTTCTGGAAAGAATTGTATACATCAGGATCCAAGATTTTATCACCCACAACAACATACTAACCAAACATCAGTTTGGTTTTAGACCAGGAAGGTCCACCAACATGGCAGTAAATGATCTCTACTGCAGGATTACTGACAATCTTGATCAGAAACTACACACAATTGGAATCTTTTTGGATCTCAGCAAGGCCTTCGATACCATAAACCACACTATCCTTCTTGAAAAACTTTATCATTATGGTATCCGGGGCCTTGCTAATGATTGGATCCAAAACTATCTCTCTGGAAGAAGCCAAAAAGTCATGGTTAATGGTGTTTGCTCTTATTCTTCTGATGTTACCTGCGGTGTTCCCCAGGGATCAATTTTGGGCCCTCTTCTTTTCCTCCTCTACATTAATGACCTTCCCTGCACCACATCTATTCCACATTTTATATTGTTTGCTGATGACACCAACATCCTTTTTGCACACCATGACCCAAAATTACTTGAATTAACTATAAATAAGGAACTAAAGATAATATCTAACTGGTTCAAACTAAATAAATTGTCACTAAATATAAAGAAAACGAATTATATTGTATTTAAAAATAAACATAATAATAAACCTGATATTTCATATGATATAAAAATAGATAGCACACCAATTGAAAAAGTAAATACAACTAAATTCTTAGGCCTGCTTATAGATCACAACTTATCATGGAACTCCCACACACAACACATTTCAAAAATAGTTTCCAAATACAACGGTATCATTCGCAAGGTCCGGCAATTCATCCCCTCATCTTCACTTTTCACCCTCTATAACTCTCTTGTTCTTCCATACCTGTCTTACGGTGCTCTTGTGTGGGCTGACCCCAACAACACCAACTTACATTCGCTATTTCTTCTTCAAAAGAGAGTTATTAGAACTTGCACCTACTCCCTATGGCTTGCTCATACTGACCCTCTATTTTCCTCCCTTCGCACTCTAAAACTCTATGATATATACAAACTTCAACTTGGCTCTTTTATGTATCAGTTTCATAATGGTCTTCTCCCTCCAGATCTTCTACATGACAATTTCTTTAACGTAGATGTATCTGCTCATTCTTATAACACGAGACATGCCAATGAGCCATTCATCATCCATACTAACACTATTTTAGCTGGCAATACTTCTAAAACCAAAGGACCCCTTCTCTGGAACACTATTCCACTCAACATCAGACACTCTGTGTCCCATGTTGCTTTTAAAAGCAGGTTGAAAAAATCCATGGTACTTGAGTATGAATCGGCGTAGCCGCTGCCTATACTCGAAGCCTTACGGTACTTGTACTGGATTGTTAATTTTGCCTTTATTCTGGTTCCTTGTGTGCTTTAATTGTCATCTATTGTCTGCCTTGTTACAATAGTACCCACTGAGCTTCTTCACATTAGGCCCTATTACTGTTTCGTCAGAATCACCAGAAGCCATCGACACTTGTTCTATCTTGCTCTTGATTAAGTAGTAGCTATGACCCTCACTATTCTCCTCTATCTCTTTCATTCCTCTCCCTCTTTCCTTCTCTTTCTTTCTCTCTCTCTCTCTCTCTCTCTCGCTCTCTTCTTCTTCGTATCGGATAATGTATGTGTTTGTCTGTCAACGAGGTCTCTGCACCCCACGCCCCGCGTTTAGCAGAGTCCTCGTCAATCATCTCTTTCCCCTCCCATTCTCATTTTGCTCAACAACCTAATTCTAAAATATAATCTCTGTCATCATGTATAGCCCCTCTCACTGTAAAGTATGCAGAGATTGACTCATTAACATTATTATCCATTGTATCAATGGTCATTTATGTATTTTGTAAAATCTAATGTATCATACTTTGATTCTTATCATGCATTACTATGCATTATGCATCCATTGTATCAACAAACATCTAAAATGTACTCTGCCATCAGTATAAGAGAATTAGAAATATATATTATTATTATACTATTTTATCATTATGTTATATATTATTATATTATAATATTACTATATTATCATTACATTATTATGTTCTTATAATATTATATTAAAACATTAAAAATTTTATATTTATTATCATGTATTACTATGTTATATTTTGATAGTATGTATTATTCACTGAGCGTGTTTGTAGAGAGCCAGCTTATCCGTTGTTAGGCGCTTATCATCGTAGAAGTACTTCAAAATCAATTGCCATTGCAGTGTTGTATTTCCGTGATAAACTACTACATGCACGCTCGTAATATCATTATGCATTTAAAGTGTATTTTGGTCAATCATACATAGTAATGCTATTCTAATTTAATTATATTGATTTAATTGTTACTACCTAAATGTATTGATATTTATTTATACCATGGAAGAAAGAGATCTCTTTCTTCCATGTTTATACCAATGACTCTGGTTTACGTTTAACTTTATTACTTTGTTGAGCTATTAGTATCACTTGTATATTGATGTTGATGATTGATGAAAATAAAATATGAATGAATGAATGAATGAATGAATGAATGAATGAATGAATGAATTATGGCTGGGATTCCGAAAGGTGGTTTAAACCTAGGTTTAGCTAAACCCAGGTTTAAACCTAGGTTTAAACCTAAGTTGCGTTTCCCGTAGCTGGTTTAAGTTAAACCTGGGTCTAAAGCTGAGTAGTAAAGTCGCAAAAGCCGGGTCTAACTTAAACCTGACAGGGGGTAGGTTTAAGTCCAGGTTTAAGTGCTTTTGTCTGCATGCCAACCCCGGGATGCCAACCACGGAAGCCTGCTTGTTACGGAAGCGGACCACTGCACTTCGTGGTATTTGCAACTGGAAAAATGTGTCACAGAACCAATTTTTGGAAGTCATAAAAAAAGGATTATGTTCCATAATGAATAGAAAAGAGTTGTGAGAATTGTAACCAGAGTTTGAAAGCGGAGGTGATCGGCAAAGCTTGTACACAGCTGCAATCATGGACATGGCAGTGGCAGTGAAATACACGGCAGTGACAGTCATACCTATACCCGGTACTCACGGCACAGTGCAATAGCATAGGGCCGCGTCATGACAGTGAAGGTAAGAAACGTCGGCTTATTCGTGACATATTAATACTGTTTTATCACTTAAAAGCCCCTATATATATGTAAATCTTCACTCATTATTAGTGACGATTTTAGGCTGTGGTATTGTTTTAGTCAAGCTTAGGAATCGATTAGGTTAGGCAGTAGGCTTAACAAATTACATGTAAATACCGTGTAGGCCTGTACATGAGAATAGCCTAGCCGAGGCTTTGTAGATTTTTATCAGAAAAACGAAGCTCGGACAAAGCTTTTACAAATATAACGAAGTCTGGGCTTTTTCCCAATGAGTTTCAGCTTCAAATGAAGCAGCTTGAAATGAAGATGCAAGGACTCAGGAGTTACTCACGGTACGTAGAGTGATGTCGTGGTGTTAGAAGCCGCTGTATAAGTAAAACGTGTAGGCCTGCCCCATCAGGCGGCCCTGGCCTGGTCATGATGGTCCTAGCTGGCTAGCCTATAGGGCTAAATAGGGTATCATGGGCTGTAGCCATGGTAGCCTAGGCAAAAACTGTATCAGTAAGCCTATCGGTACCCACTAGACAGATATTTTCCGTAGGCCTATGTTCTTTGTCTATATGTAAATAATTATAGGCCAGGCTTCAAGTTCAAGCTTGGTAGTGGAACATCCTAGGCCCTAGCTTTAATACCGGTCTGTACCATGATGGCATAGGGCATATGTGATGACATGCCCTACATAGGCCCTATGTTTACAGGCTGGCTAGGCCTGGACTCAGGCTGTTCCAGGCTTGTTATTGAACTTGAAGCTCCGCCTAATTAATTAAATATGAAATCTACCGTTTGTTTAATATTTTGTCTGACTCGTGCTAGGGCATTTATCAGGTCATCGTGGTATAACTGGTATTATGAAAGTTTGGTCAAATAGGCATATTATCAGGCATAAAAAATAGATTGCTCATCATTCCTGTGACTGATTAATTTTATTGAATTCTCAGTGTTCACTGAAGTATGATTTTTATATACCACCATGATCATGTAGGCCTAAATATTACTACAATTAATATTGAGTTGCAAATTTTAAATGCATGAAACTTTGCGACTGATTAATAGCAGCACCTTTGACAAATAAAATGGTATGCTTTGTTTTGTTTATTCGTTTACAGGCCCGGTTTAATGTCATGTCAAGAGGTATGAGGTAATTTACTGCCCCCATTCCAGAACAATAAAGCACTGACTTTATTGGATAAAAAAAAATATCAAGTCTGACAAACGAAACATAGCTCAACTGACTGATAGCTCGTAACTGACTGTAGATAATAGAAAACGTTCACTATTGTACTAATTTCTTGGGGGGGGGAGCCAAAAACATGCATTTTCGACATGTTTTCTGACAATCGAGTCACAAAAATCAAAGACTTGGAACATGTCTAAGCATTCAAAATCTTGAGTATAGGCCTATGCCACAATTTTGCTCTTATTTTTACTTTTGTGTGTTACTTTTGAAATGATTGGTTAAAAGAATAAAACATGCTTTTTCCAAAACTTAGAATGCATGAATTTAAATTAGACTTCGTACAAATCTTTATATACTATTTGTTCATGAATATGATACCATCAGGCCTAGTAAAAGAAACATCTCAACAGACAACAGCAATTATGAGAAAATTATAAATTTTCTTCACATGCCAAAATCTCTAAATTGAGAGTGTGGGTGTGTTTGGAGGGGGCAAGATTTGGATATAGGTCTAATTCATATTTTTAAAATACTATTTTTTTTCTTTCATTACAGAACAATCTACATGATGAAGTAACCGCGATCCCCGGCTGAGATCCACTGGCCATCAAAGTTTGGACTACAGAATCGATGAGCAGTACAACCGTTTACCACAAGTGTTTTTAACATGAAACTTTTTACCTTGCTGAATGTTATAGGCCTTTAAGCCTAAAAGTGTAACACAAACATGATAACATATGAGACTTTTGGTATCGATATTTATTACTTCGGAATACTAGTTTGTGTATACTGCTCAATGGAAATGAAGACAAGTTCTGTACGTTGCACGTTTCACACACTATAGTAATTATTATTATAAGGGACCGTTCACAAACACTTGTAAGGGGGGCTGATGGAAAAAGGGGGGCCCTGACAATTTTTGACCCTCCTAAGGGGGGCCTGAAAAAAAATGGCCACAAATTTTTCTGGGAAATTTGAGTTTATATGCTTTTCTATGGGGTTGACCGATAATGTCCATGTAAAAAAGGGGGGCCCTGAAATTTTCGCGATATTTTTTTTTTGCATCAGGCCCCCCTTACAAGTGTTTGTGAACGGTCCCTAAGTCTTAGAAAGGTATTAATAATTTTAAACATGTCCTTAGGTAACAGCTATCTCTTCACTACTTTCCTATGTGAAACCAGCATGGGCGTCAATCCTGGAGGGGGACATAATATCAAATGTCCGAGAAGGCCTATGCGTGCGGCGCTGACATATCTTTTCACATCCGTGCCTCCTCCATTTTCAGAACGGATCGACATGACATGACAGAAGGCCTGACATAATCTTAATAAATAAATAAACAACAAACCTCAAAGCTACTTGAAACGAATTCATTCATTTCTAGTTTTATTTAATGTACAAGGTGACTACTTGCTCACTATTTGAAGTGATGGGTTATGTATCATGTTTAACATTAATAATAAAATAAATATGCTACACAGTTTGCACGTTTTATTATAATATGTCAGTGTCTTGTTTTAATACCGTAAAACTTCGTCTACAAGCATATATAGAGCTTTTGATGAAAGCTAAATTAATACAATATATGCGTAAATACGCCAATACAAAAGATTGGTCTTACAATAACACTTGTTTGTATATGCTTGGATCTGTTATTTATTTGCTCAAATTCAATAGGGGCGCCTGGATTAATTAAGCTTTCATCAGAAGCCCTCTATATGCTTGTAGACGAGGTTTTACGGTATTCTAAATCTAAATTATAGTTATTTTATGCCTCCAATAGGATACACCAGGCATTTTCAATTATATAGGCCTACCCTCCGCGTTGTCCGTAAAAGAGAGAACCATGTGATGCCTCCTCGATAGATGTAACGAACGAAATAAACAGACAGCGCGAACTCCGCGAAGGGTATTCCGTAGGCCCAATCCTCAGTCCTTGCGGAAGTTTCCAAACAGCGTGCCACTTTGAATGCCCCTCACAGCCTGACAAAAATTGCTTGCCCCTCTCAGCCTGCTAAAAAAATTGCTTGTCTCGCCCTCCCCCCCCCCCCACCCCTTGGCCTGCCAAAATCTTTTGCGTCACACCATGTCTAATTGTGAAAAATGGAAAGAACGTTTTCATACTCTGCCGGATAAGCCCCTTTTAGAGCGTTTTATTAAAAGGTGGCCCGTAAATGTGTGCAAAAATAGCTGGGTAAAATATGCTTGCTCTTCTTTTGGCTTTTCAAAACAGCCCCCCCTCCCCATTTTACCCTCCCCTCAGGCTTCATGATTATTGCACCGGTATTATACGTGAAAAATCAAGAAATGAAATTGATAGAATACCATTTCAGCTTAATCACTGTTAGGCCTACGTAATGATGCAATGTGAGTGTTGTTAAAAAAACTTGGGGAAATCATAGTAAAATAAGACTGAACTTTCGTGGATTATAGATCTCCGTATTTGGTTAAAAAAATAAAAATCATTTTGATCAATTAACTCAGAAACATGAAAAAGATCACTACCCGCTCTTTATTCACAATTTCCCACGCAAATGCCTATTATAGCCTTTCAAATAAATTGGAACATCATACCCATGCACAAAGTTTCGTGTAATATGCATAATAGTATACACCACAGTTAGTACTATGCGGCTACGAAACCAGGTCTAAGTTTAAACCTAGGTTTAAACCCAGGTCTAACTAGTCCGAGCTTTCGGAATCGTAAAATACCTTAAACCTGATCATGACATGTTCTTGTTTATCAAAACATCTGTTAATGGGGTTAGACGTAGGTTGTCCAATTAAAACATGGATATCAATATATGTGATGCGATCAAGCAAAATCAGTCGGAACTCGGAAATATTAGATTTTCAGTTTCTTATAGGATAGTAAAGAACATTTACAAAGCTTGATTTTGCAGAAAAACCCCATTGAATTTAAACAACCAGTTCCTAAGATATGAGCAATTAAAGAATTTCCAAATCAAGAGGAAACAAAAGAAAATATATTCTTTGTTTGGCTTTATCTCAAAATCAATATTGCCGAGTTCCGACTGATTTAGCTTGATCGCATCACATATTGACACCATAAGACAGCGCCCGTGGTACGCTCACAGTGCACCCCAATAACGGCTATTTTAATATTCGACCCATTCTTATTTTAACCATCGTCATTTCGGTGCCTCCCTAATTGGCGTCCAGGGCACGTACCCCCAAAAAAAAAGCTACGCCACTGACGATCTAAAGTAAATTTTTGGGGGACTTCTTCAATAAGTCAAATACCTAGTCAGATGACATGACTTCGGAATTAAGGCATGTCTCAAACATATCCAGTATCTATACGACGTGACTTTTGAAGGCAGAATGGGCTAATATTGCTATTTTATACCCCTATGGCCGGGCCGGCCATACCAAAGGCTTTAAAAATGGTACCTACTGCCTTCTTGCCAGGCGTTCGGCATTGAAACAATGGAGTAGGGAAAGTTAAACACATGGCTCCCAGTGGACTAACCCCCTGCTGTAGCTTTTCTGCTTGCAGACAGATGACATAGGGTTATGAAACGGAGATAGGCGCGACCCAATGTGCCGAAAGGCTTGAGAAGGATTTAACTTTAACTTTATGGAAGACATGACATTCATCTCTACGGAGAATAGATGAAGCCACCAATTTTTGAAATTCAAACTCCCTCAGGGTAAGATTTCTCATTGCTGTGGCTAATCTCAGCACATGTTATCAAGCCACTTGCCATTAACTGCAGCTTACCGAAATCTTGAGACAAGTGTTTTCTCACGAACCCTTTCTCACATAGTCTACATAATACGTACGCTATCCACGGACCCGGGAAGGTTCTGGATTTCTAAGCTCTGCACATGCATGACATGCAGCACATTATCAAAACACTTGCCACATTACTTAATCACACAGCCAACAATTAGAACTTACTCCAGCTGTTGAATAAAAACGAACATAGCAAAAAAATGAGTGAATTGAAGAGACAAAGTTCTATTAATTGATTAATTTTGTTCTCTGTTCCATTTTACTTAGAATTCAGTACTTTTCTCATTTAGCGTGCATGTAATGTAGCTTTAATACCGAAATCTTGAGAAAAGAAGTAACACTTTGAAAGTTGTCTTACATTTTTGTCTTATGTTGCATATGGGTATGATCAATATCAAAGCATAGAAACAGGTTTGCTAAAAGTATTATACCATACTTAACGGGTTATGCCATTTTAAATCGACTTTCGAAAAGTTTTTTGATACATTCATTGATTTCTCAAAAAGTAAAAATCGCAGTTTAACAAATAACGGTTCAAATGAAAGCCATTATTGGGGGCTAATTGTTGTATCACTATGATAGGCCTGACACCAATATAAACACTTGTTTCGGTGACCCAAGTTCATGGTCATTTCTGCTCACGCACTTTTTTACAGATGGCCTGGAATTTCATATTTCGGTTTCAGCGATTGCCCGAAAAAGGTGGTATGTTTTTGAAAAGCGTTTCCGCTTGGAATGTAGATAGTTATTGTTGCTATTACTCTTCGCGATTTTAATTTATGCCCTCTTTAGCCGACAATTTTCAATGCATTTTACACAATAGATACGTCGCTTGCATAAATACCGCTATTTTTTAACAGTATCGTTTTTGTTAACCAACATAACATCAAAAAGAGTTCTCAAGACTTTGATGAGACCATAGATACCAAATCGGACTACATGTGATGAACAGATTTTACACTAGAATCAAAAGAACCAGCGTAGGCCCTCTCAAAATGTACTTTTTTAAATATCGCGTTGTGATAAAAATGACTGCCTTTTCCTTGTTTTTTATAACAAGGAAAAGCTTTACTACCTCAAACTTCAAACGTAGTGCTGTCTCAGTGTCCGTTACTGGTTAGTATTATTCCTATTAATCGATTTTCATGATTTAGGCCTACTTAGCCTACATTTGAGCAACTATTTGCCCACACCGTGTACGAATATATTCCAAATATGGCGCTGCATTCAGTATCACACTAAACGACAAGGTTATACTAAGATGTGTAAGACTTTCTGACACTATATTCACGGTTGTTCTAATGGCTATTCAAACTTATGACAAATTTGGCTGGTTTGCGTTGTTCAATACCGTTTCACCTAGTCTTGGTACCAGCCGGTTTGTGCTCCTCCGTCACTAAAATAACTAATGAATACTGCTACTTGGGTGTTATTTTCACACCATCAGGTTCATTTCAAAATGCTATGGTTAGGCTGAAAGATAAAGCTTTAAAAGCATATTTTAAAGTTCGTGAAAACCTTTATAGCAACTCTTATAAGTGCAGCTCTACATTATTCCGTACTCTCATTCAACCAATCTTAAGTTACGGCAGTGAAATATGGGTGCCTTATTTATGTAAAAACATTAATGATACTAATTTTGTAAATATTTGTGATAAGCCTCCTGGCGAAAATGTACATATAAAATTTTGTAAAACAGTACTGGGTGTTCATAAGAAAGCTACAAATAATGCTGTACGTGGAGAATTGGGAAGTTACCCCATTCTCATTACTATGATTGCTTTAGCTATAAAATATTGGTGGAAACTTAATTTAAACTGCATGTTAGGTTCAACCTCTCTTGTAACAAAGGCTCTGATTGATAACAGGAAACTAAACACCTTTTCTTGGTCCACCGGAATTATGAATGTTTTGAAACTGATTGATAAATATGACATATGGAATAGACCTACCATGATTAATAAGGCTAATTTTAACACATTAATTGTAGATAGTCTAAAACTGTTTATAATAATTCATGGTTAAATGTTGTAAAAAACCATCAGACTAAACTTCGAACTTATTGTCAATTCAAGCGTTCATTTTCATTAGAAAATTATGTTACATTATTAAAACGTAGGCATAGATCTACTTTTTGTAAACTTAGAATTAGTTGTCATAAATTAAGGATTGAAATGGATAGATATGTTTCACCTAAATTGCCTCCAGAACGGAGAATTTGTAAATATTGTAATCTCAATGAAATTGAGGACGAATTTCATTTCATTATGAAATGTTCCTTATATAACGATATCCGTAATAGATTTATGACGTTAATAGATGATATTTTTGTTACAAACAATTTAACTGAAAATGATAAGTTTCTTCTTATCTTGGGTGCCAATGATTTTGACACCACCAATGCAGTTGCCAATTTCATTTATACTGCATTTGAAAAACGGATTTAAATAATAGGCCTATGCCTAGTTAATTTATATTATATTCTTTATAGTTGTAAACTGTATTGTTCTTGTACTTTATTTGTATTATATATATCGTATTATTATATATGTTTTGACCATATCTTGTTGTAAGATGAATGTCAATAAAATCTGATTCTGATTCTGATTCTGATTCTGATTCTAACGGTGACGGAGGAGCACAAACCGGCTGGTACCGAGACTACATTTCACCCTGATGTGACAGTGACGTCACATCCGGGGTCACGTCAGTATAAAGCTGGTTTCCACAGAGGAGTAAGATATCTTACTCCTCTGTGCTGGTTTCATACTAGCTCATACTACCATGCCGGTTGCAATGAGCGGCGTGGCGCACGCGTATTGCAGACAAACGGACACAATCAAGACTTGTCATTGGTTGAAACGCTCTGCCGCTTGCCGGGTTAGACTGCTGCCCTCAGTCGTCAACCATCTGGATTGACGACTGAGAAAACTACGTGGAACTTAAAAGTGACGGATTTTGCAACAGGATTCCTGTGGCATAGAGCGTGCGCAGTTGTGTCCAAATTGACCTTTTGACCGAGTTTGTTGTTTTTAGAAGTTCAGAGCGTGATCTTGTCACAGCGGCGCGGTACAGCGACGCGGTATACGGGCGCCGCTAGTCAGTCGCGCTACGGCGCACAACCAAGGTCGCATTGAATAGTTTTCAGAAGTCCGTCATGATATGGGCTGTAAGATAATCAGTCGTCACTACGAAGCATACACAGTACATGCGAAGTGTATACGGCTGATTGGAATTAGTCTATTGCCGGGTGTTCGTGATCGCGCGCCATTATCGTGATGATCGGGGATTCCTTTTTTGTGATGAAGGCACCAGCCGAAATGTCCGTTTTCAGAATGCAATGAACATAACTCTGTACTCCCCGGGAGATGATGTATTTTGCGACACTCATGGCGGGAAAGAGATATGAAACGAATTTTATTAGGCGCAGCATCACTCGCTGGAGTTCGATGGCGCTGGTGTACATACGCACGCGCTTAAAGACACCGCATAGATGCGCGAGCGAAACAGCTGTTCACAACGCGTTGACATCACTGCCACATCGGGGTGAAAAATGGTATAGGTAATAGATGACTATGAAACCTCAAACTCGCCCCTCGATAAAGGTTGGCAATTGAAGCAGGCCTCAGTTTAGCGAACTTTGTCTAGTTTAATGCGATGCGAGTGCAAGCGCCGCTCAGACTGTGAAGGTTTCTGGATACCGAATATGGGTTTAGATTAGGCCTATATCATGTCCTCTAGGCCATATAATTTATTTTTGGAAAGGAAAGTCTAATCTCGGAGCCTATTCAATTGAGAAGGACAGGATTTTGTCATAATAATATAAAATTAATACTTAATGCCTCGCGATTTTTTTTTGATATCCAGCCATAGTATTTTAATTGATTAAACTGAACATAAAGCTATATCTTTACTAGCTTCATGCACTAATTTGTAGACCCGCCCGGCCTTCTACATGTAGTGAGTACCACATTAGATTGTGTTTACAAGAAATAATAAGCGCTGCCTCCTCGAAATTTCTTATGCCATCAGCTTTGATGATTAAATATTATCTACAACTCGGCACCTGTGTTCAAGGCCTTTCTTTTATCTGTTGACCTCAAAAGAAAGGATTAGAATGATCAGAATGCCGTCCCTGACCCCTTTCCACACATTAATAATGAGTCGGTAAGGGAACGTGATACCGTTATACTTCAATGAGTACGTATGGCTACTACGCAGTTCAATGGCCTTATTGTGATCTGGCGGGAGTTTTAAAAGCACGGTCCCTGACTGCGTGGGCATATTTCCGGACAAGGAACAATAGAGACCAATTGCCTGGCAATGACGTCACATGTAATCCCAGTCTATAGTGTGATTAGAACATTATAGGCTGGTGGTCACTATAGTACGATCAGTACGAAAAGTCCAATGCGATTATTAATGTATTTTCTAAAATTAAAATAACCACTTTTTAGCGGGAATTTTTGTAAGTTACACAGCTGAAGTTGTGAAAGGGTTGAAAGACTACAATATTACGGCTTAAACAAGAATTTCTTTGTTTGGTCGTTATTCCTATAGACTCATCCCTTAACCCAGCCTAGAGCTACATTAGTAAAGCTGACATCGTTACATAAAGTATAACGGTAAAGAGACAACCATACCTTCCCATGATGCATCACATCTCAGTGAGTTAGATCACACATGGACCTCGCTGTTCTTTGCAGTTTACACAGTGGTCATTGTTCAGAGAAAACCAACAGAGTCAGTATACATCTTGAGCTAATTAATTGTCGTATGTTGGCAAAATAGGAGTTTATGTGCTGGTTATTAAGACTATGGAATTGCATGATGGGAAGCCAATTATCAGTGGAGCTGTTTGTTCTTGTTATTGCAGATATAATTAGAACTTAATAGTATAAAAGTGGTATCATAAAAAGGTAATTGTGTTATGTTCATCTCATTCCGTAAGTGAAAGTATTCTATTTCTAACGCAAATGACTACACTTGATATTTTCAAAAAGACTTGAAAAACTTCTGTTTAAGATTGCTTATGACAATTGACTTCTACAAATATGTGACTGTTTTTATAATTGTGTGTTAATTTTTAATTGTTCAATGTTTGCGCCTCGCAATTGGCTGTCTAGATATATGGCGCATTATATATGCATTATTATTATTATAATTATATTACAGAAAGGAATAAGCAGACTATTGAAAAGCATGCGATACAGCGTTTACTGCTACTTTCAGAGATTATAATATGTTACACGTTATAATGATTGTAGATTGTAGAAAGTTCTCTATTCGTATCATATTTATTTTGGTTTTTATTAGCAAAACCTTTTAGAGAATCAGGCTATCGTGTGCAGATATCATTAAAAATAAATTAAAGTCTGTAAAGTTGAACATTTTAGGTAAAATAAGCAAAAGAACTACTTTGTATGGTTTTAGTAGCACCTGCATTTTTTTTTCTGGAACGTTACTGATAGTGATTTTAACTTTATTGAATAAGTGATTTATTTGAATTTTCTTTAAAATTTTATCTATAGCATGCTTATCTGCTTGTAACTGTTTCCTTGTGAGCGTTTGGAAAATGTCAAAAAGTGCTGAAGAGATAAGTGTGGTTTTAGAAACAAAAACCCTGCAATTTCAAAATAACTCAAGGTATAATATATTGATATACATGATGTAACATTCCTAGAAGACATCAACGCAATCCTTCAACACAATCTTCTTAGAGATACAATGCATGAATCATAAAAATAGCATTAACCCGTCTGTAGTTTTTAAATATGTTTTCACTTTGCGAATTCTTTGTGAATTAATTTTAATAACAGTTTGGTCTGGACATAATGGATAGGGGTTTACGTTTGACTATTATACTGAGTTGCCGGTGATTTTACTTGAATTACTTTAAATTTTCATCTATAGCTTGCTTATAATCTGCTTATAAGAACGTCTAAATAATTCAGGGTGAACCTTTGAAAGTGTAAAAAGGAGCTTAAGGGATAAGTGTGCTTTTAGAAACAAAAGATCTGCAATTTCAAAACAGCTTATGTCATGATGTACATGATGTAACATTCTTCGAAAACATCAATGCAATCCTTAAAAAACAATAATACATGGTATTGATTCTTATGTAATGATATTTAAAGCCTTTCATTTATCTTCCCTCAATTAATTTTCCTTTTTTTTTTTTTTTTTTTCATATATATTAAAAACATTACAATGCTCTACAGGGTGTCCCAGAATGATTTATACCGAAAAAGTTTTTTTAGGTATGAAGGACATTACTATTGGTAGTATTGTTTTAAATTACAAAATTAACCTATATTGGGCTCTTTTAGGAATTTTAGATTTAAGACATTTGACGTTTCTAATAGAAGTTACAGGATATTGCGTTAAAATTGTGAACTCCAAGTTTTGACAAAACTACCTATTTTGAAAACCTGTAAAATTACTAACTGTTCTTTGGAAAATGTTATGCAGTATATTTGTTGTGTCCTGTTCTTACTTCTACTAAATGGTCGATATCTGTCGATTATTTATGATGTTACGAAGCAATCCTTGCATGGAATAAATGATTTGTTACGCTTGAGTGACTTTAAACTATTCTTTCTTTGGCGGCAGTTTTGAAGACAATTATTGCAATGTGTGAGTTTCATCATTTGAAATGCTGTTTTTCAACCTAAATATCTGAAGTCATATTGAAATTTTTCACTTAATCCCATATCAAGAATTATTCAGCGTTGTAGGCTCTACAACTGTGCCAAATTTAGTGTATTTCCTTTAAGAGAATGTAGGACTTTTCCAATATATTGCACAGAGCGGTGCGGCTGGACGATGGTGATAAAGGATCCATGTGTTTTGAAGCATTTGAGCTGTAAATTACACACATGCAGTTTTCGTCCATTTTCAGTAAAAGCAATGTGACACCAAAACGAATCAAGCTATTTCCACGAAAGTCGCAGAATAGGTAGGAGACATATGTGCCATTGTATTGCACTCATTAAAATTAGATACACTATTGACTATATATTTTTGATATTTTGTTCAAACACGGTAAAAATCATTCTTGGACACCCTCTGGTGTAATTAAAGGTAACTGTGTTATGTTAATCTCATTCCCTAAATGGAAGTATCTTATTTCTAACGCAGATGACTACAGCTGTAAAAGGAATGCAATACATCGTTTATTGCGAGTTTCAGAGATTATATTATGTTACATTTGATGGTAATTGTAGATTGCCAGGAAGTTCTCTATTCCTATGAATTACATTTTAGTTTGTGTTAGAAAAACATTTGAGAGAATCAGACTACCCTGTGTAAATATTATTGAAAATATCAAAACCTATAAACTTCAGCATTTTATGCATTATATGCAAAGGAAATTAAATATTGTGTTACCCTGGTTGTTTTGTTGAAGTCCAATGTATAAGATATCGACGTTTCTGTGTGTCAATGTAAAATCACCCAAGATTCTCAATTCTGAGGCAAACATGAGTCTGGAGTAAATTTAGTTTAAAGCTCGTTAAGATTTTGAGTCATTTCTGAAAGGAAAGTATAATTATATTAGGTGAAGCGCAATCTCATGGCTTTCATAAGTGTTTATTTTTCAACGCCCCTTATATATGTGAAATAACTAAACATGTGTGCATTTGATATTTTTCCAGTTTGTAAACAGATGGTTGACAAAACACTTAAACAGGATCTATGAAGATACACTCCCGTGAAGTAAAATGAAATGAAGCGAACGGAGACGGGAAACAGTTATACTTTAGCAAATTTTCTAAAAACAAACAAATAAAATTAATGCGGAACGCGAAAAAAAAGCGTAAAAAAATACGCGATTTAAAAACGTCGCAGTTTGAAGGCGCATACTTGAATTTGCTTTAAAACTCCATCTATAGCTTGCTTATAAGCAGATATAACATTACATTACATTAAATTATATTACATTACATTACATTACATTACATTACATTACATTACATTACATTACATTACATTACATTACATTACATTACATTACATTACATTACATTTATATAGCGCATCTACGTCAAGAACGATGCGCTTGGAAACACAATAAACAACAGGAACAATGGTATAAAAAAATAAATATAAGCAAGCTATATATGACATTTTAAAGTAAACTGAAGTAAAATCACAGGCAACTCAGTATATAGTCAAATTTAAACCCCTATCCATTTTGTTCCAGACCAAAGTATTGTTGCAATTAAAATTAACAAAGCATTCGCAAAGTGAAAACATATTTAAAAACTACAGGCGGGTTAATGCTATTTTTATGCTTCATGCATTGTATCTCTAAGAAGATTGTTTTGAAGAATTGCGTTGATGTCTCCTAGGAATGTTACATCATGTATATCAATATAATTAATATACCTTGAGCTCTTTTGAAATTGCATGGTTTTTGTCTCTAAAATCACACTTATCTCTTCAGCACTTTTTGACATTTTCCAAACTCTCACTATTTTCTGGAAACTGTCATAAGCAGATAAGCATGCTATAGGTGCAATTTTAAAGAGAATTCAAATAAATTACCTATTCCATAAAGTTCAAAATCACTATCAGTAATGTTTCAGACCAAAATACCGGGGCTAATAAACCATACAAATGGCAAAGGTAAAGGCAATCTTGTAGAGTCGATATGTAATGCGTTAGACTTCAACAAAAAGCTAGGGTAACAAAGTATTACATTTGCTTATTTTTCCTAAAATGTTCAACTTGATAGGTTTAATTTATTTTAAATAATATTTGCACAGGGTAGCCTGATCCTCTAAAAGGTCTTGCTAACAAAAACCAAAAGGAATTTCATACGAATAGAGAACTTTCTAGTAATCTACTCTCTGAAACTAGCAGTACAGGATGTATCGCATTCCTTTCTGTAGTCATTTGCGTTAGAAATACAATACTCTCACTTACGATGAACATAACACAATAATATTACCTTTTTATGATACCACTTTTATGATACTACTATTAAGTTCTAAGTATATCTGAAAAACTGATAATTGAAGGAACAGAAATTAAAGGTTTTGATCCGCAGAATGCAATTATGACTTCCCATCATGCATTTCCATAATCTTAATAGCTATGAAATACGTAAAATGTTATTTTGCCAACTTTCCACATTATTATTTTGACTATTTAATTTGAGATAATGCTTCCAAGATGTATACCGACTCTGTTGGTTTTCTCTGAACAGTGACCACTGTGTAAATTGTAAAGAATAGCGAGGTTCATGTGTAATGTGATGCTCAATGGGGATGTGATGCTTCATGGGAAGGCATGGTTGCCTCATGTGATTTACTTCCACTTTGTGGTTATACTTTATGTAACGATGGCAGCTTTACTAATGTAGCTCTACGCTGGGTTTAGTGTGGTAAAATACTTTTGCAAACCTGTAATGAAGCCTTTAATATTGATCAGGCCCATATGCAACATAAGACAACAATTTAAGGAACTATCAAGATTTCGATAAGCTGTATGTAACGTGCACTCTAAATGAAAAAAATAGTAAAAAGTACTGAATGTTAAGTAAAAATGGAACAGAGCAACAAACTTAATCACAACTTAATATTGAGTACAATTTAATCAATATTGCTGCAGGTACGTGACACAGTTAATGGCAAGTGGGTTGATAAAATGTGATGAGATTAGCCTCAACAATGAGAAATCTGCCCCACAGGGAGTTTGAATTTTTAAAATTAGTAGCTTCATGTGACATCTATCCTCTGTAGGAAATGTATGTCATGTCTTTCATATGGGTGTATTACTTTCTGCTGAAATATGCTAAAATCTGGCTTCAAAAGTCACGGCTTACAATGCTTGATATGTTTTGCAGCGAAGCCTGCCTTGATTTCTTAAGTCACGGCATCTGACTTGGTATTTGACTTATTGAAGAAGTTCCTCAAAAACGGACCTCACATGGCGGTCGTGCCTTAATCGTGCCTTCGGGCAGAAGTCCGTCAAGAGCATATCAATTTGTAAGCGCTCTTTAGCAAAGTCATAGTTCATTGAATTTACAACCGTATGACAAAACAGGCGTGAATATTAATTTTTTGCATAAAATTTGCAATTTACAGAGAATTGGCCATTGCTTATTCTAGAGACGCTAGTAAATGGACAATATAAGAAATTCTCAAGGGAACACTTGTGGTTTTGACAAATACCAATCACATAGGCCCATTTTTCAGCTAGAAGCTCCACAGTTCTTACGATGCTAAATTTAATAAAATTTTGGATTTATAAAGCGCCTTTCTCCAGATCTTAGAGGACTCAAAGCGCTGTAATTTCGCTGCAATGGTGAATCATCACAATCAGGTCGCATCAACTAGGCCAGTTGCTGCCGAACGGCGCACACCTATCCGCATTTAGATTGTAACATCCACCAATTATCTGTGCAGCTCCCCAAATTCCATTGGGTGAAGGAAGTTTTGATAACCAAACAACTAATCACCGATTTTTGCGATACAGGAGGAAACCGGAGATCCCGGAGAAAACCTGCGAGAGCGAGCATGGAATCGGGATAAACCAAGTGCACATGAGTCCTTGAACCGCGCCGGGGCTTGAACCCGGGACCTCAGTGGTGCAAAGCGAGGGAACTACCGCTGCGCTAACTCGCCCTCCCAAGGGCTATGCACTCAACCGTGTAGTGTAATCAAAGACTGCAATTGCTTAGAAGCTCTTGGACGAAAATGTGTGCTCAGGTGTATCGAAGTGGAAACTGTGCGTAGATGATTTATAAGTGAATCGTTTTTGTATAGAAACCTTTCCATATGGTTCCAACAACAAGAGTTTAGCGCAATCCTGGCAATCAAAAAAGAAAAGAATTCGCTCAGAAAATTGAAAAGAGGCAAAGCGCTTTCCGTTTTTTATTTATGAAAAAAAGGCGCTACGTGCTAAACTCTTTTGATTTAATTGTATTTTTGGCCATTTTGTTCTGCTAATTAAAACATAGAAAAAAGAAATGCGCTAAAAGCTCTTGAGTCTTGTTTTGAACCGACATATTAAGTCTGATCGCAGTTTTGGCATCCAATTTTGTAGATGTAACACAGTGTCGACAACCTGTATAATATTTTTTTCCCTGAAATGAATCTCCGTTGGTGAGCGACGGGCAAGAAAAGCAGTCCTATCTGATTGGCTAGAAATCGATCGCTAGATCGCTCAGCGCAATATCACGGCTTTCATTTGTATTTATTTTACTTTCCCTCACATGTGACGTAGCTCTAAATGTGTGTATTTAATATTTTTCATATTCCATTATTAACCCAATTTCGCTCATAATGTCACTTACGATCTTCTTGCACTAACTTGTCAAGCTATAGACATCTATGGGGATCCGAATAATGAACTTTGCAATAGTTTTTTGGTGTTGCTGTATGTTTAAGGTCAAAGGTCTTACTTTTCATTGCTGTTCTGGGACTGATGTGTGACTCAAGGAGATGCTAATTCGCCATGCTTACAAAACACTTGAAACAACCCGTGTTTTTATCAGATAAGTCAGAAAAACGTATCCCCAGAATATCGAGAGGAGGCAAAAGTCAAATCCCATGAAATTGTTCAATCAGTTCCATTGATGATACACTAAACTCGTTTTGTACTGTGTGAATTCTTGTACCCAAATTATTGACAGGGCAATCTCTAAGTGTACAAACATATTAGGGTTAAAGAACTGCGTCGTTAAAGATTGGGATAGTGACAGAAATCCGACTGATAGTCTAGACAACAATGAAGTTTTACCCTCCCGAGTAATAGCGCAGTATCAAATGTATCACAAAACACGTATTTTCTCCTTGCCTGGGAGACGGGTGTTATTGAATAATTCTGTAAACAAAGTAAAAATTAAATAAAAGTATTGTTTTTAGCCGCTATCGTGCACGTATCGTCTCACATTTCTGGCATAACACAACTCGGCTACACCTCGTTGTTTTATTTAAAAAATGAAGTCGCCCGTGTTATATAAAACAATGGATGTACGACGGCGACTAAGAACAATACCTTCGTTTTTCGCCCATTTCATTTACGCCGTAACTTGAATAGAAAAAGACACAAATCAACAATCCTTGTCACAGAGCAGACGTATAGATAAATATACAAAGTGTATATCTGAATCAAAGTGGCTAGCTCGCTGAAGGCGTTTTTGTTATCTCCAACATCATTGTTACTTTGTGGGTAGACTGATACGATAACACTTGTCTGGGCAAATAATGAGGTACTCTATGGTTTTTATGCATTTAGGTTAGAATCTTGTGGTTGTCTATACTATCAGTAGGATTCTGTCACTCATTCAAATTTATTTAATTGCGTTAATCTGTGAGGAAAATATATTCTTAATCCGTCCGCCCGAAGTTAAAACAGTGTTTGCTAGCTATAAGCAAAGTATGTACTGCATTTTTACCCGGGATGGCTGAACTACAGCTGTGTAATGCAAGGATATATTCTGTCCATGTCATCAGAGACTTCAATTTGGGTTATCTCGATATAGTAAGGGAGTTTCTGATCCTCTAGTTTATGGACATCAGATTTCCCTTTGGTCTTTGCGAAGTAATTCTAACCATCATTATTTGATGCTGATAGCAATTTCAGTGGTTTATGTATCCAGTTGGTTTTCTGTGCAATGTATTTGACATTTTATAAGAAAAGCATCATGTTACATGAGTTTAGGCATAAAACGAATCATGTGAGCAGTTGAACCTAACAATCCAAATGAACTTGTTCAAAGAGGTATACAAATATATTGGTATTACGCACTGCAACGTTTGCTTGCAAATACATCATTTTTACTTTGTGTGCAGATTCATTAGCACGCGTCTCCTAAGTCAGGAGGTAGTATCTGTTTTGTCATACATTTGTATATACTGTGTTATTACTTGGGAATATCGTGGTAGTCTAGACTATCAGTCGCATTCTGTTATTCATTCCATTCTATATTGAACAAGATAGCAGTTACTGCGTTTTAATCTGGGAGGCAAATATATTCTTAATCGTTCGGTCCACATTTAATGGCAGTTTATGCTAAATGAAAGCAAATTAGATGGCACATTATTACCCGGGATCACAGCTGTGTAATTCAATGATACATTTTGTCCATTCTGTCCATGTCACCAGAGACTTCAATTTGGGTTATCTCCGTATAGGATGATCAGTAAGGGAGTTTCAGATCCTTAAATTTATGGACATTAGATTTCCCTTTGGTCATGGAAAGTAATTCTAGCCACCCTCATCTGTTACTGATAAAATTGTCAGCGATTTCATGTATTCAGTCGGTGCGATATATTTGACATTTCATGCATACTTAAGAACAGCATCATGTTACGCGAGTTTAGCCAACCTATCTGCATTACCCTGGATTTTTCCGATAGCTTGTTTCTTAGCAAAACATCTAAAAAAAAAGTAACTAACCCCCCTTAAATCTGTAAAATGCGTTGGAAGTAGAATTTATTTCTGCACATTTTGACACCTCATTTGTAGCAATTGACTAAATATTGACGTCACAGCGTACATTTAAATCAATGTAACCCAAGATTTGAAAGTTGCAGTAAATTGTATTGATTTTGTATTCAGTGTAATGGAAGGAAATCTGTGTAATGATATCTGAGTGTTTTTGTATTGTTAAACTTTGTATGTAAGTGCAACTTTCGAATCTGGACTTCACTACATTAAATTCACCGGTGTTTTATTGTTTTCTGGACTATCGTATCATATGAGGTGTCAAAATGCGCAGAAATAAATTCTGCTTCCAACGCATTTTACATATTTGTAATACAATAGCCCCTTTTTGAATACTGGCCATTATTTAAGGGGGGTTCGTTACTTTTTTTGAGATGTTTATTATTTTTTTGTTTGATTGGATGATAAAGATTGGGCTAATCAATTGTCAAATATCACCTGCTATTCCCAAACTTGCTCGTCAGGTTAGAAAGTATAGGTAATTGAGACAGTATCCGCTATTTCTTCACATTTGCGTAAGTTGTAAACTTTCAAATGGCTCTTATTGCATAGACTCACAATAGACTCAGACACCGAACACCTCGCCAATTAAACAAGTCTTACTTGTAGTTTATAGGATGGTGTCAAAATACAAGGTGCGATTTCTGATCATATATTCGGAATTAAAGTCATAAGTAAAAAAGTAATATCTTCTTGGAGACAAAAGATAGAATAAATAGCATTGATCCCCTAAATTGAAGTGTAAGTATATTGCTGCAAAAGTTGACACTAAATAATTAGCAAACAAGTTTGCTATTACTTTGAGAAATTAAACTCATTTTGCCATTATTTACTGATTTAAATTAAGGCAGTGGATCATCAATAAAGTATTGACACAAAGCCACTCGATATGCGGTGATCAATTTCCCTCCATTAATAAAGCTGAAAGACTTTAAATATATAGTAGCTGTTCCCGTCCTAAAATAAAAATTGCGCTATGGCACAAAGGCGCTTTTCCGCTACGTTCTTTAAAAAGGTTTAGTTAAAATTTGATTGAACCTTTAGTTTCAGCAATTTGTTTGACGATTTTACGATGAGAGTTCATAACAAAGTAACAACATTTTATCTAAAGACAAAAACGTATAAAGAATTTCATAAATTTTCCCAAGTACAATTATGCTGAAACAAGTAGTACGTTTTTTAGCCTGTTCGTCGGACAAGTTTAGAACTGTCCACCTTTCGTCAGTAGTAGCTCTGACTTCTGCAGGACAAAGTATTAAAGTATGAGACACATAGGTCGCCCCTCTTCTAATGATGGCTCTATATGCTAATGTACAAGTTTCTGGTGGCTCTGAAAAGAGACGTTCACTGAAGAGTGATCCGTGTCATCAGAAACAAGCATACCTCGCCTACCTGCTAATGTAGTTGCTCTGAAATAGACAAAAATATAAAATAAATGAGAAAACGGTTTCTTGAGTCGATCATGCTTTTTATGATGAACATAATATTGCTTACCTATAGATGCTATACTTATTGAATTATCGTGTACCTAAATCGTCAATTTACCGAGATAATAAACATTGAAATAATGGCCATTGAAGTTTAAAGTGGTCGCATTTTGCACTTTGATCGAAGCTCACGGAAGAAGGTGACAGTTCTCGTTTTTCTACTTTACATTATGTGAACATCGGGTATTAAATCCACAGCTCATTGAGAAGTTTGGGCGAAATCTATTCATATCTTGATGTTTAAATCGGAGGAATGAACTTGAAAAAATTCACATTTTATCAGCTAAAACGGAGCCATTTGACCGCTAGGCTTTTGTGAAATCAGTCCTTCCATGCCCTTGCAACTCCTATACCAACGCAATACAAAAAGGTGTGGATACCGTCGGCTTCCCCGTGCATTACCCGCCGGCACCATTAAGGGGGTACTACACCCCTCGATAAATTTGTGTCTATTTTTGCATTTTTCTTAAAACTAATGACACACTGGTAACAAAAGTTATGTATATTATAGGGGCAAGGAATCCAATTACTACACTGAAATTTCAGTGGCCCAAGACAAGCGGTTCGCTATTTATGATAAAAAATAAGGTACCGCTAGGATGTACCTCATTTCCTATCATATATACTGAACCGCTTGTCTTGAGTCACTGAAATTTCAGTGTAGTAATTGGATTCCTTGCCCCAATAATATACATAACTTTTGTTACCAGTGTGTTATTATTTTTGAGAAAAATGCAAAATGGTAAAAATGGTGTAGTACCCCTTAACACGTGACTGAAGAAAAATGCTGCTGTCATCAGAAGGCTATGGAAAAAAGTTACCGTAATACCATGACAAACACCGTAATACTGATCAAACCTACTCTGTGCAAATTCCTGTCGTCTTTTCAATATCGTAGCTTCAAATTTGACAATTTCGTGTTAATGAAGTCTTTTTATGTTAAATGTTATGTTACCTTTTATATTAGCTGTCGTTCCGATAAAAATCACAGTTTATCGCACACTTGATCCGGGTTTGATCGTAAAATCATCGCAGATGATGCTAATCCGCCATTTTGTGAATGTCAGGCGGTGGTGGATGCGATATCGTCATTTTTGACGTCGTCATTGGATTAACACATTATCATGAAATCTTCACAAACAATTCTAAATTTGTTATGTGATGTCAAAGCAAAATTATCTTATTCTAAAACCATTGGGGGTACGACAATGTACCACACTGTAAGTATGTTGTTTTTCAATTTATAACTGATAACCGTGTATTTTGAATGGGGCTGTCAGCCTTGTATTTTCGCCAGCCTCGAACGTCACATGTCGCGTGTCCTATGCCGCCTGGTGAATGTGAAGAAAACCACCAGATATAGGCTAAGTAAAACAGCGTATTACTGTTTAAAAGCTGTCCTCAGATCGATGCGTCAAGTTTCCAGTCCATCGCACTACGTGCTCTATATAATTAGTCCATGGTGTTTCCGTAGTGCTTCCATAAGATGCGTTGCACATGCAGATAAGCGTTGCGTATACGTAACGTATCTGTGCGTTAACAGATTGCGCGACTATAAAACGCGATGCGTTGTTGCGCGAGTGCACCCCGATGGTACAACAAAGATTGTTTTCCTTTTAACGAGTGAAATAGTGATATAAAATTCATAAAAGCTGTTGGAGTTCACAAATCTGGATTTTCTTTCCTTGTATTTATAGAAAAACATAACAAAATGCATGCATTTCAAAAAAGCTCAATTTCGCGAAAGAAACAATATCTAGGGTAACAGCCATGTTAAACTGTCAGTTATATGTTAAAAGTTTTACATTTTAAACGTTATTACTTCAAATTCTTTTAAAATGGTAGTCGAAAGATAGAGTATGTGTCGAGCATCTTCAAGCACATCGAAAGTTTAATGATTTGTAACCATTGTCAGCAATGAACGCATAGGTTCAGGGAGTAAAGCAGTATACAGACTCCGAGTATTAGACGTACAATATTGCATGTAACATATCTACGTTATTTAATCTATTGCCATTCTATTTCAAGTGATGTTTAAGTTCTAACGAATGTTTGATAAAATCGATAATATGTTACGTATAATATCTGGTAGAAATATATTATCGTTAGAACTTAAACATTACTGGAAATAGAATGGCAATAGATTAAATAACGTAGATATGTTACATACAATACTGTACGTCTAATAAAAGGTCTGCATACTGCTTTAATCACGCTGATCATGACGTGTTCTTGTTTATGTGGATTACTCAGCTAAACATAATTTTGTTTCTAACTTTATTTATATTTATTTATTTATTTATTTATTTATTTATTTATTTATTTATTTATTTATTTATTTATTTATTTATTTATTTATTTATTTATTTATTTATTCATATTTCATGCATTTATTTATATTTTATTGATTTATGGCTTTATTTTCTTTCCAGGATCGCTTTTGGTAGACGACATCTCAAAGATTCGTTTCAGAAATGGATTTGTTTTTTACTTGTCTGTTGTAATATATAGAATGTTCCATAGATATCTACTAGAACAAAAAATAACGATTGGGATAATCAATTATCAAATAGCACCTGCTCGTCTCAAACTTATTCTCAGATTCAAGAGATTGGAAGGTCGTGTTTTTTTCTCACTTCATTTCAACTTAATTACATTGTACAATGTTACATGTAATTGAGACGTCTTTTATTTCTTCTTCAAATTTGACTAAATTGTAAAACCCTCATATGGCTCTTATAGTATAGACCCACCCACAAGAGAATTCAATACTGAACAGCCTCCCAATTAAACAAGTCTTTCTTGTAGTTTGTAGGATGGTGTCAAAATAAGAGGAACGATTTCTGGTCATATATTAGATTAAAGTCATATTAGTGCGAAGGTAGTATCAATTCATACAATATTCTTCGCGGATACAAAAGACATAAAAAATAGCATTGATCTTCTAAAGTGAAGTGTGAGGTTGCTGCTGCAAAATTTGATATTAAACAATTAGCAAGCAAATTTGCTATTTTACTTTGTGAAATTAAACTAATTATTTGCCATTATTGACAAATTTAAATTAAGATAACGGATCATCAATAAAGTATTGACATCAATCAATTCGATATGCTGCGATCATCATCCCTTTATTGATAATGCTTAATTTGTTTTTGATAGCAACTGTTCCCGCCCTCTTATTAAAATTGCGCAAAGGCGCTTTTCCACTATATTCTTTCAAATGACACTTAAGTAATTTATCGAGCCTTTATCATAATTCAAGGTACTTGACACAGTTTATGAGATGCTTTATATATTTCTGTCTTTGGATAAAACGCTGCTACTTAAAAGTTTTTAAACTGACAGGGTTTTTTTAAACCAACATTTTAAATGTTGTGACCTTAAAGTCTTTTCAAGCGACAGTCGAAAGACAGAGTAAATGATGAGTCCATCAGTCTGCCTACATAAGCACATCAAAAGGTTAATGTAAACAATGATTTGTAAACCATTGTCAGCTGTACACTCATAAGTTTAGCCAATCCAGGGAGTTAATCACGCTATTCATGACATGATCTTGTTTATCATAAAGTTAAGGAATACTGTGACCGTGTGTTTTCAATACCGACTTGAATTTTGACATACGATCGAACATATTATGTATTGCACAGCAAGATCCCATTCGAAATAAGTAAATTTGTATGTTTATGAGACATTTTGTGCTGTCTGTTGTTAATTTAGTCTTTTATACAGATATTTGATTTGCTTGTATAGCCATTTTGGCAAATATAAATAAATAAATGACAGTAAAATAAAAATGAGTATGTGGCGAGCATCTTCAAGCTTTATCAGCTATATGAACGCATAGATTCAAGGAGTAAAGCAGTATACAGACTCCGATTATTAGACGTATAATATTGTATGTAACATATCTACGTTATTGAATCTATTGCCATTCTATTTCCAGTGATATTTAAGTTCTAACGAATGTTTGATGACATAAAATCGATAATATGTTACGTATAATATCTGGTAGAAATATATTATCGATTTTACGTCATCAAACATTCATTAGAACTTAAACATTACTGGAAATAAAATGGCAATAGATTAAATAACGTAGATATGTTACATACAATATTGTAAGTCTAATAAAAAGTCTGCATACTGCTTTAATCACGCTGATCATGACGTGTTCTTGTTTATGTGGATTACTTAGCTAACCATCATTTTTGTTTCTAACTTTATTTTTATATATTTGTTTATTTATTTATTTATTTATTTATTTATTTATTTATTTATTTATTTATTTGTTTATTCATGCATTTATGCATTTATGCATTTATTTATATTTTATTGATTTATGGCTTTATTTTCTTTCCAGGATCGCCCTTGGTAGACGACATCTCAAAGATTCGTTTCAGAAATGGATTTGTTTTTTATTTGTCTGATGTAATATATAGAATGTTCCATTGATATCTACTAGAACAAAAAATAAAGATTGGGATAATCAATAATCAAATATCACCTGCTCGTCTCAAACTTATTCTCAGATTCAAGAGATTGAAGGGCCTTTTTTTTTTTTTTTTTCATTTCATTTCAACTTAAATTGCATTGTACAATGTTACATGTAATTGAGACGTCTTTTATTTCTTCTTCAAATTTGACTAAATTGTAAAACCCTCATATGGCTTTTATAGTATAGACCCACCCACAAGAGAATTCAATACTGAACAGCCTCCCAATTAAACAAGTCTTTCTTGTAGTTTGTAGGATGGTGTCAAAATAAGAGGAACGATTTCTGGTCATATATTAGATTAAAGTCATATTAGTGCAAAGGTGATATCAATTCATACAATATTCTTCGTGGAGACAAAAGACATAAAAAATAGCATTGATCTTCTAAAGTGAAGTGTAAGGTTGCTGCTGAAAAATTTGATATTAAACAATTAGCAAGCAAATTTGCTATTTTACTTTGTGAAATTAAACTAATTTTTGCCATTATTGACAAATTTAAATTAAGATAATGGATCATCAATAAAGTATTGACATCAATCAATTCGATATGCTGCGATCATCATCCCTTTATTGATAATGCTTAATTTGTTTTTGATAGCAACTGTTCCCGCCCTCTTATTAAAATTTCGCAAAGGCATTTTTCCACTATATTCTTTAAAATGAAACTTAAGTAATTTATCGAGCCTTTATCATAATTCAATGTACTTGACACAGTCTATGAGATGCTTTATATATTTCTGTCTTTGGATAAAACGCTGTTACTTAAAGGTTTTTAAACTGACAGGTTTTTTTTTAACCCAACATTTTAAATGTTGCAATACTTTAAAAAGTCTTTTCAAGCGACAGTCGAAAGACAGAGTAAATGATGAGTCCATCACTCTGCCTACACAAGCACATCAAAAGGCTAATGTAAACAATGATTTGTAAACCATTGTCAGCTGTAAACTCATAAGTTAAAACCAATCCAGGGAGTTAATCACGCTATTCATGACATGATCTTGTTTATCATAAAGTTTAGGAATACCTCAAGAAGTAAAGTTACAAGCAATTGAATAGACGAAGGTCCAGTTTTAAAAGTGACAAACTTGCCTATACAAGGCGCAAAAAGATTCCAACAAGCGCAACAAAGAGACTACACAGTTTCTTCAATGAAACTTTATTTAAAGCAGTATTCATTTCAGTTTTTACTTCTCTGTACTTTTCATAACTTGCATTTTATTTGTCAGCTCTGTTGTTTCAGTTTCTTTTGTTCGTTTTGTTTTAAATTAAAGACACACACAAATTAGCCATTTACACTCTCATCCCAAATGTCTAGTAGAGTTTTGAATAGGCCAGTGTGTCACTTTTAAAACTGGACCTTCGTCTACTCAAATGCTTGTAACTTTGCTTCTTGAAGTCACATTGGATTCAATGGGGTGTCAAAATGTGCCGGATTATATAGTGCATCTATTAAAAACAAACAAATTTACCCCAATATGGTTCAGTTTTGAAATTGTGATTATTTTTCCAAGTGTAAGGATACTTTCTTGGAGCAGTATATTATGTATTGCACCACAAGATCCCTAGGATTATGGTTAACGTAAGTGTTAGATTTAGGGTTAAGGTTAGGGTTAGCTACTAGCAAACATTTGGGCTAACTACCCTTATACTTTGACCAGCTCGTAATCGGCGGGCCTTATAACATCGCGGATTAATATCAAAATATTTTATTTTGAGAATCGTCTTGTGACATCTCGCCAGAAGCATCACGAATTATTAATTCAAGTCCTGTACTTTGTCTACTTTCTTTAATACACAAAAATAGGCCAGACAGGTCAACTAATAGCACTTTTAACGTGGGTCTACTTTTCGGCGTAGTGGTAAAAGCCTAACATTTCCCGCCTATTAAGTGCTGATCAAACTATAATACGATTAGCGGACTGTAAACCTAGCGGATGTAGGATGTGGTCATTTGGGTTGTGCATGTTTGGATGGTTTGTTGTCTGCTTGCTTAGCTGGTTGATTAGTTGTTGGTTGGCTGGTTGTTTTACATATTATTACACCACAATAAAAATAGTACAAAATCTGAGAAGGAAAAATAACCATTGCTGAAAAACTCAGTTGGGTTGAAAAAAAGTTGGGTATTTAAAAAAGGAGGAAAAAGTACCAACTTTCTATAATAATTCCTGATTGGTGTTCCGCTCCTGTGGTTGCTGGCTTGGCTAATTGCTTTATGCTTGCGTAATTAAAATGGTAATTATGACCTCCTGGATGAGAATATATTATAAACATAAATGAGGTAACTTAAAAAGAGTTTATTTGTATTTTGAACTGACACAAATAAAAATTTTGTTCAAGGTTTTGTATAATGATAATAATAAAAACAAATAGACTCAGCCGCCGCGGGGAATCTTATATCAAATTCCATATGCGTTTATTTAAAGTACATACTTGTTTAGTGAAAAAAACACCCCAAAACCCTTCCATTGGTTTACTTCTGCATGGGCGTCGCAGCTGTCTATTGATGCATGATTGATTGATGGCAGCATGATCAGCCTGGTTAACGTGAACCCTATGTTTATTTAAACAGTTTCAAATAACGTGTGTAATAGATTGTCAACGCAAGTAAATTAATTCTTTATATTCCTGACAAATTCTACAGAAAAGGATTTGATGTTAATACTATACAAGTGTTTATTTACAAACCGCGCACAGGATCAGTTTTTTTACAGGTTGTAGATACTCTTTGAATAAATCTCATCTGGATTGTCCGTACATTTCATAATTTGTTGATAAATCAGTATTGACAAAATGGTTTGTTTTCATATCACATATCGTAAAAACTCGATTGTTAGCATAATGTGCGTACTATCAAGCGCTTTTGAAAACATGAAACTGTACCTAAGTCCGGCGCTTTACCAACTGAGCTAATAGTACCAACTGAGCTAATAACTATGTGTATCGATGATTTGCTCAAAACCCTTTACACTTTTGTGGATGGGAATCTTCATGTTTGCACGTTTTAAAAGCGCTCGATAGTAAGTACATATGCTAACTATCGAGTTTTTACTGTAGTATCATATTAAAGATAATATTGTTAGTTTTGTTCAGAAGTTTAATATTTTATAGTTTTATAGCATGGTTTGTGGTAGAAATAATAACCTGAATCTTCCTACAGCTTTGTTCTACGGATGCATTATTATATACTATGTTTATTTTGTAACACTTATTAATTTGACTATTTGTTTTAGGCGCGAATATCCTTTATATGCTGAATGTTTTGTTTCAGAAGCAATTATCTAATCCCTCAAAGAAGCCATTTTGAAAAGGAAATAACACTTTAACGAGGACGAGGGGATCTACGCACTCAACGCCTTCTTTAACCAAATCACCATGCCCTCTACGGTGGTTCCCGTTGCCCGTAAAAGGAAACAGTCTGATGAAACCTCTAGTGGTAAAACGTATGAGAAAAACATCATAGTTTTCCATATGTATTTCTCAAAATGAACAAAATCCACAAAAGCAGAAACTGTCAGTGGCGGCATCGATTTTTTTCGGAGGAAAAAGTTAATTTCAGGGGGGCAAAGTCAACAAAATTTCCGCAAAAAGTAGAAATTTCCAATATGTTTTTTGCATTGAAAGTCTGGAGCCTGGAGGTGGTGCAAATGTTGGGGAGGTGTATTGAGAGGGGGATCACCCACCCAAGTGCGGCCCCTGGAAGCTGTGCATATAATACTTAATCCGTCCGCCAAAACTAAAAGGCATTACCGGCTAGTAATAAAAAAGTCAATTACTAGTTGTTGTTTTTTTCCTGGATGACAGAAATCCACCTGTGTAGAGCAATAATGATATATTCTGTCCATGTGACCAGAGACTTACATTCTGGGTTATCCCCGTATAGGATGATCAGGAAGGGAGTTTCAGATCCTCTAATTTATGGACATCAGATTCCCTTTGGTATTTGTGAAGTAATTTAAACCATCCTTATTTTGCTGCTGATAGTGATTTATGTGTCCAGTTGGTTTTCTGTGCGACACACTTGACATTTTATGATTCTTAAGAACAGCATCATGTTACACGACTTTACTAAGCAGCATATCTAGCATTACCCAGAAACTTTTTCCTATATTCTTATTCATTTGTTTATTTCATAGATGGAGACTACCTAGTTAGGTAGACCATTAGTCTTAAGTTTCGCTAGGCCAAACAACAGGTTCACTTGTCCTAACGTTGGTTTAGGGCTAGCGCAAGTGTTAGGTTTAGGGTTAGGGTAAGGGTTTTGGTTAGAATTACGAAACTAGCGAATTTTGAGACTAGCGACCCTTGGTGCTGGCAATCTGAATAAGACTAGCGGTCCTTAAGGGTGGTCTTAACCCTTGAATTATGGAAACATTTGGGCCTCATAAGTGCTAAATTGTTGATCCAAAGTATATAAAAGTATACATAAATATATAAATCCAAGATATGCATCCAAGATGACTGAAATCATCCAAACGTAAAGTGCTCAACCAAAATGCGAGCTAAATAATTAATCAATTAGATTTGATAAAGCTACATTACTTTACAGATCTGTTTCATAAGGCCACTGGGCCTCACTCATCAGAAGCACATAATAATATGAGGTAATCACGAAAATATATACACACTGCCTATCATGGTGTCAGTCACATGATACAACTTGAAATTTAAAAGGATTGCATAATGTTGCATAATAATAACAATAACCATACATATTTAAAAAATAAAAGATCCAAATACCTAGGGCCCGTTTGTTTGTTTGTTTTTGTATTTTTTTAAATTTTGTCAAACTTGTAAAAAGAAAAGTTCTGCGAAGTTAATCAAAATTTTAAAAAAACAACCAAAAAATGGGTCCTAGATATTTTAATTTTTATCTAGTTTTTGAAAATTAATGAAATTTTTTGTTTACTCAAGAATGTTTTTAGTTACGTGGTCCAAAAACAATTTGATCAAAAAAAAACCCGCTTTGGGGGATTTTTTCCCAAAAATTTGACCTCACATATGAATTCATCAAGTCTTTGCTATTCAAATATTGTTATGGTCACTAAAATGACCCAGGCCAAAATCACCTGCTACCAAGCTCACTCTACACCAAACAAGCAAACACACTGTTTATTATATAGAATAACTTTAATTATATTAATAATTCATTAATTTGTGCAGTATGGCAATTGTGATGTGCCCTGAGTAATTTGATTTGATTATTTATCTTTGGTTACAAAATTACATGAGTGATGACATTTTAGGGATTCCCCTCTCAGCAAATTAAATGGATAGCTGGGAATTCCCCTTTTCATTGTGTTGCACAATTGGAAAGTCCCCTGAGATTGTAAAGTGAAAATGATGTCATGGAATTCCCCTAAGGAAGTGATGTAATGAGAAAGGTTAATGTTATAATTAAGGCTTGGGAATTCCCAAGATCACATTTGGCTATTAATACTTGGAATTTCCCAGTGCTTGATAAGAAAATGTAAACACAATTATTCACAGTTGATAGTGTTGATCTGGGCTAGCTAGCTAATACGCTTACAGTCCAATTCCTTCAAAGAAAGGAAATTGCAAACCAGAAATATATTTTGTAGTTAATGTACTACTACCTGCCAGTGTTGTCGGAGAAGATCTACAATACGCCAAAGAGCGTACTTCCAAGATAGGAATATATATTCTTCTGTCGACTTGCTGAAGTCTGGTTCATGCATATTTTATCTAAATATGATGATCTATGGCTTTTGATTCAACGCAACTGTCAATACAAGTGGGGACAACTGCATCGCAGTCCTGCTTCCTGGAGATATTGTGTGAAAAGTGGAAATAGCACCAGTTTTGGAGAAAGGAGTTACGTTTAGAGAAAGCAGCCCAAGGAGTTAAGTTTGGAGAAAGCAGCGCAAGGAGTTAAGTTTGGAGAAAGCAGCGCAAGGAGATAACGGTTTGGAGAAAGCAACGCCGTTTTTGTGTGAGGATTTTATTCGCAAGGATATTTATCAATGCAAGTGTACAAAGGACTTCGCTGATTTTCGCAGGACAAGTGAATAAGGATATATTACATCAGTCGTCGTCCAGAACATTGCAAGAACTTTATGATCACCAAGAAGAAGAAGAATGCTGGCTAAGTACTAAATAAATAAAGAGTGTTTATATTTTGATTATTGTGTATGAGCATTAGTTGTCATATATTGTACCAATCATAACGTGCTTTCAATTAAAGACTTAGAGTTTGTTAGCTTAATCAAACAGTGTATTTGTGTTGTGCATTCGTGTGAGTTCTGGTAAAATGTGATTTTGGCCTTGAGTCAAGTACGACTCGTAACACAATCAATAAAATCACTTTTTAATTACAATTTTATAAGAATTAACTTAATATTAATACAAATAATTCTTTGCCATGGTTACTGAACTAAGCCTGGAGATCTCGATTAGCTGATTTTCTGGTGAGATTCCTGTGATAGTGTCAGTTCTTGGTCCAAGATCTGGCAATATCCAAGATCCTGTCTAACCAAGGGAAACCACTGGTCCACCACAGTCTCACTCCAAGTCCTAAAGACTATGTTTTCACTATCCTAGCTGCTATGCTAGTGTTTTCCAAATGGTCTTCTATGCCCGCTTCTATGTTGACCGAAGATCTTTCGAGCAAGCTTTCGGCTCCACTTGAAAAGGTAACATACTATGTTAGTCCAGCAAAATACCACAGTTCATTGATGTAGATATTCCAGTCTGCCGCTTCTTTGTGTCGACATACAAAAAACATAATAGAAAGCTTTAGCTCAACAAATTGACGCACGCGCTGACAAGTATCAAATAATCATATTCCATTGGCATTATAAAACACATGTTAAATAAATAAACAAATTACCCCTTTCCATTGTTCTAATGTTGTAGGGGCGTTGCAGCTGTCTATTGTTGACTGTATTAGCAACCTGGTTAACGTGCGCCCATTGTTTATTTAAATAGCTTCAAATAGCTTATAAAATAGATTTTCAACTAAAATAATTCCGCATACTTGATAAATCCTACAACCTATGGAAAAGATTTTATTTACAAACCACGCACAAGATCAGGTTATTGTTCTTATTAGATGCTCTGATTTTCATGCATAAACCTTATTACAGATATATATATATTGATATTCTGTATTTTCTTTCTTTCTTTCTTTCTTTTCTTTCTTTTTTTCTTTCTTTCTTTCTTTCTTTCTTTCTAACTTTTTTTCTTTCTTTCTTTCTTTCTTTCTTTCTTTCTTTCTTTCTTTCTTTCTTTTTTTCTTTCTTTTTTTTTCTTTCTTTTTTTTTTTTTTTTTTTTTTTTTTTTTTTTTTTTTCTTTCTTTCTTTCTTTCTTTCTTTTTTTTTTTCTTTCTTCTTTCATCTTTCTATTTTTGTGGCAAGGACACTTATTTTGAACAACAATGTGATAGTGCTTTAAATTACGAACGTAATAAAGTCCGTAATGAAAGTACACAGTGTTTATTTGAATTCCCTTTACAATTTCATCTTTAGCATGCTGATCTGCTTATGATAGTGTCCAGAAAATCCTCGTGAACCTTTGGGAAATGTCAGAAGGAGCTGAATGGATAAGTGTGATTTTAGAAACAAAAACCCTGCAATTTCAAAACAGCTTAAGGTATAATATCTTGATGTACATGAAATATGTAACGTTCTTAGAAAATATCAATGCAATCCTTCAAAACAATCATCTTGGAGAAAAAAGGCTTAAGGCATAAAAATAGCATTGATTCTTCTGTACGGAGGTTTAAGGTTACTGCCGTAAAACCTGATAATAAATTACAAAACCTCTTATTATGTTTCTACTTTGCTCTCATATTTGTGTGGCTGGAGATTTCTTCGTTTGCCACACAGATCGATGATTTCACGTGTAATCTACGCTTTCTTTGTCTTTCTAAATTGCCAATAATCAAGTATTTGTAAATATACAAGCTGGAGTGTAATGTGATTATGCCATTTAAGTAATGTGACTGTTAATAGACTATTTAATTTGTTTGATATTATGTTGTGTTATTATAGTTATGTTGCACAGTCTTGTATATCATGTCTCATCGGCCCTATCAAATTTTACTTACTGCACACCACTTTAAAGAGAAAAAAATGGTACATTGCATGTGCATTTCAGATCTGACGAATGTCAATTGCAGACGAAGCTTAGGAAATATCACCTCAAACCTGTCAAACCCGATATAATTTTGTATACAAAGCTGAAATTCAGCCTCCTTTAGATCCGACATTTAAGGCAGATTCACTTCATTATGAGCACGACAATGTAAACTCATGAAAAGCACATTTTCTATCAAACAATTATTGTGCATCATCGCCACACACCCCCCAAGTAATATTTAGCCCGTGTTGTTTATGCAGACCCATTCCAGGCTAGTTGTGGCACTTCGTGAAGAAATATTCAATGCTTAATGTCAAGTCAGTACAAACAAAGTAGATATTCCATTTCATGGCGGAAATACAGCTGTGTAATTCAATGATATATTTTGTGCATATCACCAGACACTTCAATGTGGGTTATCTCCATACAGGATAATCAGGAAGGGAGTTTCGGATCCTCGAATTCATGGACATCCCATTTCCCCTTTGGTCTTTGTGAAGTAATTCTAGCCATCCTTATTTGCTGCTGATAATATTGCTAGTGGTTTATGTATCCAGTCGCTTTTCTGTCCGATATACTTGACATTTCATGCATACTTAAGGGAAGGGGTATGAACGTTTGGACAGTATTTATTGTGGGACATAAGAGCACATCAGACATATCGAATTGCATTCTGAATACGAAGAATGTCATTCTGATATCAAATAATTTTGCTTTTTTGAAATTCACAATGTAATACACATTTTATGGCAAATCATTAAAAATTGATATTTTTGATATTTAACAGTACTCGAAGTAAACTATATAAATCTGATGATTTATACTTAACGTGTATGTAGGTGGGATGAAAAGCCGACGATCAATTGAAAATTTTCACCTTTCGTATTGAAGATATGGATTTTTTCCCAAAACACCAAAAAAATTAGGTCTTTTGGGAAAAAAATCCATATCTTCAATATGAAAGGTCAAAATTTTCAATTGATCGTCGGCTTTTCCTCCCAGCTACATACACTTTAAGAATATATCATTAGATTTATAAAATTTACTTCGAGGACTGTTATATATCAAAATTTGAAAAATATCAAATTTTTATAATTTGTCATAAAATATCGTGATTTTCAAAAAATGAAAATTATTTGATATCAGAAAGACATGCTTCGTATTCAAAATTCAATTCGATACGTCTGAGGTGCTCTCATGTTCCATAAAAAATACTGTCGAAACGCTGAAAACGCTCATTTTACTTATAACATAAAAAAGTTTCTCCTTTTTTATTTGTTTATTTCAGTGGAGGGTAAATTGACGACTACCTGACCGCTAGCCATTAATGAATCGGATATTAACATTTGCACAGTAGTTTGTGCGGGAGCTGAGAGGACAGCAGACCTATCGAATTGCATTCTGAATACGAGGAATGTCCTTCTGATATCATATAATTTAGCGTTTTTAAAATTCGCGATATAATACAAATTTATTAGAATTTGATATTTTTAAAATTTGTGATAATTAATAGTCCTCGAAGTAAACTAAATCAATCTAATGATATGTACGTAAAGTGTATGTAGCTGGGATGAAACCCCGACGATCAATTGAAGATATGCATTTTTCCCAAAAGCCATAGATCTTTTTGGTGCTTCTGAGAAAATATCCATATCTTCAATACGAAAGTTCAAACTTTTCAATTGATCGTCGGCATTTCATCCCAGCTACAGACACGTTAAGCACATGTCATTAGATTTATAAAGCTTAGCTCGAGGACTATTAAATATCAAAAATATTAATTTTTAATCATTCGCCATGAAATGAGTATTATATCGCAAATTGCAAAAAAATCAAAACTATTTGATATCAGGACATTCTTCGTATTCAGAATGCAATATTCGATATGTCTCATGCTCATACAATGTGCTCTCATATCCTACAAAAAATACTGTCCAAACGTTGATACCATGCAGAGCCCTTATTGTTCGCTAGTCCGAAAATAAGGTTCGCTAGTCGTTAAGCTTAATAGAATTAGAGTGAAGCGAGGCTTAGGCTTATGTTTAAGGTTAAGAGATGGGTAACGGTTAGGGCAAGGGTACTAGCGAAATTTCGGACTCGCAACCCCTAATATGACTAGTGGTCAGAAACCGGTCAGTTAGGTTGTGCTGGTTTACCCAGTTAAAAACACCATCTGAGTAGGAAAAAGTACAGTTGCTGACAAAAATATTGACGGATGAAAAGGTAGAAAATATGCCCGACTCTCTACGGTTGGCTGCTTCCTGTGTGGTTGGTTGGTTAGTCTGTTGGTTAGTTATAAAGTTCGTTTAAAAGTTACTTAACATAGTCGCATGGTTGTTTGGTTTAAGTTAGATTTGAAAGTGTACAGTTTATTGACTCCCTGATGAGAATCTATCAAAATATATATGAATTGTTTTCTTTTAAAATATATAAAGCACTCCGTCAAGAATGTAGCAAGTTCCAGTAGTGTTGGGAACATTTTCCTTTAGTTAATGCAAATGTCAAATTATCATTACCCTAACACTAACCGTAAAAATGGTGCCCACAAATGAAAAACCTCAGAAAGATTTGATTGGTAATAGAGACGAATTTCGTAGTTCTAGTCCAATAAAACAGCACTTACTGTGAACGTTTCATATCAACACTGATGTTGTTGTGACGACCTTCTGTATACAACTCGTAGTTGCTTAGCAACGCGGTTGCCAGTTGGTTGTTTCAAGAGATCGTCAAACATGTGAGTTAGGTTGAATTGCCCCTCGTCTCTGTTCATGGTGGTGCCCTGTTGTCTGATTTCACTGCTTCTTTAATCCATCGTTTGTATTTGTCTGCCTCTTTGCCTAAAATTCAGTAATTAAAATTTGATTGGTATTTACTGATATAAATCTAGATTCTTCTCCGTAGTTTTGCGAAAATGAAATTTTCAAAAAAATAATTGTAAGTTTATTCGCAAAAAGAAAAGAAAGAAAGAAAAAACATCTTCTCCCTATTTTGTTTAGCATCGCAGCTGTCCGTTGATGACAACATGATCAACCTGGTTGTTGTGAACCCTATGTTTATACCAAAGACAGCTTCTAATGACGTGCGTATAAATAGATTATCAACGCATGTAAATTAATAACTGATAAATCATACAATGTGCGAAAATGGCTGCAAGTAGGTCAGTTTTTCTTGTTTTCTTTAACAAAAGTCATTTGAATTGTCCGTAGATTTTTGTGTCTTGCGAAGTCATAATGACAAACTATTAATATGTTGTTAGTATATGCGATAGTTTTATATTACAGGTACTCTTGTTTGTTCTCTTTTGGAAGTCGGTTATTTAATAAGGTAACATGGCTGGTTGGTAGAGGAATAATAATAATAGTATTCGATGACATACATATTTTAATCCCAGCAAACACTAAACGTTTTCAACATCATTCGCAAAAGGTTATAAGAGGTTGTCAGAAAACGTTTAAATGTCGGGTTATATAAAGGGTATATTAAGAGTATAAAACGTTTTCATAACCTTCATAATCTACTGCTCAGCAAACAAAAATGTTTTACAGAAAACGTTTAAATGTCGGGTTATATAAAGGGTATAAAAACGTTTTAATAACATTCCAAAGACATTCTTGAAAACTTGATACAAAACATTCTAAACAGAATGTTATTTTGGGGTTGAAAAAATATTTTACGAAAAATGTTTGCCCAAAATATTTTCAATAACGTTTTAAAAACGTTTTCATGACCTTTATATAACCCGACATTTAAACGTTATTAAAAGGTTTTGAAAAAAACATTTTAAGAACATTTCTGTGTTTCCTGGGTTCAAATATTTTAACATAATGTTATTTAAGTATTGACAAAATATTTGGCAAAAATGTTTGCAAAAATAGTTTACAACAACATTTTTTGAAAACATTTAAAAATATTGTTCTAGTGTGTTTTCATACAAAACGTTTTAAAACGTTATCATGACCTTTATATAACCCGACATTTTAATGTTATTAAAACGTTTTTACCTAAACCAAAAGCCAAAATATAACTTATTTAAAACGTTTTTAAAACGTGTTTGTGTTTGCTGGGGGATGCATGATATTAAATGTTATTGTACTCAGTTTTAAGTTAACTGAATTTTTACAGAGACATGATGATATAAGACATGTTATCATCGATCTTATCACTTTAATCATTATTACTCTAGAAAAGACACAAAGCATCACGCCGCATCAAAGAGCAAACGTCAAGATAATATAGTAAGTGGTATATGTGAATCAAAGTTGACTGAAGGCGTTTTTGTTATCTGTACCAAAAGCACTATCACAATACTAGATTGCCACCTGATACTTGTCTGTAGTGTCTATAATGTCTCGTATTCCCGACTCCCTGTGACATGAGAACTAGTTGTGGTAAACTTTAAAGCATTTTGCAAAATAGTTATTTCAAAGAATAGAAATTTTGAACATTAACCAAATAAACAGCTAAATCAAATAAAATATAAAAATATGTTGACCTATTTATTTATTTATTTATTATCTGTATATCTCTTTCTTCTTTCTTTCTTTCTTTCTTTTTTTCTTTTTTTCATTCTTTCTTTCTTTCTTTCTTTCTTTCTTTCTTTCTTTCTTTCTTTCTTTCTTTCTTTCTTTCTTTCTTTCTTTCTTTCTTTCTTTCTTTCTTTCTTTCTTTCTTTCTTTCTTTCTTTCTTTCTTTCTTTCTTTCTTTCTTTCTTTCTTTCTTTCTTTCTTTCTTTCTTTCTTTCTTTTTCTTTCTTTCTTTCTTTCTTTCTTTCTTGAACACAACATTGAAGATTCCAGCATTTTGTATCACAGTGAGACCCTAAACTTGTTTCAGCCGTTACAAGCGGTAAAATGAGGGAGATTTATGCTCTCTGATTTCCAACAGGTAGTTACACTTAAGTGATGATCTAACATACAGATTAAATGCATCTGCTCATGTCTACTTTTCTCATGGGAAACATTTGTTTCAATCGTCCAGTGCCATTAATATGTGTTTTACATTATTCGGTCTACAATATATGCTCCAGTACCACAGTTGATACGACACACAGCGTATGTAAAACTAACTAGAACTTTGAAGGTATTTTGTCTGTGACCGGAAACGAACCCTTTATGCCATTTGACCTCTAATCTGTGAACACCATATAGACACTAATGTCGACGAATGTGCGCAAGTGGTGACTCCCTTCCATTCCAGCATACATAGTCAAAACGTTTTAATAACATTTATAAATATCAGGTAATATAAAGGTCATGAAAACGTTTTTAAAACGTTATTGCAAATATTTTATTTATATTTCGGCAGTATTTGTAGATGAAACCGTAAATATTCGCCTAAGAAACGCTTTTTTTTGTCACTTTGCTGGTGTTATTGATAATTATTTTAGTCCAATGAAAAAATAAAGATTGGCTTAATTAGACTAAATACCCCCTGCTATTTGCAGATGGGAAGATCATGTTTTTGTTTTGTTTTGTTTTGTTTGTTGCTGGTTTTTTTGTTCTTGGTGGGTTTTTTTTGGTGTTTTTTTTGTTGGTGTTGTTTTATCACAAAGTAATTCAGACATTGAACATCAAGTGAGCTATTACAGGTGAAAGTCATAACTTTTATAAGGCATGGCCTTAAAGTTCCACCAAGGGAGTATGAATGTCAAAAATTAATGAGGTTGAATCTTATTTATTTTATGGATAGAATATTTGATGAAATATATCGACACTATTTAATCTATTCCCATTCTATTTCAAGTAAAGTTCTAAAGAATGTTTGATGACGTAAAATCGGTAAAAGATATTCTACGTAACATATTATCGATATTAGTACGTCATCAAACAATCATTTGAACTTAAACATTACAGAATAACGTAGATATATTACATCCAATATTCTACGTCGAATACTCGGAGTCTTTTTTGTTTTGATTTTAAGGGTTCACTAAGTAATGTCAAGGCAGCCAAAAAGATCGATTTTCAATGTCTAAATCAATGTATTAATGAAAAATAACACTTTAATATTTTGCAGAAGTTCATTCTACAAATCATATACTTTGAAAACTTACTTGTTTTGTTGTAGTTAATGAGTTATGTACGTTTTACAAAGGTGGTGTTGTTTCTGCCCTGTTTAACTCAAGAACCACGGGATCTACAAAAAAATATCTGCGATATTTGAACTCTTCTACACTACGCTCGCTATTAAATGATCAATGCAATTGAATACATGAATACAAAACCCACCCAAGTCCATACGTTGGCTAAATTGAAGCATGGGAAATTGTTGCTATACATAGGCCTGTCATATGTATGAAAGAACAACTCAAATTCATCCTCTGTGTCTATTGAGCATGTGAAAAATAGCATGTATGAAAGAACCACCCAATTCCATGATTTGAGTCTTGTAACACATTGATTGAAATCCAGTATGTATAAAAGTCCTTTGACTTTAGACTTTTGAAAAAAAATTGGGTTTAATAAAGCAAATTGTGTGGTTTATATTACATGGCAGAATGCTTACCAGCATTATACATACCTGTGTACTTTATTTTGTATTATCTTACTAGTGGTAATCTCATTCTAACATTGTTGTCTTTGTAAATGATTCAAAAAACCACCCAAGTCCAAAATTTAAAATGAACCCCACGAAGTCCCTGAAATGCTAATCGTCATAACCTAATGAAGGAATTAAAATGATACACAGGTTTTTCTCTCAAAATCACTTCCCATGGACTTGGGTGGGTTTTGTATTCATGTATTCAATTGTTGCCATAGCTCACTACCATTCGCAAATGCTGTGAACTAGCAAATCTCAACAGTTTAAAATAGTTGCTAACTTTAAGGGCCATATAGACTTGGAATATTCGATGTAACATGTCTTCGTTATTTAATATATACAGTAAGCAAAAGAATTAAGGTAGCAGTTGTGTTCACCCCTGTATATTCTAAATAAAGACAAATGTGTCAAAATTAAAACAAGCAGCCGATGCCTCTACTTTTTAGCTCTGATTTAAGACCTTATTTGTTGAAATTGGTTGAGAATTAAAGAAACGGTAGTCCAAAACCTGATGAAGATACGAAATAAAAAGTTGCACTTTTGTGTTCTAATCAATGAAAGCACGATGCTAGTTTTTCGTGCTAATCAATGAAAGCACAGCGCTAGTTATCTTGTTCGCGTACGCTTTGTGTACAAATCAATAGGGCATGTAATGTGGCAAACTGCAACTTTTATATTTGCATCTTCCTTCGGTTTTTGGATCGTCGTGTCTTTATTTCTTGGACAATGTCAACGAATGAGGTCTTAAATTCGAGCTGAAAGATGCAGCTATTGGCTGTTGGTTCCAATTATGACATGTTTGCCTTTGTTTAGGATATACAGGGGGTTAACGCAACTGGTACCTTAATTTTTTGGCTTACTGTATATTAAAATTCTATTTCCAGCAATGTTTAACTTCTACCAACTGTCTGATAACATTAAGTAGATAGTACGCCTATGTTTTGTGTAATGTCTTTTGGATAATATTAATTTAATGTCATCAAACATTCATTAGAAGTTAATCCTTACTGGAAATAAAATGGGAATATATTAAATAACAAAGACAATTACATTATTAAATATTCCACATCTACAAAAAAGTCTGTAGCGGCCTTTCAGATTCTCTGTGAAAGTGTCTTTTGAGGTACAGCTGCAAAGGTCTGAAGATTTATTGTTCCATAGTTTACAAGGCGCAGCAGTATGAAAGGCATGCCCTCCGTTTGATGATAAAAAGTAGTCAAGTAGTGAGGAGAAGTTTATCTGTTGATCGAAGAGAACGTGTGGGTGTATACCAAAAGACACCTGTCTTCCATGTCAAAGTAACGTATCTGTTTTGTTGTCTATTAACGGATACTATGATTTTCCTTGGGAAGGTAGATCGAGTTATATACATGTGGCTATTCTCCTCACGTTGCATTTGAATTTGAGATCTCACTCAGCCGGGCAATGGGTTTGTCAAGTGGTTGAGTTGACCCATTTTGTGATTCATAAAATAAATAAGATTCAACCCTATTTGATATTCATACTCCCTGGGTGGAACTTTAAGGTCATGCCTTATAAGAGATATGACTTTCACCTGAAATTCCCAGTAAACACAAAACGTTTGACAACATTTGATGCAAAATGTTATAAAAGGTTGCCAGAAAACATTTAAAATCGGGTTATATAAAGGGTATAATAAAGGGTATGAAACGTTTGCATATCATTCAAAAACATTTTTGACAACTTTCTGCAAATTTTCTAACATTATGTTATTAAAGTGTTGAAAAAATATGGGAGCTTAATGTCTGAAAAGCCAACAAAGCCTTTGATATGACGCAATGTAACATGGGTTGAAGAAAGTGAAAAGAAAAAAAAATACAAAAAATTAACACAAACAAACTGATCTTCCCATCTGCAAAGACAGCAGGGGGTTTTTAGTTATTGATTAAGCCAATCTTTATTTTTGATTCGACTAAAATAATTATCAATAACACCAGCAAAATGACAACAAAAAAAGCGTTTCTTAGGCGATTATTTACAATTGGCACACAATAATGTTTCTTATCTCATACTAGCGATGCTATTTATGTTGATTTTGATAATATTATGTTGTCAAATTTTAAACATGAGACGTACTTTCACCAAAGTCTCAATGGAATTTGACGCCAATATCATTAACAAAGCTAAGTAAATTCTTTCTTTCTTTCTTTCGTTCTTTCTTTCTTTCTTTCTCTCTTTCTTTCTTTCTTTCGTTCGTTCTTTCTTTCTTTCTTTCGTTCGTTCTTTCTTTCGTTCGTTCGTTCGTTCTTTCGTTCGTCTTTCTTTCTTTCTTTCTTTCGTTCGTTCGTTCGTTCTTTCTTTCTTTCTTTCTTTCAGCAACATTTTGTTCGAGTAGAAGTTTGAGAAGTAAATCAAAGGGTATATACAGTTGTGTATCGTCTGCATAAGAATGCACAGACAACATGTGTCTACGTGCAATCTCCATAAGAATGCACAGACAACCCGTGTCTACGTGCAATGTTTGCGATAGGGGAGGAATAGATGGCGAAGAGTTTAGGTCCAAGCACGGATCCTTGAGGAACTCCATAGTGAAGGCTTTAGTAGAACGTAATATATGATTGGTACAATATATGACAACAAACGCACATTTGAAATAATCTCACAATCACAATGATATCTTAACTACTCAGTACTTAACCAGTAGTCTTCTCGTAGGTAACATAGAGTTCTTGCATGTTCGGGACGGCTGATGTATATATCCTTATCCACTTGTCTTGCGTTGTGTACTTGCATTTATATATCCTTGCGTATAAAATCCTCGCACAGAAATGGTGCTGCTTTCGCAGTTCTACAAACACTTATCTCCAAAATGATGCTACTTTTACCTTTTCACATAAGTTCTTTAGGAAGCCGGACTGCGTTGCAGTTGTGCCCCTGTTTCCACTTATATTGACAGATGTGTTGATTCTTAAACCATACTTCAGCAAGTCGACAGAAGAATATAATTTCCTTTCTTGGAAGAGTTACGCCCTTTGACGTAAACTAGATCTTCTAGGCAGTAGTACGTTGACTACATAAAATATTTCTGGTTCGCCATTTCCTTTCTTTGAAGGCATTGGACTGTAAGCACATAGGCTAGCCCAGATCAACACTATAACCTGTATAGAATTATGTTTACATTTTCTTATATGATACCAAACTCTGGGAAATCCCATTATTTTAATAGCCAACTGCTATTTTACAAGACATGAGTAATCTTGGGAATTCCCAAGCCTTAATTATAACATTAACCTTTCTCACTACATCACTTCCTGATGTGATTCCTATATGATATCACTTTCACTTTACAATCTCAAGGGACTTTCCCAACTGTGCAACACACTGAAAAAGGGGATTCACAGCTATTCATTCAATTGGCTGAGAGGGGAATCCCTAAAATGTCTCATTAAATAGATTTTAATTGTAAACAAAGATAAGTAATCGAATTATATCACTCAAAGCACATCACAGTAGAAACAGTTCCGTTTATGTTGACTGTCTGAAATCTGCTACGAAGATAAGACTAAAACCATCTCAAAGCTATACCTTCAACACAAATTGACTCAAGACATTTGAACAGAATGTCATGATCAATGGTGTTAAAAATAATAATAATAATAATAATAATAATAATAATAATAATAATAATAATAATAATAATAATAATAATAATAATAATAATAATAATAATAATAATAATAATAATAATAATAATAATAATAATGAATTTCCGTCGTAAAAGCCTATCCCACAATTCCTCACAACGTGCACTTAATGCATGAGAAACATATGATTTTACTCACAACATTATTTCCACAAAACTATATTTATATGATGGCTCCACATGCAGCAGAGGGCGTGGGTACGACATTTTACAGGTAAGGAAATTACCATATCATTTCTAAAGGATTTTTTACAGCTTAAAGCCAAATCCAATACTACTTCGTGGTGATTTAACATGTAGGCCTTATACATTATTATGTTCATTGAAATCTAGAGCACGTTTCCGTTTAATACTGTAATGCAGATCACGAATTAGAACAAAACATATTACCCAGATCATCACGCTCAAAACAATAAAAAATACATCTTCTTGTCTGCCTCCCCATCTATTTTGTCTGACAGCTTTTGCGGCGCGAGTAGGACGCAAAAAGCACGATTTTTCTCCACAACACAAAATAATCTTTGTATTTTTTTAAATTTATTTCTATATTTTAACTATTTATCATGACAAAAACACCTTCTTTTGTGTGCTTCTTAATTGAGAAATTAGTCGGAACTCAGCAATCCTAGTTTTGAGATATGGGTCAAATAATGTGTAAAGGGGTGGCAAATCAAAATTGACTTTCTACAAAAATGGAATGGAAAAATATTCTCCTTTCATGTGAAAATATTTGTTTATGAAATTCCGGAGGGAATGTTAAAAAAAGTGACTTTTTTGACCCCCATCCCTTTTTGATAATTGTCAAAAATCGTGAATTTATTCCAAGAGAAACTCGGATTCAGCGTTTTGTTATGCCAAATTTCGTAGACATATCTTAAACCAAATGTATCGTTGCTAAGTTGCTATGCATTTACATATATTCTAGGTATGCTAAAAATGACTTAATTAAAGTATTCGAACTTTAAACTTCATTTTCTCCGTTTCTTTCTTTATAATGTATCGGTATTCAAAGTGTTTTGGTCGTATTGACATGGGGTTTTCACTAATGTGCTTGATAGCATCACATATAAGAAATGCAGTGGGCTTGTAATACGAACGTTACTTAGTCGGGTCAACTCACAAAAAAATTGAAACAGTGAAATTTATCATCATCTGTTTTCTTCGTGCTAAAGTGAAATCCAAACCAGATCTTCACAAGCCCCGTGTCTCGGCGATATTTGTGAGACCACTATTATACTAGTATGTAGGCCTATACGTTTGCATACTTCTTTTCTGCTAGTACTACAATGCCTTAACATTATTCTACGGCATTTTTTATTATCGCAACTTGTTTGTCTGCTTCCGCCGCCCTAGATGTGTCTGACTGCATCTCTTACTCGATTTTCAATTGTTTTATTATTAAAGATGAATGTTTCCAGGGACTATGTGACGTCTTTATTCTTGACAAGTTGACTTATAATTCACTTTACCTGCCAATTATCTGCCTTACAAGTAACGTCCATGTTTCTTTCAGCTATCGCACACAGTATCTTTTCATACACAAGACAAAACGTGTTTTTTATTTATTTTTTATAATTCCCCATTTATTGTCATACAAACGTCTTTAATAAAACTAGATTTATTTCATCTTGTTTCGTCGGTCGCATCACAGACTAGTACAGGACGCTATGGGTTTGGGACTTTCTTTTGCCACATTAGTGGAACCAATGTTTTTGTCATCCTTAAAACCTGAAAGAACAAAACAAATAGTTCCATTTTTTCTATCCCTGTGGTTCGCAGGAGGGGTCGAGGGTCACAGTAGGGCCAAAACTTAAAAATGGTTCCATCATGTTGTTAAATGTATCTCATCGCAGATAATAAAATTCTATGGTGCATATAGCGTAGCAATATGTTTTGAGTTCTTCAAATCCACTAGCTTAAATACTTCAATTCTTTCTTTCTAATTCGTCGGTCGCAACACATAGTGGCGTACGTGAATGACAAAATATGTCTCCGAGCATACCGTTTTTGAAGGATGTGTCACTAGTAACGGAGTCGATACTCGTCCACTGTTATCTGGCCCAATTCCATTTACAATTGAAGTTTAAGGTTCAAACTAGTACACTATGTCTTTAATAGGAAACAGGGAAAAACTATTATAGGACAATAGCCAGCTCTAAACCTATACGCCACTATGTGAAACGGGAAGTTTGAAAAATCACTCTACGCCACTATGTGTTGCGACCGAATTAATGAGATATAAAACTTTGATGTTGGTCTATTATTTTACAATTTTATGTTTCACATACAGCGCTATCCATCTTTGCGTTTAACCCGGGGGGGCACTTCAATTTGAAATGGATATAGGTGTAGGGCTGGCGCATTCGCACTAAGGGGCATTCGGTGAGAGCAAAATGTAAAAAATATGGGGTCATTGGGTGAGAGCATGATTTTTGCATTCGGTGAGAGCAAAATGTCAAAAAATATGGGGTCATTGGGTGAGAACATGACCTTTTTTTTAAATGGAATATTTGGGTGAGAACCGAAAGGGCGCCACAAAAACCTCGAAAATCGAATTTCTAGTTCTAAATGGCTTCAAATTTCTTATTTGTTTCAAAATAAGTAACAAAATCAGTGATAAACGAAAGTTGCTGTTCAAATTGAACTTGTAAGGGTCTTTGGGTGACAGATCAAATGGAAAAATATGGGGTCTTCGGGTGACAGAGCATGTGTTCGTAAAAAATATGGGGTCTTTGGGTGACAGCGATGCTGAAAAAGGGGGTCTTAACAGCCCTACATACTCGTCACCTCCAAAGTTGGAGTGCCCCCGGGGCGTTTAATATGTAACATAATCCTAAAGCAGGCGCTACCCTCCATGTCAAATAACAACACACAGAGGAGGATGGACATGCAGGCAGCCAGGAATAATTTCACTTTTGCAGAGATGGCAACTTACAGCCTTTTCTAGGTGAGCTAATTGGAAAAATTCATCTCAACCATAGCAAAAGGAAGTAACCTGTTGGTAGTTAAATGGAAGACACCGTATTAGGGCTGAGCACTCCCTGAGCAGAGTCTTGACAAACTTAACCCCGCAGATAACGAATGACAGTATTTCTGATTTGTTTATACGCTATAATTATATTTATCTGAGTGACCAATTGAAATACAGCTTCTAATTATTAATCTCAACCCTCTTCAGTTACGCAACTAATTACTATTGTTGATTAGCTTATGTGAAGCTTTCCTGTAGCTAATCGGTAAGTAGTATATATTCATCTGTTAATAGGGTTCACTTATTTTATCCTTTCAAGCAGTTGGGCTTGTAATTTACCTAGAAAATACTACGTAAACATTAAGACCATGAATAAAAATGTAGGTTGATGGGTCAAATAAATGATGGCCTCTTGAAAAAAACATTAAACATGATGCAAATCTATTCCAGGGAATGTTTAATTGTGTTACTATTGATTTAACTTAATTCGGGACACTTTATCGTGTAAAAAAGATGATTAAAACTACATCAATACATTTAAATATACACAAGGTAAGCTATATCTACACTTACACCTAAATAATGTTTACACTGTTATTAACATCCGTATGAGATGAGAAGATCTAAGTGTACAATTAGCCTATATAGCAATACAGCTTAACCTACTTTTTGGGGCTACATCGGGTTCTGAAGATTGACTTTTTAAAAGAGTTGTTGGAGAGGGTGCACCAGTACGTCTAGAAAACAAGAGCTTTATACTTCAATTTCTTAATTAAATTGCAGAATATTAGCCTACGGTGTTATTATGTCTTAATATTTTACACGTTGTGCTTACAACTGTTGATGTGAATCTTTCAGATATACAGGTGGGGTTTTTTTAAGTTCTGGGCGTTTCAGATTTTATTCTGTTGCTAACATTTTGTCAAATTTCAGACGTCAATGTTGCCAATATTTTCACATATCTGCATAATTCTTATCTCTAGGGAAGCGAGGGAGATATATCACTAGGAATTTCATTTGTCAAGATTTTGTTCAGATTCAGACATTTTCTTGCCCATTTCTTGACTTTTACAATTTAAATAAAGAAGTTAAGAAAAGTCAAGAAATAGTCAAGAAAGTAACCGAATCGTGAACAAATGAATTTCCTAGTGCATTATTTACGGATTCTTAAGCAGCATGTGTTTCGACGCCATTGTCTTCCTTGATAGCTTTTAGAGTGCTGGTCTAGATACCCAGGGGTCCCAGGTTCAAATGTGCAGTGAAAAGCTGTCTTTGTCTTGATGGCTACTCGTGCTCGGCGAATCAGCTGAAACACTTCACGTGTTATTCGGTACTATGTAAAAACATATCCAGGGCATATCAGGACACAAACATAACATTTGAAATGAAAAGTGTCTACTGCAGATAACCAAATTAATGTTCAGACAGTGAAATAAGGGTTATCCATATAAATGGGGGTCATACTTTAAATATGTACCTGTTTATATTGATGCATTTAAACACAGCGCTAGAGGTTGTCGGCACTGAAGGTACTGACTTCTACGATATTGTGTTGCTTACATCAGGGGTTACTTTAAGAGCGGTATGATTCATATCTGTCATGCCCAAAATAAAAGCTTAAAGTATACCCAAAGTCAGTCCTGCACTTTATCGACCCCAATAAGGATCTGAAAGTGTTTGCACTGGGTGTCTCAAACAACCGAATCAATGTGGATGTGAATGTGTATTTCAAAATGGCTGACATTTTGCAAACTTGAACTTTCGCGTATTTTTATTGCATTTGTTTTGCCCTCTTTGTCCGCATATTTCTTGAGTTGATCAATATTGTACAACCACACAAGTACAAAATGATGTATCTTTTGTTAAAGCATATTTAGGCAAAGATAACTGGTGGCTGACGAGGTTTTCTTTCGGCATCTCAACCACAAGGTTGAGATCTTTGGAGCATGTGATCTGGGTTTAGAACGTGTGGTGTTAATATAACTATAAAGTAGCTCATGAACAACTTGATAAAACATGTGTCTGCGGATTGCGTGTCTGCGGATTGTATGTTTATAAATTGACCTGTTGTCGGTAATCTATCAAGCGATTTAGTGTTTCTATAGTTGTACAGTAGTATCGAGTGTTTATGAGACCATTAACGAGTGCTTCCAAATTGAATTTATTTGGCGAAAAGTAAGCCAATCTGCTCGTGCATGCGTCAAGTTTGTCCCTTTGATTGCAGTTTTTGCTCTTTCAACATGACCACGGCACTTCAAAAAGTCTTTTGCATACTTGAAGTTCTTTTTTTGGTAACACGATAATGCCCAAACATTATTCTTCTGTGCTTTTATTATCAAGACTTGTTTGCTTATCTGCTTCCGCTGTATCTGACAGCTCGTATCCCGATTTTTCAATTGCTCTGTTATTATGATGAATGTTTCCAGGAACTATGTGACGTCTTTGTTCTTGACAAGTTGACTTATAATTGACTTTACCTGCCAATTATCTGTCTTAAATGTATCGTCAAAGTTCCTTTTTGCTATAACATATAGAGTGCCTTTTCATACACAAGACAGAAACATATTTTTTAATCTTTTTCTATTGCTTGTCATACATACGTTAATGAGACTAGACAAATGAATGATTTCATCTTGTTGATTTCTTATTGAGAGTCCAATGATGGATAGTGCATGAGTATCTTTCCTCTCGTTTTCATTTTCAGCATGCTAATTCAAACACAATTTTCTCTAAGATACAACTAGTTTGGTCCTATAGAAATATGTGTCATTGTTAACTAACATTGAGGGTCCTACGTATTTTAAGTCTAATATGCATTTTTAATTGGTGGTATCAACATACTAGGAATAAATGAAACCAGGTGGACAAATAATGGAGACTTCAAAATCGATGACTTCAAGATGATTTATGCAGGTGGTGACAAGCATGAGAAAGGAGTTGGGCTAATGCTAGATGCAGATATGGCTAAATGTGTGCTGGGCTATTGGACTGTAAGTGAGAGAGTTTTGCTGGTCAAACTACAAGGACAACCTTTCAATATCTCTGTTATTGTAGTATATGCTCCCACAGCAGAGAGCACAGAAGAGGAGATTGATGCTTTTTATGATAAACTGGAGGAAGCAAAGTCTCAGTGTAAATCAGATGAAATACAACTGATCATGGGAGATGTGAATGCAAAGGTGGGGCAAGGACAAGATGGCAAAACAGTAGGCGAGTTTGGACTTGGAGAAAGAAATGAGCGTGGTGATAGATGGGTGCAGTGGTGTGAAGCAAACAACATGGTAATCACAAACACTTGGTTTAAGGAGCACCCCAGAAGAATATATACATGGAAGAGCCCTGGGGATCGCACAAGGAACCAGATAGATTACATAACCATTAATGACATATTTAGAAGAGCAGTGAAACATGCGAAGACACATCCAGGGGCAGACTGCGGAAGTGATCATATTCCAGTAGTATGCACACTTCGTTGTAAGCTGAGAAAGTTGAAGAGAGCGAAGATCACGAAGAAGGTAGATTTTGAACAGCTGAAGAAACCAGAGATCCGAATGGAGTATTCCATCAAAGTGGAGAACAGGTTTGAGCAACTTATAGACGAAGGAGAAGAGATGACATGGGAATCAATGAGGGATATCTTGGTTGAAACAGCAGAGGAATGCCTGCCAAAGAAGAAGAGAGAAAGTAAAAGCAAGTGGATGACAGAAGAAATTCTATCAATGATGAGAGACAGGCAAAAGATCATGGACAGGGATTCGAAAGAATATAGAGAGTTGGACAGGCAAATAAAGAAACGTTGCAAGGAGGCCAAAGAGACCTGGCTGAATAATGAATGTGCCAAAATTGAGAGTCAATTTGGAGAGAATCAGAATGTGTACCAGAGGATAAATGAGATCTCAGGCAGGAAATCAGGCTGTTCAAGCTCTGGGTGCATCAAGGCAAAGAATGGTAATATGCTGGTAGGGAAAGATGATGTAATGAAAAGGTGGATGGAATATGTTGGGGAGTTATTTCACGATGTAAGGGACGGTTTGCCAAGCTTTCCAGATTCTATTGAGGGTCCAAAGATATTGCAGTCAGAGGTTCGATCAGCTATAAAAATGATGAGCAGAAATAAGGCTGCTGGGCCAGATGGAATTGTTGTTGAAATGATTGAAGCATTAGAGGATTATGGAATTGAGAAACTGGCAGGAGTCATCAACAGAATGTATGATGATGGGATATTTCCGGAAGACCTGAGCAAATCAATCTTTATTGCTCTTCCCAAGAAACCTGGCGCTGTGGATTGTGAACAACACCGTACAATTAGCCTTATGAGCCATGTTACAAAGATAATTCTAAGAATCCTGTTACTCCGTGCAAGAAGTAGAATAAAACCGGAGATTGGTAAAGAGCAGTTCGGCTTTGTAGAAGATGCTGGTACCAGGAATGCGATTTATGTCTTGAGAATGATAACAGAGAGAGCGGTAGAGATGCAGAAGGATGTTTTCATGTGTTTCATTGACTACTCAAAAGCCTTTGACAAGGTGAGACATGATCAGCTTTTTGAAGATCTTGGTAAGCTAGACCTGCATGGAAAGGATCTACGACTGTTGCAGAACCTTTATTGGAACCAAACAGCGTGCATAAGGGTGGATGGAGATTGTAGTGAATATACAAGCATTAAGAGAGGAGTCAGACAGGGATGTGTGATGTCACCAGATCTCTTTAATTATTACAGTGAGCTGATCCTAAGGGAGCTAGAAAAGGAAAATGGTCTCGGTATAGGTGGACATAACATCACGAACATAAGATATGCAGATGACACTGTCCTATTAGCTGAGTCTGAGGAGGATCTGCAAAGGCTTCTTGATGTGGTGGTTCAGGAAAGTGAGAGGAAAGGTTTATCGTTAAATTGCAAGAAGACAGAATGTATGGTGGTATCAAAGACTGAAAGCCCAACATGCATATTGAAGGTGAAAGAGCAAAGAATTAAGCAAGTTTCCTCCTTCAACTACCTTGGCAGTCTAATCACAGAAGATGCCAGATGTATTAAGGAGGTTAAGAGAAGGATTGCACTGGCTAAGTCTGCGTTCTCAAAATTAGACAAGATCCTAAAAAACAGTGCCCTCAGTATAGAGACCAGAATTCGGGTACTCAACTGCTATGTTATCCCTGTATTAATGTATGGAAGTGAAGCATGGTCAATAACAACAGACATTAAGAAGATTGGAGAGCTGCGAGATGTGGTTCCTTAGAAGAATGATGAAGATCCCGTGGACTGATAAAGTGTCTAATGACGATGTCCTAAGTAGAGCAAATGTGAACAGGAAGCTGTTACGTGAAATCAGAGTTAAGCAGCTCAAATTCCTTGGTCATATCCTCAGAAAGGATGGTTTCGAGAACCTAGTATTGACAGGAAGAATAGAAGGAACAAGGAGCAGAGGCAGGAAGAGAGTGATGTGGTTATCAAATCTGAAAGACTGGCCAAAAGAAAGGGGAGCTGAACATAAAGCGACAGAGCTTCTGGAGATGGCTTATAACAGAGAATTGTGGCATGACATGATCGCCAACGTCTTAGGATATGGCACCTAGAGAGAGAGAGAGAATTGGTGGTAAACATGAGATGATAAATGAGATGACGATGGCCGAGCGGTCAAGGCATTGGGCTGTCGGCCAGTAGAATACCATCGGCGAGGGTTCTAGCCTTGGGCTTGCCGCCTTAGGTGAAAATTATCTTTATCTCCCAAAATGTTCCTAGGTCGGAAATCCTGCAATTGCGTTCAGCTACACCACAGAATGTATTCTCACCCCATACACTGTTCAGCACATGCAGGTATATGCAGTGTATGTGCGTTCGGAAGTCACGTAAAGCCGCTGTACAAGGGGTGCATGACGAGTCACCCCTGTGCACGTTAAAGTGTCAGAACTATTCGAAAAGAGAAGGGGGACCATCCCCGGTTCTGAAACCTGTAGGCCAGCATCTAGGCTCAAGAAGATAAGAACACGCACAAAATGCCAAACAACTTAACACGTGAATAATAGGTAACCTTTTATTTTACAGGGGGTCATAGTAGGGGTACTCGAGCTTTAGCAACCATGATAGATGAGCCTGACATACCATCACCAGAAGACTATGGATGGAAGTTGAAAGGAGACTACTATGTCCCGGTACCCATCACAGCTAGTGCTTGGCCAGATTGTACCGCCAGCAAACTTTCATGTGGTTGTAATAAGCAATGCACCATCAACTGCTCATGTGCCAAATGGTCCGTTCCATGTTATATAATAGAGAGCTTGCGGAATGAAGTTACTGGAACTTTAACGGCAACTTCAAAAATATCGATTCGATTTCTTGCTCAACTTCACTTCAACGCGAACGCCAGATTGGTTTCTGTACCAACAGCGTCTTGTTGTTTAAACTAGGGGCAGTGCCTCAATGGCTGATCAAAAGAAGGGTATGTAAAAGCGACTGCATCAAATTTCTCCCTTTTGTTTGCTGAAGTGGTTTGTTGGTAACACTTATTACAATAGGCGCTTAGTTTGAATAAACATGGATTACATCTCTTGGCGATGACCAATGCAATGGGAATTAGGCCTATGTTATGAGCTATACGCTAATATTATACTTCTAAACATGTTTCAATTAAATATTCTTGTGATATGCCTATATTATTGTCCCGGATTATTATAATAAAAGCTCAATTATTTTTCCAGTAAACGTCAGCTTTGTCAATTTTATATTTCCATCAGGACACAAGCCCATTTTATCTGTTTGCTCTCCTAGCCCCCCACCACCACCACCACCACCACCACCACCACCACCATCACCACCTTTCCATATCATCCCCTCCCTCCATCTATTCATCTATCCTCACTTTCCCACTCCCCAGTGGCATTGCCAGGAGTTTTCTTTTAGGAGGGCAAGGACTCCTCTTTGCATTCTGATCGAATTAAATATATCTCCCCGAATGATCCTCATTTTGTTCTTTAAAAACTCCCAGAATTTTGAATTTCATTTCTGGATGCTCCTTTTCTGACATTCTTATTTTTGTAACAAATAGGCCTCCTCTTTTAATAATGAATAATTTGGTTGACATATAATACCCATAGGCCTATAATATGCGTATAATAGCGTGACACATGTTAGACCAGCTTTCTGCTGAATTGGGGTACATAATGTAGGCCTAAATGAATAAAATAATAATTAAATAAAATACCTGAACAGTACAAACATATTTGGTTATACAGAGGTGTGATTATAAGACACGCAACGTTGTAAAAAAATGTTCACAGTAGCTGCAATTCGCAGAAGTTCACTACACTGCTGGGTCGCGTAAAATCAGTCCATTTTACTGGAACTTAATCCCCTTGGCGTTGAAGTTAAGCCAAAAACTTGGTTCCGCAAGCTGATTTAATGTACGTCATGAGCACACACAAATGTATATATCAAGTGTGACGTTTGGAACAAAATTTATTTTGATCTAATTCAATCAGTAATTTTAGCATCATGTGGCATGTTTTTACCCAAACCAAATTAGATTTCCAATAATTGGTCTATTAACTAGACAATACATAAGTGGTAATTATGTAGTCTATGAGGAAATATGCAAACCATTGTTTTAATTATGACGTATTTTCATCATAATTTACGGCACACTATAGATTCTGGCGTTAACTTTAACTTCAAGCGGCTTTAATGGCAGAGTGGTTTTGAATACATAATCCTCTATAATCCTCTAGACGTTAAAGTTAAAGTTAAAGTAACGCCATTTCGCAAGCTCTCTAATGTGCATGAGACAAGAGACAGCCATTATTGTATTATATTATATTATGGTGTATAATTTTTTAAAGACATAAAAAGCTATAGATTGACACATTGCTTCATAATCGAAAGGTTGTGGGTTCGAGCCCCACCACGGCCAGTGTGTTGCGTCCTTGGACAAGACGGATTAATTCCAATTGCTTCACTCCACCCAGGTGTAAAATGGGGAGCTGATGGGGGTAATCACAATCTAAGTCAGTTGAGAGTACCTGCGCATCAGTTGGGGACTTGTGGTAGCGGAAATGATTCTGATATTCTGATGAGAGCGGAATAATTGTTGAAGTGTGCTGGTACTTAGGTGTGGCGCACGTTAAATCACCGACATTTATTTAAATACTTGTATGATAATTATTTATTGATGATTCAGTGACTAACATACCTTTTCGATACACCTACCCCTTAATTATTACAGATTTTCAACTACAAACGCACGCTGGTTTACATTTTTCAAATTACCTGCTTTCAGGAAGGTTGTATGAGAAAATGAATGCCATATGAAATAATCTGCAAGTAGTCAAGTAATCAAGTAGTATATTCATGGGGTTAACTTAAGTAACATTTGTAGCAGCCAAGCCTGTAACTTATCTAGAAAATACTCTGCAAGTAGTAATACTACAGACAAATATAGGTTAAGGGGTCAAATAAACGAAACATTAAACATGATGCCACACTGTTACAGGGAATGTATAATTGCGTTACTATTGATTTAACTTAATTCGAAACACTATATCGTGTAAACGAGTGAAACATTTACAATACCTTTAAATATCCATGAGTTAGGCTATGCATACACTTACGTTTCAAATGCTGTTTACACTTAAATGGGTTTTCAAGTACTTTAAAACCTATACTCTTACGTTATAAGCATCTATTAACATGCATATAAGATGAGAAGATCTAAGTGTACATTTAACCGATATAGCAATATATTGTTTAACCTACTTGTTGGGGCTGCAACCTGTTCTGAAAATCGAACTTTCAAAAGACTTGTCGGAGTGGGTGAACCTGTACGTCTTGGAGAGAAGAGCTTTATACTTTAATGTTGTAATTAAGTGGGAGAATATTAGCCCACGGTGATACGATGCCTCAATATTACACACGTTGTGCTTAATATAACTTTCGGTGTACGCGTTTCGGTTTTTAAGTACCAAGGCGTTCCAGCTTTTAGGCTGTTGGTTGAATAATACCCCGGAGGGGGTTCTCCCTGGTTGAAGGTGTACGGGGATGTGCCACGGTTTTGGGGTACCTTTTCAGCAATTTTGGTATATCGATGGGTGGGTTTTCAGTGGAGAGCAATGCGCCCAATTGGGCGCATTAGGGAAAATGCCCCTAAAAGCGCCCAATTAGGGCAAATTTGGGTGCTTTTTGGGTGTATTTTGTGAAAAATTGGTATACTGATGGGTGGCAAAAACAGCAAAAAGTAGGTATAGAGAAAGTCAGCATCCAAAAGTCTGCGTGGCACATCCCCGTAATTTTTTTTTCGAAGAACCCCCCCGGGAATAATACCTCTAGACATAATATATTTAAAAATTCCTGCTGCACAGATTTGAAAATGTTTCAAACTGTTTCAAAATACAGACTATTTGCGACGTCTCGGAGTTACGTAACAGAATGAGTGAACGATACCTGGATATAATTGAAAACAAAAAGAAAGAAAGAAAAAAAAGTGAAGTACAATGACTGTACTCATAAAGGTCAAACTTCAAGTTTTGGTTTCCGCGTTGGTCAAAATAATGAATGGACCGATAAATCTTGAAATCTGATTGTTTCAGATTGTTCTGCAACTAAAACAAGGAATACTTTACTATATTTCAGGTACCTTTCATGAGGTGTAAATATGGAATGTTCCATTATTAAACGAGGTTTGCACATTATTGCGATTGCACGATCAATTATACCTACATGCCTAAAAATACCCGGCAACACCCCGGGCAACACTGCTTAGTGTATATTTCGATGCTAGGGTATTTTACGAGACTCTCCCGCCTAGGCGGAAGTGCCTACACCAAACCCCTTTCGATTGAAGCCGTACAGCTTAATGCAAATTTAAGACAATAAGATCTCAAGGGTTCATGTCAGAAAGTAACATAACTCCACAAACCGAAAACATAAATTCTAATGGACATTTTTTTAGTGACTAGAATTAAAGGATTGTTCACACGTAACATATGCTAACATTTCAAAATAACAATGAGATCTGAAACCAAAAACTTAAACAGGAACCGAAACCAAAAAGATAAAAAAACCCTATTATATAGGCATTACCAGCAACAGCAAGGAACTAACTAAGCTACAGATTATCGGTCGCCCAGATAGTGATTAACCAAATTGATTAACTAACCTCCTTGTTAAAGCAGCATGTGGTCTGCTATATCAGAGATATGTGCGAGCATTCAATATGCGTGTTATATAGGCCTAGATGGCAAGAAATGTGTCTGTTGGGGGGACAAGAGCTGACAAGGTTTGATCTCTTTATCTCAGATCTTCGGAGCCAGTGATCTGGGGTTAGAACGCGCGGTGTTAAATTACTGGTGTTAACTGCCAAAGTACCTCATGAGTATAATGCGGTGGAACTGCCTTCCGTATACAGTTATGGAATCTGTTTTATTAATCTATTAATTACAACTAGATACTAGGTGTGCATTACTGTTGGAAGAAAGAATTAAGATATGTTTTCAAAAACTGTAATATTTGATCAAATATTTTTGTAATGTAAAGAAAGGTACCTCGATAATTTTTGAGACACGATGTAGAACTCCGAGGGTAGCAAATACAATCGATAAAAAAGTTGCGTGGTCAGACAAAATTTGAGCTGAGATCATAGAAATGCTTCAACGTTGAAACTTAGTACCCGACACACTTTCTAGTCAGTGCTATGACTACATTGCCTAAGGTAATAGACATGTCAGATGAGTATTGGAAAGGTCAATCTTGAATACGGTAAGTCAAAGGGAGATATTCAATAAGACAACCTCACAAAACAGTGACGTGGTCTGATTTAACTCAAACTAAACCAAATATATGATGTACGGTAATCCTATATATGAATGCCCTGCAGTAATTTACCGAATAAAACTTTGACCAATCAGAAGTCACACACAACAACGACTCCATGTAAATGTATGAGTATATAAAGCAAAGATGGCCTGCTTTTAGATAATAAGAATGGTGAATCTGTTTGCCACGGATCTGGTACATATATGCCAAAGTCAGGTACCGTACTAGGTCGGCTTCAGACATTAATTCAATATATCTATTATTTTAGATCACCACCGGGGATAATTGTATAAAGTTCATACATAAGCCGTCGATATTCATGATAATTGTATACTACCCCTTTAGAAAGATACCTATCTTTACCATTTTGTTCTCATAATTAAATATCAATAACGTCTATAATTTTTTGGCAATACCAGCCGATGACTCTTCATTACAATTGTGCAACTTTTAAGTTAATACTATTTTCTAGTATTTCCCCTCCAAAAAGGTCGGAGTCAATACAATGGTGTTCAATAGGGTTCCGTGGATACATATGGGGCTGTTCAGAGCGTTTTCACTTTTTCCACACGGGTATTTTGGGGATAATAGATGACCCAACAACAGAGGGCGTAAGTGCGGCATATTACAGGTAAAAAAAAATACATAATTATTTCAAAAGGTTTTTTTTTCCTGTTTAGTGTTTATAAGCTAAATGCAAATCCAATACCACTGCCTGTTGCTTTAACATGTACTTAATAAGTTATTATGTTCACTGAAATCTCGAGCATATTTCCGTTCAGTACAGTCATGCGAGAATCACAATTTAGAACAAAACAAATTACCCAGATCTTCATGGTCATAGTAATAAAATACATCTTCTTGTCTGCATCCATTTCCATTTTTCTCTGATTGCTTTTACGGCGCGAGTAATAAAAAATATGGTGTAATCCAGCCGATTCTCTTTTGGCTTGAAAAATGTTGGCATATTGAAGCTAAACTGGTGAAATATGGTACAAATGTACAGAAACCCACATACAGGCGTCAACATTGGGGATGATTGTATGGACCACCCCCTAGCAAATATTGTGGGATTATCCCCCTTCCCCGGATCTACGCCTACGCTCTCAATCAGTCATTTGGCCCCGGCATGTGGCACATATTTCTATAATAATTTTGACATTGGGGTGGAATTTAGTGAAAATCTGTGAAGTAGAGTGAATCAAGTGTTTTCACTCACAGACCCTGCTCAAATAATAACTTTTCACAAACAAATGCGCACAAAATACGTACCAGTTCGAAGCTGAAATAAATATTTTTGATGAAAAAAGTAACAAATTCGCGTGAAGCGCGAAAAATTGTGCAATATAAAAGCTGTATGAGGTTAATTTTTCTTCACTAACTGTGACAAATTTTTTTTCACCCTTGACATCAAATTTTTTTTTCTGGTCTGAGGTGGAGCAATTTTTTTGTGCTCAGATGGCGCGACAATTTTTTTTTTTCAAAAACTGCCCAGCCCCCCCTTGGTATCTAATGGTGCGTCCCTTATGAGACCATTAACAATTACTTCCAAATTGAATTCATTTGGCGAAACACATTATTAAGCCCATTCTGCATGGTGGTCCTGCATGCGTCGTGTTTTTCTTTGTTATTTTACCATGACCACAGCGTTTGAAAATGCTTTTATATACTTGACTTTCCTTGTGGGGAACACGACGATGCCCTAACATTATTCTACGGTGCTTTTATCATCGCCACTTGTCTGCTTCTCTCCTTCCTACGCCCTAGACGTGTCTGACTGCATCTCTTACTTCGATTTTTTTCAAATTTTATAATTAAAGATGAATGTTTCTAGGGATTATGTGACGTCATTATTGTTGACAGTTATAATTTACCTTACCTGCCAATTAATAATTATCTGACTAAAAAGTAACGTCCAAGTTCCTTTCAGATATCATACACAGGTTGCCTTTTCATACACAAGACAAAGACGTATCTTTTCTATTCCTTGTCATACATGCGTCTTTAATAAGACTAGGCAAATGATTTATTTTCATTTTGTTTATGTCTTATTGAGAATCCAGTGATGGATAGTAACAGTCCAGTAAACAGTAAATGTTTTCATTTTGGAGCTACGACGTGTTATGGAAATTGACTATTTAAAAAGAGTTGTCGGAGTGGGCGTACGATTTGAAGACAAGAGGTTTATACTTCAATTTCATAGTTAAGTGCTATGGTGTCTAAATGTTTCGCACTTTGTACTTACAACATTTAAGTACTTAGGCTGTTGATTACAAGTGGGTCTAGACATTACAAAAATATGTTCCATCTGGTGTGTGCATGCATCAAGTTGAGAATGTTTCACATTTTAGACATTACACAGACTATTTGAATAGTCTTAGAAGTACGCAATAATCCAGTAAATATACGCAAAGTATAAATGGGTCAGCGGTACCTGGACACAATTCAAACAAGTATATTTAAAAACCTCCTGAACAGCATATAAAAAAAGCAGAAAAAGGGAAGTTGGGGGGAAATTGATCATTTGCATCAACCTCGAATGACCGCTTATGCAGGGAACACAATTTTTATTTCAAATTTGGTAAATTCTGGTTAAAGCCATATTAATGCGTTCCTCTCGTTTAAAAAAAAAAAAAAATGGTCTTATGTTCTCCATACATTTTTAGCGTTATAGACTAAAAATTAAAATCTTGGACTCCAAAAGAAACAACCCATATGTACCCCCTATGGAACACATGACTTCAATCTTCCACACAGGGAGTGTGAATTTCAAAAATGGGGTTTTCTGAATGGGTGACAATGGTGACTACTTTTAACATTTTACCACGTTTGTGGGAGATAAGATTATGTCTTCCACAGGGCAGTGTATGGAACACGGAATGAATTTGTTTTAATTAATACATGACAAAAGTTCTGAAAAAACTTTTGGAAGTATGTATCGTTTCAACAATCTAAATGTCTCTGATATCACAAACCATCTGTATTGATTGATTTATTAGTGAGTGTTCGTTTTCTACGACCGCGGGTTGTACGACGGTATCAGGCCGTTGCAACTCATATACTAGCGCAATACAAAAAGGTGGCGACAGCGTCGGCTTTCCCTGTGTATTAACCTGCGCTAACATGGCGTTCGATGGCGTCGCCAACAGGCACCAAATTGATTCACGGGCGGCGCCATATTGGAAAACTAAAGAAAAATGCTGCTGCCACCACGATAGTAATAAAAGCTACGTAAAAAAATATGCGTAGTGCTGTGGAGACTTATGCTAATTAAAGAAAAATGCTGCTCCACCTACGTCCACATGTTGCAAGCGTGACGACATCGCTGGCCTCACTTCGACGAACGGAGTTGCAAGTCCATCGCACTTCGTGCTCTTCGTCCATGACGGTATACATTAATTACCAGGACAAAGTTGCGCATGCGCATGTGACTCGAGGTATCAATTACCGTTGCAGAATCATCCACTGTCCAAAAAAACAAAACTCCTCATAACTTTAACAGAGGGCGACATTGACAATATTTTTACAATGAAAAACTGTTTTTGTTTTAAACGCTACTCGTTTATATCTCGACATTCTGCTAAAATCAAAACCAGAATATATAAGCACACCAAAATTACAGCTTGAAAATGCCGACATACGTCCCTCAATGCAGATAGCCAAATTAATGTTCGGGAAAATAAGTTCAGGGTTAAAGGGACAAAGGAACTGAACTGAAACTACCTTTATATGTAAAATAATGTGTACTAGGTTACAGTACCGACTTCTACACACATCTGTGTTGCTTGCTTCATGTGTTATTTTAAGAGCGTGGTGATCAATGTGTGTCGTAAACAAAATCGTATCTAAAGTACTGTTGTGTTTTCTTTTTCACGTTTATCGTAAATTTCAAAAGCTGGAATTTACAACAAAAATATCCTTATATCGAATTGCAGATTCATACGTAGCGGTAATAACAATGAAAATTATTAATTTAAACTTCAACACTACTTGTTTATTTCGCTTACCGGGAGCGCTTTCGAGGAACTTCCTCGTCATCAGCATGTTGTTAGCTCTGATGTTTTCTTGGAAACGGCTAGAGACCAACCTGATCAGGTGACATCACACTTGATGACGTCACCGAAGTCGGAAGTTTCCTCTCCCTGGTGCCGCTGGGTTTGATCAGGTTGTCCCACACAGGATCTAGTTCCAATCCTGTGTCTCGGTTCAATGAAAGTCCCTGTTGCTTGATCTGGATAGCTTCCAGGACCCTCCTGGGAATTCTTTGGTTTCTTTCTCCAGTACTTTCTCAAGTGCATGTCAAAGAATATAAATAGACATTATAATTCAGGACCAAATAAAAAAAGTTTGCGTATGACGTCCTGTCAACTACGCCGAAGATACCCTACTGTGCAGGTCAGTAACCAATCACGTCGCGCCTTTGCCCTGACGTCAGACGCAAACTAGTCTTTTTTAATTCGGTTTTCAATTATAACAGCAAGAAACTTGTAGAAGCTACTGATAATGGATCGCCCAGCTGAATCAAGCATGTGGTCTGATATATTGTAGCAGGGATATACACAACATTCCATATTCGTGCTATCTATGGCAAGAAATATCTGTGTTGGGTGACAAGGTTTGAACTCTGTATCTCTACCGACAGGTCATGAGATCCAACAGATCTTCGGAGCCTTGGGTCTGGGATTACAACGTCTGGTTTGAAGTTGCAAAGTAGCCCAGCTACTAAAATGCCGTGGAAAAGGATCGCTGCTTCAACTGCTCCTTGTTGATGCAGGTGCGAATGTGTTTTGTTAATTACAACCAAATACTGGATGTGACTTCCTGATGTGGGAAGAAAAAAGAAAAAAAAATGTTCTCAAAATCGAACTATTAACAAATCTTTTCTAGGGTAAAGAAAGGTACCTGGAAGATTCTGAGAAGCTATGCAGATCTCTGTGGGTAGTGAATATAATCAATAAAAGTTGCGTGGTCAGACAAAATATGAGCTAAGATTACAAAAATGCCTCAACATTGAAACTAAGTAATCGACACACTTTCTAGTCAGTACTATGGCTACATTGCCTAAGGTAATAGACACGGCAGATGAGTGATCGAAAGGTCAATCTTGAATACGGTAAGTCAAAGGGAGACATTGGATAATTTTAGAGAACCTAACAATGTCTTATTGAGAGTCCAGTGATGGATAGCGCATGAGTAACAGTCCAATAAACAGTAAATGTTTCATCTTGGAGCTGCAACGTGTTGTCGAAGTGGGCGTACGACCTGAAGACAATAACTTAATACTTCAATTTCTAAGTGGTATACGGTGTCGTAATAGTTCACGCGGTGTGATACAATATTTTCAAGTGAATCTTTCAGACATACAAGTCTTGGTTTTATCACCTACTTTGCGTGCCTACGTAGCAACCTTGTCTTCTTGTGTTTATCTAGGCGTTCCATTGTTAATAGGCTGTTGATTACACATGGGTCTAGACATTACAAAAATGTGTTCCATCTGGTGTGTGCATGCATCAAGTTGAGAATGTTTCACATTTCAGACTTAACAAACACTATTCGCATGGTCTTTTTAGGTGCGCAACAGTCCAGCCAATATAGACAAAGTATAAATGGATTAACGATACCTGGACACAATTTGGACAAGTATATTTAAAAACCCTCCTCAAAAACATAATCATTAAAGTTGGGGATATTGATCATTTGCATGAACCCCGAATGACCGCTTAAATTTGCCAGGGGATAATTTTAAATTTGCCATACACAGGGGAGTGGAACACGTAATAAATTTGTTTTCATTGATACAGGGTGTCCCAAAAAAAGAGGCCCCTCATTGCACCCTCTTTTTCTCCTATTACTGAAAAGTTGGTCAAATATATTTTGGTATGTAACGAATCAATCGGCTCACAACTTTTGAAGATATGCTCTTTTAAAGAAATGTACCCGTTTTTCACTCTGTTCACGGAGAAGGTTTGGCTACTTCAAAGATTGAAGATACCATGCATGAATATCAAACATTCCTCAATGATAACTTTATAAAATAACTTTATTTATGGAATGGGCTTTACCAGTGGGTTTATGGGCAATGGATTTTGTTAATAATGTCATTAATTGGTGGGTAAAATGGATGCCGAAAGGGACTTCTTTTGCTTTACTTGCAATTACTTTTTTTTTCTTGGTTATTTTGCCTTTTTGTTTTATTATGTTTCTTACTTTCTTACTTTCTTGTTTCTTGCTTTCTTTTTTATTTACAACATAAGTCATTTCTCTTTTTAGGATAAAATGTAGCCCTAAAAGGCTGTTTGGTTTGTCTTTGATTCTTCTGAAGTGAGTTTACTGTGCTACTCTGCCCTGTTCCTGGTTGCTTCCTTGGCGAAAAACAGGTTTCAGCCCTGGTCCTCATTGCATCAATTGCGTTGCGTACCATCCTTGTGCGCCGGATACTTGCGAATGCATTTAGTAATACGTTTGCGAAGATCTTGGATTTTGCCACAAAGGAAAAATGTCAAGTGGTGTGAGGTCTGGTGATCGTGCAGGCAACTCCACAGCATGAGCCATCCCAACCACTCTGCTTGCTATCCGTGGACAGAGTGAAAAACAGGTACTTTTATTCAAAAGGGCATATCTTCAAAGGTTGTGAGCCGATTGAAATAATTGTTTTGGCTTATTAAAGCTAACTATTAAAGGTTTTTTACATACCAAAATATATTTAATCAACTTTTCAGAAATAGGAGAAAAAGAGGGCGCAAAGAGGGGCCTTTTTTTTTGTGGGACACCATGTACATGAAAAAAATATAAAACTCTTGGAATTCTGTATCGTTTCAACAACCTAAATGTCACTGACATTATAAATCATCTTTATTGATTATTAGTTAAAACCAACACCAATATATTCCTCTCGTCTTTAAGAATATTTGGTCAAAGGTCTAACCTTCGACATATAGGTCAAAACAGATGGACGCCATGTGGAACACTTGACTTTAATCTTTCACACTGGGAGAGTGAATTTCAAAAATTGGGGTCTTGTGAATGAGTGACTACATTTTGAAGTTTGTGTGGGCAATTAAGATTATGTCTTGAACAGGGGAATGTATGGAACACGTAATAAATTTGTTTTCATTGATACATGAAAAAAGGAAAGTCTCGGAATTCTGTATCGTTTCAACAATCTAAATGTCACTGACATTATAAATCATCTTTATTGATTTATTTAGCATGCGCATATCACTCGAGGTATCAAATTACCGTCGCAGAATCACCCATCGTCAAAACACGAAACCAGAGAGCAACATTACCAATATTTAAACAATTTAAAGCTGTTTTTGGATTTAATCCCTACTCGTTTTGCCTAAAACACGTCACGTGTTATCTAAGGAATCTTATTCGACATTCTGCATGAATCATAACCAGTATATTAGCACACCAACATACCTACATACACACCAACACACATACCTATAGTAGAGTCAGTCTATGGAAACAGAAACCGATTGATAATAGCCCCTCCTTGCCTTATATGCCAAGAGGACTGTTAATTGGTCACTAATGTCTCAAAGGGAATTTGTGGTAAGCCATATCAGTTTTATCATAGCAGTTTTCACAGCAGAATTATTTCTCTGTTTAGATATACTGACATACACCAAACTCGTATCTAAAGTTGTCAGTGTTTTTTTTTTTTTATTATGTTTATCGTAATTTTCAAAGCATTACAGTCTTGGGCTTTACAACAACAATATCCTCGAGCTGTTTGCAGTGTTCGATGGCATGTAAAACCGTAGTCATTTTTAAGTAAAGTTGAACAATGGTGGCGCTATTATTCTTAAATCTCATTTGCATCTTTACCAGGGACAGCCATTTGTATAATGGTATTTAAACATCAGAAACAAAAAAAAAGTAATGACAAGGACATTTTCAAGAAATTTTTTTCACAAAATGTAAGGAATAACTCATATTATTTGGCTAATTTCTGAATATTACAGAAATGCCCCAAAAGTTGAAACATTGTACTCAACACACTTTACTATGGCTATTTTGCCTAAGGTAATAGACATTGTAGATAAGTGATCGAAAGGTCAATCTTGAATACGGTAAGTCAAAGGAAGGTATTGAATAATTTAAGACAACCTCATAAAACGGTGATGTCATCCAATTTAATCAAGTTTGTGATACGGAATCCTCTATATGAACGCCCTGCAACAGTTTATAGAAGAAATCTTTGACCGATCACACACAACAAAATCAATCTTCATGCATGATGTACATCAAATAATGATGGATTGCCTTTACATCTGGTATTCTGGGAATCTGGTACTAATGAATTTGTTAGCGTTAGCTTACATGTGGCGTTATTCGTCTTTTCATAATTGAATATTATTAGAGTGCCGCGAGCCATATAGGTGCATCGAGTGCACGCCGAATTATCCGTGCTTCAATTGCATGTAGAGTATGTGAATACAATAAAATACAATACAATACAATACAATACAATACAATACAATACAATACAATACAATACAGTAAAATACAATACAATACAATACAATACAATACAATACAATTATGCCGCAATGTAACTCTGGTAAGGTTTAGTAATACAAACATTTATTATCTTTTTTCTGTATTTTTATGATCTGGGACTCCAAATCCGATATCTTTCTCCGCCTTTAATTTCCCACGATTTCAATATAACAAATCTCACCCTGGGCTGGGTTCCCCAACAATTCTCTAAATCTGAGCGCTTTCTCAAAATACGTCAGAGTCATTACATTGGTAATCATTATGGTCCAGTGTGCTCATATGGGGGTTGGCCTTTTTCCTCTGTAACCTCAGTAACGAGACACCTTAGACATATTGCAAATTATTTCTCTTCTGATATATTTTTACATGCCAAACAATTTTAGATCATAATAAGCAAACCGAAATAAAGATACATTTCTAATTTTCGGTCACAATTTTGACCGTAATCAAAAGACCTAGCGACAAATCTTACACTTGGAACATCCCAATGTCCAGAGATGCGGAGTTTTTGTCCATGCCAGCTTAGGCTTTGCTAAGGTAAGGTAATTTTTGTACCCCAATAATGCTTACAAACATAATATTTTGAAAGTTTTCAGATATATTTTATTAATTAATCGACTTCATCAAAAACGGCTGTTTTTTACACAATACATCTACACTTTAGGTCGGTTGGACACGTGTAGAGCAGGATGATTTATTCTCGTCGCATAAACATAAATAAAGAGTGTTTATTGCATGACGATAAAACTGTTGACAATGCATTTGTTTCTCAAATCAGCATTATTTGAACCTCAAGTGAAACCGCACTTATCAATATCATTGAGATATTAAAATAATACTATAGTCTTACTCCAAGTCCTCGGGTATCCTTAGATAATGAGTGAAAAATAAAACAGGCTGTGTAGTTAACCTCCATTGTTAATGGATGTCCCATAGTTCTTCCAAGTTTTTCTTTAGTGCTACCATTGACCTTAAATGACTTCAATCAAACTACAATCAGTGCCTTTAACACCTTTAAGGGTAGACGAGGTATTGTTGGTCGAAGCAACCTAAAAATCGATTTTCATTATGTAGATCAATATATTATTGAAAATTAATACCTTGATGTTTTGCAAATGGTCATCGTACAAAGCGTATACTTTGCAAACTTGCTTAATTTATTGTTGTTAATGAGTTGTGTACGTTTTACAAAAGTGTTGTTGTTTCAGCCTTCTTTACAACGTAACTCAAGAACCGCAGCACCTATAAAAGTATATTTGTGATATTTTAATTCTTCTACACGCTCGCTATGAATTGAGCAATGCAGTTTTTGCCCAAGCTCACTACCATTCGTAAGCTGCTGTGAACTACCAAATCACAACAGTTTAAAATAATTAATAACCTTAACCCATTTATTGTCCTTTCCTGCTCAAACGTATAATTATGATAAATATAGCATGTTGGCATATAAAATAAAAAGTAAGAACGAACACTTGAACAAGGCTATACTTGTAAAGAGTTCTATTACTTTCATAAGATTTATTTAAAAGTAAGATTACCTATTAGTTGGTTATAAAACAGCGTTGGCGGCGTATACGAGAGGATGATATACATTATACTGTTAATGGACTAGTTTAAATCATAAGTACTTACTGAAGTAATATTAGTCATCATTTGTAATTTCTTAAGTAATTTAAAATATATTATATTATAAAAAGATACGGTAAATATGACCTTAACTTTTTAAGCCTCTAGAAAAGTATTTTAGCATAACTTCATTCGTTTGGAATGGAAAATGGAATTGGCCATTATCTTGTACTAAGCTTAATTTATGTATTTATTAGGTAATATGGCATCATATTGGTTTTTCTAGTCAGGGTGAGATGATTTAAAAGTCAGATATTTTTAGAACTTTATTGATTTTCTCTACACTAGGCTAACTGGTCGTCGTCATCTAAGCTTAAACTTGAAGAAAGATGATTTGCACATTGGACGAAAATGGCAATGTAAAAAATACCTTACGACGTCATTGTGATTTTGATCTGGAAATGTCTGTACCATAGACTAAAGATGACGACGACCAGTCAGCCTAGTGTAGAGAAAATCCATAAAGTTCTAAAAATATCTGACTTTTCTCGAGGTATAGATATTTCGTTAAAATATCAAATCAAATTTAGGCTCGGTCAGTTTCGTTAAATTATTCCTTCAGGGTTTTTTGTCTATAAGAACATAAGATACATTATGATCCAGGGGTTATTTGAGAAAAGAATTATGGCCTCGTGATAATGAAATCACATCGACTATGGTTTTATGTCATAGAACGCAAAATAAAAAATCCTGCCATTGCAAATCAGGGAAAATTAAAATTCATGAATCTTAAATGTCAGATGCACATATTTTTTTTCCTTCTTGATATTTATTTCTGGACAAAACTCACTTTAAAAACAGCAGCCAACACTCATCTTACCCACACTTCTTCTGCCAAAAGGTCATGTAACCTAAAATATATTCGCGCAAACACCGTATTAGTGTTTAACAATCATCAACGGTAGAGGGCGCCATTACATGACATACATAGATATTTAGGATGCCCTTGGGGCGCATACAATTTCAATGATGACATATGTAAACATTCATATCTTTCGCCGCTCTACTGCAAAATATATATTAATTCAAACATGAAAGAGCTGACAGGTGATGTCCATGAACGCTGTGAAGTACATTTAAAGCCATAATGTACGATCTCATATGAAATATTGGTTAAGTTTTTTCAAACCTTATTTTTTTGGCATACTTGTAATGTTTACACATTTGATTTTGGAGTTTGAGGGTTTGGAGGCGTATATCTTGGTCAGTTTTTGCTCGATTTTCACGAACAGGGTGTCAAATGAGAAAACCAAAATTATCAGGTTGTTGAACAGCAAGGATAACTATAAGTGACTATGCCTGGTGTATTCTTTGCTGAACGAGGGTTGCTGTTATTATTTTTGTCTTCTGCATGTTTATCTTGAGGCCACGTTCCTTACTAGTTTCAGCGAGCTCCCCGAGTATGGTTTCAATTTCTTCCAGGCTTTTTATGATGATGATTATATTATCCCCAAATCTGAGATGGTTGAACTTCTCTCCATTGATATTAACACCCTTTTCGTCCCACTAAATATGATACTCACATATTAATTAGTATCATCAGACATTCTATAGTGAAATCAGGAACTGGTTGGACCCTCACCTCCCTCGAGGTTATACATACGTTAAGGGCAAGAAATTGAAATTAGCAGCACGCGACAAATGACTGCTTTGGCATCAAGGTGTCACATTTGTTTTTGAGCTTTCCGGATATTGGAAGTACCTCGATAAAGCAAACGTTAACAGGTTATAGACCAAAAGACGACAATACTCGCTTCAGTGTAGCTAGAACGGCTTATAACAAATCAGAAGATGAACGTATTTACATTGTTATTATCTCCTCAATTTGTACTTTATGTATCCAGTGAAAGCGAATGATAACCTTTTATTCCGGTCTGTTGATAAGCCACGGATTACAGGCATATACTGCGCACAAACAGTGCGCAATATATGCCTGTATCCCTGTAATCCTGTATATGCCTGTAATCTTTGCATTGACACTGAAAAGTTGTCGGTGAATGTTCTGCGTAACTATGTTGCCCGGCCTATGTTGCTACCTCATTCGGCATTATGAGTATTATAAGCAAAAGTCAAGTCAAAATGTACTCTTTTGTATTTGCGTTATGACTCAATATAAAAATGGCGATGTCAAATTTAGCCTTTATTAGTCGTCACCGCCGGACGAAAATGGTACAGACATGACATTTAATATGGAATATTTTTCGCAAAATTCCAAGACTTGTTTGGACGGAGTATGCATAGACCGCACGGGCTAAATATTAATTGGGGTGTGTCGGGGGATGGTGTAAAATAATTGTTTGATGGAAATGTGCTTTCCATATGTTTACATTATGGTGTTCATAATGTAGCGAATTTGCCTAAAATGGCGGATTTAGCGAGGCTGAATTTGAGCTTTGTGGGGGACATAATTTCAGACTTTATGCAACATGGTTCTGTTATTATCAAATTTATTGGGGTTTGAGGTGACATTTCTTAAACTTCGTCAGCAACTGGCATTCATCACAGCTGAAATACAATTACAATGTACCAAGTTTTTGAACAGGGGAGGAGCTTAAAATGGGCCTCTTAGAAGCTGTACGTATTCAGAAAGTTTGAATGGCCCCCTGGGGTCAAATGATATAAACTTATTGTACAAAAACAACTTTGTGGATTCCTGGTTGTCCAATGAACTTACACTGTTTCTTTGTGAACAGTAAGTTTATAACATTTGGCCCCAGGTTACCATTCAAACTTTCTGAGTGCGTATCACTTTTAAGAGCCATATTTGTTAAAGCTCCTCCTACTTTAAAAACTGGTAGATTACAGGTGCATTTCAGTTCAGACGAACACTAATTGGTATTCGGGTTCAGTAAAATCGCCTCAAACCTCAATGAATTTGACAATATCAGAATAATGTTGCTCAAATTAAGAAATTTTACCCCCACAAAAATCAAATTTAGTCTCCTTAAATCCGCCATTTTAGGCTTATTCACTACATTATGAGCGCCATAATGTGACTCATGGAAAGCACATTTTCTGTCATACACTTATTTTACACCATCTCCCGACACACCCCAATTAATATTTAGCCCGTGCCGTTTATGCAGACCTCTACCAGACCAGTCTTGGAATTTTGCGAAAAAGTATTCCATATTAAATGTCAAGTCTGTAGTATAATTAGCAAACTGGGTTATTTTAATGTTACAAAATTTACGTATCATAGTTACCTTAACCTATTAAACTGTGTGGTATGTGGCTGGTGTCTGAGAATTATTCATTAAAAACGTGACACAAAATTAAATACGGAAAAACAGTGGCATGATCGACGGGAATTATATAATTCCCGTCGATCATGCCACTGTTTTTCCGTGTTAACTTTCCTCACAGGGAGGATGGCAATTTATTTATCGCATTTACAGTCCTAGCTACTATGGGCTATTTGCGGGGAGGAGATAAGTTTAAGTGACCGCTTATGGGTTCGAATTTCAACCAGCCTAATCATGAAGCTCCCGTGGCCAAGTGGTTAAGGCGTAGGTCTCGTAAACCTGAGGTCCTGGGTTCGATTCCTGGGCGGGATCACTTTTTCTCCTTGTCTCCTTTATTATTTGCGACGGCGAACCTGATGAAAAATAATGTTTACAAAATTAAATGTCCAAAAACGTGGCATGATTAAACTAATTATTCAATTAACTAGCTAATTAGTAAATTAAGTGGGAGTAAATGACCAGGTAGGTACCGAAAGATACGATTGAAAAGGACAAATCTGACAAACCCGTGCTTGAAATCGTATATCAAAAGAATTCCAGGAACAACGTCCACGTCGATTCCACCGGATACAATGTTAACTTGGATGCAGTTACATGTTTCGCCAGATACTTAGTTGCTGAATCGTGATGGGGTTTAATTGGCAACTATCGTTCTCCATGTGGTGCATTTAGAGTTAGGTGAATGGACCCTGAGCAATTTCCATCCTTCGGATAAGGGACGTTAAGGTGCTGACGCCAGACTGTCCAAACCCAGCCCAGTGCCATGTGTATGGCGGTAAATTGTCAGTTGTTCACTAACTTCAAATAAAAACGGACCATTACTCGTTAACGCAAAAAAGAATGTACAATGTTAGAATACAAACATTGTCAACTGTTTATGGCAGGTATTGCAGCTAGTGCCCGTTTGCACTAAACCCTAGGACTATTTTTTATCTCTACATTTGAAGAGTAAGGTAAACGAGAGCCTTGGAAAATGTTTATGTTTCTTTGAGGTTGCTAGCTAAAATGTGTTAATCAAATAACAAAGTTCTTGTATGCAAGGACATAACAATATACCCAGCAAATACAGAATGTTCTATCAACATTATTTTTCTTAGGGGGTACTACACCCCTCGATAAATTTGTGTCTATTTTTGCTTTTTTTTTTAAAACTAATAACACAGTGGTAACAAAAGTTATGTATATATATGGGCAAGGAATCCAATTACTACACTGGAATTTCGGTGACCCAAGTCAAGCGGTTTGTTATTTCTGATAAGAAATAAGGTACCGCTAGGATGTACCTCGTTTTCTATCATATATACTGAACCGCTTGTCTTGAGTCACTGAAATTTCAGTGTAGTAATTGGAATCCTTGCCCCAATAATATACATAACTTTTGTTACCAGTGTCTTATTATTTTTTGAGAAAAATGCAAAAATAGTCACAAATTTACCACAGGGGTGTAGTACCCCCTTAAAATGTCACACAACTGTACACATTTGCGTAAGCATTTCTTTATTTTCTAATCATCAAAGGCTCAATAGGTTTGCTTCCTATCGCAATACTTTGTGAGCAGCTTCAATGTCAAAAACTTCATGTCATAGAAGACCAGTGAAGAAGACACGCTACACTTTGATGATATCTTAGAATACGGCCGCCGAGAAACTGATGCCAAAAGTTATTTATTTTCAATTGAAAACAAGTGATGAAAATCCACCTTTTTCCCACAGGGAAGCTTTTAGTGCATTTTTTTTGTATTCATGAATAATAACAAAAGGCGATGTATTAAATTTCCCATGCAAGAGGATATTAATGGCTCAGTATTGCTTTAAAACGATAGCTATTTGACTGTGCAATATCAGTGCGGAATATTATTTTGTTATTTTCGGAAAAACTGGCGTACCGTGGCCGCTTCTCACCCGGGGGTTGAAAAAAAAGGTACATTTTGCCGCCCTCTTCATCAACAGTCGGAAAAGGTTGTTCGATTTTGTTCGATGGTTTGAAAAGGTGAAGAGCAAAAAAAAAAGGGGGATGGTATATAGGCGCTAGCGACGTAAATCACCAAATTTTGATGTGTGATCAATTTGTTTTTAAAAATGTGTATACATTTTCATAATTATTCCGCCCTTTTTTTTTTAAGGAGGTACTACACCCCTGTGGTAAATGTGTGACTATTTTTGCATTTTTCTCAAAAAAAATAATAACACACTGGTAACAAAAGTTATGTATATTATTGGGGCAAGGGATCCAATTACTACACTGAAATTTCAGTAACTCAAGACAAGCGGTTCAGCATATATGGTAGGAAATGAGGTACATCCTAGCGGTACCTTATTTCTTATCATAAATAACGAACCGCTTGTCTTGGGTCACTGAAATTCCAGTGTAGTAATTAGATTCCTTGCCCCTATAATACACATAACTTTTGTTATTAGTTTTTGAGAAAAATGCAAAAATAGACACAAATTTATCGAGGGGTGTAGTACCCCCTTAATAATTATTTTTGCCGCCCCTTTTTCTTCCGCCGTCCATTCTTTTGTTGCCGCCCCCTGCTTTCAGCCCGGGGGGCTCGTGCCTCCAAAGGCCCCCCCCCCAAAAAAAAACAGCCTTACAACTACTAAAGGGAGTAATGCGCAAAGGCAGTACAATATGGACATTCTGAAGTTGTGCGTGCAGAACATATCGATATGTTTCCATAGAGGTGATCATAGAAATGTCCATTTTGAAATATTTACGCCACCTTTAAATGTATTTTTTTTTAATTGTAGACATGAAAAGCTTGAAAATATCACATTTGAGTCACTTTTTTTACGTATTACTAATACATTGTCAGTTTTGACAGTGAAAATGATAGTAAACAAATAAATCAAGAATCTAATTAAAGTGCATGGCAGTTTAATATAGCGGTGACCGTACTGTGTCTGTGTATTTAGTAGTCTGTGTTACAGACCGTTTACCTATATTATCCATAGGGAGAGAAACTACTGGGAACCACACACTCTCGGAAACCATTACAGACCGTGTACCTATATTATCCATAGGGAGAGAAACTACTGGGAACCACGCACTCTCGGAAATCATAGCTGTAAATTCTGAAAGACCATGGAATCCCCAATAAACGTGTGGAAGGTTAAACAAGAATGTATGAAGATACCAATACAAGGCAAAATAAGAGCACAAGAGCTACTGCAAAGGGTTGAATCATCTGTTGGAAAAGTTGGCCTCAAAATGAATGCATCGAAAACAAAGTTCATGTCTTTCAACCATAGACAAAAGATATCTAACAAAACAAACGATGGCACCAATCTAGAAGAGGAAAGCAACTTCAAATATCTGGGTGCATGGATGGCTACCACGGGAAAAGACGTAACAACACGCAAAGAAGTTTTCCTAAAATGCTGTCACGTACAATACAACCTTTCAATATTTACGTTGTGCTATAGAAGCAATATTAGATGGAAGGTAAACCACATCAAGGACTTTGGCCTACACTAACCGACTCATTGAGTGAGGTGTTAAGACAACAGTAGATCTTAGAGTACTGTTCAATCCAGGCTTAGATAAATAAAAAATAAGCTATAACATTTGAGTGTGACCAGTTTGTAGATGCGGTCTATACCTTGCCGGGTTTGACGTATGATATAACACAACAGCTTATAATGTGATGGGATCAAACAAAATCAGTCGTAACTCGGAAATAATGATTTTAAGATATAGCCAAGCAAATGAAATAATTCCTTTTGTTTCCTGTTGTTTTGGAAAATCTTTAATTGCTCATATCTTTGAAACTGGTTGTTCAATTTCAATGGGGTTTTCTGCAAAATGCAGCTTTGCAAATGCTGTTAACTATCTTATAAGAAACTGAAAATTTAATATTTCCGAGTTCCGACTGATTGTGCTTGATCACATCACATGTGTATAAACAAAGGCTAAAAACTTTAAAGAACAACATGCTTGTCACGGAGGAGGGGGCATATAAGTTTATGTGTAACTGACTAAAAATGAAAACTTCGTAGTTGAATGGCTTACAGTAAATCAAAAGATATAAAGTCAGCACAAAAAGTAACTCAGCTGTTATAAATACGCCTATAGATTCAGAACTAATAATTGTTATCACAATATTTCAACATAGAGAGAAGGATGATTTATTTACACGCATTGTGACACCCCATTCGTCAAATGTCGTTCAATATTAACAACACAGTAGTGCTTTTACAGAAAAATACCCGAATTTAAAAGTTGCAGTTTACAGCGGTCAATGGTTATAATGCCAGCGCTGTAAACACGTAAAGCCCGCCATTATCTTCGTGCTTACTTCAAATCAATACAAATAACTGCAACTTTTAAATTGGGGTATTTTTCTTTCAAAACACTGCTGTATTGTCAATATTTAACAAAATTGGATAAATGGGGTATCAAAATGCGCATAAATAAATCATCCTTCTTTTTATGTTGAAATATTGTGAAAACAATTATTAGTTCTGAATCTATAGGCTGAGTTACTTTTTGTGCAGACTTTATATATATATACTAAAATCTTGTTTTTGTATCTGGAAAATAATGGGTCATTCCAGGTGAAATCCATATATCCCGATAAGAGACATGTCCTTAATCTCCCACACAGGAGATTAATGTCATATCATCTTCAATAGTGGTGCATGGCTTTCAACTAAAGTCTGCACGAAAAGAAACGCAGCTGTTATAAATATACGCATATAACTTCAGAACTAATAATTGTTTTTACAATATTTTAACATAAAAATAAGGATGATTTATTTGCGCGCATTTTGATACCAAATATATTAAATTTTGATCAATATTAATAATACAGCAGGGTTTAGAAAGACAAATACCCGAATTTAAAAGTTGCAGTTATTTTTGTTTTGATTTGAAGTAGGCGCGAAGATAATGGCGGACTTTACGTGCTACAGTGCTGTATAATAACCATTGATCGCTGTAAACTGCAACTTTTAAATTCGCGTATTTTCCTTTCAAAGCACTTCAATCATCCTTCTCTATGATGAAATATTGTGAAAACAATTATATATTAGTTCTGAAGCAATAGGCGTATTTACAACAGCTGCGTTACTTTTTGTGCAGACTTTAGAATAGCCCAATATCCTTCATGTTACTAGTGAAAAGGAATGATAATCTTCCCCATCTATTTAAACATAGAGCATTGTTGGGTGCGGGAACTGATTCAATACGAGTAACTGATTATCAATTTACGTCCAATAATCCCACGTTTTTTAAATTATAATATATTTCACTCCATGTTTGAAGGTATACGAGATTGGTTCCTTTTGTGGCATATGGTAAATTTCTATCGATTTTTTGTTTGTTTATTTTAGTGATGTTCAACACGTATATTTAAGTGCAAGGAACCACATCTGGCTTCTTTAGGCGAAATCATTTACGGGAGATATTCATCATTTTCTATCCCGGTATCCAAAGATTTTCGTCTGAATATCAAAATCGTGCATAGCACATTCACGTGTATCGATCCCGGGTATTTATTTTAGTATCTCTGCTGTACCAAGTAATTATTAGCCAGGCGATGTCGGTGTGCGGTGGGGAATCAACAGCTGAATTGCCGTACATAAGAAGTATGTAAACTAGTATTTAAGCAGATGTATGTAAGGTTTTCATATGAAAATGCCAACAATCAGCCGTATCATATACTGACGTATTTGCAAAATACGCATTTCGAGAAAATCGAACTTGAAAATCTAGCGATTTTCATTTGCCTCATAATCTTGATTAAAATATTATTGTCGATTAAAACCAGGTTAACAGTGATGCAAATATACCATATTGTCAATATAATTCACTTATCTCTACCAGAGCATAACTTATTCTGCAAAAAATCAATATTAAATAAAATACGTCACTATATGAAAAGGACTAATGTCAGTTTCGCCGTTCAAATGACAAATACGTCGCGCAAATACGTCAGTATGTGAAACAGTTGCGCAAATACGTCAGTATGTGAAAAGGACAAAACAGCAATTTTGCCGTGCAATGACAGAGTCGCGCAAATACGTAGCGCAAATACGTCAGTATGTGAAACGGCAAATTCTTCAAATTGCAGATACGATATACTGGGCTTGCGCAGTATAGGTGATCGGCAAATACGTCGTTATGTGATGCGGACATTTCAAGGTTTTGTAAATACGACATAATTAAATTAATTAATATCTTACTAATTAAGCCACTTTGAGGCGTGGTTTTTGGTGAATATATAGAGTAGAACATAACACACTAATATACCAATTTTCTCAAAAATGTTAAAAATGTCGAATACGTCAGTATGTGATACGGCCGACGAATTGTGTTCTGATATAGGACGCATTCGCTGTTATATTGATAACGATACTTGCAACCACGCTGTCCGCTCACTTGTTATTTCTCGAATTGGTTATTGTAACTCTTTATTATATGGAACAACTGTAAAAAACACACAAAAACTACAAAAGATACAAAACAGAGCTGCCAGACTTGTTTTCAAGGCAAACCGTATGGAACACACCACTCCTCTGCTGAAAGAGCTTCACTGGCTTCCAGTAAATGAGCGTATTACCTACAAACTACTCACATTCGCTTATAAAAGTAGACATGAAACAACACCACTGTACATACAAAAGCTCCTAAAATCTCACACATTTTCTGATGGTATGTTCCTACGATCACATGCTGATGGCAGTCTGCTGGAATGTAAAAGAACTCACACAACATATGGGAATAATGCCTTCTGCAATTCTGTGCCAGCTCTCTGGAACAAATTACCTTTAAAACTTCGTACTTCACATAGTCTGGCCACTTTTAAATCAAACCTGAAAACCTATTTGTTTCCTAACTAAGTTTTTTATTTTTAATTAAGTTGTACATTAAGTGTAGCCTAAGATGTAGTGTAAGTTGTACTTTTAAGACCATTGTGAAGCGCTTTGTTCATACTTATGCTAAGGCGCTATATAAATTCCGTTTATTGTATTGTATTATTGTATTGATGAAATTTAGAGTGTAATGGTTCGGCAAATCATAATCAGAAAGAACAAAATAAGAAGGTTGATTTCAATTCCCCACGGCTAGTTTAGACAGCCAGTTGCCTCCTGTAGTGGACATGAACTTTGAAATTAAAAATCTATTAAAAACTCCTCATCATCTCACATGGGACAACAGCATTAATACAAATCTGCAGACGACAAGAATATTGTCCTTATTTGAGAATCCTGTTTAATTTTCAAAGGATGCATGACTAAAAGCAAGTGTATTACACAACTCCAAGACAAGAAGTAGCCTTACTGTTGCCATAAACTAAACGAGGAGACGACCATAAAAAGGGTATCAGAAACCCACGAAAATAACTAGTATTGAATTGTGCTTGATTGAACTCTGAGATCGACAAAGCTGAGGATTGATAAATATCACCAATAGATTTGGGCATTGATAAACTACCTGATATTAGCAGCAGAAATCTTAGCATATCTTGAAAATGCATATATGATATTATTTATGAATAAATTAACTAAAAATAGAACGGCTAAAAGCACGACGGAAGGCAACGCGTGTTATTTATTAACAATTTAATATCGTGAGTATCGTGATCCATAGTAGGTGTGTGTTTAGGGGTTGAGTGCGTGGGTTTCGCTGGCGTGCGTTTGAGTAGGTGTAGCGCTTATTTTTGTGTGAAGGTAAAAAAACCTAGCAGATGTTACACCACCTAGATTGCACTTTTTAACAATTTAATATCTTACTAACTATGAATTATGATCCATCAACATAATGGCGGGGTGAACAGGTGTGTGTTATTATACTGCGCCAAAAAAAGTATCCTTACACTTGGAAAAATAATCACAATTTCCAACTTTCAACTGAACCATATTGGGGTAAATTTGTTTTTGTAATATAGATGCGCTATCTAATTCAATGCACATTATGACACCACATTGAATTCAAGGTGACCTCAAAAAGTAAAGTTCCAAGCAATTGAATAGACGAATGTCCAGTTTTAAAAGTGACAAACTGGCCTATACAAGGCGCAAAATGATTCCAACAAGCGCAACATAGATACAACACAGTTTCTTCAATGAAGCTTTGTTTAAAGCAGTATTTATTTCATTTTACTTTTCTGAACTGTTCATAACTTCCATTTTATTTGTCACCTCTTTTGTTTCAGTTTTCTTTTGTTCCTTTTGTTTTAAATTAAAGGCACGCACAAATTTGCCATTTACAACTCTCAAACCAGATGTCTAGTCCGTGGAGTTTTGAATAGGCCAGTTTGTCACTTTTAAAACTGGACCTTTCTCTAATCAGATGCTTGTAACTTTGCTTCTTGAAATCACATTATATTCAATGGGGTGTCATAATGTGCCGGATTAGATGGTGCATCTATAACAAAACAAATTGTTTCATTCTAATAGCGTTCCAATGAGTATCCCATTCTAATAGTGTTCCATTCTAAAGGTGTTCCATTCTATGAGTGTTCTATTCTATGAGTGTTCTATTCTATGAGCGTTCCATTCTATGAGTGTTCCATTCTAAGAGCGTTCCAATCTATATATGTTCCATGCTATGCGTGTTCCATTCTAAAAGAGTTCCACTATTTGAGTGTTCCATTATATGAGTGTTGCATTAGTATAGTTGTAGTAGCAGATAATATATTTAAAACAAAAATAATAACAACAAAACACTTATCCCGTCGTGCCGTATTGTTCATGTCCATGGTCGCGTCACTGCCCATGTAATTGTATTTGAATATCCATTCCCATAGCAAAAAGAAAAGTTTCCCGATGACCATTCGGTGGTCATCAGAAACCTTTCGGGTACCTTTTCCAGAGTTATCCGAAAGTGCCCGCTAGTGGATACCTTACGGATACCTAATTGTTATCCAAAAGTTTTCGGGTAGACATCCGGAAGTCTCCCAAAAACTCAAATATTTCAAATGAGTTACCCAGAAGGTTCCCAGAAACTTAGATTCTTTGCAGGAGTTACCCGGTGATTAACCCCTGTTAATTTGACCTTGAAAATAGCCTAAATCATCTTAAGAATGCATTGTGGGTGGGTATATGGTCAAAGGTCACTGAATGATTTCAAATTGGAGTAGCAAGCTTGGCAGTTGGAATATTTTGTGCAGAATATTTAAGTTATTTGTGGTTATGGATTTACATGTAAGACATTACAAGATGTTTACTAATTATATAATCTGGAACATACTGTAAGAATTATAAAGCATTGAATGCTTGATTTCATATGACAATGCAGGTAAGAACATTTGTATGAAATGATTTGTATATTGATGCAGTCTTTATACATGTAGGTATATATGACACATTTGAATGTTTTAGTATAATCTTTTCTAGTATCCTACATGATTTTGACAGAAAATTAATGTCAATAAAATTACTAATCATCAGCTGATGTGTCAATTAACTGATATAAGCTATTTGTTGTAAATAAATTATAATATTTGATATAAATAGTATAGGCTGTGTCAGTGATGTGATATCACATTTAGGTACTGTATTACATGCATATATGCTGATATCATATCAATTTGGTTGTACATTAATTGAAAGGTATGCACCTTATTTAAAGGTGTGAACCAAATCAGAAGAATATTTTTGTACAATATTAAACTACAATTACAATTGTACACTTTCAAGTTTCTTATAGCAAGATAGCACTAGCTCAGCTGCCATGACTGCATAGTTGTATTTCTCCAAAAAATACAATTCAAATAATAAGCTAAATTTCCTAATAAATTTGTGCATACTCATGAATTTGTATTTCTGCATTCCCCAAAAGGTCAACAGGAAGTCTCCAAAGAGGTCACCAGGTATACCGTCACCAAAAGTTATCCGCTAGGTACCCGAAAAGTTATCGGGTAGTTATCCGCTAGTTCCCCAAAAAAGTCATCGGGTAGTTACCCGCTAGTTTCCCCAAAAGTCATCGGTTAGTCACCTGGTACCTATTACCTGAAAGGTATCCACTATGGTTTCCCAAAATTTTATCGGGTAGTCACCCGCTACCTACCTAAGTTGCATGTGAAATTTACCGGTGTCTACCCGGTGACTATCGGGAAGTTATCCGGAAAGATCTCATTTTTTGATATGGGTTATCTCTAAAATCGAAGTACCTCATGATAAATGTGAACGAGACATCAAAAACAGGCTTTTATCAGACTCCTTACGGCAAAACATTCAAATTACTGAGGTCACCAGCCTCCACTTAAGAGACTTAGCAGTACAGTTAAAGTTTCGACCCAAAAGAATTTAAAAAAACGGCAGAGATTCTACATCCCCCAAAACAAAATTGCAATTAAAAAGTCATTATATCCCATGCGGTACTTTATGTTTATCAAGAGTATTGTTCATGTCCAAGGTCGCGTCACTGCTCTTGTAATTGTATATGAATATCCATTATCTCTAACATCGACTTATTTCATGATAAATGTGAACGAGACATCAAAAACAGGCTTTTATCAGACTCCTTGTGGCAAAACATTCAAATTACTGAGGTCACCAGCCTCCTCTTGAGAGACTTAATAGTATACACTTAGAAATGTCATTTTTTAAACAAAGAATTCTGTGAGAAAATAAAAATGTTCTGTAAAACCAAAAAAAAAGTTAAAAACATTCTGTACAAAAAACAGAAACATTGTTAATGTCAGGTAGTCAATAATCCCGGATAGTATGACTATGATTTTACGGCCATTTTTCCATTGTTGTTGATGCTAATGGGCAATTCCATTTGAAATGCATATACCCCCTATGGAAGATATGGCCTTAATCTTTCACACAGGGAGTGCGAACTTCAAGTAGGGTTACCCGAATGGTGACTCCATTGGAAATCTACACTCCTTGTGTGGGAGATTAAGGTCGTGTCTTCCATAGGGGGTGTATGGATTTCAACTGGAATAGTCCAATGTTAATTATGATCATGTGGTTATGATGATTATTAATATATATGTGTGGCAATCTGGTCATTGACTTATTGTCCAAGGACGACAATGAAATATTACACGAATCACCGGACAAGTTATGTAACTTTTTATCGCTGCGGAAGAAAATGTGAGTAAGCCTCATACATATCACAATTATAAAATATTAAAACAGTACCCTTTGCAAGATAAATGACAAAATCAAAGCTGATCATTATTAGCACACCATTGCATTTTTTGGAGAATGTAGAATCTCCGTCGTTTTTCATCATTCTTTTGGGTCGAAAGTTTTAAATATCGTGTTATTTACAGGTCATGCAACAGTCTTAAAACGTCTTGTATGAAAAACACTGTGTAACCATTTTTTTTAATGTCAACATTTTGCAAACTTGTAGAACTTGCTTGTAAACACTTAAATAACATTATGTGCGAATATACAGCAACTTTCAAAACGTTATCAAAAATGTTTTTTAGACATTTGTACTGCTTAAAATGTGAGTTTTATACCGTAATAAAGGGGGAGGGTAAGTAATTACTTTTTGGTTGGCGTTAATAATAAGGCTGTAGCAAGCCTTAAATACTTAATGAGGATATTTGAGTTCCAACCTGAGATTTTTATCACGGCTAGCCCGTAAAACGCGGGAAATAGATATCTAAAACACACACCGTCGTCACATTCCTTACACGACAATTTAGTTGTCAACATTTTTATTTATATTTGGGAAAACAATCACCAGAGATAATGACGTTAGTATCAAAATACAACAAGGTATGAACACTGGAAAGATGATGAAATAATTGTGTAGCAGACGTTGAAGCGTATCCATGGCGACTGAGGCATATGATATTGTTTTGTTTGAATTTGGAAGCAGAATCATTTGAAGCTCATTTGGTATTCAACAATTACGTAAAATGCAAAACTTTTAATTTGCTCTCGTACAATGACACATGTTATAGACACTTTAGTCTGTATACGCAATGGTTGTAAGTACACTTAAGTTATTTTGAGTTTCGACATGCCAGGAAATAGATAACTAGAGCACATGACATCGTCAGACCATTTACACGGCAAGTTAATCAAATGTTCAATGTTTTCATCTATATTTAGTAAGTTGGTATCGAAAATACAACGCGGTATGAATGTGGACCACCAAATCCAATAAGTGGTGGATTATTTGCTCATAATGGAGTAAATAGTAAAGCATTTTAAAATTAATTTGGTGGAATTATTATCAGTTTATCATGTTTATTTGATATCCAAAATATGATCAGTTTCTTGATATCTTTTTTTTTACAATTTCAGTTATAATTGCATGTTTGCGTTTTTCTGTTCAGAGTTTAAACCAATTCATTACAATATGAAACTTTGAAGAAAAAAAAAAGAAACACAAAAGAAAACGCATTGTCAAAATATATTGTGGCAAGCAGCTTTTGTTTGATACTTTAAAAAACGTAAAAAAGTAACTTGCATTACAATTACTTTAGTTTACAATATTAAAATCGTAAGTTACGTATTTTTACTATAGATATATAGGGCATTTGCCTTTGAAACAAATGCATTCATATCCATCTAGTGTTGTAGAACTACTGATAGAAAATATTTATTACGCTTTTCCACATTTATGCCGGAAACTGCTCCCCACAAAACCTTTGCATCTCCCCCCTCAGCTCCGTTTTAGTATTAAAATAGAACAAAAACGCGATTTTAAATAACTGGGTTAGGTGATGCATAATAGGCACACTGAGAGTGAAGTTAAAAGACTATTGTGCACCTCTAACTATGTTTACGTTTGTTTTACTTAAGGGATCGTATAGCAACGTTTGAATATTATTTTCTGTGAGACATGAGAGCACATAAGCTATATCGAGTTGCGTTCTTCTGAATGTCCTTCTGATATCAAGTGATTTTGATTTTCTGAAATTGGCGATATAAAATACATTTTATGTCATAATTTTCATATTTAACAGTCTTGGAAGTAAAATTTATAAATATATTGATATTTACTTAAAAGTGTATGTTCACTTACTTCACTTACTTCACTTAAAGCTTTCCTCCCATGACACAGGTAGGTCCTGGAGATAGCTGCCTAGCCACTATGCTTCGCCACTCAGCTCTGTTGTTTGCCATCCGACCGGCTTCTACTACGGATTGGATTCCCACTGCACTGCAGTTTGCTTTGATGTTGTCCATCCAGCGCATTGGGGGTCTTCCTTTAGGGTTAAATACCACTAATTAGGTATTACACGTGTTTCAATGGGAAAATGCCTAATTTCGGGTGAAATTTTCTCATATTCAGAACTCTCACAGTTCAATGTCACCAAAATCAGGTGAAACTATATGATTTAGACGCCAAATGATCAAAAATTCAACATAGGTTGACCTGACTTTTCTTGTTTTAACGCACTGAACCGTAAACACCTTAAAATGACAGTGCGCCCTCGAAGCTAAAAGTTACAATATGATAGGGCGACTATTTTCTAAAAACCGAAGCCGTGCGTATGAATGTTGGTACTATTACATCAAAAATGTCATATAATGAGAGAAAATGTACCATTTTGAAGCATCAAACTCTAAAAAGTACTTTTTGGCTATATAACTTGATCAATTTCAGCGATTTTAATGCAGTCTTTTCGAATGCCATGAAAACAAATAGTTCCTCGTCGTATTTCAATGTATCGCCCAGGCCTATTGGTGGTCTTTAACCTTAGGTCGTTTCCCCGGGATTCTTCCTTCTAATACGATTTTTGGATATCTGGATGGAGGCATTCTTTTCACATGGCCATAGTAGGACAGCTGTTTTGCACGGATCTTGTTCATTACAGTGCACTGGTAATCAAGGGTGTCTCTGATTGAGGTGTTCCTAATCCTGTCCCTTCTAGTAACACCCAGGATTTTCTGAGACAAGCCATTTCAAATACCAGAAGTCGCTGCTCATCACGTTTTTTGATTGTCCAGGCTTCAGAGGCATAGGTTGCTATAGAAAGCACCAGTACTTTGTACAATTCCAATTTTGTTATGGTGGATATTTCTTTGGATTTCCAGATGGGGTTGAGTTTTTGCATGATGCCCATGGCCAAGCCAATTCTCCTTTTGATGTCCTTCTCGCTGCTTGCCTTTTCAGTGATCACTCCACCTAGATAAATGAATGATTCCACCTGCTCAAGGGTGGAATTTCCAATGGATATGGTGGCTTTTGCTGTTTCTCTACCAATCACCTGGACTTCGGTTTTAGCGATGTTTATGGTCAGACCAAACTTCATGCTTTCATTGTGTACTTTGTCGACTAGAGTTTGGAGGTTAATTTCAGAGTCAGCCAGTAAAACAATATCATCGGCAAATCTCAGGTTGTTGATGAGCTGTCCTTGAATTGTAATTCCAATGCTGACATCTTCAATAGCTAGGCGTAGGACCAGTTCCAGCAAGATGTTAAACAGCTGGGGGAGGGGAGAATACATCCCTGTCTGACCCCTGTTTGAGTGGTGAACCAGTTTGTCAGCTCTTCATTCACTCTTACTGCACTTTTAGAGGTGTTATATAAGGCTTGGAGAAGTCTAACCATTTTTCCAGAGTAGCCTAGGTGGTCCATATACAAAAGTGTATGTTCCTGGGAGAAAAATCCGACGATCTTTTGACAAATTTGACCTTTCGAATTGAAGCTTTTTTTTCCTCGATATGTCTGATGTGCTCTCATGTCTTACATAAATACTGTGAAAACGTTGCTATCCGAGCCTTTAAGTTTAACCTATAACACCTTGTGCTATAATATAAGACGACCTACTAATGCATTCAACTCTCTGCTATTGTCGGTGAGATTATCAATGCTTAACCGTAGTTTTCTTCAGACTTTAAAGATGCTAGATAAAGCAAAAAAAATCCCATCATTACATTAAGGTGGTACTACACCCCCTAATAAATTGTGTGACTAATTTTGCATTTTTCTCAAAAATAACTACACATTGGTAACAAAAGTTATGTTTATTATCGGGGCAAGGAATCCAATTACTTCACTGAAATTTCAGTGGTTCAAGACAAGTGGTTCATTATATATGTTAAGAAATGAGGTACATTCTAGCGGTACCTCTTTACTTATCATAAATAATGTACCGCTTGTCTTGAGTTACTGAAATACCAGTGTAGTAACTGGATTTCTTGCCCCTATAATATACATAACCTTTGTTACCAATGTGCTATTATGTTTGAGAAAAATGCAACAATAGTCACAAATTTATCAAGGGGTGTAGTAGCACCTCAAAGGTTGTAACACCTTCAAATGTTGTTAAATATTGAACATATATCGGACAAATTTCAGATTCATTTAATATAAACAATAAATGTAAGCATATTTATAATGTCACCATGTACCAACCTACAATTAACTAGAATAAGCCTAGCCAAATGTTGTGCGTATAGGACACTTGGGAAATTTTGAAAAATATCTTTATTAAGACATTAAATCCAGACATATAACAAACACCACGGTTAACCGGTAAAGATAGCAAATGTTGTTGTTTTGTTTACCTTATTATTTTGGGTTAAAATGACCAGCAAATCCTGATACTGATACTTACCAATATTTATTTCATGTATTTTGGCAAAGGAAAATGAAACTTATAAGCCCCCCCCCCCATACTCTTGAAAATAAGTCGCAAAATACGTAATGTAAAAATGTAAAAAGCTATTTATAGCTCTATTTATTTTACACATGTGGGCCAATGTATATATAGCGTCGCGCATCATTGCGTTCAGTCACAATGGTTAATTTTGTAAGAAAACAGGCCGTTTTAAAATTTGCACCTGAGTCATATTCAAACTGCCCGTGTGGAAGATAAAGACCATGTCTTGCATACGGGATGTATGGCTTTCAACTGGAATAGCCCATCAACATCAACAACTATGGAAGATCATCGCCACAAAATCATAATCATACTGTCGGGGAAGGTTGTCCACCTGACTGCTTCACAAGACATTTATATTTTCTCACAAAATATTCTTGTTTTAATACAGAGAAACAACATTTAAAAAATGACATTTTTTTAAGTGTGTACTGCTAAGTCTCTTAAGTGGAGGCTGGTGACCTCAGTAATTTGAATGTTTTGCCGTAAGGAGTCTGATAAAAGCCTGTTTTTGATGTCTCGTTTACATTTATCATGAGATACTTCGATTTTAGAGATAATGGATATTTATATACAATTACAAGGGCAGTGACGCGTCCTTGGATATGAACAATACTCTTGATGAACATAAAGTACCGGATAAAAGTCCAGTGTTTTGATTTGACTTTTTTAAATTTTTAATTTAAACATATTATTATCTGCTGCTACAACTATACTATAATTTACAACTATTCCTAAGTAGGAGCTGTGCAATAACTATGAGCACTGTGTGGGTAAATTTATTCAACATTATAAGTGATTTTGTGTGGTGGATCGGAAAAATAAAACAACGGAATAAACTGAAATTTACTCAATCCAGCAGGAATAACGCGAAAAAAACGTAGATTTTACTAATGCGCGCGGGGGCTTTGAGACGAATTATTAATTATTAAATCAAGATGGCCTTAGCACTCTGAATAGCCGATGTAGATCATCAATTGATATTTGAAGCCGTGGAAAGGCTTGACAATGAGGGAGTTTCGTAAAATTTCAAAAACAGTTATTAACAATTATCAAAATTCAAAAAGTATGTGATTGCTGTTGTATTCCTTAACCAAACCAAGTATTTAGTTATGTTTAGTTGTGGCGTTAAAATATCCAAACAATTAAGTTTTCGACGACACAGTTCTTTCAGGGACACCATGTAGTGGGTAGTTTTTCAATGCTCAGCTTTGTCGATCTCAGAGTACAATCAAGTACAAATCAATACTAGTTATTTTCGTGGGCTTCTGAGACCCTTTTTATGGTGGTCTCCTCGCTTAGTTTATGGTCATGGGTTAGGTACTTCTTGTCTTGGAGTTGTGTAATGTACGTTTCTGACTCGCTTTGTGCTTTGTGAGATCTTCACATGCCCATCAAACTTAAGGTGGGTCTTAACCCTGGAATTATCAAAACCTTTGGGCCTTATAACTGATACATTTTGGTCAAAAGTAAACAAAAGTATACATATTTAGAAAGGCAAACACTTGACTAGGCTATATTTGACTTCAAATTTGGGCAAAATGCTCAGTCGTGCATTTTCTACCACTTTTGTCAAACACCCAATACCCACCCCTCCTCCCCGAAAGTGACCTTGCCGCAATTGGTCGCCCCTGCCCCGCCCCTCTGACAAAAACAATGGATACGCTACTGCAGAAAAACAAACTAACCTGACACACCCTTTTAAAAAACAACAACAGTTTTAAGCCTCTGCCCACTGTGTGCACAATTCATACCTATAAACTGATAATTTGAATTTGTTTTCATAGTATAGGCTTATGCGACAAGCTAGGCAAGATATAGACCGCATTTACATCACATTATGGTCACATTCAATGTTATAGCTTTTTCTAGGTCTAGATAAAACAATACTTCGAGTTCCGCCGTTGTTTTAATACCTCATTAGGGTATGACAAAGTCCTTGATCATGTTGATGGAGTAAGAAATGTCACAAATCACGGTACTCATGCTACTTGAATTGGAAATAATAAACACTCCATACCATCTTGAGACGGTAGCATGTATTTTTATGTATATTTTTTCCATGTTACATTTATAATATATTTAATATGCGAATACGATGAAAGTTTTGGGCCTTAACCACATTTTGTACGCTTTAACCTGAACTGACCACCTAAGTTCTGCTTTCAAATGTAAATCCCGCATAGATATAGACCGCATTTACATCGATGAACTGGTAACTCAAAGTGTTATAGCTTATGTTTTATTTATTCAAGTCTAGATAGAACAGTACTACGAGTAGCATACATTGAAATGTATCCTTGGCGACTGAGGTATATACGATATTGTTTTGTTCGAATTTGGAAGCAGAATCATTTGAAGCTCATTTGGTATTCAACAATTACTTAAAATGCAAAACTTTTAATTTGCTCTCGTACAATGACACATGTTATAGACACTTTTCTGTATACGCAATGGTTGTAAGTAAACGCAAGTTATTTTGAGTTTCGACGTGCCATTTTTCTCAATTCTAACCCATAATACGCGGGAAATAGATAACTGGAGCACACACCATTCGTCAGATTATTTACACGGCAAGTTTTCAATGTTTTCATCTATATTTAGAAAACAATCAACAGAAATAGTATTAAGTTTGCATCGCAAATACAACACGGTATGAATGTGGACCACCAGATCCAATAAGTGGTGCATTATTTGCTCATAATGGAGTAAATAGTAATGCATTTTATAATTAATTAATTTGGTGGAATTATTATCAGTTTATTTGATATCCAAAATATGACCAGTTTCTTGATATCTTTTTTTTTTACAATTTCCGTTATAATTGCATGTTTGTGTCTTTCTGTTCAGAGTTTAAACCAAGTCATTGCAATATGACACTTTGAAATAACAAAAAAAAAAATATATTGTGACAAGCAGCTTTTGTTTGATACTAAAAACAGAATTTTTCACCGAAAATGTTGTAATACAATAAGCAATATGCTTTGTCGATATTGGTGTCGAATAATTTGCATTACAATTACTTTAGTTTACAATATTAAAATCGTAAGTTACATATTTTTACTGTAGGTATTTAGGGCATTTTGCCTTTGAAACAAATGCATTCATATCCATCTAGTGTTGTAGAACTACTGATAGAAAATATTTATTACGCTTTTCCTCATTTATGCCGGAAACTGCTCCACACAAAACCTTTGCATCTCCCCCTCAGCTCCGTTTTAGTATCAAAAATATAATAAAAAATAATAAAAATAAAAAAAGTAACTGGGTTCGGTGACACACTAAGAGTTCAACAAAATATCGTGCACCTCTAATTATGTTCACGTTTGTTTCACTTAGTGGAGCGCATAGCAACGTTTGCACAGTATTTTTGTGGGACATGAGAGCACATAAGGTATATCGAGTGGCATTCTGAATGCGAAGAATGTCTTCTGATATCAAGTAATTTTGTCATTTTTATTTAAATTGGCGATAGAAAACACATTTTATGGCAAATTATTAAAAATTGGGATCTTTTTTTATTTTATTTATTTTTTCATATTAAGGAAGGGGTATGAACGTTTGGACAGTATTTATTGTGGGACATTAGAGCACATCAGACATATCGAATTGCATTCTGAATACGAAGAATGGCCTTCTGATATCAAATAATTTTGATTTTTGAAATTCGCAATGTAATACACATTTTATGGCAAATCATTAAAATTGATATTTTTGATATTTAACAGTACTCGAAGTAAACTTCATAAATCTGATGATTTCTACCTAAAGTGTATGTAGGTGGAATGAAAAGCCGACGATCAATTGAAAATTTTGACCTTTCGGATTGAAGATATGGATTTTTTTCCCAAAACACCAACAAAAATTAGGTCTTTTTGGGAAAAAAAACATATTTTCAATACGAAAGGTCAAAATTTTCAATTGATCGTCGGCTTTTCCTCCCAGCTACATACACTTTAACACTATATCATTAAATTTATCAAATTTACTTCGAGGACTGTTATATCGCCAAAATATGAAAAATATCAAATTTTAATAATTTGTCATAACATTTGTATTATATCGTGAATTTCATAAAATGAAAATTATTTGATATCAGAAAGACATTTTCGTAATCAGAATGCAATTCGATAGGTCTGATGTGCTCTCATGACCCACAAAAAATGCTGTCGAAACGCTCAAAACGCTCATTCCAGTTCCCTTAAACAATCCTGGAAGTAAAAGTAAAAAAGTAAAAAAGTTTTCTAGGCCTGGCCTACTGTATTGTTTGAGAGTTGACTCCTATGGACTCGGATGCGACTTTTATAGGGGTTTAAAACTGTCTCTCTTTTTTACACAATGACCAATGGCGTGTGACGCTATAATTTGGTCCATGTGCCGGATTATGTGTAAAACAAATTAGGCGACGCATACCGTTTTACATGTTTGCATTTCGTCAAAAAAATTTCGAGATATTTAAAAAAGTATTCATGGCGAAGTTGTGCCCCTATATTTTATATTTGGTAGGGCTCGTGTGGTGTGACTTGTGGTTGCATGGATGTTTAAAGGTCATATATATTGCTCGGACAACATCATATCATTGGCAAGGTAATATTATGAAGACAATGAAAATAACTGCTTTTTTGTGAAAATAAGACGTTTAAAATTGATATTCCGCGGTGAGTTTCTTCGAACGAGACAGATTTGACCTAGAAAAAGTTGACGTCATGAAATCAGATGTGCCTGCTTTGAGAAAAGGGATTGTAAACGCTCTCAATGCACAGAACGTATACTGTTGTTGTCCTCAGAAAAAGTCTAATCAAGTGTTACAAATTTAATGGTTTTTAAAAATATGGATAAAATCAGCCGCTTTTTTTTTTTTTATTTATTAGTAAATTGTGATATTACTCTTCATATGTATATCAAGTTTTTGAGAAATATTTGGACTAAACAATAAAAAATATTTTAGACCAATTTTACCGTGCAATTTTAGAATTTGAGCGTGGTGATTATCGATATTGTATTATGCAAATAAACAATTTCAATGGCCTTTTGTTCGAATCTTCCGATTTCTCATGGAACAATTCGCATATTATACACATGACTGAATGTCGAAAATAATTATTCTCTTCGAATGGAGATAAACTTGTTTTTGCAATAGATCTGCCCTTTAAAGCTCAATCTTCAAAGCTTCATGTCAAATTTATTTTTCCGCAAATTGCATGCATTGTAAGTAGACTTTATTCGAAGACTTTGAAAAGGCAATTAAAGTCAAATAAACTTTGGAACTGGTTGTTCAATTTCAATGGCGTTTTCTGCAAAATGCAGCTTTGTAAATGCTTTTTACAATACTATAAGAAACTGACAATTTAATATTTCCGAGTTTCGACTGATTTTGCTTGATCGCATCACATAAGAATTTTACGAAACTCCTTTATTTTCAAGCCTTTCCACGGCTTCAAATATCAATTGATGATCTATATAGGATATCCAGAGTGCTAAGGCCATCTTGATTTAATAATTATTAATTCGTCTCAAAGACCCCCGCGTGCATTAGTAAAATCGCCCGTTTTTTCGCGTTATTCCCGCTGGATTGAGTAAATTTCAGTTTATTCCGTTGTTTTATTTTTTCCGATCCACCACACAAAATCACTTATAATGTTGAATAAATTTACTCACACAGTGCTTATAGTTATTGCACAGCTCCTAATTACAAATAGTTGTAAATTATAGTATAGCTGTAGCAGCAGATAATATGTTTAAATCAAAAATTTAAAAAAGTCAAATCAAAACACTGGACTTGTATTCCTAGATACGGCACGATTTAGGGTCGGAAAAAAACCGGACATGTTTTGAAAAGAAACAGTTCAGTTCAGTTCAGTTCTCTCCATATGGAGAGATTTTATTTCACAGTATATATAGGCCTTCGGCCTTACAATACAATAAAGTACAGTACAATATATTTACCCATCACCAGATGAAAAGAAACCCTAATACCTCATACTCATTTGAGACACTAAACAATATACCGTAAAAGACAAAATACAAACTTAATATAAAGATAACTTTTCAATAAATTTGTAATTCTCATAATTTTTTTTAGATTTACAAACCCTAATAAAACAAAGTCAAACATAAGAATTTCTAGATGCTTCTTTTCAATGCTTATTTTCCATTCTCATAATTTTCCTCATAATACAATAAAAAACAAAAGAAATGGATTTACAGATCCTAATAAAACAAAGTCAAACATAAGAATGACTTTTTTTAGATGTATATTTTCAATTCTCATAATTTTCCTCATAATACAATTAAAAACAAAAGAAATATATTTTTATTCTTTTTTAATTATTCTTATGTTTGACTTTGTTTTATTAGGGTTTGTAATGCTATTGCTTTTGTTTTTCATTGTATTATGAGGGAAAATATTAGAAATGAAAACCTCATACTAAATTCCCCCTAAATCGTGACATAGCTGTGTATCCCATGCGGTACTTTATGTTCAATAAGAGTATTATCCAAGGTCGTGTCACTACCCTTGTAATTGTATATGAATATCCATTATCTCTAAAATCGACTTATTTCATGATAAATGTAAACGAGACGTCAAAAACAGGCTTTTATCAGACTCCTTACGGCAAAACATTCAAATTACTGAGGTCACCAGCCTCCACTTAAGAGACTTAGCAGTACACACTTTAAAAAAATGTCATTTTTTAAATGTTGTTTCTCTGTATTAAAACAAAGAATATAAATGTCTTGTGAAGCAGTCAGGTGGACAACCTTCCCCGACAGTATGATTATGATTTTGCGGTGATGATCTTCCATCGTTGTTGATGCTGATGGGCTATTCCAGTTGAAATCCATACACCCCGTATGCAAGACATGGTCTTTATCTTCCTCACGGGCAGTTTGAATTGCAATTGAGATTACCTGAATGGGTGACTCCATTTGAAATCTACACTCCTCTGTGGGAGATAAAGGTCATGTCTTGCATAGGGGTTGTATGGATTTCAACTGAAATAGCCCAGTGATAATTATAATCATTCGGTTATGATGAGTATTAATAATTATAGCAATATTTAAGTATTTGATGGTCATTGACTTATTGTCCAAGGACGATAATGAAATATTACACGAATCACCGGACAAGTTATTAATCACTTTCTATCGCTGCGGAAGAAAATGTGAGTAAGCCTCCCTCATTATTATACATAACACAATTATAAAATATTGTAACAGTAGGGGAGACCGGGGCGCGTCCGCCCTATTTTTTTTAAATCTCGCCTAGAGAGGGCAATTCTCATGTTAGAAACACTGCGTAAACATTTGTTAAATTGTCAACTTTTTGCAAACTTGTCGAACTTGCTTGTCAACACTTAAATATCATTATGTGCGAATAATATGCAGCATCTTTTTAAACATTATTAAAAATGTTATTTAAACATTTTGTATTCTTTAGATTTTGAGTTTCATACCCTAATAAATGAGGGTAATTACTTTTTGGCAGGCGTTTATAAGGGTGTAACAAGTTTTAATACTTAATGCGGATATTTGAGTTCCAACCTGAGATTTGTATAACACGCGGGAAATAGATATCTAAAACACACACCGTCGTCACATTCCTTACACGACAATTTAGTCAAATTGTCAACATTAATTCATTTATATTTAGGAAAATGGAGTTAGTATCAAAATACAACATGGTATGAACTGACACTGGAAAGATGATGAAATAATTGCGTAGCATACGTTGAAGCGTATCCATGGCGACTGCGGCATACAATATTGTTTTGTTTTAATTTTAAAACAGAATCTTTTGCAGCTCATTTGGTATTCAACAATTACTTAAAATGCTAAACTTTAAATTTGCTCTCGTACAATGACACATGTTATAGACACTTTAGTCTGTATAAGCAATGGTTGTAAGTTAACGCAAGTTATAATGAGTTTTAACATACCATTTTACTCATTTCTAACCCATAATATGCAGGAAATAGATAATACATCGTCTGATTATTTACACGGCAAGTTAAGCAAATGTTCAATGATTTCATCTATATTTAGAAAACAATCGTCAGAAAAAATATTAAGTTGGCATCAAAAATACAACACGGTATAAATGTGGACCACCAGATCCAATAAGTGGTGCATTATTTGCTCATAATGGAGTAAATAGTAATGCATTTTATAATTAATTAATTTGGTGGAATTATTATCAGTTTATTTGATATCCAAAATATGACCAGTTTCTTGATATCTTTTTTTTTTACAATTTCCGTTATAATTGCATGTTTGTGTTTTTCTGTTCAGAGTTTAAACCAAGTCATTACAATATGAAACTTTGAAATAACAAAAAAAAGCACAAAAGAAAATGCATATAAATATATTGTGACAAGAAGCTTTTGTTTGATACTAAAAACAGAAAATGTTTCACCGAAAATGTTGTATTAAAATAAGCAATATGCTTTGTCGATATTGGTGTCGAGTAACTTGCATTACAATTACTTTAGTTTACAATATTAAAATCGTAAGTTACATATTTTTACTGTAGGTATTTAGGGCATTTTGCCTTTGAAACAAATGCATTCATATCCATCTAGTGTTGTAGAACTACTGATAGAAAATATTTATTACGCTTTTCCTCATTTATGCCGGAAACTGCTCCCCACAAAACCTTTGCATCTCCCCCCTCAGCTCCGTTTTAGTATTAAAATAGAACAAAAACGCGATTTTAAATAACTGGGTTAGGTGATGCATAATAGGCACACTGAGAGTGAAGTTAAAATACTATTGTGCACCTCTAACTATGTTCACGTTTGTTTTACTTAAGGGATCGTATAGCATTGTTTGAATATTATTTTCTGTGAGACATGAGAGCACATAAGCTATATCGAGTTGCGTTCTTCTGAATGTCCTTCTGATATCAAGTGATTTTGATTTTCTGAAATTGCCGATATAAAATACATTTTATGGCAAATTATTAAAATTGATATATTTTTTTATATTTAACAGTCCTGGAAGTAAAATGTATAAATATATTGATATTTACTTAAAAGTGTATGTTGCTGGGAGGAAAATCCGACGATCTTTTGACAAATTTGACCTTTCGAATTGAAGCTTTTTGTTCGATATGTCTGATGTGCTCTCATGTCTTACATAAATACTGTGAAAACGTTGCTATTGTCGGTGAGATTATCAATGGTTAACCGTAGTTTTCGGCAGACTTTAAAGATGCTAGATAAAGCAAAAAAAATCCCATCATTACATTAAGGTGGTACTACATCCCCTAATAAATTGTGTGACTAATTTTGCATTTTTCTCAAAATAACTACACATTGGTAACAGAAGTTATGTTTATTATTGGGGCAAGGAATCCAATTGAAAAAAAGAAAGAAATGAGGTACATTCTAGCGGTACCTCTTTACTTATCATAAATAATGTACCGCTTGTCTTGAGTCACTGAAATTCCAGTGTAGTAACTGGATTTCTTGCTCCTATAATATACATAACCTTTGTTACCAATGTGCTATTGTTACGAGTCGTACTTGACTCAAGGCCAAAATCACCTTTTACCCGAACTCACACGAATGCACAACACAAATACACTGTTTGATTATGCTAACAAAATCTAAGTCTTTAATTGAAAGCAAGTTTCGTCTGGTACAATATAATGACTACAAATGCACATATACATTAATCAAATATAATCACTCTTTATCTATTTTGTACTTAGCCAGCATTCTTCTTCTTGGTGATCATAAAGTTCTTGTAATGTTCTGGACGACTGATGTAATATATCCCTATTCACTTGTCCTGCGACAATCAGCGAAGTCCTTTGTACACTTGCATTGATAACTCCTTGCGTATAAAATCCTTACACGAAAATGGTGTTCTCCAAACACGTTTACAACTCCTTGCGCAATTCTCCTATACTAAACTCCTTGCGCCGTCCTCCTATGCTAAACTCCTTGCGCCGTTCTCCTATGCTAAACTCCTTGCGCAGTTCTCCAAATTTAACTCCTTGCGCTGCTTTCTCCAAACTTGGTGCTATTTCCACCTTTCACACAATATCTTCAGGAAGCAGGACTGCGATGCAGTTGTCCCCACTTATTTTGACAGTTGCGTTGAATCAAAATACCAGACTTCAGCAAGTCGACAGAAGAATATATTTCCTTTCTTGGAAGAATAACGTTCTTTGACGTATTCTACAATCCAGGAAAAAAAGGTTGGCACAGTTTGCCTGTCTTTTGGTATATCTCTGCCCCCCGCTCTCCCAATTCAATGTTGGACCAAGCCATGTTGTCAACAGGTCCGTGAGACCCTCCAACATTGAATGATGGGGAGTGGGGAAGAATGGGATACAGGGGGGAGTATGTGCTTCTCATATATCGCATGCATGTTTTACTACCCTCTCCAATTGTGATAGGGCACGTATTTCAATTAATTAGTGCATGTGTGCCAACTATTAATTTCCCGGATTGTCCGAATCAATTCCAAAAATATACATCTAATTTCATATTTTGGCTTGTAAAATAAAAACCGTTAAAGGTATGGCTACCAAATTTTCAGGGAATAATTCTCACATTCATATCAATATATGAAATCAATATTAAGAAAAATATTGTGAAATAAGGTATAAGTCAAAAGAATATTATATAATTGCCGATAATTTTCGAAGTTTAAAGCTATGATAATTCGTCCAAAATATGCATCTAATTTCATATTTTGGTTTATAAAATAAAAACCATAAAAGGTATGACCACCAAATTTTCAGGGAGTAATCCTCACATTCATATCAATATGTAAAGTTCATATTGATAAAAAAATATTGTGAAATAAGGGATAAGTCAAAAGAATATTATATGATTGCCGATTATTTTCGTAGTTTAAAGCTATGATAATGCTTCCAAAAATGCATCTAATTTCATATTTTGGCTTATAAAATGTAAAGCATTAAGCATATGGCCACCAAATTTTCAGGGATTAATCCCCATATTCGTTTCAATATGCAAAAATTAAAATTAGTCAAAAATATTATCGATAATCAATTATTATCGATTATCGATAATCAATAAATCCTTTTTAATATTCAATGTTTAAAATGTATAGGCCTACGCAACCAACAAAACTGTATATCTGCAGTAATTTGAAAATATGACTTTCTCCTAAGTGCTATAAAAGCATCATTTTTTACAATTTATATGCACATCATATCTCATGCAACCTGAAGGAATAAAACTTGTTTCCGGTTTGGATTGTAACACCTTAAAATTCACATTTTTCGTAAAATACGGTTAAAATATTTTTGTCTGAATTGAAAAACCTCTCATGGTATATAATGGCCATATTAGGCATTGTGATTGTCAATTTCAAACTTTTTTTAGTTCAATCATCATGGCCGTGGACACGTGATGCTCTGTTTTGAAAGCCATCCGAGTTTCCATTTTGACAAACAACTCGGTGCGGCAATTATGGTGATATTTGTACAGTGCCGTAAAATAAAGGTAGAAATACAGAAAAAAAGAAGGACGGACATTGGCAAAATTAATAGAATGACGAATATAATATGATGACGGATATTGTAAAATAATAACAAAAAAGAAAAGAAAAAGAAATCTAAATATATTCAGGGGCTCGAACCCGTGTTCCACTGCGCCTGTGGCAGATGCCGTATCCATTGCACCACAGAGCTGTGTTACTTCAACAGGCTTAAACTATAATATAATTCTATTCAAGATGCATATATACGGTGTGCAAAAAGTTCGTTCCGCCCTTATGTCCGGTTTGCTCTAAGCATATTATCACTATAGTTAGAGCACCATCAGCTTTTGCCCTCAGGATTACTTGCTATGAATGTTCTTAAGGCATACGCACTGTAAAAATTATCCAGCCATTTTAATTTTCTTCTAGTGCGGACAGACGTGTGTCTTGAGGAATTTAAAGAACCCCAAACCTCGGAGAATTTAAAGATGGCGTCCAAAAAACTGACAATGGCTTGTTCAAGGAGAGAGAAATTGCAAGAGAATGGAAGAAGAAGGTCTTAACCCAATAGAGAAATGTTGTGGTCTAGTCTAAAAGAAAGGTTTTTTGAAACTCCTTATTGCAAAATCATAACACCACTTACAGATAGAGTCAAGAGTGTATGGCAAAGCCTAGATAAGAATGAGGAACTTCTTGTGCCATTAGTTGACATTGTTTCTGTGGCAAGCGTGGTTTGGAGGTATCATGGTGATTGACCACCAAGGATCCCATGACTTCAAATAAATTTGTTTAACATCTCTAATCATGTAACAACATAACAAATAACAAGTAGCCTTGAAATGCATTGTGTGAGTTTCATTTTAAACATGTTATAAACGTTTTTGGGTAGGGGCGGAACGAACTTATTGCACACGGTATATATAAATATACGCTCTACAGACGATAAACAGTCAAACAAATCACACTTTTACGGCATTTGTTTCATTAACTGAATATTTATCATATAGCAGGTGTTGGTTGGCTGACATTGTGCTCCACATTTATTTCAGTTTTGGGCCGGGGTAAAATGACTTTGGGACAAAAACGAACGATATACACGTTTGTATAAATAAAAAAGAAAGTAATATTATATTAAAATTCTTTACTCTTTAAAGACGTGTATACCGTCCGATTTTGTCCCATAGTCATTTATCCCGGACAAAACTGAACTAAATGTGAAGCACAATGTCAGCCAACACCTGCTATATGATAAATATTCAGTTAATGAAACAAATGCCGTAAAATGTAATTTTTGGACTGTATATCGTCTGTAGAGCGTTTATTTATATACATGCATCTTGAATATCATTATATTATAGTTTAAGCCTGTTGAAGTAACACAGCTCTGTGGCGCAATTGATACGGCATCTGCCTCAGGCGCAGTGGAACACGGGTTCGAGCCCCTGAATGTATTTAGATTTCTTTTTCATTTTTATTTTACAATATTCTTCATCATATTATATTTGTCATAAGCCAATGTCCGTCTTTTTTCTGTATGTCTACCTATATTTTACGGCACTGTACAAATATCATCGTAATTCCGCACTGATGATGTTTTTATATAAACATACGTAAAATTGCCCTATCTATGATACGGGTGCAATTACATTAATTTGATGTAATAATAGCTGATTGAAAATTGCTCATTCAGTTCTTTTTATTTATCATTTGAATTAGAAGCAAATCGATGTAATACTGCATTTAAAAATAATTCTTTCTTTTTTTTGTCAAAGAGTTTTCGCGTAATTCAGACCCAAGCCAAGACGCAAAACCAGGCATTAGCGAGGTTTTTAATGACCACCCCCTAAATAAAATTTTTTTTTTCTATTTTTTTTTTATTTATCGTAAAGCCCTATCACTTATATGTTTTTGTGTGAAATATGAAGATAATACAACATTCCGTTGCAAAGTTATTGAGTAAAACGGAAAACAGATGCAATATTTAGGATTTGACTCGGACAATCCAGGAAAAAAAGGTTGGCACAGTTTGCCTGTCTTTTGGTATATCTCTGCCCCCGCTCCTCCCAATTCAATGTTGGACCAAGCCATGTTGTCAACAGGTCCGTGAGACCCTCCAACATTGAATGATGGGGAGTGGGGAAGAATGGATACAGGGGGAGTATGTGCGTCACATATATCGCATGCATGTTTTACTACCCTCTCCAATTGTGATAGGGCACGTATTTCAATTAATTAGTGCATGTGTGCCAACTATTAATTTCCCGGATTGTCCGAATCAATTCCAAAAATATACATCTAATTTCATATTTTGGCTTGTAAAATAAAAACCGTTAAAGGTATGGCTACCAAATTTTCAGGGAATAATTCTCACATTCATATCAATATATGAAATCAATATTAAGAAAAAATATTGTGAAATAAGGTATAAGTCAAAAGAATATTATATAATTGCCGATAATTTTCGAAGTTTAAAGCTATGATAATTCGTCCAAAATATGCATCTAATTTCATATTTTGGTTTATAAAATAAAACCATAAAAGGTATGACCACCAAATTTTCAGGGAGTAATCCTCACATTCATATCAATATGTAAAGTTCATATTGATAAAAAATATTGTGAAATAAGGGATAAGTCAAAAGAATATTATATGATTGCCGATTATTTTCGTAGTTTAAAGCTATGATAATGCTTCCAAAAATGCATCTAATTTCATATTTTGGCTTATAAAATGTAAAGCATTAAGCATATGGCCACCAAATTTTCAGGGATTAATCCCCATATTCGTTTCAATATGCAAAAAGTAAAATTAGTCAAAAATATTATCGATAATCAATTATTATCGATTATCGATAATCAATAAATCCTTTTTTAATATTCAATGTTTAAAAATGTATAGGCCTACGCAACCAACAACACTTTATATCTGCAGTAATTTGAAAATATGACTTTCTCCTAAGTGCTATAAAAGCATCATTTTTTTACAATTTATATGCACATCATATCTCATGCAACCTGAAGGAATAAACCTTGTTTCCGGTTTGGATTGTAACACCTTAAAATTCAAATTTTTCGTAAAATACGGTTAAAATATTTTTGTCTGAATTGAAAAACCTCTCATGGTATATAATGGCCATATTAGGCATTGTGATTGTCAATTTCAAACTTTTTTTAGTTCAATCATCATGGCCGTGGACACGTGATGCTCTGTTTTGAAAGCCATCCGAGTTTCCATTTTGACAAACAACTCGGTGCGGCAATTATGGTGATATTTGTACAGTGCCGTAAAATAAAGGTAGAAATACAGAAAAAAAAGAAGGACGGACATTGGCAAAAATTAATAGAATGACGAATATAATATGATGACGGATATTGTAAAATAATAACAAAAAAGAAAAGAAAAAGAAATCTAAATATATTCAGGGGCTCGAACCCGTGTTCCACTGCGCCTGTGGCAGATGCCGTATCCATTGCACCACAGAGCTGTGTTACTTCAACAGGCTTAAACTATAATATAATTCTATTCAAGATGCATGTATATAAATATACGCTCTACAGACGATAAACAGTCAAACAAATCACACTTTTACGGCATTTGTTTCATTAACTGAATATTTATCATATAGCAGGTGTTGGTTGGCTGACATTGTGCTCCACATTTATTTCAGTTTTAGGCCGGGGTAAAATGACTTTGGGACAAAAACGAACGATATACACGTTTGTATAAATAAAAAAGAAAGTAATATTATATTAAAATTCTTTACTCTTTAAAGACGTGTATACCGTCCGATTTTGTCCCATAGTCATTTATCCCGGACAAAAACTGAACTAAATGTGAAGCACAATGTCAGCCAACACCTGCTATATGATAAATATTCAGTTAATGAAACAAATGCCGTAAAAATGTAATTTTTTGGACTGTATATCGTCTGTAGAGCGTTTATTTATATACATGCATCTTGAATATCATTATATTATAGTTTAAGCCTGTTGAAGTAACACAGCTCTGTGGCGCAATTGATACGGCATCTGCCTCAGGCGCAGTGGAACACGGGTTCGAGCCCCTGAATGTATTTAGATTTCTTTTTCATTTTTATTTTACAATATTCTTCATCATATTATATTTGTCATAAGCCAATGTCCGTCTTTTTTCTGTATGTCTACCTATATTTTACGGCACTGTACAAATATCATCGTAATTCCGCACTGATGATGTTTTATATAAACATACGTAAAATTGCCCTATCTATGATACGGGTGCAATTACATTAATTTGATGTAATAATAGCTGATTGAAAATTGCTCATTCAGTTCTTTTTATTTATCATTTGAATTAGAAGCAAATCGATGTAATACTGCATTTAAAAATAATTCTTTCTTTTTTTGTCAAAGAGTTTTCGCGTAATTCAGACCCAAGCCAAGACGCAAAACCAGGCATTAGCGAGGTTTTTAATGACCACCCCTAAATAAAATTTTTTTTTCTATTTTTTTTTATTTATCGTAAAGCCCTATCACTTATATGTTTTTGTGTGAAATATGAAGATAATACAACATTCCGTTGCAAAGTTATTGAGTAAAAACGGAAAACAGATGCAATATTTAGGATTTGACTCGGACAATCCAGGAAAAAAAGGTTGGCACAGTTTGCCTGTCTTTTGGTATATCTCTGCCCCCCGCTCTCCCAATTCAATGTTGGACCAAGCCATGTTGTCAACAGGTCCGTGAGACCCTCCAACATTGAATGATGGGGAGTGGGGAAGAATGGGATACAGGGGGGAGTATGTGCGTCACATATATCGCATGCATGTTTTACTACCCTCTCCAATTGTGATAGGGCACGTATTTCAATTAATTAGTGCATGTGTGCCAACTATTAATTTCCCGGATTGTAGATCTTCTCCGACAACACTGGTAAATAGTAGCACTTTGACTACATAAAATATTTCTGGTTTGCAATTTCCTTTCTTTGAAGGAATTGGACTGTAAGCATATTAGCTAGCTAGCCCAGATCAACACTATCAACTGTGACAATATTGTTTACATTTTCTTATTATATACCAAGCTTGGGAAAAACCCCATTCTATTCTGGGCAATTTACTGCCTTCACATTATGCTCAATCTGGGAAATTCCAAAGTCTTAATTATAACATAAACCTTTCACATGACATCACTTCCTGAGGGGAAATCCCATTACATCACTTCCTGAGGGGAAATCCCATTACATCATTTTCAGGGTTTTTCCAAATATTCCAAATTAGATATGATTCAGCTTGTTTTGCTCAATTTGAGAGGGGAATTCCCCAAAATGTCATCACTCATGTAACTTTGTAAACAAAGATAAATCATCAAATTAAATTACCCAGGGCACATCACACCCTCCCCCTTAAGAGAAGAAAGTTTGAATGTAATGAAAACTTTCTTAATTGTTTTCTTCTTTTACATCAACTTCAACATAATATTAACTTCGAGTGCTTAACTCAACATACACAGTGACTACTTGTCACACAAGTTCCTTCTTAAAGGAATTTTTGTTTGTCAGTTGTTATGCAATTCTGGACAAGGCATCAGCCATTACATTGTCTTTTCCCTTAATATGTTTGATGTCCAGATTGTACTCTTGCAAGGTCAAACTCCATCTCACCAGTCTTTGGTTTTTGTTCTTCATCCTGTTGATGAAGGTGAGGGGATTGTGATCTGTGAAAACAAGCACAGGGTATACTGTGGTACCCAAATACACATCAAAATGTAGCAATGCTAATAGCAATGTTAGACACTCCTTCTCAATTGTGGAGTAATTTCTCTGGTGCTTGTTGAATTTCCTTGAAAAGTAACAAATGGGGTGATCTATTTGATCTTCACCCTCTTGCATCACAACACCTCCACAGCCTATGTCACTGGCATCAACAGTCAACTTGAACTGCTTCTGAAAATCAGGTGCAGTAAGTACTGGTGAACTCATGAGTATTGATTTGACTTTGTGAAAAGCATTTTCACACTGTTCTGACCAAATGAATTTTGCATCTTTCTTCAACAAATCAGTCAAAGGACTTGCTATCTCTGAAAAGTTTGGACAGAACTTTCTATAATAGCCAACCATTCCTAGAAATCTCATGAGTGCCTTCTTGTTTACAGGTGTGGGGTATTGCTCAATTGCTTCAACTTTGGCTTTGATAGGTTTCACCTGACCTTGACCTACAACATATCCCAAGTATGTGACTGTGGCATGGCAAAACTCACTTTTTACCAGATTGACTGTTAACTGTACTTCAGACAGCTTCTTAAACAATTGTTGGAGTTGTTCCATGTGTTGTTCCCAAGTTTGACTGTAAACAATCAAATCATCTACATACGCTTCACATCCCTCTATGCCTGCCACAATTTGGTTCACCATTCTCTGAAATGTCGCTGGCGCGTTTTTCAACCCGAATGGCATAACTTTGTATTGGTAAAGACCAAATGGTGTACAAAAAGCAGAAATCTCTTTGGCACGGTCTGTGAGTGGAACCTGCCAGTACCCTTTCAAAAGATCAAATTTGCTAACAAATTTTGCATTCCCAATTTTGTCTATGCAATCATCAATTCTTGGAATTGTGTACGAGTCTGTCTTTGAATGAACATTTGCAGCTCTCATGTCTGCGACCAATCGGTATGAACCATCAGGCTTGGGAACAAGAATACATGGTGAACTCCATTCACTACTACTTGGTTCTATGATATCATTGTCTAGCATATAATTAATCTCATTTTTGAGATGTTCCATTTTCAATGGATTGACTCTGTAAGGATGCTGCTTGATTGGTTTTGTATCACCAACATCTACATCATGAAATGCAGCATTTGTTCTACTTGGCGTATCAGGAAATATATTGTCAAATTTGTGAATCAAATTTGCAATTTGACTTTGTTGATCTTGAGAAAGATGACCTAACTTTGAGTCCAAATTAGTGAGCACATCAGAATTGTTCAATTTTACATTATACTCTTTGTGCTCCAGCTCTTTATCCTGGTCAAATGTGACCTCAGAATTATCATCTTTACTCTTGTCTACATTGGCGATTTTGTCTACATCGGCATATTTGTCTACATTATCAGCATGTTTTAATGTACACACAGGTTTTGGAATGCCACTGTCACTTCTTTCAACATACTCTTTGAGCATATTTATGTGGCATAACTGCCTGCTCTTGCGTCTACCAGGAGTCTTGATAATATAATCTACTTCACCCACTTTTGACTCTACCTCACATGGGCCATGATATCTGGCTTGTAATGGGTGTCCTGGAATTGGAAACAGTACTAGAACTTTGTCACCTGGTTTGAACACTCTCTCTTTGGCATGTTGATCATACCATTGTTTCATTTTGGCCTGACCCTGTTTCAAGTTTTCTTTGGCGATATCAGTTGCTCTGTTAAGCCTATGCTTAAAATTGTAGACATAATCCAGTAAATTGATATCTGATTTCTCATTGAGCCACTTTTCTTTCAACAACTTTAAGGGCCCGCGCACTGTGTGTCCAAACACTAACTCAAAAGGACTAAATCCTAAAGTTTCCTGAACAGCTTCCCTTGCAGCAAACAACAACAAGTGTACTCCCTCATCCCAGTCCGTCTGAAATTCCAAACAGTATGTCCTGATCATGTTTTTCAATGTTTGGTGGAACCTTACTAGTGCACCTTGTGATTCTGGATGGTATGCACTTGAGGTATACTGTTCTATACCTAATTGATACATGACCTGCTGAAATACTCCAGAAGTAAAGTTTGATCCTTGGTCTGACTGTATGGACTTGGGGAGCCCCACAAATGTGAAGAACTTAGTTAAAGCTTTCACTATAGTCACTGCTTTAATATTTCTCAAGGGTATGGCTTCAGGAAAGCGTGTTGACGCGCACATAATTGTCAGGAGGTACTGATTACCTAACTTAGTCTTTGGTAGGGGGCCTACACAATCAATAATAACCCTACTAAATGGTTCATCAAAGGCTGGAATTGGCTTTAATGGAGCAGGAGGTATTTTCTGATTGGGCTTCCCTACTACTTGGCATATGTGACATGTTTTGCAATATTCAGAAACATCTTTTCTGAGAGTGGGCCACCAGAAATGTCTCAGAATTCTTTCATGAGTTTTCTTAACACCCAAATGCCCTGCCATGGGACTATCATGTGCTATGTTAATAACTTCAGTGTGGTAGACTTTTGGTACCACAATTTGGTGCACAACCTTCCACTCTTCATCGGCAGGTGCATCAGGCGGGCGCCACTTTCTCATTAGCACATCATCTTGTTTGTAAAAACAGACAGAATTTTGTTCTGCTTCTTCTAGGGTCAATGCCCTTTGATTGATCTCTTTGAGTTCTGGGTCATTTTGTTGCTCCAGAATTAGCTTGTCATGACTTAATGGGTCTCTCAATGTTTCCCCAATTTGTTCATGCTCAGAGGCTGTGTCATTTTGAGGGGTCTTTTTATCCCCTGGAGAAGGAAGTTTATCTTCTTTCTCATTCAACTTTGACACAAATGTGTCTTCCAAACTGTAGCCTATGTCATCAATTTGATTGTCCTCAATTGTTTGTAATGAGGCCTTCTTACTCATTGCCCGTGTCACTGCACATGCAGGAAATATCTCCTCTTCCTCACTATTATCATCCTGTATACAGGGCTTATCTGTGACTATTGGGTCAGGAAAAACCTTCCCCCCTGCCAGATCATTTCCTAGCAACATGGACACTCCCTTGACTGGCAATTCATGTCTAACTCCTATGGTTACCGGACCAGAAACCAAGTCAGATGTCAAGTTAATTTTGTGGAGAGGTACATTAAGTATTTCCATCCCAATACCCTGGATCAAAGCATTACCAGCTGAACTATCCTCATTAAAGGGCAAAGTTCCTTCCAGAATCATAGACCGTGCACAACACGTATCTCGCACAATCTTAATGGGCTTTGGACTACCATTATCACCAAGTGATACTACTCCCTCTAACACAAATGGTTCAAATTCTTCACACACCTTGTCTGTTTCACCTCCCTTTTGTGGGAATTCTTGTTTTTTGATTTGACTGACTTGTTTCTTTGACTCAAGTGACACTGCACATCCAACATGTATTACTAGCAGTTTGCTGCTGTTTTTGTACATCTTGTTTGGCTTTTAAGCTCCGACACATGGTCACTGTATGTCCTGGTTTCTTACAGAAATTGCAAACTAATTGGGATTTAAATTCAGTCCCACCTGTTGGTCTGGTATCTGAACTCCATGGGGTCCCTCTACCACCAGCACTATGCTGTGAATTAGACCAGGATCTGTGATTGGACTGAGATCTCCTTCTTGTGTACCACCCTGATTTGCTCTAGGTTGGTTATGGCTGAACCTGTTTGAATAACTTCTGTTATGACTACTCGCATTCAATTTGTGAGTTAAGCCATAGTCGTCTGCCATTGTCGCCGCGTCACTTAGCGTTTTAATTTTGCTAGCGCTTTCATCCAAGTGGGTTTTAATGTCAGCGTGGACACATTTTTGAACTCTTCTATAAGAACCAATTGCTTAAGTTGGCCGAAATCATCTTTGACTTCTTTTGAACCAAGCCACCTGTCAAACATGTGTTCTTTTACTCTAGCAAATTCTACATGGGTTTGATCTGCTTGCTTTCTTGAATCTCTGAACTTTTGTCTGTATGCTTCAGGCACCAGTTCATAGGCCTTAAGGACTGCCTGTTTGACTTCTTCATAATTGTTACACTTCTCTATTGGTAGAGCTGAGTAAGTTTCCTGGCCTTCCCCACAAAACTACTTTGTAACAGTAGGGTCCAATGCTCTGGAGGCCATTTCAAATTTGTAGCTACCTTTTCAAAATGTTGGAAATACTCGTCAACATCTTTTTCTTTGAATTTAGGCACCAGCTTTACATACTTTGTAACATCAAACCCTGACTTTGAGGAGAAACTTGATGAGTATTTGTCACCTAGCTTTGCCAACTTCTCTTGTTCAAACTTGTACTTTTCTTCAATTTCTTTTGTTTCAAATTTTCTTCCATTTCCAACTTTTGTTTTTCAAGTTCCAATTTTGCTACCTTTTCCTTTTCTTCTGTTTCTAATTTGTGGTGCTCAAGCGCCATCTTTTCTTGGCGTGCTTTTTCTTCCATTTCTAATTTCTTGTTTTCCATGTCTAATCTTTCTTGTTTTTCTTTATTTTGCATATCTAGCTTTTGCATGTCCAACTGCAATTGCATTTTCATTTTTTCCATTTCCACCTGAACTTCTAGTTCTTTCAACTTTACTGCATCCCCGATTTCAGTTTTGACCTCTTTTCTCTTCTCCAAAATGGATTCTTCAAAATACTCTTCATCAACCAAAACATCAATTAAGGCATTTTTGATTATTTGTTTTCTGTTGGCTTGCTTTACATCCAATTCATAGTATTTTGCAAATGCTACTAAATCAGGTTTCTTCAACTTATCAAACTTCTCCCAATCTATAGTTTCAAGAAACTCTTCTGCTTTGAACTCTGTCATACTGTACTTTCACTTTCAAGACTCAGTATAATAATGTCAACTTGTTTACAGTGTATTTCCCGGACGAGCCCCCAATTTTGTTACGAGTCGTACTTGACTCAAGGCCAAAATCACCTTTTACCCGAACTCACACGAATGCACAACACAAATAGACTGTTTGATTATGCTAACAAAATCTAAGTCTTTAATTGAAAGCAAGTTTCGTCTGGTACAATATAATGACTACAAATGCACATATACATTAATCAAATATAATCACTCTTTATCTATTTTGTACTTAGCCACCATTCTTCTTCTTGGTGATCATAAAGTTCTTGTAATGTTCTGGTCGACTGATGTAATATATCCCTATTCACTTGTCCTGCGACAATCAGCGAAGTCCTTTGTACACTTGCATTGATAACTCCTTGCGTATAAAATCCTTACACGAAAATGGTGTTCTCCAAACACGTTTACAACTCCTTGCGCAATTCTCCTATACTAAACTCCTTGCGCCGTCCTCCTATGCTAAACTCCTTGCGCCGTTCTCCTATGCTAAACTCCTTGCGCAGTTCTCCAAATTTAACTCCTTGCGCTGCTTTCTCCAAACTTGGTGCTATTTCCACCTTTCACACAATATCTTCAGGAAGCAGGACTGCGATGCAGTTGTCCCCACTTATTTTGACAGTTGCGTTGAATCAAAATACCAGACTTCAGCAAGTCGACAGAAGAATATATTTCCTTTCTTGGAAGAATAACGTTCTTTGACGTATTCTAGATCTTCTCCGACAACACTGGTAAATAGTAGCACTTTGACTACATAAAATATTTCTGGTTTGCAATTTCCTTTCTTTGAAGGAATTGGACTGTAAGCATATTAGCTAGCTAGCCCAGATCAACACTATCAACTGTGACAATATTGTTTACATTTTCTTATTATATACCAAGCTTGGGAAAACCCCATTCTATTCCGGGCAATTTACTGCCTTCACATTATGCTCAATCTGGGAAATTCCAAAGTCTTAATTATAACATAAACCTTTCACATGACATCACTTCCTGAGGGGAAATCCCATTATCACTGAGGTCACATTTACTTAACACTTTCACAGGGTTTTCCAAATATTCCAAATTAGATATGATTCAGCTTGTTTTGCTCAATTTGAGAGGGGAATTCCCCAAAATGTCATCACTCATGTAACTTTGTAAACAAAGATAAATCATCAAATTAAATTACCCAGGGCACATCACACTATTATGTTTGAGAAAAATGCAACAATAGTCACACATTTATCAAGGGGTGTAGTAGCACCTCAAAGGTTGTAACACCTTCAAATTTTGTTAAATATTGAACATATCGGACAAATTTCAGATTAATTTAATATAAACAATAAATTTTAGCATATTTATAATGTCACCATGTACTAACCTACAATTAACTAGAATAAGCCTAGCCAAATGTTGTGCGTATAGGACACTTGGGAAATTTTGAAACATATCTTTATTAAGACATTAAATCCAGACATAATTATAACAAACACCATGGTTAACCGGTAAAGATAGCAAACGTTGTTGTTTTTGTTTACCTTATAATTTTGGGCTAAAATGACAAACAAATCCTGATACTTACCAATGTTTATTTCATGTATTTTGGCAAAGGAAAATGAAACTTATAAGCCCCCCCCCCCCTACTCTTGAAAATAAGTCGCAAAATACGTAATGTAAAAATGTAAAAAGCTATTTATAGCTCTATTTATTTTACACATGTGGGCCAATGTATAGCGTCGCGCATCATTGCGTTCAGTCACAATGGTTGCACCTGAGTCATATTCAAACTGCCCATGTGGAAGATAAAGACCATGTCTTGCATACGGGGTGTATGGATTTCAACTGGAATAGCCCATCAGCATCAACAACGATGGAAGATCGCCAAATCATAATTATACTGTCGGGGAAGGTTGTCCACCTGACTACTTCACAAGACATTTATATTTTCTCACAAAATATTCTTGTTTTAATACAGAGAAACGACATTTAAAAAATGACATTTTTTAAGTGTGTACTGCTGAGTCTCTTAAGTGGAGGCTGTTGACCTCAGTAATTTGAATGTTTTGCCGTAAGGAGTCTGATAAAAGCCTGTTTTTGATGTCTCGTTTACATTTATCATGAGATACTTCGATTTTAGAGATAATGGATATTTATATACAATTACAGGGCAGTGACGCGACCTTGGATATGTCTAATACTCTCGATGAACATAAAGTACCGCATGGGATAAAAGTCCAGTGTTTTGATTTGACTTTTTTTGTTGAAATTTTTGATTTAAACATATTATCTGTTGTTACAACTATACTATAATTTACAACTAGTCCTAATTAGGAGCTGTGCAATAACTATGAGCACTGTGTGGGTAAATTTATTCAACATTATAAGTGATTTTGTGTGGTGGATCGGAAAAAATAAAACAACGGAATAAACTGAAATTTATTCAATCCAGCAGGAATAACGCGAAAAAAACGTAGATTTTACTAATGCGCGCGGGGGCTTTGAGACGAATTATTAATTATTAAATCAAGATGGCCTTAGCACTCTGAATAGCCTATGGAGATCATCAATTGATATTTGAAGCCGTGGAAAGGCTTGACAATGAGGGAGTTTCGTAAAACAGTTATTAACAATTATCAAAATTCAAAAAGTATGTGATTGCTGTTGTATTCCTTATCCAAACCAAGTATTTAGTTATGTTTAGTTGTGGCGTTAAAATATCCAAACAATTACGTTTCCGACGACACAGTTCTTTCAGGGACAGCCTGTAGTGGGTAGTTTTTCAATGCTCAGCTTTGTCGATCTCAGAGTACAATCAAGTACAATTCAATACTAGTTATTTTCGTGGGCTTCTGAGACCCTTTTTATGGTGGTCTCCTCGCTTAGTTTATGGTCATGGGTTCTCTATTTAGAGAATAAAAGATATGATTTTGTCTTTTGCCTATCCAATATCGTGTCATAATGGATAGGCTGGCCAATATTTTGAGTAGTGGATGCCGGCGCAGCCGGTATCCACTACGATAAAAATATTGGCCAGCCCATCCATTATGTAGTAGATAAAGGGAGAAGCAGACCATTATCATAAATAATGGGCGTGTTGTTCATGACTGGTGAGATGTTAGTTGGTTTGAGGTTGAGACCCCGATAGGGGTCGAAACCTCAAACCAACTAACATTGAGCCAGTCATGAACAACACGCCCGTTATTTCTGGTAATGGTCTGTTTTGAACCGTTTATCTTACATATACGGCGAGCAAAATTAAATTGTTTGCATCAAAATATGTATATATAATTGTTTAAAAATAAGTTTAATGCCAAACTTTACTTTCTTAAATTAAAAACACTAACACCTCAGACACCAGCATTATCAAATCAATAATAGTTATTGAACTCAATTTACATCTGTATTTGAAGTGGTTTGGTAGGTTATTAATCCGCTGGAGTGTATTCACCCCGTGACCATTGTTATTCAAATGATTAATGAATAATGCAAAGAGTTGTCAACGTTTGTTCCACGGTTTCAACACCATGAAATGTATATCTTAGAAAAATGTGAGTAACCAAATATTTGAAACAAGTAGTAACGTAGTGTCCAATGGTGCTCCCCATTATGGGTAGGTCATAGTAAGGCTTTGCACCCCCAGCCTCTTGACTTGTAATGAGTACCGCAGGCTAGTTGCGAAGCTCCCCTGGTCGGGTAGTATCCCGGGGGTTCTTGCCTAGTAGCTAATTAGCATGGACCGTTGAGCGTTTTTGGGTTGGGCAAGGATAAAGACAGATTCCCTTCTAGAAACTAGTGGCAAGTTTAAATACATGTACTGAGTATACATTCAACGAAACGGTTACTTTTCAGTTTAATATGCTAATTAAATATTAATTTGCATAAATTTAACTATGTTTATTAATTGAGCACCAGTGGTGTTATATAAAATATTACTGTTATACGGACTACAGTAGCCTTCTATAATTTTCTCTTGCCATGTAACATTTGCATATAAATCGAGCTGTAAATGCATTTGTTTTGCAAGTCTACCTGAGACTAGTAACCAACTCAGATTCTACATGTATGTTGTGAACCTTTCCATAGTGTTTCTAGAATGTCCACGGCATTCCTTTTGTTTAGCTCGCAGCCCGAGACCGTTATCTTGAGCTATTGTGTTGATAATGGTCTCTGGGCAGCTAGCCACCTCCATTACTCTAGGTAATGGTTGGGGCAGCGAACCATAAACAAAAGAAATACAATGGATAATCTGTGAATAGAAAAGGGCTAGACGTATATGACACGATATTGGATAGGCAAAAGACAAAATCATATCTTTTATTCTTATTCTTCAGTTTTAATGTAATTTTTGCGAGAAAAACTGCCTTTTTTCAGAAAAAAATAAAGTTACTTTTGTGAGGACATCCCCGTTGTTATAAACCATGACGAACATCTAAGCCGCCGAATCACGTTCTTAGTTCTCGCACGTGTATTACGCGAACGCATTATCGCGCGATCATTGAGGAGCAACAAGCGTGCCGCCGTTGCGTGGCGGCGCGCGCCCTGACTAATATCACTATCAGCTATTGTGAGATATTATACACCAGAAAACCAATCAAATTACGTGAATTCTTTACAAGACGCACCCATTGAATAAGAATAGGTACTTCTTGTCTTGGAGTTGTGTAATGTACGTTTCTGACTCGCTTCTTATCATAAATAACGTACCGCTTGTCTTGAGTCACTGAAATTCAAGTGTAGTAACTGGATTTCTTGCCCCTATAATATATACATAACCTTTGTTACCAGTGTGCTATTATTTTTTGAGAAAAATGCAAAAATAGTCACAAATTTATCAAGGGGTGTAGAACCACCTTAAAGGTTGTAAGAACATTTTGTTAAATTTTGTTAAATATTGAACATACACGATCAAGGGAAATGAGTCGGATGTCGCTAATATTGATTCTGAGATATTGGCAAAGAAAGTGTTAAAATTCTTTTGTTTTTGACGTAACTTCACAAAGAAAAGTTGTATCAACATGGGGTTTTCAGTTTCTGAAAGCTCTAAATTTCCTTTTTAGAAATTATGTAAAACTCATTTTCGACCAGGGCCGACATGTGACTCATTCCCTTTGATCGTGTCACAATCGGACAAATTTCAGATTCATTTAATATAAACAACAAATTTTAGCATATTTATAATGTCACCATGTACCAACCTACAATTAACTAAACTGAGCTCAAAAAGAAACTTATAATTTTTCACAAGGTCATATCTCGAAATCCTGTCCATCAAATTGAACCAAAATTACACACAGATTTACTTCAATACTCTACTCTTAACACATGACATTAAGCAGTTATCCAACTGACACAACAGCAAAATGCACTGACATGGGAGAGCTTCCTGGACCACATTCACAGCCCAACCCATGAAAAAAGTGTATGAAAAGCAGAAAGCAGCGCCGTTTTATCATCTGTGCAAGGATCTTGTGTGCATTCTCACAGATTTTTTGTCCTGGGTGCCAAATGTTAGGCTGTGAAAGTGAAGGAAGTCCAGGAAGCTGTCCCATGACAGTGCATTTTTCTGTTGTGTCAGTTGGACAACTGCTTAGTTACTGACATGTGTTTTGAGTAGAGTATTAAGGTAATCCTGTGTGTAATTTTGGTTCATTTTGATTGACAGTATTTTAAGATATGACCTTGTGATTCACAAGTTGTAAAAAATTATAAGTTTCTTTTTGAGCTCAGTTTAGAATAAGCCTAGTTAAATGTTGTGCGTATAGGACACAATTTGAAACATATCATTATATAACAAACACCATGGTTAACCGGTAAAGATAGTGGATGTTGTTGTTTTTGTTTACCTTATTATTTTGGGCTAAAATGACCAGCAAATCCTGATACTTACCAATATGTATTTCATGTATTTTGGCAAAGGAAAATGAAACTTAAAAATAAGTCGCAAAATACGTAATGTAAAAATGTAAAAAACTATTTATTTTACACATGTGGGCCAATGTATAGCGTCGCGCATCATTGCGTTCAGTCACAATGGGTAATTTGGTAAGAAAACAGGCCGTTTTAAAAGTTGCACCTGTTAGGTTTTCTAGACCTGGCATACTGTATTGTTTGAGAGTTGACTCCTATGGACTCAGATGCAACTTTTAAAACTCTTAAAAACTGTCGTATTTTACACAATGAACATTGTGACTGAGCGCAATGGCGTGTGACGCTATAATTTGGTCCATATGTGCAAATTAGGCTACCCCTACCGTTTTACATGTTTGCAGTTCGTCAAAATGTTTCGAGATATTTAAAAAAGTATTCAGGGGGAAGTTGTGCCCCTATATTTTATAATTGGTAGGGCTCGTGTGGTGTGACTTGTGGTTGCATGGATGTTTAAAGGTCATATATATCACGCTAATATTATGAAGACATTATACACAATGAAAATGACTGCTTTTTTGAGAAAATAAGACGTTTAAAATTGATATTCCACAAAAACAAACTTAAGCGGTAAGTTTCTTCGAACGTGACAGATTTGACCTAGAAAAAAGTTGACGTCATGAAATCAGATGTGCCTACTTTGAGAAAAGGGATTGTAAACGCTCTCAATGCACAGAACGTATACTGTTGTTGTCCTCATAAAAAAGTATAATCGTATGGTATAAATTTAATGGTTTTTAAACATATGGATAAAATCAGCCGCTTCTTTTTTTATATATTAGTAAATTGTGATATTACTCTTCATATGTATATCAAGTTTTCGAGAAATATTTGGACTAAACAATAAAAAATATTTTAGACCAATTTTACCGTGCACTTTTAGAATTTGAGCGTGATGATTATCGATATTGTATTTATTATGCAAATAAACAATTTCAATGGCCTTTTGTTCGAACCTTCTGATTTCTCGTGGAACAAGTCGCATATTATACACATGACTGAATGTCAAAAGAGCTCATATCCAGGGCTCATGTGTATATAACGATTAAGCTTCATTTACGTCACCAGTCTTCTGCCGTGGAAATCAATTTTGCTTCGAGCGGGGGAAGGACCTTAAAATGGTGTACAAGGCAGAATTTACAAAATAAACACAATTTATCTTTTTTCAGGAGATATACGAATAAAAAAATTGCAACGAGTGCCAACTTGTAATGTAATAATTATTCTCTTCGAATGGAGATAAACTTGTTTTTGCAATAGATCTGCCCTTTAAAGCTCAATCCTCAAAGCTTCATGTCAAATTTGTTTTTCCGCAAATTGCATTCTTTGTACAAGTAGACTTTATTCGAAGACTTTGAAAAGGCAATTAAAGTCAAATAAACTTTACACTTGTCACCAGTTTAGTATAATCTTAGTAAGTAGTGCATGGATTTTTGCCTACAATTTTGATCTGGTTTGCCGCTAATTGTAGCGTGGAATTTATATTAAGAACATTTGATCTGCTTGAACCGGGCATGAATTATTTTTGTGTTTCATATAGGCTACGTCAACAAATCCATCCGGTAGGTTTAGCAAGTTTGACACACGTTATTCGTTGGATATGCAAAGAGCCTGACAACCAACCTTTATAGTGCTACATTATAAACCTGATTTTTATTCTCTTTTGATTCTTTGGAGGAAGACAGAAATATACAGAAAGGGGTGGGAAGGAGAGGGAGAGTTAGATGGGGAAAAAGGGAGAGACAAGTTGTAAGAAATAAAAATAAAAATATATAGAATAATAATCACGATATGTGATGTGATCCAGCAAAATCAGTCGGAAGTCGGAAATATTGATTTTAAGATATAGCCAAAAAAAGGAAATATTTCCTTTTGTTTCCTATTATTTTTGATAACTCTTAACTGCTCATATTTTTGGAACTGGTTGTTCAATTTCAATGGGGTGTTCTGCAAAATGTAGCTTTGCAAATACATGTTACAATCCAATCCAATAAGAAATTCTCTCTTATTCTCACCATTGTCTCAAATTGTATATGACCTTCTTCCACGATTAGTCGAAATCCACGTATTCTCTCACATTTACAACTTCGCCCAATATGTATCATCCAATTAGTTTCAAGAACCGTGTCTGTCTGCTTGCTTATTGGTTCAATGCTATTTCGCCTAATTTCAAATACACGACGAAGTTTAAACATTTGAATTCTGATGGGATTTCACTAGTGGCTCTCAAAATATATATCTGTCAAAACATAAATGGTGTAATATCATTCGAGGCCATCATGCGATCATTGCTCTTACACTTCAGAATCGCACGACCAACATAACTGTGAGTACCGCACACCATTTGAATTCCTTGATACCATGAGTCAAAATGATCGCATCTCCAATGGCATAGTCCATTCCATTCACTATACAATGATATTCAAAGAAATTAACATGAGTTTGTATCAAGCGTATTCAAATCTTATGCAATGAATATACAAGTGTATTGGAGTCAAAGAACTTCATTTTTTTCGTTGAATATCTATGTCAGCGTGGTCAAGAAGCTTTCAAACAAAGTTGGCTCGCTCAATAATATGACATTTCAAGGTTTACATTGTGTTATAGAAGCAAAAACAACAGACGATGCAAGAGGCACCACTTTTACTCCATCAAGGACTTTAGCATACACTAACCGACTCATTGGACGACGTGTTAAAACAACAGCCGAACTCGTAGTACTGTTCCATCTAGACTTAAATAAATAAAACATAAGCTATAACATTTCTTGTGACCAGTTTTTCGAGGCTAGCGTACAAAATGCGGTTTAGGCCCAAAACATTTATCACGTTCACATATTAGAAAAATTAACATTGTTTCATGACAAAAAATGTTGTTCAAATAGGAACAAGTACATTATTTATAAACGCTGTTGAGTGGAATGCTTTCACGTGTGCGCATGTGCGCATCCTTTACGGCAGAACACTTCACGCGCTCGTAACCAACTACCTTATTTGCACATAGCGTAATTTCGCACTACTGTAATTGGTAAATCCTTTCTTTCTTTTTTTTTGCCTGTTCGATTTTTTAATGGGCGAAATATATTATGTTGTGACTGAAATTGTTTATTTCAACAAATTTTAGAGAATAATATTCATGAGTTTTTGTTGTGTGATGAGTTAAAAATGACGGTTATAAATTCGGTTAACAACTTTGCATCAGTTATAAACTGTAAAACATGATCGTAAATTAACGGACGCCCGTATTTCGAAATTTCCCGCAATTTTAAGGGAATCAGCCGTAAGCAAAACAGCTTTTTGATCATCAACTAAGCGGAGCTAAAGGATGAACCACCGTAAAAACATTCTCAAAAACCCGGGAAAATAACTGGTATTGAATTGTTTGCAGTGATAAAGTAGCTAAGATATCAAGGGAGGGCACGTGTCCTTGGCGCCGTCTTACATAGAAGCGTGCTAAATCGACCAATTCAGCGCCTCGCTAGATCGCTCCAAGCGGTGAAAGTCAAAGTTTTCGCGCATTTGAACATAAATAGTCGTAAAAGACCGTTTTAAGACCGACATTCAACTTGATTATAACCAAATTAGTTGTAGTTGTGCAACGTTTCACGCTTAATTTCTACTCGCAATAATTGTTTTTCGGAATGGCGGAGAGTGCTATGTTATGTATTCTTTTCCCCGTGCACCACAATCCCTAGCTATGTCACTGATTTCCTGCGTTGCCCTCTGCAATCGACCAAAGTCGTGCATACTTACAATATCTGACCTTGTACATCCTGGCAGTTTCCCTCTTTATTTATGTTTAGTAAAATCTAACGCATATAGTAATATATCATACCATTCTAAAATCCTTGCATATTTTTTGTCCCGTGTTTTTTTCATTATTTTTCTTCGACATGTTGTTCGTTAATGCGCCCGAGCTTATTAATGTCCTTCGTCCTATTGAATTGGAAATCAATATAAAATCTATATCCATTAAAGACGGTGACATGTTTTTTTCTTATATTAATCTGTGATATGCTTATCACCATTTTAAAATATAGACCGCATTAATCGACGAACTGGTCATACTCAAATGTTAAAGCAGATACTAGTTTATTTATCTAAGTCTAGATTGAACGGTTCTATAAGATCTTCTGTTGTTTTAACACCTCATTTAATGTGTCGGTTTGTGTATGTCAGAGTCCACGATGAGGTGAGGTGGTTTGACTCCTGTCGTCTGCTAAACCTTAGAAGGTTATACCATATTGAAATTCATTCGATATTTTCAGGGGTGTAGCCAGACCTGTCCTTCCGGGGGGGCAAGATTGAAAAATTTCCGAATTTTTGACCAAAAGTTGTAACATTTATGTGCGCATCGCGAGCGGCTTGCCGCGAAGTGATAAACGGGTGGGGTCCAGGGGCCCGCCATAGGGCCCTTGGTGGGGTCCATGGGCAAAGCCCCGGCGGGTGTCAAGGGGGCGGTGCCCCCTGAAGCTCATGGTTTTTGGCATATTAGAAGCTAAAAATCCAGTGTTCAGAGTACAAAATTTCACAATGAAAGTAGTATAGATCTTCTTTCCTCTTTCTTTCCCTTTTCTCTTCTCCCTTCCCCTTTCTCTTCTCCCTCCCCTTTTTCTTCCCTCTTTTTCTTTTCTTCTTTCCCTTTCTTTCTTCCCTCTTTTTCCCCTTTTCTCTTCTCCTTCCCTTTTTTCTTCCCTCTTTTCTCTCCTTCCCCCTTTTCCCTTCCCAATTTGTTGCTCTTCTTCCCAGTTTTTTGTGTCCGGGGGCAGCTTGCCCCCCACTGGTTACGCCACTGGATATTCTTGAAGAAAGAAACGGCAGTATTGACGAAGTTGAAGCCCCATTCAAATACATGTAGCATATACTGTCAGTATATACATTACAGATTCATTTAAATTCCTTATTTTTGTCTTAAATACATGATGATAATTTTTATGATCCTCCGGATGAGCATATCACTGAATGGGCGTTTACTTTGTTTGGATATCACTGCATGGTGAATTGAGTTCATTAAACTATGCCATTGGAGACGCGATCATATTGGCTCATGATATCAAGGAATGCAAATGGTGTACACACAGCTTTGTTGGTCTTACGATAATGGAGCAGAAAAGCAAGAATGATCACCAATGATTTTTTATTAAAAAAATTGACAGATATTCAAGTGCTACGTACGTGTCAATTTGCTTTAGAACTCTCTTCAAATTTTGCAATTTGTACCGTGAATTTAACATTAAACGAAATGACATTGAATTGTGTGGGTTTTATTCAAAAGTAGGCAAATGTCGTTATTGGACCGAATGGAAATATACTCAATCGTTGGTAAATTGGAGGTATTTGCATTTGATGGAATACATGGGGATTGTAGGAAAACTCGTTTGGATGACATTTGATACTAAACAACATATTGTTGTATGAATAGCGAAATATATAACAGATAAATATAGTGTGTAGAGCCTTAAATACACTCAAAAAGACAAAATACTACACTATTGAGAAACAGGAAGCGCAGCTTTATGAAGCAAATTTGACACCAAGTAGCCTAATAATGGTTCCCTACATATCTCATTGCAAATATGTATTGCTAATTGTGTCAATATCTATTGTGAATCCAGCCACGAATCCAATCAATAGTCTGCAAATAATATTAATGTCCTTATTGAGCAGAAAAAGATGAACGTAAAGCAATGTATTAGCTGATTGACATTTATTATAGACAATTTCAAATCAAGATTGGACAAGTTCGGAAACCCAGGTGCAGTGAACGGTATTTATTTAGTAAGCTAAATCAAAATGGCAGACAAGAAATGTAATGAATCACAATACCCTTTAGACCAAAAATACAGCTTACTTAACCAATGTTAACATTGGGTCATCGGGGAAATTATTTTCATAACATACTGAACTAACACCTCCGCTATTTGGCGCTCCACAATATGACAGTAAAGCCTCCAGCATACTTTCCTGCCGCTTGCCGCTGCGGCAAGCGGCATGGCATTTCAACCAATGACAAGCCTTGATTGTGTCCGTTTGTCTGCAATACGCGTGCGCCACACCGCTCAGCGGCAAGCGGCAGGGTAGTATGAAACCAGCATAATGGAAAGAAAAGTGCAAATGATTGTCATTTTTCGGCAACGTAAACATCAATCTAAATGACTAAACGATATGTCCACAGTACCTTATCAACAGGTTATGTGCGTCCAATTTATTGGCTCTACCGCCTTGTACAAATGATTATGACACTGGATACTTTAAATCATCCTTTTCGTACAGTGGGGTTGAGGTTTGGAATAAGCTGAGTAATGATGTAAGAAGTTCAACAAATGTGTGGGACAAGGTTGAATCAGGATTCTACATCAGTCGTACACAACTTTGTAATCAACATATACAAGATTGACGGATAAGGAGTAATTATTCGTATGATCTAAATCTATATTATAATTGCATGATTTTATGTTATGTTCAGAATCATTATCAATCATATTCTAATACTTTTCATTAAGGATGCAGATTTTGTTAGCTTAACCAAACAGTGTGTTTTGTTGCGCATTCTGAAGTGAAGTTGGGTAAAAGATAGTTTTTGCCTCGAAACATTTGCGACTGGTTACACCTTGCATCATAATTATGTTGGCAAGGACCTTGCTTTATCGAACGTCTTTTTAATGGAGAAAAATAAAGTACAAAGTATCACAAATGTCAGTGACAATAGCAGAAAATGGAAAGCATATACCTGTGCAATATTTGACTGTCATTTATGGCCCAAAGGTGTTATAAATGCGACTTATGGACTCGGTCACCCACCTTTAGACAGTATTTAGACGACAAACCAAATCGCATTCTGAACACGAGAAATGTCCTACTGATATCACATAAGATTTCTTGACATTCGTAATATAATACAAATCTTATGGCAAATTAATAAGAAGTTATATTTTTGACATTTAACAGTACTCGAAATAAACTTTATAAATATAATGATATGTACACAAAGTGTATAATATCTGGCAGGAATAGCCGATCCATCATGAACATTTTGACCTTTCGTTTTCAAAATGTGATGTCTTTTGGGAAACTTCGTGTATATTTTCCATATGAAAGGTCAAACATTCACAATTTTCATATTGTGATGTGCCCTGAATAATTTAATTTAATTATTTAAGAGATTTGGAATGAGCGTTTCGACAGTAATTTTTATGGGACATGAGAGCACGTCAGACATATCGAATTGCATTCTGAATACGAAGAATGTCTTTCTGATATCAAATAATGTGTGTTGGTCTTCGTGCTTCAAAAGGATTAAAGTTCTTCTGTCGAATTGCTGGAGTTTGCTGGGTTTATAAAAACAACACATCTGTCAAATACCCTGGAGAAGGAGTGATTGGTAAAGAAACACCATTTTTGGAGAAAGCAGCACAAGGAGATAAATATTTGGGGAAAGCAGCATAATGAGATATATTGTTGGAGAAAACAGCGCAAGAAGATAAGTGATTGGAGAAAGCAGCATCATATTTCATACACAAGGATATTTATAAACGCAAATGTACAATGGACGTCGCTGATTTTCGCAGGACAATTGAATAAGGATATATACATCAGTCGTCCAGAACATTGCAAGAACTCTAGGATCATCAACAAGAAGACCGCTGGTTAAGTATTGATAGAATAAAACTGTGATTGTGTGATTTTATTGTATATGCAATTGTTGTTGTATGTACCAATCATATTTAACTTTCAATTAAAGACTTAGATTTTGTTAGCTTAATCAAACAGTGTATTGTGTGTTGTGCATTCGTGTGAGTTCGGGTAAAAGGTGATTTTGGCCTTGAGTCAAGTACGACTCGTAACAATATGATGGTCAACTTTTCATCCCAGTTACATACCGTTTAAGTTCATATCATTAGATATATACAGTTTGCTTCTGGAACTTGCAAATTGCTTTAATTTGCCATAACATTTGTGTATAATGCAATTCGGTATAACCTGATGTCATGTATGTACTCAGTCTCAGTTCCCACAAAATTACTGTGTTAAGGTGGGCGACAGAGCCCTTAAAAAAGTAATTATAATAGTAGAGGCACAATACAGTCTTTTAAATCCAAGCTCATGTTGCCAAATTATGCATCAGCTAACACAGTTGTTTAAACATGTTAAAATGTTATACACCATTTATCATTGTATTATTTGCTGCTAAAAAGAGTACAAGGTAATGAAAAAGATGATGTTTGGAAGCGTTTCCGGTATCAAATGTGAAAAATAGTAATAAATAAAAATATTATCTCTTATTCGTAGATCTGTGCTTGCTGGATATTCATGCATTAGTACAATATGTCTCAAAAGTAAGATACCCTATAAATTATACAGTAAATATATGTAACTTTGAAATTCAATATTGTTAACTATAAAGTCATACTAATGTGACAAGCTATTCGCGACCAATTTGACAAAAAATATTTGCCGTTTTTTGGTATCTTGCAAAGAAAACTCGATGGTATTTGATCAATGTATTTTGAGAGCTTCTGATATGTCATTTTCCAAGTTGGGCATCCATTACTCAAAATATTGGACCTGCCTGTTGTCTATCACACGGTAGAGGATAGTAAAAACAAAGATTACTATTATTCTCTAAATGTTAACATTATTGCATAAAGAATTCGAGCTAGCTAAAAAGTCAAAGTTTTCTCACACAATAATGTTTTTGCAATGCCAAATATAAGTCTTTTTAAACTTCAACATAATATTGGACAATATTAAAAGTGACGCGTAAAGCAATTATTGATCATTGTCATACTTGGCTCAATTAATGTTTAAGTATGATATAAAAACCCGGAAGCGTTCAACTACCGAAATCAAAATTTCCTCAAACAAAATGTTGCTTCAAATATTATCAGGAATTAGGAATGTAAAAGTTATAACTTTAAACAAGATGTAAGCAATAAACATAACAATGCAGAGTTATCGCTATCTTTGTTTCTACAAATCTTCAGACAAGGAAGTCGGCCTTTTGACATGCAGTAAACTTTTGACAGCCATATTTGACACGAAATATTCAAGCAATGGGCATAGACAGTTGAGATATACCCATTGTTGTTGGAGAAGTTTTGGCATTATTGTGTGGTTCTTTCTCTCTCTTGTACATTGATATGTCAACTATTGCGAGAAAGCATTATATAACTTGATCTCATGCACTAGCTATAATCACGGTAATGTATCGATGTTCATTGTATGATGCGAAGGCTCATCCCTTGTACGTTTGTCAATAAAATAAACGCAAAAACAAAGGATCCAATTACTTACAGGGAATGTATAATACAATAATATTAATATTTGGTAAACCACCTGCACATTTGCAACGCATCTGCATCCTACACAGATACCATGTATTTTAAACACTTTACTAGTATTTAATACTCAGTCATCAGGTGATGTGCGACGAGCTATTGACTTTTGACCAATGAAGTAAAACGCCTTTTCCAACGCGATAAAAACCGCTCCATTCTATTGGGTAAAATCCAATCGCTCTTCGCTCAGACCCTGAGTGAAAAACGAACGCAATGGTTTTTAATGAAACTGCTGCACAAACATTATACAAGTAACATTTCACTTGTCGAAGCTTATTCTCGGCTCACACGTCAATATTTGAAGCCGCTGGATATAAAACACCATACAATGTGACACAACATAATTCTCTAGATGGATAGACTCAACTCCTTTTATCATGTTTATGAAATAGCTAATTTTATCTTATCAAATGTCATCGCCCGCAATACATTTTTTTGTTTTATATAACCACACAAGTACTGGATGATATCATGTTTTGGTTTACACGGCAGTGCCTCGGTAACGGTGTTTGATTATTGCTCGCGGATAATGGGCGATGGGCACGATTTGTACAAACACATTAATGCATTACATAGATGTGAGAGGTTCATCGGATAAAGTCATCGAACTAGTGATGATAATTATCGTGGATTATATTTCATAGACCATTGAATATTTGAAAATACCATTGAACCAATACTAGGTTGCCGCATGTTTGAACCCATTTGAATTCATTCACCACAGTTGTTTTTGATGTGATCATTTTTTTAAAAGTTTTCTAAGGAAACATTATACAATGTTCAATTCCAATCCTGGACAAATCCAACAGCTACCACATTATTAAATTATACATATATTTTTATAGCTATTTTCAACATAGAATTTCGTTGCTTTATCAAATAATTAAACTTTTTTTTGCTTTTTTGAGGTACTTTTTATTCTATAAACTGGATTATTTTGTGCTCAAAATGAGGACGCTTTTTACATATTATTTCAAATTTAATTTAGCCAAATAACGTAAGCTATTTGATAAACAGGTTTTTTTTAAATATCCTTGCTATTTGGTACTCTTTTTCTGATGTTTTCATGTCATTTTACCAGTGTCTACCCCGTTTGAAGATGAAAACAAGATTTAAGATAAATGGCGCCATCAGTGTTCACCTTTACTTTACTTTTACATGCCATGTGTCACACATGCATATCTCAAGAATCACTGAACCAATATTACCTATTGCTCAACTTGCAAGAACCACTGAAACCAATTTTGTATAGAATGCATACTATATGTATAGACTGTTATAAACTTAAAATTTTCGGTAACTTTCCTTAATTTTCGTCTTATACAGGGTGTCACAGAATAATTTGTACCGTGTTTGAACAAATTATCAAAAATATATAGTCAACAGTGTATCTAATTTTAATAAGTGCAATACAATGCCACACATGTCTCCTACTTATTCTGTGACTTTCATGGAAATAGCTTGATTCGTTTTGACGTAACATTACTATTACTGAAAATGGACGAAAACTGCATGCGTGTAATTTACAGTGCAAAGGCGTCATAACACATGGATCCTTTATCACCATCGTCCAGCCGCACTGTGCAATATATTGGAGAAATCCTACATTCTTTGATAGGAAATACACCAAATTTGGCACAGATGTAGAGCTTACAATGCTAAATAATTCTTGATATGGGATTCAGTGAAACATTTCAATATGACATCAGATATTTAGGTTGAAAAACATACTTTTTATGTGATTTTTACCACAATTTTTACCCAAAAATGTCATTATTACAGAGGATATACCTTCCTCCAGGATCCGCAGTAAATTTTAATCTTATTCGTCGCATAGTTGTGGGTTTGCCCATATACTGTGGACATAAATGCATGCTGTGACAATAAGGACGAACCTTCTCTTCACTTTTATGCAAAAACTCACACACCTCAATAATTGTCTTCAAAACTGCCACCAAAGAAAGATTAGTTTAAGGTCATTCAAGCATAGCAAATCCTTTATTTCATACAATGATTGCTTCGTAACATCATAAATAAACGATTAAAAATCTACTATTTAGTAGAAGTAAGAACATGACACAGCAATATACTGCATAACATTACTTTGTGCTGAACGATTAGTAATTTTACAGATTTTCAAAATAAGTTGCTTTGTCAAAACTTGGAATTCACCATTCTTACGCAACCCTCTCTAACTTCTACTAGAAACATCCAATTTGTTTAAATCTAAAAAATCCGAGAAAGCTAAATATATGTAGAACTTAAATTGCAAAACAATATGACCAATAGAAATGCCGTTCATACGTAAAAAAATATTTCTTTCTCGGTATAAATCATTCTGGGATACCCTGTACTACATTTCTGTTATATATAACCAGTGATAACAACAACAGCTCATAATTATTGCATAGCCCCTAAATCGATACAGGCTTATCTTGACCAATGTGATCTGGTAGAAATCTCATACCCTTATTATTTCAGGATTTAGCGAGCTTGAGCACTTTCTTACCAAAGTTTTTAAACTTTGGTAAGAAAGTGCTCCGTTTTACAATATTATAGTAGAATCAAGTGGCCATTTTTATGATTAGCCTGCATCATAATGCAAACACAGTGGTAGATTGAGATAGTATTTCGATTCATAGCGAGAAATCCAAGCTATTACCGTCAGCATCACTTAAGCATATTTGATGCAGAAACAAATTATTGCAAACGACAAGACTTATTTATTTAGTGCAATAATAAATGTCGATTTCAAGGAAATGTTGATGCTAGTGCTATGCATCTATCTGTCATGATTAAGCTATATATTTGCTGGGAAACTGTTTACATGTACTTTGCCCTCTTGATCACTATGCCGATTACGCGCGCTGGTATTCCAGTTGAAACTGCACTCCCCTATGCATGGAAGACGACTAAAATGTTTTTGGGTATGCTCCACGGAAATTGTGAGGTTGTGGGTCTTTGGAAACTGACGGCGTACCGGAAAAGAGGGTCTTTTGGAGCTGGGAGCAAGTAAAAGGAGTCTTTTGGAGCTGCGCACAGATAACATCAAGGGTTTTTCTGGGATTCATATTCTAAGATAATACACTATGGCGTTAATGGAATTAATGACGTGCAGAAAATGCTTTTCGTAGCCTTAAACAATTTAAAGAATACATTGATACCTTTCACTATCCTGTCCATTGATTTTGTCTTTTCGTAAAACAAAGAGGGCGGAAAACTCTCTGCGTGGTAGGAGATGTGGAATGGAGTATATCAGTATATATTTCCACATTTTTAGTCTATTTTAATTGCATTTTACTCTTTGCCGTCCCCATTTTACCCTGAAAAAATGGGGGAGGGGGGCTATAGTGACAAGTTATGATCATCTGTAACCGGCCCCGGGGAAGTAACACAAAATACCTAATACATAAAAGCACAAATTTTGAGGCAAAGCACACACATTATCAACATTAATATTCATATCCCAATACGCAATTCAATCCAATGCCCAACAATTTTATGTCAAGTTGCCAAATTATAACCTTAGTTATATTTTTGATTTGCTACTTTCACTTATTTCGGTGGGCCTTATCTATATACTGACTGATTAATCGACACTTGCTGACACTTGCTTGCTGCTTGCTTAATTCGAGTGGTGTCCTCGAACTGTGATGGCTTTCTACAACGTTCTGTTCTCCATTGCGGTCCTTAAGTCTGCTGCCTCCAGCCCAGTGTCATCTTTCATGTCAATGTCAATGTAGGTCAGAGCAGGTCTTCCATGTTTCCGCATCCCGTGCTTGGGTATCCAATGAACCACTTCTGGAACAGTGGCCAGCAAACTGGGTTCTTCTTTTCCTGATCTTGTGGCTTATTTTTGGAAGATCTCCATATAGGTCTGTATTATGGTCCTTCCAATGCACATTCAGAACAGTTCTTAGCATGCGGGTGTAACATCCATCTAAACCCTTTGCAAGTTTAGGAGTGATGGTCTATGCTTCGCATTGATAAAGCAGCACCGACTCCACTGTTGCAGCAAAGATTCGAATTTTGAAACTCCTGATAAGAGTTGACTTCCAGATTTTCTTAAGTTTACTGCACGCCCTCCATGTCACTAACACCCTGAGACGAAAATACAGGTACCTCCAAGTACTAAAATACTATCGGTGAACCAAATAAAATGTCGCGCCTTACTTTATCACTACAATACATACAGTCGTGATTCGAATCTTGTAAAGTCGTTACGGTGTTTGCTTGCAACATCATCTTTGAACCATAACTCGAGAGCTCTCAGAGTGGCACTCACACATTTACCAACTTCAATGTAAAGCTGCATGATTAATGATAGTTACACTATCCATGCTAACCTTTCCAAAGCGTTTACAATTTTGTCCGAAAAATATATATATAAAAATTAATGAGAAAGTGAATTCTATGGTAGATCCCCTTATCGATAGGTTTGGCGGTGATTTAGTCTTTTTTTTAAACCCAAATAAGGTCCACACATTTAACTTTCATCTTTTGTGTTTTTCTTTGAACTCTTTTAAGATTTTGATAAAACCATCGTTGTCTAAAAATCGTCAATGGTTACAGATGACTCATGACACTTAAAAAGTCCAATATTGGACAAAAACACCTATTTTGTATTCCGTCTACCCGTCCGGCCAGTCTTAACTACGTCCTACTCGCTTGCTACTTCAATTGTCTGGTGTTGTATACTGTGATGGATACATTTACTGCTCGACCCTGGTGAAATTAAAAGGGTGTATCGTATTAAAGTCGTGTCCACACGGTCGAATATAAGTCACTTATTACCGGTAATAAGTGACTTATGTCCGACCGTGTGGACATGACTTAAGATTCACTGTCATGCAATTCCTGTTGCCAAAGCTTTGGTCACGTCGACTTGTTTCATCAATGACCCTCACACGGTAAAAGAATGCATGTTGTACAACAACCAATAAAGAGGAAAATACTTCGTTTGCCAAACTATGTGCAATTATTATAACCACTTATTATGGCAAAGGACGGTAATAGATTTTTAATATCGTTATGAATTCGGTAGAGTGACGAATCGAGAATTTTGAGCAAATTGAGTTTTTGTATGCTTATGATTATGTTTCAGGTTATGCGTAGTTATTGAAATTTTGATTTGGACGAATCGCGCCTAAGTGCGGTGTGAATTCGGCAGAGAGACGAATCGTATACTGTACAAATCATATGCTGTACAAATCATGTTGATCTATAGTATTGTATAGCGGGAAACCCTTAATTTTCTATATTACATGTCCTATACTAATATATTGGATACCAGCGTATAGCTGTAGGCATCTTCTGTCCAGTGATACCAAAATAAGTACAAACATTCCCCACATGATATTGCTGTACAAAAAATGTACAATTGGAGTTTTGCATGGGTAATATCTCAGCTAAAAGTATTCTAATAGGCTGAATATTGGATAAGAGTAATGTCCTACCAAAGGGCTCTGACTGGCAAAAAAAAATGGACACAAACATTATTTTTACTTTTGGAGTTCTGACCCCCGAAGTTGGTCCTGGATGGACGAAGTTGCATTTTGAGGGCCCCATATCTTTTAGAGTAAAGCTGTTTCCTGATGCCAGATTTGAATTCTACACCAAAAAGTACCCCAGGATACATACTTTTCAAAGTTGTAGAGGGTTCTCTTTATACATTTATGGACCTCCAAACATCGTCTTTCGCGTTGCATTTTTTACGCTGACCCCCCTAAATTTCAAATTGATGCCATGGGAAAACGAAATGGAGTATGAAGCTCAAATTTTCAGGATTTTGCTTTCTCATCCATATCTACCACCACACAGAAAAAGAAAACATTGAAGAGGTGCTGCGGTGCACATCCCTGGAGTTGACATGGAATGACTCATCGAACAGGCTAAAACAGGATGCCCAATAACAGAAGTGCGAATCACAGTCTGTGCAAATATGGTAGCGTGCAATCCAAACACGACCGTGTGCAGTTTGTTCGACATGGGCGGTGGTTACTAATATATATGCCGACGGCGCGGAGGTACATTGTTGAATATTACGTTTGCGTTTTGGCAAATAAATATAAATGATTGGATAGCATACATATATCACGTTTATTCATGAGGTTATGAATTTACAGAACAGTTTGGAGCTATAAATTCAGAAGCAGGATCAGGGTTTTAAATCAAAATTTGCAAATGTATCAACATGTCAATTGGTCTAATCTTTTGGGTGACAAAAATAAAGGACTATGTAGCCAGTAACATTAAAAGGGTAGAATTTGCAGCAAAGTGCTTCTCAAGACATGGACAAAATCAAGTATGAAACCAAATAAAGAATGACGTACAAACATGTCATGACTTTTTTCCACTGAGGTACTTTTTATTTGAAAGTTCTCCATTAGAGTTGTAGAATACTACAAAAACTTCTGTAACATGATTCATGTTGCTTAACATTTTTTGAATTCAAAATAATGACTCTCAAAAGTTAGGCCTACTTGAAAATTGGCAAAGAAAACAAAGATTTCCAACTCCAGAAAACAATGTAAGCAGGGACAAGAACCGAACAGATTTATCTAACAAGGCCCAAATCTCATTGGGCGTTTCCTTGTAATGTATCCTTTACACGTATTTCTTCACTATTTCAGATGTCAGAAATTATGTCTACATTACTCCCGGTTGCTGAAAAATACAGCACTTAATTTTTGGGATTAACAAATATTACCCTGCTTTGCCAAATGAACATAACCCAAACCTAATCATTTAGTTTGAACTGTTGATAACAGTCAAATTGTGCATGCAGTCCCAACGTTCAAAGACTTGACAAAGGTCTAAGCATTCAGAACCTTGTGTATCAGCCAAGATGTTACTGATAAAGTTACTATTTTATAATAATTATTAATAATTGGTTATAAAATTGAACAGAAAATCAATGTGTTTGCTGAAAGTTCGGAGTGCATAGATTGATATTAAACTGTACAAGACTTGATAAGGCTTAAATGCCACCCACCGCATACAAAAATGCACATTTTTTTGGCTCTTATTTCCAAAAATGGTCAAATATTAAAATTTGACTTTTATTACAATTGGATTGTTTCATTTGGAACAACACGATTATTTTTTAATTAAAAAACAACAACTATAGTTTTCTGGAATGAGGACTACAATCCCGGACAAAAGTAGTTCGAACACTTGTGTCAAAGTAGGACTGTTTGAGACCGTATTTCTGATATACTTGACATATTAAAATTTCGCTTTCTTTGACATGAAGTCTGAACCATTTCCTACTACTACAACCCTCCCCCTGCCCCACCAATAAATGTTGGATGTTTCTAGGGGTTCGTGACCAAAAAAAACAAAACAATCAACAACATTGATCGGGTGGAATGGGGGCATATTTGATGTACCCATGTTAAAGTGTTCAAACAATTATGACCGGGATTGTAGGTTAAAAGCACTAGGAGCTTAATACTGATACTTCACTTCAAATCCACACTCCATATAGAAGACTTTGGAAATAGCTTCAACATGGGAGTGCGGATTAATACTCCCCCTGTGTAAGATATTTTCAAAATCTTCCACAGTGGGAGTGTGCTCATCGTTCTACTTTCTACTAGCTTTATGGGTAGACAACTTGTATGTTGAATCACGCCCATCTTGTCCTCTTGAACATAGAGGGTTGAGTACAGGTATCAGAACCAAGGATGGTCCCCCTTCTCTTTTCGAATAGCTCTGACACTTTAACGTGCACAGGGGTGACTTGTTCTTTACACCGGACCAACAGCTTTACATGACTTCCGAACCACAAGACATCACACATACCACTGCTTATACCAGCATGTGCTTAACACTGGTGTATGGGGGTGAGAAGAAATTCCATTACTGGTGGACACACAATAATTTGCCCAATAAAGACTTAGTCACCGGCCAGTTCCAAAAATTCCTTAAGTACAGGCCCGAGAAAGCAATTCTTTTGTTGTCCATTCACTATTATAATAATAGCAATTCAGATTTTGGGATGGATGTATACACAGTGATTTGGAGAAGCTATCAAAAGTACATGGCTACAAAGGACAACTCCTTTTGTCAAAAATATTGATTATACAATGTACTCTCCCGGCCGACAGCGCAACGCCTTAACAGCTCGGCCATCTCACCATTCAGTACACAGTTCTTTTTTTAACCTAATAATGCTTCTATACTGATGATAGAATGACATCTGAATGTATTAGGTACAACAACTCATCCCGCAACAAGAGGTCACCATTGGGGGTATTATCATGGAATGGAACCATGCCTTTGGAATGGATGCGTCATCTTTGGCTTACTGCTGCTTTTAATACTCCTGACATCTAATTCTCTTTTGGCTTATATGCTGATTTACCCTTGATGATATAACCAGACACTGTCTTTTGAGTGGCTTATTGAGCAATTGCTTCACTACACTGTAGTGCAGCTCCTCTTAAAATGACATGTAGGAGAGTGATTTATAGCTTCTACTCAATAATTCTTTTAAAACTTCATGGCCACAGCTCCTAAAAACAGAGGACCCCCCAAAAAAAAAAAAATAAAAAAACGTTTCTGCTCTTCTTATGATGAAATATTATCATCCAATTTCGGAAATTTTAAGGGGGGGAAAGGGGATTTTTTGCATTTCTGGAATTATTTATATGGCCTTGAGGAGATCAGAGGAGCATTGTAGAGCTCTTCATCACATGTTTAAAGACAGTGTCTACATTTTCGTTTATACTATGCTGTAAATATTCTGTCATCTGCTTCTCAATAAGAAACATGGCATAAAGCTGCCTGGAAAAATGTCATTCCCAATCTTTGGTACAAAAGCTAACCTTATGGCAAATCATATTTGGCTTATACACTGCTGGTTTACCCTTTCTTACATCTACTTCTCCATTAGAAGCATGGAATACATAATTGACTTTGTGATTACACATCTTTGGCTTTATGTTCTACCCTAGAATTCCATCTACAAGCAAATGAATACATGAATACAAAACCCACCCAAGTCCGTGGGACATGATTTTGAGAGAAATCAATGATTTTGAGAGAAAAACCTGTGTATCATTTTAATTCCTTTAGTTAGATTTACCTGGTCAATATGGTAAGTGTTACATATCATGCAAATGAGTGAATTAAACTGTATAAAGTATGACGATTAGCATTTCAGGGACTTTGTAGGGTTCATTTTAAATTTTGGACTTGGGTGGTTTTTTGAATCATATACAAAGACAACAACGTTGGAATGAGATTACCACTAGTAAGATAATACAAAATAAAGCACACATGTATGTATAATGTTGGTAAGCATTCTGCCATGTAATATAAACCACACACGTTCCTTTATTAAACCCTTTTTTTTTTTTTTAATTCACTCTCCAGCAATGAATGTGTTACAAGTGGACTTTCATACATACTGGATTTCAATCAATGTGTTACAAGACTCAAATCACGGAATTGGGTGGTTCTTGCATGCTATTTCTCACATGCTCAATAGACACAGATGATGAATTTGAGTTGTTCTTTCATACATATGACAGGTCTATGTATAGCAACAATTTCCCATGCTTAACTCAATTTGGCCAACATATGGACTTGGGTGGGTTTTGTATTCATATATTCAAATGTATCTCTAAATGTAAGACCAATCTATTGTAATGTTTTGGGGAGGGTGTCTGCCTTTCATCTCTTGTGTCATAAAACACTCATTTTTTAGAGGCATATATACTTGTACATGGAATTCAATGGTATGCTGCTCTACTCCTTCTGAGATCTACTTCTTCATAATAGTACATGGTGTTACGTAGAATTATCATAAGTCAGTGCAAAATTTGCTACACTAGTGGAACCAAGGTTATTTTGCTTCCTTATACCCTAGGTAACAAAACCTGAGTTGGTTCCATTTTTTTCGAGTGTAGTCTTGTGCCATTTTGAAATTCAAAATGGCCACTATTTTTAGCCTTTTTAAAGCCGTATTTGTCCCTAAAGCGCACAAAGTCATATTTTTCTTAATGATTATTTATACTTTTGATTGTCAAAATTCACTAAGAACATAATTAGGATCATTTTTTAGAATCCAAGATGGCTGCCAAATCCAAAATGGCCGCCAATTTGTCTAAAATGGTCTGCCAGCTATAAGGACATTGATTTCTTTCCTTTTTCCTGATTATTTTCACTGCTTATGTTTCTGAGAATCTACTGAGAACTAAAAACTTAATTTGGTCCATTTTCTCCAATCCAAGATGGCCTCTAAATCCAAAATGGCCGCCTTTTATTGTAATATGGCATACTGCTTTGAACAATTACTATCATTGAGAGTAAAATACATCTATCTTATTTATGTTAGATATGGATAAGAAAATTATTCGAAACATCTTAAAGTAGTGCAACAACATTGTTTAAGGAGAATATAGGTGCATTTAACCTTTCAAAATGGCCGCCAAAGTGTCTTGAAATTGGCTAAGATTAATTTTTCAGCATTTATGCAATGAAATTTCTATATTGTAATTCAACTTCAAACATTTATGATAGAGCTGACCTTGAGGCATGTAAATGCCTAGTTGTCATCAGAAGTTCCTCAGTTTGGTGCACAGCTGTAGGCCTATCATATTGGTACACTCTTCATCTGCTCTACAATCAGATGCTTCTGTACAAGTCAGATTGTGTCGTCTGCAGGAACATCTTCTGGAGCATTTGCTTATTCCACATCCGCACCTAACAAGCTCGACAACAGACTTGGGAGCTATTGCAATGTCTGACAGGATAGGTACTGGAATGTTATCTGCATCACTCGACCATCCTAGCTTGAACGGGTCTGGAGTATTTGGATTTACCACAAGGTCTTGACTCCAAACATATGCTTGCATATGCGCCCGCAGAATGTGTTGATATGCCACGCACTTGAAGTTGAAGGAATTTTATCAATCCTCCCTGGTTGGCTCTTGAAGCCTGCCTGCACAAAAACCTCTCACAGCCTGAAACAACACATTAAGAAGGAATTTCTGCATCACCAAGTTGACTCAGTGCTGTGAGTTCTTCAGGTGTTGCTTCAGTGAAGGCCTTGAAGGCAGTCTTTTTGCCTACACCTCTGATATATCCACATGTGTCGCATCCTGTTAAACAATGAAATCTCGGAAGCGCTGCTGCTTTTGATGTCCCAAGACGGATATGTATTGGTTTCAGCAAGATTTTCCTTCTGTTGTCACCTGTTCCCATAAGACCAAGAACCGTGAGTCTTCAAGAGCAAGGACCATAACATCTGTATCTTGGGTTATGATATGGACATTCTTTCCAGCTTGAGAGATCTCTGCTAGCTGCATGTAGCATGATTATAGTGTCTGCTTCCTCTTGTGTACTAACACCTGTCGATGGCTGAACATAATTTGTGTTGCTTTTCACATGCAGACGTGTTATAGTGACTATAAAGGTTGCCATGTCATATTTGATAATTATGGTAGAGAAAACTCAATCAAAGATATAATCAGACGAACATCATTCAGACAAACATGCTTATGGGAAGAGGTGACAACAGAAGGAAACTCTTGCTGAAACCAATACATATCCGTCTTGGGACATCAGCAGCGCTTCCGGGATTTCATTGTTTAACAGGATGTGACACATGTGGACATATCAGAGGTATAGGCAAGAAGACTGCTTTCAAGGCCTTCACTGGTTAGAAGCAACACCTGAAGAACTCACAGCACTGAGTCAACTTGGTGATGCAGAAATGCCTTCTCAAAGTGTTGTTTCAGGCTGTGAGAGGTTTTTGTGCAGACTCATGGGCACAAAAGAAGACCTACAGGCCAACACAGCTGAAAAACTGAGATGGAAATGCTTCAAGAGCCAACCAGGGGGATTGATAAAATCCCTGCAACTTCTGGTGCGTGACACAACCCCCATCCATGACTCAAAGCTATTTTTGGCTATAACAATAAAACTAAGGACTCCGTCACAATCTACCTGACATACAAAGTTTTGCAGCCATCGACAGGTGTTAGTACACAAGAGGAAGCAGACACTCTAACATGCTACATGCAGCAGAGATCTCTGAAGCTGAAAAGAATGTCCATATCATGACCCAAGATACAGATGTTATGGTCCTTGCTCTTCGAAGACTCACGGTTCTTGGTCTTCAGACAACCATACTTATGGGAAGAGGTGACAACAGAAGGAAAAAAACTGAGACTGAAATGCTTCAAGAGCCAACCAGGGGGATTGATAAAATCCCTGCAACTTCTGGTACATGGTATCAACACATTCTGCAGGCGCATATGCAGAATGTTTGGAGTCAAGACCTTGTGGTACATCAAAATATTCCAGACCCATTCAAGCTAGGATGGTCGAGTGATGCAGATAACATTCCAGTACCTATCCTGTCAGACATTGCAATAGCTCCCGAGTCTGTTGTCGAGCTTGTTAGGTGCGGATGTGGAATAAGCAAATGCTCCAGAAGATGTTCCTGCAGACGACACTATTATTCTGAGCTGACTTGTACAGAAGCATGTGCTTGTGGAGCAGATGAAGAGTGTACCAATACAGCTCTGTGCACTGAGGAACTTGAAAATACTGATAACATAGATGATGAGTATTGATGACAACTAGGCATTTAGATGCCTCAAGGTCAACTCTATCATAAATGTCTAAAGTTGAAATTAATCATAGCCAATTTCAAACACTTTGGCGGCCATTTTGAAAGGTGGAATGCACCTATATTCTCCTTAAACAATGTTGTTGCACTACTTTAAGATGTTTAGAATCATTTTAATATCCATATCTGACAGAAATGAGATACATGTATTTTACTCTCAATGATAGTAATTGCCAAAAGCGGTATGCCATATTTTAATAAAAGGCAGCCATTTTGGATTTAGAGGCCATCTTGGATTGGAGAAAATGGTCCAAATTAAGTTTTTAGTTCTCAGTGGATTCTCAGAAACATAAGTAGCGAAAATATTCAGGAAAAAGGAAAGAAATCAATGTCCTTATAGATGGCAGACCATTTTAGACAAATTGACGGCCATTTTGGATTTGGCAGCCATCTTGGATTCTAGAAAATGATCCTAATCATGTTCTTAGTGGATTTTGACAATCAAAAGTATAAATAACCATTAAGAAAAATATGACTTTATGCGTTTTCGGGACAAATACGACTTAAAAAGGCTAAAAATAGTGGCCATTTTGAATTTCAAAATGGCCGCTGAAGACACATTCGAAAAAAATGGAACCAACTCAGGTTTGGTTCGTAGAGGTATTCAGAAGCTAAAAAGCATTGGTTCCACTAGTGTAGCAAATTTTGCACTGGGTTACGTAACACCATGTACTATAAGAAACATGATATCAAGATGCCTGGAAAGGTCTCATTTTCAATTTTTGGTACACAGCTGACCTTATGATAACTCATATTTAGCTTATACATTGCTGCTTTACTCTTTCTGATATCTACTTCTCCATTAGAAACATGGTATACAAAATTGACTTTGTGATTACACGTTTTGGCTTTAATATACTACTGTAGAATTACATTTACAAGCAAATGTTCCTTTATATGAATATTTGTTTTTTGATGAAAGAGACGAAGGGCAGACACCCTCCACAAAATCTTTGTTTGGAGTCGAGCAACTGTATTACTGATACAGGCAGCTGTACAAACATGTATTATTGTAAAACCAATCTTGTAATGTTTTGTGGAGGGTGTCTGCTTTTCATCTCTTTAATCAAAAAATACCAATTATAGAGCCACATATGCTTGTAATTCTACAGTATGCAGCTTTGCTCCTGAGGTCTACTTCTCCATAAGAAACATAGTATAGAGCTGCCTGTCTTTTTCATTATCAAATTTTGGTATAAAATTGACCTTAGCCACTTCATCAAATCCCTCTTTCATAGATGGCTCAATGTACTTATTCCTGTAGCCATAGAACACCATGTCTTTTATGGTGGCATGGTTTTTCCCAGAGTCGGTCATTTGACGAAACTGAAACAGACAAAGAAAATAAGACAAAACGACATTAAAATTTGCAATTCATTGTAGAACAGTTTTTGCAATTTTGAGACACGTTGAACTCTGACTTATCGGTGAAAATTATTTTTGTGTGTACAAAAAGTTGTTTCAAATTAAGTTTTAACAAAAAAACAAAAACAAACATGGTTATCTCACAGATCATGTATTTAAAATATTTAATAACATTATTACAATAATCAGGCAGGAGAGTGGCTTTGCTTGAAAAAAGCTGAAGTATAAAAAAACAACTGAAAAACAGCATGAAATTGGCAAATATGACCCAAAATTGGACTGAAAATTAAAAAAAAAATGTATAAATTTGCATAGTCAAAAACGCTGAATTCAGCTGATCAGCTGAAAAATCTCATGCCTGAATAATAAATGAATGAATAATAATTACAGCAAGTGACTCTTTTGGTAAATCCTATGATTCCTTGCAGTTCAACCCGGGATGTTGTCATTTGACATCACACTGACTTGCAAGTAACAATGTTTACTAAACAATGTGGGCACCTGCGTGATGTCAAATGACAACATCTCGGATCTAACCGCAAGGAATTATGGGACTTACCAAAAAGGTCAATTACCCCGATAGATCAGAGTGCAACGTGTCCAGAACCTGCCAGAACCGTTCCACAATGCTTTAGGTATTTGTAATGCAGATGTTGTTAAGTTTAATGCTCTCTATCCCAATTAAACAGAATTATGCAGTATAGTTTGATCATTAATAAATAGGCAGCATTGTTAGGCTTTTACCACTATGCTGAAAACTAGATCAAAATTTTGATTTTTACATGATTGTAAAGTACTTTAATAAACTAATATGCCCTACAAAAATAAAGGCTTTAGGTGTTGTATTTTGAATTTGATTTTGAACAAAGATTTGAATAAAAATTAAAACACAAGATCAAAATGGTTACACAAATGTGTATGTGATGTACATATCACAGTACGTACATTACAGTGTGCCTATGATATTTATTAATTTAATAACCAGCCCCTAAATTTAATTAATGAAACACTTCTTGTATGTGACAGTATGTCACAAGAGAAAAACACACATGCACTGTTTTATCACTTTCTTTGAACAGGTTATGCAGTTTGTAACCTAAACATTCTTACCCTTTCATTATGTTTGGCTTGTTCTAGCGTGACATTGAATACAAAACATCTACACCTCACTTTGGCCCTCTTGGCACACTCAATATATCTTACCCTTTCATTATGTTTGGCTTGTTCTAGTGTGACATTGAATACAAAACATCTACACCTCACTTTGGCCCTCTTGGCACACTCAATATATCTTACCCTTTCATTATGTTTGGCTTGTTCTAGTGTGACATTGAATACAAAACATCTACACCTCACTTTGGCCCTCTTGGCACACTCAATATATCTTACCCTTTCATTATGTTTGGCTTGTTCTAGCGTGACATTGAATACAAAACATCTACACCTCACTTTGGCCCTCTTGGCACACTCAATATATCTTACCCTTTCATTATGTTTGGCTTGTTCTAGTGTGACATTGAATACAAAACATCTACACCTCACTTTGGCCCTCTTGGCACACTCAATATATCTTACCCTTTCATTATGTTTGGCTTGTTCTAGTGTGACATTGAATACAAAACATCTACACCTCACTTTGGCCCTCTTGGCACACTCAATATATCTTACCCTTTCATTATGTTTGGCTTGTTCTAGCGTGACATTGAATACAAAACATCTACACCTCACTTTGGCCCTCTTGGCACACTCAATATATCTGCAAAAAAGAGAAAAAAGAATGTAATCCCCATACAATTAGTGTGTTTCTTCTATTACAATATTTGTATATAAGTCTTATTTATTGGTTCCAAAATCTCAGTTTTGCCAGAAATAGGGATTAGGTAGTGTTGCAACGAGCCTTCGATATGTGACCGTACAGCATGAATGAGCCGTAAATTCCCTAAATTGTACTCGGAGTTACAGTGTAAAATGTACATGAAGGTCATATTCATCGGTATCTCTAGCTGGCGCGACATCTATCTCATTTTATAGTCAAACACCAATCAATAATCCTATTGTTGAAGAGGATAAATAAGCTTCTACCTTAGATGGCAATAGCTCTGGTCTTTGTTTGCTTTAGCTAAATCCTGTTCAAGTGGTGGGTTACCAGGCATTGTATTTTGTATAGGTATGTATCACCAACAATTAACAATGAGAGAACTTTCTAGAACCTTGTTGACTTGGGGATGATTTGATATGACCGCCAATTATGACTGTTTGATATTTATTGCCTGCAATGTGGAAAAAGAGACACATGTAGAAACGAAAAAACCTACAATTTTGTTGAAGGAGGAAACTGCATGACTATGTTATAGTTAACATGGTACAAATATATGAAGCTCCACTTCACCATCAGTTTGATACAAAAAGACAACATTTGCAATTTGCAAAAACACAACATTTGCCATTGCTATAAACCAGGGATGGTCAATCTGTGGAGCATTTCCTTGCTAACACACACTTTACCTTTGTCTTGCCTCCATATCTGGGTTAGTGTTATCTACAACGACACTTTTGCCTCTGTTCAAGGCTGCATTGCTTGCTGACACACATTTCTGCCATGTGCCCATTTTATCCTGAAAATGAATAAAATGTGGATTTATTATATTACTTGTATTATACACCAGGCACAAAAAGAAACTCGTCAGTTATATTCTTCCTTGCTGTTCAATAACTTGATAATTTTGGATTATTCTGAAATATACATTTTGTTAATTGGACTTTGCTTTCTCATTTGACACCCTGTTCGTGAAAAGCGAACAAGAATTGACCAAGATATGCCTCCAAAGCCTCAAACCCCAAAATCAAAAGTTGCATTTTCAACGATTTTCAATGGGAACGCATCGTTGTATTGCACACAAGCACCACGGGCCAATCAATAAAGCACACAGCGTAACAGGCACAATTGAATCGTTAAAATTGCAACTTTTCATTTTGGGGTTTGAGAGTTTGAAGGCGCATATCTTGGTCAATTCTTGCTCAATGTTCACGAACAGGGTGTCAAATGAGAAAGAAAAGTCCAATTAACAAAATGTATATTTCAGAATAATCCAAAATTATCAAGTTATTTAACAGCAAGGATGAATATAACTGACAAGTTTCTTTTTGTGCCTGGTGTATACCGGTATTTAAAGCAATTATTGTCATTTATTCCATTGAGCAGTTAGAATAGCTGTCTTCATACACAGGCAATGGATATTGTTCACCCTTCTTCTTGAATAGAACTTGTGAACTTTAGATTTGAAAGGCTCTGTTTGGTTTTTAATTTAAGGGTATCAAAATAGAAATAATATTTGGCTGGTAAAATTACTGTACATATATATCCTTTGAGCAAAATGGAACATGAAATTTCACAGGCTACGAAAGTTGGTCCTGTAGCAATGAAGCAAACGCTGATGTATGCTTTGCTTTGGGGTGTGTACTTACCCTATTAACATGTACATAGTTGTGTGGTAGAAGATGCTGCTCAACAAATGTGCTTTTACCAGCTGTAAATGGTAAACATAAGACAACATCTCACATTAGACAACTGACTCATCTGGTGTAATAACAGGAACAGCCTGCTGGGTGCACATAGTAATAAATTTCCCTATACTTTGTGTACAAAATGGCCTCTATTCAAATGGCTCTACCTACCTTAAGAAGCGACTCAATTTTTCAAAGTGATGTTTTCCTGACTGACAAACAAACAAGCAAGTAAACAAACTAAATTAAATATATTGGTGACCATTGAATTTTCGAGCTACCGGACCACGAATGCAATACACTTTTTTCACCCAATTTTCAAAATAGAAGCACTTGTGATTTTACCTAGAAGCAGCCGGTTTGAGAAATACATGAAAAATCTGAATAAAAGCCCAGAATCTTTTCCAATCTTGGCAGATGCTTAGATTCAAGCCTACATTTATTACCTGGCACAAATTTTTCCCAAAATCTGCACAATTTTTTTGGTTTTTAATATTGATTTATAGGTGGGTAACTTTTACCGAAATGTAAAAACACCGCAGATCAGGACGGAATGACACAAGAGACATTATTTGGTGATGTGAAATCTGCTTGTAAGAAGGCTCATTAGTCTGAAAAGGATTAAGGGCATAAGGGTTTAGGGCATTTAAGGATAGGATTAGGGTTAGGGTTAAGAATAGTTGTTTGCATTAGTTTGGGGTTAAGGTCAGTGTTTGGAGTTAGGAGTTAGGCTTAGGATTATAATTAGGGTTAGGAATAGGGCTTAGGTTAAAGGATGGGGTAAAGATTATTTTTTATAACCATGACCCTAATTGGGTTTTCAGACCAGTGACTTAACTGACTATCGACCTGTAACTGATATATCTAACTGGCTACTAAAGTTGTAAGTTTATGTTTCAATGATATACCTACAATCATAAAGGTAATACACTTTTCATATCTTGATGAGTACAGTTTTTGGAATACTAGCCACACATCCCTCCCCGGTTCAAAATCAAGCACCCTTCCAAACAGCCCTGAGTCATGAAGGTAATCATGTTTACAGCCTAAATCTCAATTGAATATCATTTTGCCCTCCATATTATCCATACCACCTCTCTGATCTTTCAAGTCTGTTGATTCAATTCTTGTCCAGTTTATAATTGGGCCATTCCATTTGAAATCCATACCTGAAAGACATGACCTTAATCTTCCACTAGAGAAGGTGTGATTTTCAAATGAGGTTACCTGAATGAGTGACTCCATTTGAAATTCACACTCCTTGTGTGTGGCAGATTAAAGTCATGTCTTCCATAGGGAGTGTATGGATTTCAACTGGAATAGCCCAGATCAATGAGCTTAAACCAACACAGAGTGCAAAATTAGTCTAGAAAATCCTGCAAGAAAATTAGAGGACTTTCCATATTAAGTCCCTCAGAGAGAGCAGTGGAGTAGATCATTCTTTCAAGAAAAGAAATGCAGGATATAGTAACGCCAACAACACAATGTAGGCCCTGAATTTGGCTACTTAAAATTCACTGCTGCACCTCCAAACATTGTGTTGCTACTTGCCTAAATTTGAGCTACTTTTGTGAGTGTCTGGCAATAGCAGAGATTTTGACACATTATCCTTTTATTTTACCAACTTATGAAGGTTTTTAAATATCTGAAGATGCAAACTGCAATAACAATAGGTTCTGTTACCATTCATTGATTGGTCAGTAGGTACCAGAAGTTTTATCATCATGCAGAGTGCCCAATTGGGTGATTTGTGTCCGAATGTTGGTAAAACCACCCAAATATCTGGTATTTGGTTCTTTTTTGGAGTAGTTAAATATTGAGCTGCTAATGAGTCATTCACCACAACCTGGTAAGCCAATTAACTGTACCTTGATAGTCAACAATTTCGGTAACACTTAAAATAAAATGAATACTGATATGCACTTACAAGCAGGGTAGCCCACCAAGAGGAGAACTTCTTGCTTTGATGAAGGTAGTTCAGCAGTTGAAGGGTTAAGTAATGGTGCATCGGTGTTAACTCTCCTCTGAAAAATTTCAACATTGAATTTGAAATATTAGCAATCAATGGGTAGACCTTCCAGTGGTAATGCTCTAAACTGGGTAGCAGGGTGGTAGATCGGGGTCACAGGCCCAGGGCCCCTCCTCTAAAGAAAAAGGGGAATATTACAATATCTTGGAGGGGGGTATTTTGAACACCACATAAATTGCAAAACAAAATTCCAACTCCAGCCCCAGCCCCCGGCCAGAAGGGTCACTTTTATTTTTATCTTTTGCAAAATGGTGGGATTACCAGGCAGAAGCGGATCCATGTTTTGAGAAGGTCGGGGGGGGGGGCAGTCATGAAGAATATTGCTCCTCGCTTTGTTCACCTAAATTTTTAGGCAACTATTACTATGTCTGCATTTGATGCTGGGTATTTATCTTGACATTTTTTATGGTTCAAAAGCAAATGATATATATTTGCAACAGTGACTTGCAATATTTGGGATGATTTTTCATGTATAGAAATGAATGCCTTAATCAAGTTTAGCAAATGAGGTGTAACTTAAAGCTTGCAAAATGCTTGAACAGCTGAAATATTGAACTCAAAATTGACTTCACCTGCCAAGTGGCCCTTTTGACGTCCTGCGCCACATATATGTAAGCTCAAATACAAATGCAGAATAGCACACAAAATGAATGATTAAAAATAACAAAATAACACAATAGGGCAGTACACCATGGCATATATCTCATTTTACAACTGAACTCTTCCATTCCGGGGTTTAGGACAAAAATCTCCAATAGCTGCCAGATGTCATAATTTCAGATTGCGTACAATAGATAATACAGAAATGTTCCAAATATATGTGGGGCAGCTATTGCAGATAGGGTTTTCTGGCTCTAATCCTCAATCTGTGTGTAGGTGGTAGTGAGCGTTCCATTGTGATTGGAATTGAAAAGAATCAGTGGGAATTCAGTTCGCTGTGATACCATTCCATGATTTACCATTGTATTATCTGGGTTCAAGGTGACTGTATTGTATATAATCACAAATGTGGAGTGAGTTTTACAATTCATATAAATTGTACTGTATTGTGGACAATAAACTTGCAAATCTGAACCTGATTTGTTGCTGAGTATTCGTCTTTACACCACAAACAATTACACTGTGGTTCAGAAGCAAATGATATGTTTGCAACCCTGACTAAGTTTTTCGTTAATTTGATGACAATTGGTGCCGACATTATGTAGTGCATATAAAGCGTTGGTTTAACATCTAGACTACCTATTGGAGACACACACGCTATTGGACTGTAGTACTTGATCCAAATAACTGTTTTATTATCTTCCTGTTACCTGTGATCGTGAGATATCAAGCAACTTGCAACTTTGTCATTGAAAGGTAATATTACATTGTAAAACCACAGCAGCTGAAAGAAATATCCCAATATGTGACACGATCTGGTCCACGGGGGCCAAAGGCGGCAAATTTGAAAATTAGATAAAGGTAAAAATATAAATTAAAAAACAATAAAATACATAAGAAAATCAACATCAAAAAACTTCATAACTTTAGAACCAAGTATGCTAGACCTTTGGTGTTTTCAGTAAATGATAGCCTATTGTATGTATATTGTAATAATTACAGTAACTCGATTATCAAAAATGCCTCCTTCATGGCGCCCATGGACCAGATCGTGTCACATATACTTTGCTGTGTTGTACATGTAAAAGATATTTCAAAATGTGGTAATTTCTGTGTGATTAAATTTCATGATAAAACAGTCTTACTGTTTTTAATTTAACTCTCAAGTTTTCTACAGATTTATGTATACAGTATATGTATTATGGAGTATTTTGTGATTCTACCATCCTCTTTTTATGACATTTTGCAGTAGACATTCCCAAAGTTTTGGTTGATTTCGATTTTCATTTGCAAGTTATACCTAATATGTGCATTAGACTGCTCCATATGCCACTGTGTTGTAATTTTGTTCTGTTAACATAACTTAAATACAAATTTGATATTTTTGTCAAGCAAATTAATCTGCAAGATATTTTTTGATGAAATGTGGGGGAGTAGGAGATTGTGGATCACAAATGCCCCTTAAGAAAAAATATGAATGAAAAATATGAATGTATGAAACAAAAATTAATGTAGTGTAAACCCGTTCTCACCACGTATTTAAATAAGTGCCCCCCCTCAAAAAAAATAGGGACTTACACCTTTTGCCCTAATGTTATTTCTCACGATTTATAACAAAATCTAAAAATAAAAACACCAGATTTATTGTCTCTATTACCAGCCATGGGGAACTATATGCACTTTGCCAGCTTGGTGTCCACCAGTGGACGATAGTCTAACAGGCAATACTAAAATTGCATTGCACTCATGGCTCAAAATAAGCAGATCTGCACCAGCAGCCACACATTTGGAAAAGCAGCTCCTGGTCCTGTGATTATCTAGTGAACCAGGAGCCATTTTTAAACAGCTAAGAGTATTTAAATTTCAACTGTACACATTAAATACAAAACCTGCTTTAACTACCAGGCTCTATTTGAAAAAAAAAAAATGTAGAGCCTGGTTCATATGATTTTGGTGTGGACCAGCAGCCAAAATGTTATGACCATGGGTAAATGGCTCCTGGGTGCCTGCTTATTTTGAAGCTTGATTGCACTTACAATATTTTATTTTTATTAATTCAAAAATAATTTTAAGCAATTTTGAAATTTAAAACCTGGTTTAAAATGTGTGTTTTTATATGGCCTTCCATAATTCGTCAACGTCTCAAATCTCAAAAGTGTCATTTACGGTAGTGTAGCACTCTATATTTTCGGTCAATTTAAAAAAAAATTAATGGAACACAGGATTCTAATTTTTATTCCCAGTTAGGTTGAACTAAAGGATTAAGACTGAGCAATCTTTCCTTTCAAATTAGAATAATGTTTTAATTCAAGGAAATTAGATCCATGTTTTTGTGGGTTCAAAATTGCATAATAATATTTCCTGGTTTGTGTTCATGACATACAGCTCTCATATCATGATGAAGACAGTCCGATCTTATCAGTGCCTTGTTTTGTTTATGCTTGGAATGATCTGCATAGAAGACGCAACATCTGAAGAAACCAAGGACACTGCTAGATGTCAACAGCAGGACTTCATTCTCCGGCAGAATGATACAATTACAATTCAAACGCATGCGAATGAAACTTGTAACTTTACTGTATCCTCATCCAATCACCAAGGAATTATGGTGAATGTTCTTCATTTGTCCTCATGGTCTATTTATGACTACTTCACTCTGCAGGAAGCAGGAGAAGAATGCTTCAATCAATCTTTTGGCTGGATTGGATCTTCTCAAGAGCAATGCACAATAGCTGTTAATTGTAGCACCATGTATATTAACATGAGAGCTTAGTCTACAGTGGAAATACAGGAGGGTATTTCACCACTGAATGGATATGTATTGCTTGATCCAGCTCATCTCTGGGAGTCAAAAATATTAGTTTCCATCAATGTGAAAATGTCCAGATCTTTGATGATATTTTTCACATTCCATATTATCCATTTCCATATTTTGAACTAGAAGAGTACAATCCATCTCTCAAGATAACTTTAACAGGCGATCCACGGTTTAAACAAGAAGAACTACCTAGATTTGACCTTGGCCTTCCAGATGACATACTTTTGGCTGAATTCCCATCATGTCCAATTGGCTGTTTTTGTTCCCTAAACTTCCAGTTGTTTATCACCAATTGCCCGGATATGCCTTCTAACAAAAACACTCTGCTAGTATATCAACCTCCTGATATAATTCTCATGAACTCAACAGCAATTGACCTCTCCAATAGACAAGTTACTCAAGTAGAACCCAACACCTTCAATCTGACGGATGTTATCATTTTGTTGCTGAGTCATAATAAGATTAGCACTATTGGACCAGGTATTTTTCAAGGTTTACGACACATCCATACACTGGATTTGTCTTTTAACAAAATCGCATATATAGAAGCAGAATCATTCTTACATGTATATACATTAAAACAGTTACTCTTAAATGCAAATAAGTTAATGTATATCTCCCATAGTTGGCTCGATGGTTTAGTAAGTGTACAAGTACTGTATTTAGGTAATAATACTATCAAAGAAGTAGAACCAGACATATTTTCTGACATGGAAAGCTTACAAGTCTTGTCAATAACTGATTGCAATTTAACCCAAATTGAAAACCTTCCCAGTGAACTGCTTTTGTTGGATCTTTCCTCAAACAATTTCTCGAGTTTTCCGATAGCTCTTCCAAACAATTTGATTTGCATGTCATTTGATAACAATCGAGTTTCTCCCCCGAACCAAACAATATTTGAAGATTCATCCACATTGATATCACTAATCCTATCAAACAATGACATAGTTTTCATTCCAAATGATATATTCAGTCATCTTCATAGTTTACAACACCTAAACTTATATAATAATATAATAGCAAAAATACATATTGAACTTTTCAAGAATTTGACAAACTTAAAAATATTAGATCTGGGCACCAATAACATTGAAGCATTACCATCTGGTGTATTCATAGATCTGCAGTTATTGCAAGAGCTTTGGCTAGACAACAACAAACTGAAGATGATTCAAAGTGACCTTTTCTATGTGTTGACAAAGTTAGAGACATTATGTCTGCATTACAATAGCATTGAAGTATTAGCATCAGGTGTATTCAGAGATCTGCAATTATTGCAAGTGCTTAGTCTACATAACAACAAACTGAAGATGATTGAAAGTGACCTTTTTTATGGGTTGACAAATTTAGAGGTATTAGCTCTGAGTGACAATAGCATTCAATCATTACCATCAGGTGTATTCAGAGATCTGAAGTTATTGCAAGAGCTTGGGCTGCAAAACAACAAATTGACCATTATTATTACTGACCTTTTTTGTGGATTGACTATGTTAGAGCTATTACACCTGAGCGACAATAGCATTGAAACATTACCATCAGGTGTATTCAGAGATCTGCAATTATTGCAAGTGCTTGAGCTGTTTAACAACAAACTAAAGATGATTGAAATTGACCTTTTCTATGGGTTGACACAGTTACAGATATTAGATATTGGTGGCAATAACATTGAATCATTACCATCAGGTGTATTCAGAGATTTGCAGTCACTGCAAGAGCTTTGGTTAGAGAACAATGCACTAAAGAAGATTGAAAATGACCTTTTCTATGTGTTGATCAAGATACAGATATTAGATCTGAACGACAATAACATTGAATCATTACCACCAGGTGTATTCAGAGATCTGCAATTATTGCAAGAGCTTGGTCTGCATAACAACAAACTGAAGATGATTCAAACAGACCTTTTCTATGGGTTGACAAAGTTACAGAAATTATATCTGCATTACAATAGCATTGAATCATTACCATCAGGTGTATTCAGAGATCTGCAATTATTGCAAGAGCTTAGGTTGAATAACAACAAATTGAAGATTATCGAAGTTGACCTTTTTTATGGGTTGACAAAGTTAAAAATACTATATCTGAGTAACAATAGTATTGAATCATTACCATCAGGTCACAATTTGGGCAATCTATTCATGAGTTATAACATGCTTAATACAACATCACCTCCTACTCTATTTGAAGATCTCACAAGCTTAAAAGAACTCTTCCTTAGTGCCAACAACTTAACTGAAATACCAGAAGATGTTTTCTACCTATCTAATGGAATGCCATTAGAGCTATTAACACTTAATGAAAACAAAATTAACATCCTTTATCCATATCAGTTTGCAAATTTGACAGATTTGAAAGTTCTGGACCTAAGTGATAATAAATTTAATCAAATACACAGCAGATCCCTGTTTGGTTTGACAAAACTGAAATATCTAGCTCTTGAACAAAATGATTTAAAAAGGGTAACTAAAACTTCATTCACAAGATTATCTCTGCAGAAAAATAGCTACCTCAGTGTGGACAACCTTGCCACATGCTGCTTTCTAGATCCATCAAATCGGTCTCAATGTGTTCCAAGAAATGAAAAATCTCTGTACTTGACATGCAAGCAGCTTCTTCCCTCTACAGGAGTTAAATTCTGTACATGGATTTTTGGCTTTTCTGCTTTGTTTGCAAACACATTAGTTTTTTATTTGGGGTTGTCAAAAGATTAGGTCTAAGCCAGCAAATAAAAAAGAAGTGAAGCAAATTGTTTTCATCACAAATTTAGCTCTGGCAGATTTACTTATGGGTCTGTATTTGTTAATTATTGCATCAGTTGATCATTACTATAACGAGTACTTTCCTTCTTACGCTAAACTTTGGAGAAACAGTGTGTTATGCAAGGTAGCTGGATTTCTATCAGTCTTATCAAGTGAAGCATCCCTTCTTTTCCTAACCCTCATAGCTGTGGATAGACTGTGGGCATTTAGAAAAATCGTCATAACACATAAGCTTTTTGGTAAAAGGATGCAAGTTCTGCTGGCAACATTTGCTTGGATTACTGCTCTTGCATTAAGCATTGTAACTGCGACCTTCAACGATGATGACTTATATCAATTTGATGTATGCATTGGGTTGCCATTAGTAAGAAGTAAAATATACAGAAAAACTTATGAAGACATTACAATATCTTACACCTTCAACAGACCAGATGAACATCTCCGGTTACAATCATTTACAGAAATTGACTCACAAATAGCAAACTTTTTCTCAATTGCTCTTTTTCTTGGACTTAATTTCCTGTTATGTGTGATGATTGCAATATGTTACATACTCCTATTCATAAATATCTGGAAATCAGGATTTGCGTTGCTTAAAACTGATTTCAAAATGGCTATTAAGATGGCTGCCATCGCATTGACTGACCTCATGTGTTGGCTTCCTATTGCGACCTTGGGTATTCTAGCACAGACTGGAGTAAAGGAACTTCCCCCTGAATGGATTCCATGGATAACAGCATTTGCTTTACCAATCAATTCTGTAATCAATCCATTTCTATATGCTACTGTAGATCGTGTGTCAAAGCATTATCTAGATCAAGCATACCCAAACGGTTACAATGAAATGGAGACAATGCTGTAGTCCTGTACATTTTGATCATTATTTGATCAATATTACTTTGATGTAGATGCACCGATCGTGATCAGTAGTTCTGAACCAGGCTCGATGTTTGCCTAAGTGGTTCTGAATTGGGATATGAGTAGTGATCACTACACATATAGTAAATATTCATGTGAAACATTTCTGTGCATTGTTTTACCCTTTTTTAATTTTCAGCCAATTTTACCAAGTTCACCTCAAATTACCTTTGACCTCAGCATTTGACATTGAACACTGCCATTACATGAAAGCTCCCACAATGCAGCTTTGGCTCAAGTTTGGTTGAAGTGCATGTGAACTGACAACTGTTCATGTGTTACCAGATTTTGTATTTTCAGCCTATTTACAAGTTGACCTCAAAAAACCTTTGACCTCAGTATATGACCTTGCACACCACCAATAGATGAGGGTTCCCATAGTACAGCTATGACCCAAGTTTGATTGCAATATGATTTTAACTGTTCATATGAGATTACAACATTGTAGATGGACAGACACACAAACAACCACAACCTACTTACAAGTTGACCTCAAAAGATCTTTGGGTAAAAACTCCACCAAATTTATTATTATTTTGTTCTAAAATCCATCAAATTTTATCATTATTTTGTTCTTCATTGAAATTCAAATTTGAATATTAAGTTTTTAAACAAATTTGAAAATAAAAATTTTTTCGATAAAAAAATTAGGAAAAAATGCTGGAAAAAAAAAAAACATTTTGGAAAAAAATTGTTGAAAAAAAATCGAAAATAGTTTAAGTGTTGGGCAATTTGAGACCAAGTGTTGAATATCAGACTCTTAAACATTTCTGTGCTTTTTTTTGACAAAATATATATGTATTCCTTGATTAGGTCACCTGAGGTTTCCCTTTGATCTGAGGAATAATTAGCAACACTATAAGCTTATTTATCAAATATATTGGCAAGACTTTAAATGCAATTCATCTTATTCATGTCTAAAATTGTGACACCCAGTTAAATGCACTATTCTGAATTAGCTGAATTAGCTAATATAATTAAATGTAAGAAACTCTATATATCATTATATGACCAGGCAAAAGGGGTCTAATGAGTGATGTGGAGAGTCATCACTGACTATTATCTATTCCAAGTCCAGTGACACCTCATGCATAGTGTCTTGTGTAGGATTAGACAAATGGAGGGACATGAAAAGTAGCACTACAGCCATGTTATATTGATTTTAGTAAAGTAAAATATTACCGTAATTCTTATATTTCAATGCATCCAAAGGTAAATCAGAAGTAAATAATGAGGTGTTACTGGAGCTGGAATGGATTATAATGACTACTGTGTTGATAGTGTTATTGGGTGGGTAAAAACCAGTATCAATGGAGAGCTTCAAGTTCAAGCTTCTAGAAAAACAAGTTAATTCATAATGTAAATAATATGCAAATGAGCTCATGAATATTTAATGAACTCATAGCCACAATTACAAAAATATGTTTTGATTGACATTTTTTGAAGTGTGTGAGTGCATCGATTTTGCATATTTTTGTTGTTTTTAATAAAGTAATGTGTGCTTACATACAAATAAAAAAGGAATTGTTTGATTTGGACTATTTACATAATTTTATGGAAATTTGTGTTATTTTAAGGCAAAATATGGCCTAAAAATGTTTGAAAATCTTAGTTTCCAACAATCAAAATGGTAGTAAAACCAGCCAAAAGTCCTTTTTGATAGAGTACAGTGAAAACTATCTATATACTGCTCAATAAGCCAACTCTTTTGGCTATTTTTGAATATAACAATCAAGCAATTTCTTGCAATATCGCTCACAATAATATTTCAGGGGACCATGAATTAGGGTTAATTTTACTCAGAATTGTCACAGCCATATATAGAGGCCACATCACGGAATAAGTTTGATAAATTGGTCCTAGGTTGAATTTTTGGCAATTTTTTGTTCTGATTAGTGCATCTGAGGGGAAACCTCAAGTTTGGGGTAAGGAATTCTCTCCACCCTAGGTGCCGCTTAGACTGATATAATGGAAAAAACTATATGGAAAAAAATTGACAGACAAAGTCAACTTTGTAATCTAAACCTTGCACTTTTTTATCAGTAAGTACATGGTAAATCAATAAGAAACAAAACATTATAGACAAAACGAGGGTCAATTTTGAAAAGAAAGTTGACCATACTGACCTCAAGGATGTTTTCTTTGATTTGAGCAAATCAGTGATGGCAAATGATGCAGGGATATTAACCAAGTTATAAAAGTAAAACTGATAGCGGTACAGATTTTAAAGTTGTACCCCTATTGGTAACACATACAGGGTCAAAGTTGAGCAATTTGAACTATGCCTTTTGTGTCCATGGAAATACTTACTGGGTCAAAGGTTAGCAAATTGAACTTTGCCTTCTTGTTCCCAAGGAAATATTTACTGGGTCAAAGGTTAGCAAATTGAACTTTGCCTTCTTGTTCCCAAGGAAATATTTACAGGGTACAATTAGGTTGGCAAGCTGAACTCCACCCTCTTGTGCTCAAGAAGGTACTCTTTTGGTGTAAAAAAACTTTGAACCAATATTCAATACAATACATACTTACAGGGTCAAAGGTTGGCAAGCTGAACTTTGCCTTCTTGTGCCCGAGGAAGTACTCTTCTGGTGTAAAGAACCTCAAACCAATATTCAATGCAAACTATAAAGAAAACAAAAAATAGAACATTTTAAGTTTTATTTAAAATATTGATGTGTTACTAATAATGTTTGTTGCAGGAATGATCAAAGTATATACTTTCATGTAAAACTAAGAGCATACAAAAATCTGTACATTTCAAATATTATGCAGAAATGAATAACATATCACACACTTATCTCTGCCGAGTGTATGCTTTTAACAACAATGCTGGTTTGGCAACAAATTTCGCCAGGAATGTAGGATATAGGTCAGAGTATCAACTCAACAACAACTGACAGCGCCTGAAGTCAGTCAAAAGTACTCTTGATGAGGAAACAATATTCAGTAACATATACATGTACTTGGATCAGCTCGTAATCAGCGGGCCTTATAGCAGATTAATATCAAAATATTTTATTTTGAGAATGTTCTTTGACATCTCCCCAAATTATTAGTTTCTAGTCCTAGATTTTATTTACTTTCTTTAACACACAAAATATAGACCAAGCAGGTCAACTAAAAGCACTCCTAGGTCTACTTTTCGGCGTAGTGGTAAAAGCCTAATATTTCCTGCCTATATTACGAGCTGATCAAACTATAGGCTACTTGCTTTCTGGTTTGCATAATATTTTTGTATATATTATGGTCAATGTAGTTTATTTTTTTAAGGACTCCAATGTATTTAAGCATAAAGTCAGATATTTGGGCAATCCTTGGTTACAGTCTTTATATTTCTATGTGTGTTATATGCTATGTATTTTATGTGATTTTGATCAATCAAATCAAATCATATGAAGAGATTTAGGCCTATATAAACTTTTTTCCAAAATAAAATGTACATTCTATCATTGAACTTACATCCCATTATAGGAGGGCTCTCATTGGACATCATTTCTTGATTAATCAAGGTACAAAAGTATATCTTTTTGCACTTACTATAGTCTGTATATCTACCTCGAATCATCGGCACAAGCTTGGTGCGTGCGGTGTTAGCTTTATGGTTTCTTGTGTGTACATGTGCAGCACATTGGTCGCGTGCGTAAAAGTATGTACACACACCAAGTAACGCTAAGCTAACGCAGAACACACTAAACTTCAAAGCTAGTGCCGGTGACTCAAGGTAGCTATTTAGATATAGCTGTGCGCTGTTTTGAATGCGGCACTGCACAGCAAGTGGCTCCTAAGCTGCCAGATGCGGATTCATGTCCTGTTCTTTGGTTCACCTCAAGTTCGGTAGTGACTTTAGTGCGTAATTTGCTGGTCACAGGATCGAATCATATGCGTAAAGTTAATCGCGCGGAGTGAACATGCACGTGTACAAGGAAGGATTGTTGGCACGCTTGCAGCGCAATTGCGAGAAAGCTTTGGGGTCACTACTGAATTGGAGGTGAATCAAAGAATAGTGTATAAGGTAAAGGTAAAGGAGACGATCCTGTATAAACAGTGATCGGAGTGCCCATCTCTCTTTCGTTGGTGACTGGGCCAGACTCCTCCATGTAATGTTGCTATAGGGGGATCGCTACACCTCCTCCACAGCGAGTCTGTTACCTTCCCAGCATTTAAGAATGCCGGTACCCATTTGAATAGTGTATCATAACAAACAAATCCTTACCAATCTATCACTACATGAGAAATCTTTCTTCTTCTTTGGTTGCCAGTCTACTGGCCTTCCTGCTGCATCTGTAAACAACACGTACAAGTATTTATTAAACATTGTATGGTATATATGACTGAACATACTTTTAAAGCAACTCCACTGGCTCCCTGTGAAAGAACGCATACATGTACATTTCAAAGTACTTCTATGTGTTTAAATGCTTAAATGGACATGCTCCAGGTTATCTAGCTTGAGTCCTGATTTTTCTCTCAAAATTTTCATATGTCCGTTTGCTCGATCCCTAAAATCATCACAATTAACAAAATTCAATCAATTTGTTTCTATTGCCCAATGACCCATCGAACTATCAACCTGTGAACAAATATTTCATTACTTACCTCCAACAAAGAAGGAAGTAACTGTATCCACTGAGATGCCATCATTACCACCACTAAGTAAATAATCCCACATGCCAATTGCAGGTTTTCTGTATAAACCAGGGCCTGTTGACATCAGAACCTGTCAAAATAGTTTTCAAAATTAAAGCAGTGTTGAAAATTTTTTGAAATTCTTTGATGTCAAAACAAATACAGAGCTGTTTTCAACTTTTGCTACTGCAGCGTTCATCAGCAGAATGACCCAGTCTCGCTTTCCTGAAGTGTGCTGTGATGATCAGGTCATAGACCTTTGATAACTTGCAGCACCCTCTGTTCTTATTCAGCAATGGTTATCTTGAGAGATGTTAGTTTTGAGAGATGGACTAAACGTCCGTTCATACTATGCCGCAATTGCTCTGCAAAACGGGGTGTTGCTGCACTGCAAACTACTGCATTGCATTATCGCAATAAAGTTAAATACAATGTAACTTGGAAATGCGACGAGTTTCAGCAAAAAGTAAGGCACCAGAAACAAATTTGTTCGATCTTTGGATCGACCGTCGATGCTGCTTCGATGCTGTTATTAATGAAATAACAACTAATTAACCAGAATTAATGCTAAATTTATATTGGTTAATACCAATACAGGCAAATATTCATATGTTATCACAATTAACAACAGTTAATTAATTGATTTCATAAATAATAAGGATCGATTAAGCATCGACGTTCGATCTTTCGATCGAACTAATTTGTTTCTATTGCCTAATTGATATATTGGCAATAATGCACAACACCGCAATGCAATTGCGGCAGAGTATGAACAGACCTTAAGGAAGCCATCCCGGGGAGGGAGGGCACTCAAATATGTGACGGTCATGTCAAAAGAGACACTTTTGGGCAGGTTATCAATTTTGAGATTTTACATATCTTAAATATAGAGATATTTTGCTCCACAACACCGTTTTCTCCAATGAAATCGGACATGCCTAAGCGAAGATATTGAGTTCGTAAGTTATGGTATTATGAAATTGGAAATTGAGATATCGGCCTTTACAAATATTATTGACAATGTTGAGAATAGGAATTACCTTGAAATATATCTCAAAAAATACAAGATGCCAGTTATATTCCGGTCTGAAACTATCAGAAAATATTGTTAACATTAATAACATCACACATTCGCAACAAACCCAAACTGTGAAAAAATCACCCCCGGGGCAGATTTTTGGCTATTTCTCCGTTTACGATCCTGCCCAAAAGTGTCTCCTTTTGACATGACACGTCACATATGAGAGTGTACGCATGCGTGACCAAATTTTTTTTCGAACACCCCCTAAACAAGTTTTCCTTTGTGAGCAAAATGACCCCCTAAGCAAGTTTTTAGCGCGCTTTCCCCAAAAATTTGACCCCCTAAACAAGTTTTTGTCTAATTTTGACCCCCTAAACAAGTTTTTGTTTAATTTGTCTAATTTTGTCTAATGTAGGCCTATAGGCCTACTAACTTGCCATTGAACACTAACAGTCTACCGGATATTATGATATAGGCCTACCCCCCCTCCGGTACACCATACCGTACCACTTTAAAATATAAATAATGATACAATGAATTCAGAGTGTACCATGAGGCCTTCAGATTCGTAGCTTGTTACATGAATCTGATTGGATTCTCATAAAGTTTTGTGAGAATATAAAATACCAATGCACAGCGTTATCCAGAGGCAACGTTACTGGTATTCACATCGTAGTTGGTTCCGAATTCGGCACCTAAAGTTGATTATCGTGTCCCGGTATTGTATGCCCTTTTCATGCTTTCTACTGCAAATATAATTTCCTAAAGTAATCCAGAGAAGGGGAACTCACAAATCTACCAGCAGGAGTAGTAAATAATGTGAGGAATCTATAAAGGTCCTGAAAATCTTTTTGAAATACATGATATTTTCGTTTGTCTCCCCGTTTGTCCACTGAACTATATACCCATCACAATTTTATATGACGTCATTAATTATAATGAATATGCACGTTGATTTAATCTAAACGATATTTTACATAGAAGTACGAGGCCATGGTTAAATCACACGTGTCGTCATGAAATACATTTGCATAACATAGTGACACTTTAGGTTTGGATACTGAACGGGAATTCCGCACTGGAATAAACTTTTTTCGAATCGCAGTTTCAGCAGATTTGAAAAGCGGATTAAAATGGTACCCTAAATGCGTTACAAACGATTTTAAAACTACCCTTTTCATGAAAATCACCGTTTTTACCCCTTAACGCGTCACGCACGCTGCGTGCTTAACCAAGAAAAAACACCCCTTTTCACACGTTTTTTGGTCACGCATGCTTACATCATTATATTTGAGTGGCCCCCCCGGGAGCCATCCACATCTGAGCCAACCAACCCTCTCTGAATATGGGCAATGGGCTATTCTAGTTGAAATCCATACACCCCCCTATGGAAAATATGGCCTTAACCTCCCAAACACGGGGTGTAGATTTCAAATGTAGTCACCCATTCAGGTAGCTCATTTGAAATTCACACTCCCTGTGTTGGAGATTAAGGCTATGTCTCCCATAGAAGTGTGTGGATTTCCAGGAATAGCCTATTATAAAAACAATCGAAAACAGGATTGGAAGGGATTGAGCCGACAAGTTTGAAACATAATGCAGATGTGAAGTGTTTGGAGGTTTGCTAAAATCATTCAAAATTCAAAAATTTCAGAAATGTGAATTTTCATGACCATATTTGGAATCAGCATGAAAAATGCATTAAAATGAGTACAAACAAGCCTAGTATTGGTTCAGTGGTTCTTGAGATAGCTTTTAATATTTTGAGAAAATATCTCAAAACTTGGGACTTCTTATGTTGATCAAATGCACGGAATATGGGAAGTGTAATGCTTTACCTGTACAGGCACTCCAACTTTCTTGATAATGTTGGTGACTTTCTTCTTCATGTCGCTAAGGGAAACCTTGCCTCTTCCAACTCCAAGCTAAAGAAAGAAATAATAATAATAGTAATAATAAACATTTAAAGTTTCCATTTAAGACATTCATACGCATTGACACATCAGAATATGTTTACTCTGGGGATGAGAGTATAATGAGGAATGCAGGAAGAGTAGATGCAGTGGCTGACATGCGCATGGAAGATGGAACGTATACTGTTTGTCTCGCAAGCTTTCTACAGCGTGGGGCTTTGAAATTCTGAACATCTATAAAAAAGGGTAGGGTTAAAATGTTGCTGTATAAAGGGCGAGTTTCTAAAAAGCGTGGGAGTGAAATGTTAAGCGAAATATAAAGCATGTGGGTAAAGTTACCAATGGGAAAAAATTATGGTACTGAAGTATTTGATGATTAATATTTTAATTGGTAAATTTCAAATGAAAATTATGGAAATAATAATGACGTCACTTGTCAAGTGGTCTATATATAGATTGTTACTCACCTGATTTGTGATGAACACAATCTGAAAATAAGACAACAGAATTTATTTTATTTAAAAAGAAATTCTTCAAGAGAAAAAGTAACTTGGTTGCTTTACATCATATAGCCCCACACCACAAAGTATGCTATTCCATTTGAGTACCAAGATTATTTAATTCCAACCAAAATAAGTCAGCAGTTTCTGCCACCCCATTGGCCAATTTTTCGTCCCATTGTTAGTATTTTTAATGGCATTTTACTCTTTGCCATCACCCTTTTATCACTGAAAAATATGTGTGAGGGGGTTTTGTGGCCCAGCCCCACCCAACAACGACCCCAACTTTTTGGATTTTTGAGTGCCCTGGCGGAAAAAAATAGGTCACTGAACAATTCAGTGAAATTCAATAAAATTGAGACACACATTGTTAGAATATACCCCTTCAGACGAAAAATTCACAATTGAAAGGGTAAAAAAATGGAATACCCCTTCAGCAAAATGCATTTTCAAGAAAACCCTGATGGGACGTGCATGCATGTGTTCTTTTAGCGTATTTATGAGTGAAAGAAGTTTTCACTAATACTAACCTTGTATCCATCTGCTACCAGCTTTTTTAACTTTCCTGGGACTTGTGGATATAAAATTCTGTAATAAATGAAAAGTAGTACTTTATTTTGAGTGTTTAAAAAATAAAAAAATGTAGATATTTATATAGCGCTTTATGCTGTAAACAGCCTCAAAGCGCTTTACATTTATTCTGCCGTTATTAGAATATGTCGGAACCATGTTTGCTGCCTAGGGGTAGTCACAGTACAACAACTGTGACTACCCCTAACAGCTTCCCATTGCACCTGGGTGGGGTGAGGCAAGCGTGACAAAGCGCCTTGCCCAAGGGCGCAACACGGTGGCGGGACGGGGACTCGAAGGCCGTAACCACTGAGCCACCGTGCCCAGTTTTCCCTCTGTAGGTACATACCAATAGAGTGAGCCATCAGTGTCAGGGGCCATTGATCATATTAATATTATCAGTGGTGGTGGTAGTGGGGGCATGTTCCACCAAATCTTTGGCTTTCCCCCTACTTACCCATGACTTAAAATAAGAATTTCGGGAAACTTTCATAGTTCGCCAAAATATAGCTAGACATTTTATGCAATTTTTTTTACAATTCCTCTCTCCCAGAAATTCATTTGACCCCTCCCCCATAAAAATCTGGCCCTATTGCTGGAGGTCATAATATAAAAACAAACAATTGTTATTCCTTTATGCCCAAGCAACTGAATTCTGTTTATTCCTAATTCTACTCACCTCCAGTCAGCAATACTAGTAGGGAAAACCTTGCCTGATTGTGTGGTGATGATGGTGCCATCCATATCAAATCCTGCTATCTGAAATAAAACAAAGCAATAACATACATGAAGACCCTGTTTACATGGAGACAAGTCTGCTTCAATTTCAAATTGCGACTAAGTATTACCATACTGGGCAGGCACATTTTGCTCTTTTAGGGTGATTTTAAAAAAAATTGGAAAATGGATTTTCTGTAAAAAAGCATCACATTTTAATTGTTTTATGGAGATTTTTTCAAAACTGGGACAAATGTCTATAAAGATTTTTTGTGAAAAACCTACAACCCCCACATCTAGGGATTTGTGAAAAACAGACAAATTTGAGTGGCATTTGAGAAGTTGACCCCCCCTTGGTTTACACCCCATATGGAAGACATGACCTTAATCTCCCACACAGGGAGTGTAGATTTCAAATGGGTTCGTCCATTCCATCACACTTACCCAATTACCTGGCCTGACTCCGCCACTGTCATACACAACAAGCGAACCCTTCTCAAGCCACTCAGCTTCTTTACTAGCACCACCTTGCTTCAATTTCTCGGCCTCTTTTTGCACCACCGGTCGTGTTGTACTATCTGCAACTGCCTTACTCTTCTGCGGCGATGTCATCTTCTTCTTCTCATACTTCTCCGCTTGTTTGCGTAAAGCGGCTAGCTTGTCATCGACGCTCTCACCATTACCGGTTGTACTTTTCTCTAGTTTACTTCTTTTGGCCAGACTTTGGGTATCTGATGATGGAGTGTCTTCAGAAAAAGGTCTCTTTTGTGATTTGGGAGCTGATTCAGGTTGATCTTCCTTCTCCGCTCCGTCACCGTTGTTGGATCTTTCAGCTGGTGATGCGCAAGTGGATTTCTCATCTTTCAGATCATTTATTGATGCTGTAGTGGATACCGGGTTTTCTACAAATTCAACTTTATATTGAAACCTGCCGAGCAGCAAGTTGAGGGCGCCGCCATCATGCAAGTCATCTTCCTCTCCGTGAGCTAAGATCTCTTTGTTAATGAGACATGGGTTCGATCCCAACTGTTGGATAACAAATGAATACAAATTGTATTTGTATTTAACATATCCATAAGAAATAGATACAGTATTTCTTTTACACAAAATGTTACTTTTTACTGTCAGATATGTCCCCCTTTTAATTCTGAGCCAAGTATGAAGCAAATAAATAAGAAGAAAAACGCCATTTAATTTCAGTGGCTATATCGCACAGTTGGGTACCGACTTTATTCATTATTATGTTTTCAGGGTTATTAGGAGTTAAGAAAACCTAATAATGATAATATTGATAAACATTTACATGATACCATAACATATCGGATTAAATCATACAAATATCGAACTCGCCGCTGGCTCGTCCGATATTTTTATGACTCATCCGATATGTTATGGTATCATGCTCAGCCATCCAATATTATATCAATGCCAGGAAAGAAGTTAACATACTTACTGTGTTCACAATTGTGATCCAATCAAACAAAATCAGTCAGAACTCAGAAATATTACATTTTCAGTTTCTTCTAGGATAGTAAAAACATTTACAAAGCTGGATTTTGCAGAAAACCCCATTGAAATTGAACAACCAGTTTCACAGATATGAACAATTTTAAAAGAGTTTCCAAAGAGTTTCCAAAACAACAGGAAACAAAAGGAAATATTTCCTTTGCTTTGCTGTATCTCAAAATCAATATTTCCGACTTCTGACTGATTTTGCTTGATCGAATCACAAATATGAATCTTGATATTCTAATTTATGTAGAATTCCTAAAACCATAATTATCGAAATTCCATGACCTTTGACCCCATCAGTGCTCACCTGTTTACATTTCAATGTCTTCTTGGCTGCATTAGCTGTGACTTCAACTATCAAAATGAAAAGTGGAAAAAGATTTAGTACTTATGTCTGTGTTTTGGGGTGTTTGGTTTCTTTGTCTAGTTGTCTATTGCGATTTTTGTTTATTTGGATTATTTCCTTTCCGAATAGTTCTGACACTTAACATGCATATGGTTGACTCTTTTATACACGGAACCATCATCTTTACATGACTTTCCATGCCATTCCTACCTACATGTATAATACCTGCACATGCTAAGCAATTATTTATTTTGCTTTGCTTCACCAAAATCAAGGAAATCATGATTAAACTAGACTCACATTAAGGGGGTACTACACCCCTGGCCAATTTTGTGCCTATTTTTGCATTTTTCTCAAATATTATAGCACATGGTGACAAGTAAGATATGTTTATTATAGGGGCAAGGACTACAACTACTGCACTCAAAATTCAGCAACTCAAGGCAAGTAGTTTTTGATTTATTGATCAAATATACGTTTTCCCTCATTTTGGACTGTAACTCCACAAATGTTGTCTGTGCTGTAGGGCAGGCGTCGGCGCCGTTTTTTGATGTCGACATGTCGACATATTTCGTATCTTGATGTCGACAGTGTTGACATACATTTGGGTTCCGAGAAAATACCAGGAGATTTTTTTTCATGATTTTAGGAATATTTTAAAAATTTGAATCTAAAATATCTAGAAACACCAGCGGCAATTTCAGCAAAAACCAAGATGGCCATTTTATAGCGAGCACATAGCGATAAAGTGTACAATTTACACGGAAAACAAGGCAAAGTACTGTCAAAAGTATGACCCCTAAAGGCAAATATTAAACAAGAAAAGTTGGCGAAATAGTAGGTAAAAGATAAGATTTGGCATTGCATTTTGTTGAAAATACATTGGAAATGGCTAATATTTTGAGCGAAAATGAGCTTGCCTGACGAAGTTTTACTGGGCCATTGCCTGAGCACTGTGTCGCCATGGACGAAGTTCTGTCGATATGTTGACATAATTCACTTTGTCGACAGGATTCCGACAGAGGACCTGTCGACGCCGGCCTTACTGTGCTGAAATAAAATTTCCAGTGCAGTAGTTGTAGTCCTTGCCCCTATAATATACATATCTTACTTGTCACCAATGCGCTATAATTTTAAAGAAAAATGCAAAAATAGGCACAAAATTGGGCAGGGGTGTAGTACCCCTTTAAAACATACTGGAAGGATTCCCAATGTTATGGACATTTTGGAATAGATAAATGAATTCAAACCCAGGATTGAAACCCACACAAAAACAAAAAATCTCTAAATATTTATCTGACGATGTATGTGTGAGATTTTTTTCTATCTCTTGTGGAAGGTTCTTGAGAATTCATATAAAAAGTGTGGGCGGGGGTGGGGTAGGGACAAGAAATGTCAAAAGTATTGACCTGTGACAAGCTTGGAATTATTACCGTTCACAGAAGTTTTGTCATAGCTGCGTCGTATGTCCCTGATCTCTTCGATAGAGAAAAGGCTCCTCCTCCTGGACAATTCAAGGACATCATGCTTCCTTGACCCATGGCCTCTACGCCTTTTTGATATTATTTTTTGAACCACTGATATTCTATGTCTGATGCAGACAGAAGACAAATATTGGATGAGACGTAATCAGGGTTCGAATTCAATCAATTTTTTTTGCATAGCTGATTGTGCTATGCAAAACACATGTTTGCATAGCAGTTTCCAAATTTTGCATCACAGTTATTTTGCTATGCAAAAAAAAAAAATGTGTAGCATTTGGCGATGCAATATTTGTGTTTGTGTAGCGAATCTACAACTTCTGTCATTGTCATCAAATCTTGGCTATCAAAGCCGCCAATATTGTATTCGCGCTTTAACCTGGGACACTCAATCAGTTGAAAACACAATTAATCATCTGTTCTTCCCTGGCCCAGGGATCAAAACAACATTTACATAACATAATTATTAACTCTCTCTATGCGGATGTCGACTGCAGACGACAAGTTTCCAATTTTATTTGAATTTTTCAAAAATTTCAGAATTGTAAATGTTCATGACCATATTTGAAATCAGCATGAAATATGCATTAAAATGAGTACAAACAAGCCTAGTATTGGTTCAGTGGTTCTTAAGATAGCTTTTGATATTTTGAGAAAATTTCTCAAAACTTTTTATGTTGAAGCTTATGACTACATGTAGCACGCAGAGCATTAAGGTTTTAAAAACCTGACCTACCTTGATGTCTGGATAGTCTCTTGTCCTTGATTCCCGTAGTAGCATTTCTGCCAAGAATTACAGTTTCCTTATCAGGAAGCTCCACAGCTATCTTATCTGCAACATAGTCTTCCTCAATGGGAATCAAGCGACATACGATAGGTGTAGCTGTCATGCTTTATTAGGCACTGTCACTGCAACAGATTTAAAACGAAAATGAAAGGATAAGTACTAAACATTGGTTCACCTCAAGCGTGTGTATTTCCCGGTGGGTTCAGTTTGTATTTAAAGGTAGGACGTATGACCGTTCCAGGATTTGAAAATGACCCCCTATTTCATGGGGAATCAAGGACATTTGCAGCAATTTTACCCCCTATTTAGCGCAAAATCAAGGAAAATTTTCCCCCAAATACCAAATACCTATTTTGATCATTTTGAGGATGCATTTTCATTTCACCCCCTTATCATGAGGAATCAAGGACATTTTTCTGAAATAAATACCCCTATTTTTACCATTTCAAGGACGCTTTTGAAGTTTTACACCCTATTTCACGGGGAAATTAGTATAATTAAATAAAAAAAAAAATACTCTATCAATTTTGTGTGGAACTACTTAAAAACAGACAGAACAAATATAAAAAAGCAAAACTGTAGTGGTAAAACGCGGATGAAAGTCCTAGAAATACCCCCTATTTTTCATTTCAAGGACAATTTTCCTCCAAAACACCCCTAATTTGGACAATCGTGAACAATTTTGTCCTCGAAAATTCCGCGGACATTTCTTGAAAAGTACCCCTAATTGGAACCATCATGCGTACACATTGTCAGTGAAGACTGAACCCACCGGGGTGTATTTCCCTAGTCACAGTATTGAATCGCACATGTGTAGAAAGGCAATTTGTCAGCACACTTGCAGCCCAACCACAAAAACGCATTTCACGGTTGGAGTGAAATCTAGAAGGGCAAAAATCAGAAAATTGATGTTTTGTAAAATTGTTGGGGATGACACTCAACTTAAATGTTGGTAGCAGTGCGCAGCGTCAAGCTCTAAACTTTGGGAAAAACTGAGAACTGAGTTTCGAGTAAAATAGGGGTTTCTGAACTGACTAGGTCTAGTGAACTTAAATTGAGGGCCAAATTATCACAGGCTGTGGAGCTAAGACATGAATTTTTCCAAATTTGAGCGAAAGAGCATTTTTTTTTAAAACTCAAGATCAAGGTGAGGCTACACTAAAGAACTAGGCCAAGTTACAAATTTTTCTTTTTCTCAAGAGCTCTCATTTCGACAGCCATGGTGTTACTGGCTCACCCTTCCCATTCTCATCAGGGTTGCCAAACCCGCTATTTGGTAGCCCAATTGGGCGACTTTTGAAGATTTTTCCCGCGACTTTTGACAATTTCCTGTCCCATAGAAACCAATGGTTAAGAAAAAATTTTGCACACTTTTCAACATTGGCTCCCGCGACCTCCGATAGTTTCCTGCCCCATAGAAACCAATGGTAAAGAGAAAAATTGGGCGACTTTTCAATTATTTGACCCGCGATTCGGGCTGAAATCTTTTGGCAACCCTGATTCTCATTACTCCAGACCAACAAAACTTTTGACAGCTTTAAGATGACACTAAAATTGTGGACCTGAACGCATGATACCGTACTTTAACTGTGTACCTACAAAGTTAGGGGGTCGGGCAAGCCTCCCCTCCCACTTTTGTCAGTCAGTCTGGGGAAACGTACAGATGGAATCGAGACCTGCAAATATCCTCCCCCCCCCCCCACACTTTTTAAGTTTTGAAAATCTGCTGACACCACTGCATATGTACTAGTTTTACAATATAAACATATTGTAGTTTTAAAAATAACAAATATGAAAGAAAAAAAAAGTTTGTTTCCTGTAGCGCGCTCGCATTTCGTTTTTGAAAGAGCTCTTTCTTTGCGCATTAGATTTTTTTTCACTTTCAAAGAAAAAAACCCCAAAACCAGAAAAATCACACAAAAATATTAATATTTACACATTACACAATAAACGGGCGTAGTGAAAAACTACTGGAGAAAACATCACACATAAATACTGTACCTTTTTTAATCTGCAGGTTGAAAGGGGATCATAAATATTCTTGAATATGAAGAAATATGATTCCAATTTTAAAAAGAAATTGATTGCCTGACGGCGTACTAACTCACAATGATTCCCGATGCGCTACAATGACTTCTGCTCACGTGTGCGTGCATACGCATGAACGCTAAGCGTTGTGGCAACGCACGCGCCTACGCGATGCTGACGCACTTCTCTGATTGGTAGCTCTTGTTGTCAACACGAATGTTAAATTTGCCTGGTCGATTGTTTTGTGGGGTACATTTGTAGGTAATAACAATAATTAATTAAAACTGGTTATGTTTAACAGCGTTTTATGACATAAAATAACATAAAATGTCATTTTGATTTGTTCAATATCAGGTAATGAATGACAATAATAACTTTGCACATCTATTTTGAGTTCATTGTGTGAAATTGTCGGGTTTTGTTTTGAAATACACCGTAATTCATTTTCTGTCGCCTATGAGACGACTCATGTGCACACCGCAGTGCGAGTTATCTTCGCTTATTTGAAGTCAGCACTACAAAGGGAGAAAGAAAGAAAATACCTCGGCCCAAAACAAAACCCACCTTACTTAGATGTAAAAAAAATGCAATTTTTTGGGCGTTTCTTTACCATGTTTACTTTAGGATTAGGGGGTTTTATTCTTACATGTTATAGCTGCCTTGCTCGAGAACTCTAGCTTCAAATTTGCACACGATAGTTACGCATTTGATGCTAGAGTACTTTACTATGGTTTTTCGGTCGGACAGCGGTGCAATTTTTTACACCGGAGGTTATTTATTCTGTTAATGTTGAAATTTGAATGAAAGTTATTTCGATGAGTCAACTGTATCTTTTGAGCAAGATTTGCGTATTTTGGACAGTCTAAAATTTTGCTGAAGTGTAATTTGAGCAACATTTTTGATGCAATCGCCTGTCGTGATCGGCTGTGTTTACTTCTGACCTTCCATTGCTTTACACGGTGTCATGCTTCAGCGAATCCGACTAGATTTTGAATGCAAAGGTCTCTAGCCTAGAATGTGAAGCTATCGGTGAGCAAATTCTAACCCTAACCAGTGTAGAAGGCAGCTATTACATGTAAAAATAAAAAAACCTAAAGTAAAGGAATGCCATTTTTTGTTAAGCTTAAATTCATCAAAATTATTTTACAACAGAAACAACACTCAATCATCAATGCAATGTTACATGCTGCAAAATGAAATGGTGCGCCTTGCGCCACCAATTACCAATTTTAAATAAATAAAAACTAAAATATAAAGTATGAAATATAATAACATGAAATGGTACACCTACATTAGCTGTGCTTTGTCCGGGATTCTTTTATTTTTCTGCAGAAATTCAATAAATTTCACGCCGGAAACTGTCATCAAACTCGCGCGATCTGGAAATCGGAAAGGTCAGTCCACTATACACAGACTGTAGGCAATTATGTTTCCGGGTGCACACCACGAAGTATAATCTTTACATGAAATATTGGGCGGTAGAGATTTTTTTAGATATTGTTGCGAACCCTTATTTTGGGGTATCACAATTATTAACTAATATAGGCCTACAGAAACACGACAACTAAGAGCAAGACATTGATGATTCATTTAAGGTTTTATTGTAACGTATATGATCATGAACATGCTGCGAATACTTCGAATAAACAACTGACTCCGAATAAACAAAAGACTCTGAACTGAATAATTACTCTTACCAAGCAAGTGGCTTATAGGCCTATATGGCTCATTAGCATACGATCAAAACTTTGTAGGGGTCAAACTGCAGATTTCAGGCGGGTCAACCACACATTTTTTGGAGTAACCCTGAGGCGATATCCACACCAATATTTTCTGGGCCCAGATCTGTGGGTTTGTACTCGCCAAACTATTTGTAGGATTGCACGTCCTTGGATCTGAATCTGTGGATGATTTGTTCTCGCCAAACGATTTGTAGGATTGCACGTCCTTGGATCTGAATCTGTGGATGATTTGTTCTCGCCAAACGATTTGTAGGATTGCACGTCCTTGGATCTGAATATGTGGATGATTTGTTCTCACCAAACTATTTGTCGGAGTGCACGTCCTTGGATCTGAATCTGTGGTTGATTTGTTTACCCTGAATATTAGCGACTCTAATTGTTTTAGTGTCATAAATTAATGATATAAGACAAATCTTATATAGGCCATAATCGTGCATAATTATTATCAAACATGATCTACAGGATCATAACACTGCCCTCTCCTTAGATTGGACAATGTCCCCATTGTTGACACGAGTAAAAGTTTTCTTAGCGAATCGTTTACAACCAAAAGTGTAAAGTCAACAAAAAAAAAATATATATATTTATTTATTTATTTATTTATTTATTTATTGGAACATACACTTTTGTATCAGTGGCACACGCCTAACCAGCGGTGCGTTCAAAAACAACATTATAATACAAGAAACAAATTAAAAAGACAAATGAATATGTACATGTAAAATTGTGGCATTAATACGAAAGCAAAAGAAACTGTCTGTCTTAACCCAAGTTGGTTTGAAATGGGTCGTTAGCAGGAAATAAAACAAAATGTAGAAAATGAAAATATAAAATTAAATTACATACTGGCATGACATGACAATTAATGGACATTAAATATTCTTCAAGACAGAGGATCTCAAAGACCATGCACGTTTTAAATAACTTTTGCAAGACACATCAAAACAATTGTTGACTTTTTCATTCTCACAGTCCCAGGGGGTTCCCAACATAAGGCACAGTTTTACATCCAAGTCCCCCGCCATAAAAAATTGCCAGAACATCTCTAAATTCTGGTCCGAAAGATTACGCTCTAGCTCGGAGAATTCTTCAGTACGTATATCATTCAGGGCGGTGCATGTAAAGAGGAAATGGCGAAGATCTTCTGTACCATTTTTGCACAAAGGACAATTTTCGTCCATGCCTACAGTCCAGGAATGAATTCTACCATTAAGGGGAAGAGTGTTAGACCGTGCCTTAAATTTGAAACTTGCTCCGTGGAAATCGTTTTTTTCCAAAAGATACTTCTCCATTCTAAGTTCTTTCTTATACAAAACATAGTCATTAAGAGAAGATTTAGCTTTGGCGTTATCATACCAATTACTCTCGTACATTTGTTTGTTGGCTTCCTTAAAAAACGTTTTTGCCCAGCGTGGATTTGCTGTTGAATCGTACCCAAAATATAGTCTAAATCGCATTTATTAAGAGCGGATCGGACAGAAGACAGCCATTTAAATCTAATTTGATCGATATTACAGTCAAGACTTAATAATGCATTGAACAGTAATTTGGGCCATCGATGCATGTCCATACAATTAAGGCGCGCATAGAAATTTACCTTGATGCGATCTTGAATAGTAGCAATTGACTCCCAGCCCAAGTCCCCATAAAGAGCAGCGATAGGGGTATTACGAGAAGCCTTCAGGATGGATCGCGCCATTTGAGTTTGCAGATTTTCAATACTTTTGGTATCCGCTACATTGCAAATCCACACCGCGCTAGCATAATTAATACACGGAAGGGCTAGAGAGCGCCATAGAATATCCCCATAATAAACTCTATTGAAATCATCTTGACCATCAAGGATTGACTTAATATACCCAATAATTCTATTACCCTTTTTAATAACTTCCGAAACATGTGTGTGATCGGACAAATTGTTGTTTATGTGGACACCAAGATATTTATATGAATCACAAGTAGAGATGGTGCTTTCTCCTAATTTCCAGAGCATGTTTTTTCCCTGCCTATTGGATTCTTTACCTATGATCATAACATTCGATTTGTCATAATTAAAACCAAGCCGCCAGGTGCGCGAAAAAGACGAGGCGACGTCAAGCATATTTTGAAGTTCATTTGCATCATTAGCAATTAAGACAATATCATCTGCCCAGAACAAACACCCTATTTCTACATCGCAGATACGCACACCTAAATTACAATCCTTTAACATTTTAGCAAACTCATTTATGTAGGCGCAAAATAAAATTGGAGAAAGCACACAGCCCTGTTTCACGCCGTCTTCTATGTTAAAAAAGTCTGTATCAATATCCCCAAAAGTTACCTTGTAGGAACATGATAATTGCTATGGGGAAAATATTTCGATAGGCCCTATGCGTGTTATTGCGCTCACTGAAAATTGAATCTAACTGCATGAACATCAAATTCATGGTCGTTATTACTTTCATACATTTGTTGTAGCTTAACCAAAAAACAAACAATTCTGTATGTTCAAACATATCCAAATTGGTGCATTTAAAAAGAATAACTCGAGCATTCGTCTATCTCAATTTATATCAATAACATGATTATCCAATCATCAACAGATCAACAAGCCATTAGTAAACTGCACACTATAAGCAAACGTCATCACCCAAACAAAACGCATTTCCGAGTTACAATCAAAATATTAAAGACTAGTATTAACGAACAATGATCCAAATCTGGCAAACATAAAGCGCACTATCGAAAAATATCCCCAAGCAATAAACTATTCAGAACTAAAACTACTGAACACGTTAGAATATAACTTATATAAGAGTTAGTAGTATAACCTATATAAACGGCGTCGTTCCAGATATCAACAAAACATAGGCAAGGTCCTCAGAATTTTAAGCAATGATTTTTTTTTCTTTCAATATACATTAAAACAATTTTTAATGTAACTAGAATAATTTTGTCTTCAAAATTGTCATTCAACTTCAAAACACCGAAAACCAAACTGTGAACGTGGTAACGGCACAGTTGTACAAAGTACGTTATAACCATCCTAAGCCATTGTAGCTTAATTAAAACCATAATTGCAATAAAGCAGATTTTTCTTAATGAACTGAATTCCAGGAAAAAATAAATCTTGTTCCGTACAAGATAATGAATTAGGTACATTCAAACATCTAATCATCCAAAACAGAATTAAATAAGCTTAAATAGGACCTGCCCGAACGACTTTTGCCCATTTCGGATATCACCGAGTGATTATTAATAACCTTTATCCCTTAGACTGTTTCTGTTTGATACAGTCGATCGATATTCATCTAGAACATTCAATTGTGAAGATCAGTTGGGTTATACCTTAATATTACACGAAATCAGGGTTAGGGTTAGCTGAGGTTAGGATTAGGGTTAGCTGGGGTTAGGATATGATTACTGTTAAGGTTAGGGTACACGAAATGATTACGTGAAGAATCGACTGAACTTGACTGAACCAGAGTCCACTAAAACGCGGACAAGAAACACAACATGTCAATTAATCGAACTGCATGCTGGGGTAGTGTATGCAATATACCACTAATATTCACGCGACCATATGCGTGCACACACAACCATTCAACGCAAGAGCAAAGCAACTGTTACGTTCAGCAAATTACTTCTCGTAATATCCATGAAATATTTAGATACCTTACTCTACATAATCTTAAACTTGTGACACGTGACTGTAGCAACTTTAACATCTTTTCGATTAAATGATTAATGAAATGATTAGACAAAATAATCAAAAAGGCCTACTGCGATTTAGCGCCGACATGCCAAAAACGCCTTCAAAAAAATAATTTAAGAGACTTTATACTAATCACTTTTGAATTATATCAAGTATAAAAAATGGAAAGCGGCACAACCAAAATCAATAGAATCTGAATTTGAAAGAAAATCGCACCCATAATTATTTGGTTTCAATAATTATCACTATTAAACAAAACCGAAATTAATGTCACGAAAGATGTCCCTTTTTAACACAAAATTATGAAAACATTAACACAACTATAAAATGTGCTAAATTATAACGGCAACGTGCTGACTAAAGTCAAAGCATAAAATACGAATTCAACCCATTCATGCGTGGCAATCTGAAATCATGAAAAGAATTTTGGTATACAACTAACTCTGCTTTGACTTTTCCTCGCTCTGTGTAAACATTTTTAACAACGATTCTAAAGCAATTAGAAAACATCAATCATATAAAACCATGCAGATTACACTATCAATAAACAGTTGAGATACATCATGATCCTAAATTAATTATAAATCGGAAATTGCGACTCCTAAACGTCAAAACAACAATGAATGAAAGAAAGTTTACGCAACTTAAACAAACCGCTATAGATAAACAGTTGGTTCCAGCTGAGAACCGGTGGTTTTGTCTGAAGCTGTTTTCCGCATCTTCATTCTTATTTCTCATGAAGATAAAAACATTTTTAAATATAACAAAACACATCTTATCGTCCAAATCAAAACATAATCACACTTTTCTGAAATTGTAACACTCTTTAGATACCTTTTTGAACGGAATTGGAAGGAAGCATTTTCACGCACATGGGCTCTATAGAGCCTATCATGTGACAAAATTCAACATGTTTAACGAATTTGACTTAAAGCATGATGTATCTCAATAACCTAAGTAACACCACAGGTATTTTGGAATGTGGTAAGACACACTTGTATAAAACATTAATACCATAATGTCCATTTAAGTTCCTCAGTACGTTATAAAGTTCAAATATTAAGTATAAATAACGTCCTTTTGAGTTCCTCAGCGCATAAGTTCAAATAAGTATAAATAACGTCCTTTTGAGTTCCTCAGCGCATAATTTCAAATAAGTATAAATAACGTCCTTTTGAGTTCCTCAGCGCATAATGTCAAATAAGTATAAATAACGTCCATTTGAGTTCCTCAGCGCATAATGTCAAGTTCAAATAAGTATAATCCTTTTGAGCTCCTCAGCGCATAATGTCAACTTCAAATAAGTATAAATGTAAAGTCAATTTCCTTGGGGACTTAAAAGCTGGTTTATAGCGTTTCTAGTATCGGCTACACATCTCCGTTGCAATGACATGTCCAAAATATTCCAGATTTAGTTGTACGCATCTTTTTATAAACCGTCATAATATATTCCTCGAATCTCCGCAGGAGTCAAATCAGTTAATAAACAATCCCCAACAATATCAGTGCTTTGCATGCTCATCAAGTTCAAAAGCGAAAAGGCCTACAATCATGGCATCTTTTGTCACAAAAACGGCTCCATATATCCATCCTTTCACAATTTTAAAGTCAAATCCAAGTTCAGCATACGCTTATATGTCTATTTATCCTATGCTTAATAATTTACTTTCATCTGGAAAAGTGTTCTGACGTGGCTATGTTCAAATGTTCTTATAATATTTCTCCCGGGTATTTCTCATAAAATTCGTACTCTGTCTTTATTCACACAAAAAATATAGTGTCCTGCAGATTTGTTACTTAGTACTTCCATGCTTATACGTAGCAATAAATTCGCCTGATAACCCCAGGATTCAGGATATCAATCTCTGCATCCTCCAGAATCTTTATAGGAACACATTCCTTTGTACAATTACTTTGTTGCAATTCTTAACATCGCTCTCAGCAATACTTTAGCAATCAGTATCACTAACTACTAAATAACTTTGACACTGGCTCCGTTTTTCAAATTGAGTATACAACATCAAATGGTCAACAGAAACATTTTCATATCAGATCAGTACCAATGCAACTCCATTGTCGAACTTACAGATCCGTAAACAGCGTCTCCAACTGTTCCATCTTCAGGGATGCACACTCCCCAATGTGAAAGTGGTGAATCTTGCAAATAACAATCTGCAATGTTGTACTATATGACATAAAAATGAGTCTTCCGACAGTGATCAACCTCCGTACGTATAGCGGACGAGAGTCGAGAGGGGACCGGCCAAGTCAACCCTCATATAGCTGCTCCAGACCAGTACCATGCCGGTCAACAGCTTCTGGCAACTGCTCCAACAGTTCCATCATCTATAAATCCACATAGAAACGTCCTCATTTTAATACGCGAGCGTATCTTTCACGTAATAAACTTGAAGTATTCCTCTCAAACTTTGAGAAAACGGCCAGCATTTTGCGATATGCAAAGAGCAACAAAACAATTGTTGTTGATACAAAATCGTTATCCAAGGGGTTTTAATTACATGCTGATTAATTGACTTAACGCGGCTGTGTACTCTAGCCATTGTTTCTTTCTCAAAATTGAGTTTTTATGATATGTTTGTACCTTGTTATGTTTTTTATAAATACAAGGAATGAAAATCCAGATTTGTAAACTCCAACTGCAATATTTTAAGGATTTTATTTCACTATTCCACTCGTGTTTGAAATTGAAAAGGAAAGAAAATCTTTGTTGTACCAGCAAGGTACACGCGCGCAACAACTCATCGCGTTGCGTATCGCGCAATTTGTTAACGCACAAATACGCGACGCTTATCTGTATGCGCGGCGCATCTTATGGAAACACCACGGAAGCACTGATTTCACAAAAACCTAGTGGTCAAATGGCTCCGTTTCAGCTGATAAAATGTGGGTTTTTTCAAGTTCTTTCCCCCGATTTAAATATCAAGTTATGAATGGATTTTGCTCAAACTTCTCAAGGGGCTGTGGATTTACCCGATGTTCATGTAATGTAAGTTTCAAAAACGAAAACTGTCGCATTCTCCTGTGAGATTCGATGAAAGTGCAAAATGTGACCACTTTAAACTTCAACGGCCATTATTTCAATGTTCATTTTCTCGGTAAAATGACGATTTAGGTACACGATAACTCAATAAATACAGCATCTATAGGTAAGCAAATATGATCGTCGTAAAAAGCATGATCGACTCAAGAAACGGTTTTCTCATTTTTTTATATTTTGGTCTATTTCCGATTTTGGGCATCATTTTGTGCAAATAGGCATTTTTGAATTTTAAAAAGTTCATTTTGATGCCTTATATGGTCAATATGTCAAAAAATAAGGCCAATATCAAAAAAATAAAAAAACCGTTTTTGCAATGGAGCCTCAAGATTGAGCTAAAAACAAAATAAAATATTTTGGAAAGAGTGTTTTTTGTTATGATGTACCTAACAAATATTGCCAAAAACTCACTTTTTGTGATTTTCTTCAAAATTGTTGTTTTTACCCCAAATCTGTATTTATATTAAGATTTATTGATGTCTTGCCTTCATAAAATGTATACTTTTATATGTTTTGCGCGAATAATTACAAAGTTATTGCACTTTTACTACATGCATGTCTGAGAGTACACAGCCACCTTAAACATCACTTAACTTTCCGTCGTATTAACGTCGAATTTAACCACGGACCCAATCAATCGTGGTACATTTATAGAGACTGAGTTGTTCACTATCTCATACCGGTAGTTCACTCCCTTTCTTCTTTCCACTACTGCTAGTGCTCTTCCCTTACTGTGTCTAACATTAGCTTCATTTCTCCTGAATATCTTAACTTCATGTCGTGAAAAGTCAACTAGCCTTTGTTTTCCTGGCGCTATACTCCATGCCGTCATGGTGGTCACCCTGCCCACCATGACCAAAAGTACAAAATAAACAGCTATTAACGCTATCATCTTCTTATTGCTCCCTTGATGTCTCTCCTGCTCTCCAATTCATGTTTCTATTCCTTTAAAACATCCATCTCCTCCGTGACTGAAGAATAGCAATCCGCCTGCGCTTGCGACTTCTTCTTTCTACTGCTTCTAGGCATCTTATTCTTGTCCGAGTGGTTGCATAATAATAATTATGAAAACGTGTTGAAGTCCAAAATCCCGTCGCTGCCACCAGTGTTGCGAACCCTTATTTTGGGGTATCACAATTATTAACTAATATAGGCCTACAGAAACACGACAACTAAGAGCAAGACATTGATGATTCACTTAAGGTTTTATTATAACGTATATGATCATGAACATGCTGCGAATACTTCGAATAAACAACTGACTCCGAATAAACAAAAGACTCTGAACTGAATAATTACTCTTACCAAGCAAGTGGCTTATATATGGCTCATTAGCATACGATCAAAACTTTGTAGGGGTCAAACTGCAGATTTCAGGCGGGTCAACCACACATTTTTTTGAGTAACCCTGAGGCGATATCCACACCAATATTTTCTGGGCCCAGATCTGTGGGTTTGTACTCGCCAAACTATTTGTAGGATTGCACGTCCTTGGATCTGAATCTGTGGATGATTTGTTCTCGCCAAACGATTTGTAGGATTGCACGTCCTTGGATCTGAATCTGTGGATGATTTGTTCTCGCCAAACGATTTGTAGGATTGCACGTCCTTGGATCTGAATCTGTGGATGATTTGTTCTCACCAAACTATTTGTCGGAGTGCACGTCCTTGGATCTGAATCTGTGGTTGATTTGTTTACCCTGAATATTAGCTACTCTAATTGTTTTAGTGTCATAAATTAATGATATAAGACAAATCTTATATAGGCCATAACCCGGGGGGGCACTTCAATTTGAAATGGATATAGGTGTAGGGCTGGCGCTTTCGCACTAAGGGGCATTCGGTGAGAGCAACATGTAAAAAATATGGGGTCATTGGGTGAGAGCATGATTTTTGGCATTCGGTGAGAGCAAAATGTAAAAAATATGGGGTCATTGGGTGAGAACATGACCTTTTTTAAATGGAATCTTTGGGTGAGAACCAAAACAGCGCCACAAAAACCTCGAAAATCGAATTTCTAGTTCTAAATGGCTTCAAATTTCTTTATTTTTTCAAAATAAGTAACAAAATCAGTGATAAATGAAAGTTGCTGTTCAAATTGAACTTGTAAGGGTCTTTGGGTGACAGATCAAATGGAAAAATAGGGGTCTTCGGGTGACAGAGCGCGGAGCGAGCATGTGTTCGTAAAAAAATATGGGGTCTTTGGGTGACAGCGATGCTGAAAAAGGGGTCTTAGCAGCCCTACATATGCGTCACCTCCAAAGTTGAGTGCCCCCCGGGGGCCATAATCGTGCATAATTATTATCAAACATGATCTACAGGATCATAACAATATTAAAGGGCATCGTGATCCACAGCCTCATCCCCCCACTTTTCCCAAAAAAAGTTGAGATTTTTATACCACTAGATACCTCTGGCTACATAATGTTTATGTACCAAATATTTCTTGCAGATTAATTCGCTTAGCGAAAATATCGCCAAATTTGGTGGCCTAACAGTGGCCTATGGAGCAGTGTAATACACATATTAATCATGCACAACTCGCAAACGCAAAATCGGAATCAACTGAAATTTTGGGAATAGGGCCTAAGCTTTTTTCGTGGATATCTACTGAAAAATGTCATAAAAAGAGGATGCTAGGATCACGAAATCCTCCTTTAATTAATAATATTTAAAATAAAGAATTAAATGTAAATTGATAAATCAATAGATAAATAAATAAAAGATACATAGATAAATAACACATAAATAAATAATAAGGACTGAATAAAGACTAAATTTACAGTATGTACCGGTACTTGACTTTGGAAATACAACGGGGAGGGGGGGGGTCATTGGATAGCAGGAAATAAGAAAAAAAAGGTCATTGAGTAGGCCTCGTAGGCCTACCTGGTTTGTTTGGGGGTCATTGGATAATAGGTCACTAGGCTACACTCTAAATTACAAGGATTTTAAAATAAAGCCTACAGGATTACAATTAGGGACCAATCAATTTTTGATTTAAAATAAATCTTATAAATTTGAATTTAAAATCTTAAAGACTTGATTTTAGATCTGTAAGATTGAATTTTAAATCTAATACTTGATTGGTCCCTATATCACAATCCTTTATGATTTATTTTAAATCACCTGTTTTACCTGAATTATCATGTCAAATTGGCCTGTACTACCTTACAACACAGATCCTGTACATGAAGAGGACTAGTACTCTGCTGTGACATCGTATATTGCTTTAGACTGACTTGACCAAGTCTCTTTGACATGGTTAAGACAGTAAAATTAATTTTCAGTGACAATTCATGTATAGGCCTATGCCTAAATTACTACTGAGTTGTAAGGGGTGTGACATATTATTATTAAGCTAACATAGGCCTATTATCTTGTATTTAACATACTTTACAGTTAACATTGGCCTACTTTATAAAGTAGTATCAATGAATCATCAAAGATTAAAAATTCAATTCATGTAGGTCTATAGCAAAATTATTAAGTTAAAAATCTTGCAAACAAGATATAAAAGGTATAACTTCTAACTGATGGCACTATTTTTGGTGCTACATGCATGTAATCTAACTATGACAAGTGGTGCCAGGTGCAATGCTAAACCAACATGAGTTAATATCAGCATATTTATATTTATTGCAAGCTGGATTTGACCAGGGATATATGAGACAACACAATGAAGAGAGACATAAAGCAATGATAGGCCTATTGTGTGCTTTTCTGTGACTTATAGACCCCAAGCCTTAAGCCATATACTATTGCTTTAAGAGCCAATCTCCCTTATTATCATGATTATGTACCCATCTGTGATACAAAAAAAAATAGAATTTTCTCTAAAAAATAATTTTGGTACATATTAGCACCAACAACTCACATGTAAAATATGAGCGTGCACAGCGCCCTCGTTCAGCTTAAAAAAATTCTTGAAATTTCAGCCTCTCTGAGCCTTACTTGCAAATGGTAAACTTTGGAGGTGCATAACATCGTGCGCCATCATCATCCCAACCTGCATTTTGCATTTTTTAAAGTACCAAATGGTTACATTACAAAAACCAAGAAAAAAATTGGGATCTTGATGGCGCACAAAAATCAGCAAATCCAATGATTTGATGAAAAGCGCCCTCGTGCAAACTTCAAAGCATCATAACGGGCTGCGCCATCAAGATCCCAAGTCCGAACAAGTTTGAAATTAAAGACCTCCATGGCAAGTTTCATTTTTCAGCAAAAATTTTTTGGGATTTCGTTGGCGCACAGAGTTAAAGGTCAAAATTTCCTATTTTCGCACATTTTTGCACGCCTGTATTATTGCGCGCCAACGTCACCTGACTCTCCGAATAGCACTTCATCAAAGAAGAAGTAGTTCTCTGCAAGAACTGAAAAAATTAGCTTGGGATCTCCTGATCTTCATATTTTTCTGATTTTTTGAAAATGGACTTAGCCTCATTTTGGAGGTCAATTTGACCTCTTTTTCCCACTCGCTGCACAATGTGGGCTTTTTACTGCATCACAAAAAGATGCGCCAACAAGATCCCAATTTTATTAGTCATCGTCTAGCTTCTTTGGCGACCAGTAGATAAAACACAAGCAACAGCTAATTGGGATCATGTGGGCGCACTAATATAAAAGAGGTCAAAGGTCAAGCTTTGTGCCAAAGTGATGCATATTTGCCTATGTGCAGCACGAAAGTGGAACTTTGACCCGTAATAAAAATGTGCGCCAACAAGATCCCATCTTACTTTTTGGATGATTGGATAAAGGGGCTTATGTATAACTGATAACAAGTAAAAAAAAAGTGGGATCATGTGGGTGCACTAATTCAAGGTCAAAGTTCAAGGTCAAAGTTCATACTTTGTGCCGAATTTTTTTTTCAATGGGGATCACCAGACATGTCTCATAGAAACTTGTGTGAGTGCATTTTTCAGATGATGCTGATTCCATCATGGTAGTTGGTGAGAGTAAAAAAAAAATTTGTCAAAATACTTAGTCATATTTTACAAAATTTGAGTGAAAGGTTGCTGAATTCGGCAACTTTAGGCTAAAAATCGTTTAATTTTGTATGAAGTATGAACTTTGACCTCTAATGAATTAGTGGGCCCACATGATCCCACTTTTTTTTTACTTGTTATCAGTTATACATAAGCCCCTTTATCCAATCATCCAAAAAGTAAGATGGGATCTTGTTGGCGCACATTTTTATTGCGGGTCAAAGTTCTACTTTTGTGCTGCACATATTAGGCAATGTAATGCCAATTCGGCACAAAGTATGAACTTTGACCTCTATTGAATTAGTGCGCCCACATGATCCCACTTTTTTTTACTTGTTATCAGTTATACATAAGCCCCTTTATCCAATCATCCAAAAAGTAAGATGGGATCTTGTTGGCGCACATTTTTATTGCGGGTCAAAGTTCCACTTTCAGTCAAGATTAATAGGTAAATTTTCACGAGAAAATTTTCTGGACACGTGACCAATGCCTATCAATGTGAGTGTAACCTCGAGCCTGATCTCTGACCCCCGGCGGTGACCTCGCTATTCAAGTCTTAGTAATTTTGAATTGGAATAGTATTTTTGACCGCAATTTTGATAGAAATTTGTGCATTGCAAATTTATTAAATATTATGTTATCTTAATTTCTTCACAATATCATCAAAACGTAATTTCAAAAATATCTATCTACGGAAAAAATATTTATCTACGGAAACTCTTACCATAATATTATTAACTTGCGACAAGTAACTTATTTTGCACCAAAGGAGGAATTCTTCCTATTCAAATACATTGGAAGAACACCCGCTGTGCTAGGGGTCACAGTCCATAATGCTAATATGTCTGCGCCCATGGGTGTCACATGTCCAGAAAATTTTCCCGTGAAAATTTACCTATTAATTCTGACTGACTTTCGTGCTGCACATAGGCAAATATGCATCACTTTGGCACAAAGCGTTACCTTTGACCTCTTTTATATTAGTGCGCCCACATGATCCCAATTAGCTGTTGCTTGTTTTTTGTCTACTGGTCGCCAAAGAAGCTAGACGATGAAAAATAAAATTGGGATCTTGTTGGCGCAACTTTTTGTGATGCAGTAAAAAGCCCACATTGTGCAGCGAGTGGGAAAAAGAGGTCAAATTGACCTCCAAAATGAGGCTAAGTCCATTTTCAAAAAATCAGAAAAATATGAAGATCAGGAGATCCCAAGCTAATTTTTTCAGTTCTTGCAGAGAATTACCTCTTCTTTGATGAAATCCTATTCGGAGAGTCAGGTGACGTTGGCGCGCAATAATACAGGCGTGCAAAAATGTGCGAAAATAGGAAATTTTGACCTTTGACCTCTGTTAACTCTGTGCGCCAACGAAATCCCAAAAAATTTTTGCTGAAAAATGAAACTTGCCATGGAGGTCTTTAATTTCAAACTTGTTCGGACTTGGGATCTTGATGGCGCAGCCCGTTATGATGCTTTGAAGTTTGCACGAGGGCGCTTTTCATCAAATCATTGGATTTGCTGATTTTGTGCGCCATCAAGATCCCAATTTTTTTCTTGGTTTTTGTAATGTAACCATTTGGTACTTTAAAAAAATGCAAAATGCAGGTTGGGATGATGATGGCGCACGATGTTATGCACCTCCAAAGTTTACCATTTGCAAGTAAGGCTCAGAGAGGCTGAAATTTCAAGAATTTTTACAAGCTGAACGAGGGCGCTGTGCACGCTCATATTTTACATGTGAGTTGTTGGTGCTAATATGTACCAAAATTATTTTTTAGAGAAATTCTATTTTTTTTTGTATCACAACCCCCCTGATTTGGGTACATAATAAGGGAGACTGGCTCTTAAGCAATAAGGAATGTTATCAGCCGCACTATTTATTATTCAAGGTTGTGTCTATTGTCATCGACATTACAACAGACACGCCCACGTTACTACCCGGTACAAACATTTTGTAACAGTGGAAAATCGAGTTTATGACCAAACATTAAAAAATGATACTTTAAGGTATTGTTTTGTTGGTTTCTGTATGGCACATGATACATACACATGTGTTGTGGTCAAAACAATTTTTTTTTAATCTTTCAATATTGATTGATTTTTATTCAGAAACAAAACGGAATTAAGACAATTAACAACAAATCACACATAAAAAAAAAACAATAGAAAAAAAGTAGCAAAAATGGTTAGTGATTGGTTACACAAATTATGCAGTCACTTCTACCCAGTCACAAAGATTATAACATGTACATATGCACAAGGTCACAAAGTAATCTAGAAACATAGTCTACAAACATTTATAAATAAAACAAAAATTGGTCAAAACAATTTTATTGTTGACCCCTGACTCAACTGCCATTCCAGACAACCCCTTAAAAGAAAGAAAGGCCAACATGTAGTGGTGAGCGCCCTTATATACATGTAGACGAGCTGTTTTTACCAATTATATTTTCGCGTTCCGGCGAATGGAATTGGTGATGGGTATTGGATCAAGAGCTGCTAGTTGCTGACACAGCCAGGGATGTGCCAGGTAAATCAGGTAGATATTAATATTATTAATCACTATCAAAGATACCCCAGACTCAGTCCCGGTTGATCTAGAAATCTATCTACCACACTGACACTGCTCATGATCCGGGTCATGATCATTGATCAACAGATGCAGATGTATATACTTCATTAATATATTCTTGTTCATTGCGGTTAAAAGTGGATCACATGACCAAAAATAGTTCTACCGTCAGTACTCCTAGCCGTAAATAGTACTTCTATCCCGGGGGGTCACTCGCATACCAAAGTGGTATGCATGCTCGTCCCAGCATCTCGAAAATGGACCCTAAATCAATGGCGTAATCAGTGTGGACAAATTTCACCCCTTATTGGCGTAAGGCTCTTTCAATCTTACCCTAAAATATGGCGTTATTTGGCGTAAGAAACTAGTGTATCTATATTTTTGCCTACAATCTGGTTAGTTTGCTATGCAAGTTCCATAATGCATAGCTATTTTGCTACTCAAATTTTTACACATAAATGTGTAATTACTGTTTCTTTTAACCGGCCATTATTATTTACGATCATTTCAGAAAAATGTCACAAATTTCAGTCTAAAAGCACCATCGCACAGTCCTGAGACCTGACTTGTTTTAAGACTGCAAGGATAGGCTTGACAAACAAATGGGCATGACAATCTTACTATAGAAAAGGCCTATTGGTTCATTTGGTTGGCAACTCGTAATATTTCTTAAATTCCATAAGGCCTATGTAATTAAATTATTAGTTTCTCATCACCTGCATGCCCAGTGCCCACATCATCTTTTCAATTTGACCAAAAAAAACTTCACAAAAAAGTCAATTATCTGAAAATTGAGATGGAAATAATCAAAAATATTCTCATTTAAATATTTCGGCCTATATGAATACTTATAAGTGGTCTGAATACTAGTGAGTTGTGCTCATTTACATATTAGTATTCTGAATACTAGTGTATGTATTCTTATTTACATATTAGTTTTCAGAATACCAGTGGGTTGTTAAAATACTTGTTGTAGTAGTTAGGATACTAGTGTTAGTGGTTAGAATACAAGTGCTAGTATTACAACACAAGATAATATTTGCTTTTAAGTGGTTCAATATACTGGTATTAATCTTCTAATTTACATATTAGTATTCAGAAAGACCTGCTATGCCCATTGAATTATGTGGTATCGCTAGTATTCAAACCACTAAAAAATAATACATCCTGAATATATTCTATGAATATATTCTGAATACTAAAAAAATACAACAGGAAGACATTCAAGTTTGGTAAGGGAAGAAAACATCACAAATTAACTCACCTTGGCTTGTGATTCATTCATTTAATCTATCTTTATTCTGGTAAGTACTGATCTCCCAAGAGGTCCAGATCAGATAATATCAATATAGAATAAAAATAGATTAAATGAATTGTATTGTTAAACAGCAATAGCATTTTTGAACTCATACATACTCATGGCCATGAAGTTTGAACGAATGTTTAGTGGAAGATTATTCCAGAGTAGGCCTACACCCCCAGTTGAAATAAACTCAAGAAGAAGCTCTAAGATTAATCGTGTAAGTATAATTATGAGAAATGCTGTTTAGAACTTTAGGCAATTTTCTTGATTGGGGTGTTAACAACTAAACAATTAACTTAACTTTTACTTGATGACATTCACGTGTTATAATTTAGAAATGTAATATATATTGTATTATCTTCATAATCATTTCAGATATTTTGATGCAAGTGTTACAAACTACAAACATCTCAATAGGATGAATTACAACTGAATGAGGATAGAGACTGCTACTTCAATACCGGTATAAGTTGCTAGAACCATCCAACTGTTCCACAATGGAGTCTAGCCATGTATAGAAACTTCTAAATCTTCGAACCTTGCACTACTGTGGAATGTATAGGTGCATTAGATACTGCAGATGAGCAAAACGAAAATGAAAGTGAAATTGTTGACACCATTTACTTGCACATTGTGTGGAATCTACTTCTATTCCTTGGACAGATTAAAATCTCATGTTAATAGACATAGGTTGAAATATAAAGTTCGAAAAGTCAAGAGATGTGTATGCTGTGGAAAAACAGGTGGACAGAAGAACTTGAATGTTTGCGAGTATTGCCAATATATATGCAGTGCTGCATCTTCTGCTGATCTCACAAAACACCACAAATGGTTTGCATATGGTTGCCATCGCAAACGACACATCAGAACTCACACCAAAGAGAAACCGTATCAGTGCGAGCATTGTCAGAAATGCTATGCACGAAGTTCTAATCTCAGAGAACACATCAGAACTCACACCAAAGAGAAACCCTATCGGTGTAAATTTTGTCAGAAATGTTTTACAAGAGGTGGTACTCTCAACAGACACATTAAAACTCATACCAAAGAGAAACCCTATCAGTGTGAGCATTGTCAGAAATGCTATGCACGAATTGCTCATCTCAGAGAACACATCGGAACTCACACCAAAGAGAAACCCTACCAATGTGAATACTGTCAGAAATACTATTCGAAAAAACGTGTTCTCAAAGTACATATACGAATTCACACCAAAGAGAAACGCCATCAGTGTGAATTTTGTCAGCAATGTTTTGCACAATTGTATGATCTCAACATGCACATCAGGACACACACAAAGGAGAAACCATATCAGTGTGAGTATTGTAAGAAATGGTTTGCACAACGTAGTAATCTCAAAACTCACACCAAAACTCACACCAAAGAGAAACCATATCAGTGTGAATATTGTCATAAATGTTTTGCAAGAACTGATTCTATCGACAGACACATCAGAACTCACACCAAAGAGAAACCCTATCAGTGGTGTGAGTATTGTCAAAAATCTTATGCACAAAAAGGTTATCTCAAAGAGCACATTAGAACTCACACCAAAGAGAAACCATATCAGTGTGAGCATTGTCACAAATGTTTTGCACGAAGTGGTCATCTGAAAGAACACATAAGAACTCACACCAAAGAGAGATTGTATCAGTGTAAGCATTGTCATAAATGCTTTGTTGAAAGTAGTCAGCTCACACAACACATCAGAACTCACAACAAAGAGAAACCTTATCGCTGTGAGCATTGTCAGAGATGTTTTGCACAACTTGATCATCTTAAGGAACACGTTATAACTCATACCAAAGAGAAACCATATCATTGTGAATATTGTCAAATGTTTTACAAGACGTGATTCTCTCAACCGACACATCAAAATTCACACCAAAGATAAACCTTTTCAGTGTGAGCATTGTCAAAAATCTTTTGCACAAAGTTGTTATCTTAAAGAACATATCAGAACTCACACCAAAGAGAAACCCTTTCAATGTGAGTATTGTCACAAATGCTTTGCGCGAAGTAGTCAACGTCGAGAACACATCAATACTCACCTTAGAGATAAACCATATCAGTGTGAGCTTTGTCATACATGCTTTGCACGAAAAAGTCATCTCAATCAACACATCAGGACTCACACCAAAGAGAAACCGTATCAGTGTGAGCATTGTCAGAAATGCTTTGCACGATCTGATAATCTTAAACACCATATTAGAACTCACACGTCAGACAAACCCATGCTGCAGCCAATACTGCAATATCATATTGAAAGCTTCAAATACTTTAGCTGATGTTATTACAATCATTAATTGTTTGCCAAATCTTAAGATGCTTATTAAAACCTTTGTCAAAATGGCAAAATCAAAACCAGGTGGTGAACGCCACGGATTCTCTAAAGTCAGTACATTTCCGTTGTTAACCGTGTAATTGAATGGGATTATTTCAAAATGTTTAAACGCTTAGAATATCATAAACAAATAGGCCTATGTTTAAGAAATAAAGGGTAAAGCATTATCCTTTATCACGAAAATAATGTGTCCGAGACAGTAAAACGTAAATAATGGGTGAGGCGCAGCCGAACCCATTATTTAAACGTTTTACTGCAAAAAATGAGTAGAAAATCACATCAAATGCTTTTCTTGTATTAGCTTCAAGTGATGCATTATATCGTTATGAACACGGCAGAGTGCCGAATACGCAAAATTGCTGTTCTGAGTAAACGGCGTTTGAAAATCTTGGTACCATTCCATTGGTCCTTCTAAAAATTTAGAACATTTGTGAGCACTCATTTGAAATCTACACGAGTTATTGGCAATACTATCATGTTCTAAAATAATCGCTATATCCCTCAAAACACGTTTCAACAGCTATTCGGCTTTATGCTGTATCCAAAATGTCTACCACTGCGCAGAGAGAGGTCGAATACGCATTCAACTACGTGTAAACCAAAGCACGCATTTTTGATTTGGGGCATTTGTGTAGAAATTACTGGTTGTCCTAATGCTATGTAGACTTAACTTGCTATATAGTCACCCCTGTAATATTTAGCAAAAACTCGAGGATTTTAAAGCAAAAATAACAATATTGGCCTATATTTTGCGTATGATTTTCCGGGATTTTTCCAATTTCACGGGCACGCACTCATATTATTAAACCACAGCAATATCATTTGGAGAATGTTTGTACTTCTTTTGGTATCACTGGATAGAAGATACCTACAGCTATATGTTGGTATCAAATATATTAGTATAGGACATGTAATATAGAAAATTCGGGGCTTCCCGCTATACAATACTATAGATCAACAGGACTAGCGGTCCTTTTTTTTTTACTATGACTAATGGTCCTAAATTTATATTATGACTAGCGAACGTGTTTCTCTATTATGACTGGCGGTCCTTTTGTTATAAACTCAACCAATAAAGTATTGAAACGATTATAAATGGTCAGATATATCGGGAACTGAAATATATAGCAAAAACTTATTTAATGTATATAAAGCGCAGCTTTCTCCTGCGCATTTTGATACCTCTTTTGTTGCTCTACGATATCATTTGGTCGAGTTATGGGCGCTTGAGTGGCTTCAAGTCGGATTTTGAAAGGTGCACTTAGCTCCTATTCAAGCCAAATGCGTTGTACTGTGACAAATAAATGACCATTGCTTTTGCCCGCCAAATTCAAATGAGCATGTGTCGCGTGTTGGATAAATTGTTTGCGATGACCATCAATTGTACTCAATGATCAACAATGGTAGGCAAAAATCAATATGAGGTTGAAGTCAGATTACCTGACAGGGTAGGACAGGGAAGGTTACCAACGATGGCTGAATTGAGTCAATTGCAAAGAGGGATAATTGTTGGTTTGGTTGAGGCAGGCTTTTCGATGCAAGCTACAGCTAAGGAAGTCCACAGTCAGTAAATGGTATAACTGTCACCGAACCAATGGTCATGTTAACGACAAGCAAAGGAGTGGACGCCCGAGAGTGATTTCAGCAGCCCAGGATGCGTCTATCGTTAACCACGCCACGCAAAACAGGACATTGACAGGTGAGACAAGGTTACTTAAAAAAAAAAGATTTTTTCCCAAAATACTGTAGTCAAGCAGCGAAAATTTACAGTAATCTTAAGTACGGCAATGAAGCAGCTAAATGTTAATTTACAATATCTAACAATATGATCATGGCATTAAACTATTTTTATATTAATCTTACTTTTTTTCTTTTCTGATACAGCTCCGCAGACCAAACGCAGAGTCCATAGACGAAGAGGCCAGCAAAGACCGAACGACTGGAGCGATCAAGTCACACGCAACAGGCTACATACAGCGGGTCTATACGCTCAAGAAGAATGGTAAAGAAGAGCCACCTACTTCCACGACACAAGCAAGACCGCCTAGCCTTCGCCAGATCACATCGCAGATGGAATCGTCGAGCTTGGTCTAAGGTCCTCTTCACTGAAGAAAGCAGGGTGTGCCTGCTAATGGTGGATGGTCGCATTAGAGTATGGAGAGAGACAGGGGAGCGGCTACACGAGGAGTGCATTCAAGAGCAAGAACCTTATGGAGGTGGAAGCTTGATGGTGTGGGCTGGGATAAGTGCTAATGGAAAGACAGACTTGACCATTCTCAGAGGTGGCATAACAGCGCAGGTATACATCGATGATGTTCTGCGTCCGATAGTTGTACCGTACGCTACAGCTGTAGGCGATGGATTCCACTTAATACATGACAACGCCAGGCCACATGTTGCAGCCCTAACCAGAGAGTTCTGGAAACAGAGGGGTGGATACTCTCGACTGGCCTGCAAAGAGCCCTGACCTAAACCCACTAGAACTCACGCCTGATACCACCTTAGAAGGCCTTCGGCGTATCCTGCTCAGGAAATGGCGAGACATTGACCAAGGAAAGATAAGACATCTTGTTCAGAGCATGCGACGACGAATCCAGACAGTGATAGACAGTGATGGTGGGTACACCAAGTATTGAGAAAGAGTTCATGAGATAAGTCAGAGATAAGTAACGGGTAGCAAGTATTGAAGTTGGAAGTCGAAGGAGTAAAATAAAGTAAAGTTCATGGTGAAGTAAACAGAGCACATCGGTGTCCTTTGTCTTGATTTGTTTGTGGTGTGGGGGTGTGTGTACACGACGAACGCATTTGGCTTGAATAGGAGCTAAGTGCAACTTTCAAAATCCGACCTGAAGCCACTCAAGCGCCCATAACTCGACCAAATGGTATCGTAGAGCAACAAAAGAGGTATCAAAATGCGCAGGAGAAAGTTGCACTTTATATACATTAAATAAGTTTTTGCTATATATTTCAGTTCCCGATATATCTGACCATCTATAATCGTTTAGATACTTTATTGGTTGAGTTTATTATGACTAGCGGCCGTGAATTTTTTCATTATGACTAGCTGTCCTTTTTTTATTATGACTAGCGAACCTCTTTTTGCATGACTATCGGTCCTCTTTTTCTATTATGACTAGCGAGCCTTTTGTTCTATTATGACTAGCGGTCCTCTTTTTCTATTATGACTAGCGAACCTTTTTTTCTATTATGACTAGCGGGCCTTATGACTAATGAACCCTTTTTCTTATGACTAGCGAACCCTTTGTTTTATTTATGACTAGCGAACTCATGGTATAGGAAACTCACACGTTATGACTAGCGACCCTTATAACTTATGAACCGTGACCTTATGACTAGCGACCCTTATGACTAGCGACGTACGTGTAACAAAAATTATCATAAGCATACAAACACTCAATTTGCTCAAAATTCTCGATTCGTCACTCTGCCGAATTCATAACGAATTATGTCCTACACGATATGTTACATTTTTGTGATCCTTAGATCCAGACGAATAATTTCATTCATTCATTCATTTTATTTTTTCATCATCATCAATACATACATAATCAGCATAACAGATATAAACAATGTTGAAAATAATGATGTGATGAGGTAGATGCATTACAAAGCCAAAGGCCTGAAAGACAATGCATCACCTTTACATTAAATAATATATAAGTTAAGATATTTACACAAGAAAAGAAAATCAGTATAAAAACAGAAAAAAAAGAGACAGCACGGAACCCATCTTGAATATCACTTATATACATTAACCAGGCAAATTAATGCAATTTTTTTTAAAGTGTTTATATGTAACAACTTCAGTAACTTGTACAATAGAGTAAAAACAGAATTATTACATGAATGCGATAATCAAGAGTTAGTGATCACCTTTAACGATTCTAATAATACCAGTTTTGAATTTGGAGATGCAATTTGCTTCTTTGACTTCCTTTGGTAAGCTATTCCACAGCCTAGGGCCAAGTGACAAAACATTATTAAGTCGATGGACCTCGGCCCGATAATCATTTTTACCTCTTGTATCATAATTGTGGATAGACTTCATATTTATGAAAGTATTATCAAAAGATCTTGGTAATAGACACATGTGGTATTTGTACATAAATAGACCCAATTCCTTATTATAAAGTTGATACACATCAAGAATATTAAATTTTTCAAACAATGGCTTTGTATGACACAAATAGGAGCTGTTAGAGATGACCCTTACAGCTCTTTTTTGAAGCTTTACAATTCTATCCAAAATATTTTTATTGGCATTGCCCCACAATATTATACCATAAGTTAAGAATGGTAAGATAAGGGTACAGAACAACTGGTACATGTTGGGTTTTGGTAAGAAATGTTTGAGTTTGTTTAGTACACCAATATTCTTACAGCATGTTTTACAAATACTATTTATATGCGACCTCCATGTGAGGTTATGATCTAGAGTAATACCAAGAAATTTTGCATCATATACACGTGTCAACTTACATCCATCAAGATATATTTGATAATCATTGGTAATATCATTAGTCTGATGAGGTGTTCCAAAGAACATAAGATTTGTCTTGGTGGCATTTAAAGACAGTTTGTTACATTTGAACCAATTTACAACCTCTTTTAACTCTACATTCATAGTATCACATAATCTTTGTATATTACTATCAGAGTAGCATACTGTTGTATCATCAGCAAACAGTATAAATGATAAAAGTGTTGATGTGTTACATATATCATTCATATATATAATAAAAGAAGAGGACCAAGGATAGACCCTTGTGGCACTCCACAAAGTACATTTTCATATGATGATTGAGCACCATTAAAGGATACAAATTGTTTTCTGTTTGACAGGTAGTTTTCAAACCATTTATGAGATACACCACGAAAGCCATAATGATATAGTTTGTGTAATAAAATTTCATGGTTGATGGTATCAAAAGCTTTCGATAAATCCATAAAAATACCAGCAGTGTACATATTATCATCAATAGCATTATTTACATCTTTAATAAAATCCAATACCGCCATATATGTTGAATGATTATGTCTAAACCCATACTGTCTGTTGTAAAGAATATCTTTGGCATCTAAAAAGTTACAACATCTATCATTTATAATTCGTTCTAGAATCTTGGAAAAACAAGGCAACACAGATACAGGCCTGTAGTTACCAAATGATTCAGGAGATTCTTTCTTATAAATTGGCACCACCTTTGCTATTTTTAAGGTATCTGGAACAATTCCATCTGAGAGCGACTTATTGAATATTAATTTAAGCGGATACACAATCTCAGCTGCAACCAATTTTACTAAGTCAGATTTTACAAGATCATGACCCGGGCTTTTTTCTGTTACCCAGTTTTTTGATGATTTTCAAGATTTCATTTTCATCTGTTGGTTGGAAAAAACATGTAGAGTTACAACTATTAGCTAGGTACTGGTTAAAATCTTTACCTTGATGTTTGATTGATCCAGCTAATGTTGGTCCAATGCTGGCAAAAAATTCATTAAAATTGTTTGCAATTTCTTTAGGCTCAGTATAGGTCTTATTGTTACTTACAAACTTTTGACATTGTACCTTTTTGGACTTCTGAGTATTGAGTTCAGGATTTTCCAGGTATTCCTCATATTGTATCTTTCTTTATCCAGTTGAGAACTGAAGTAGTTTTGTTTTGCTCTCCTTAATAGGGAGTTTAATCTGTTTCGATACATCTTATATTTAGATACATTAGTTTCAGTAGGTTTTTGCATAGATTTTTTATACAACCTGTTCTTCCTGCGTATACATTTCAACAATGAGTAGGTTATCCAAGGTGCCTTTGGCGTCTTGTTTTTAGCGTTATGTTTTTAAGCACTTTTTGGGGATACATTCTTCAAACACTTCTTGGAATTTATCTATAAAATTGTTGTATGACACATTAGCATTTTCGTTTTCACACACATTATCCCAGTCAACCTGGCTCAGTTTGTCTTTAAGTACATCTATATTATGTTTACTCATGTCCCTGATTTCTATATCGACAGTACTGGAATTTCTGTCATAGACACTTACATCTGTAGATACAAATATAGGTAGGTGATCACTTATATCACTTATTAAGATACCAGAGGTTTGCTTAGCATAATTGTTGGTAAATATATTATCAATAAGAGTTGCTGACGCACGTGTTATCCTAGTTGGCTTGATGATACTCGGATACAAGGAATATGAAGACAAAATGTCAACAAATTCGCCAGTTGATTCATGGACGTCATTATTTAACAGGTTTATATTAAAGTCACCCATTATATACAGAAGCTTATTTTCTTGACCTGTGATTTTAGACAATATCGTATCAACACATTTGTTGAATTCTTTCATATTCTGGTCAGGTGGCCTATATATCACACCAATGACAATGTTTTGTGATTTGTGCTTTTCAATTTCAATGAACAGTGATTCTGTGTCTTTGAGGCAATTAAGCTCATTGATATCATTTCTCATATTATAAACAATATTCTCCTCAACATGCATACACACACCACCGCCTTTCTTATTAATTCTGTTACATACTTCAAGGTTGTAGCCTTTAAGATGATAATAATCATGAGGCTTGTCTTCCAACCAAGTCTCAACAAGTCCAATGACTTGAAAATTGATGTCGACTTCTGACAGTAACTCTGTGAGTGAATCAAAATTCTTTTTTACACTTCTTATATTACTACAAAGCATTGTTAAATTGTTACTGTTGATACCAGCAGTATCTTTTAATTCATCAGTGAAATAATATTTCGAGTTACTATTACAATCAATATTTTCAGGTATACCTACATTGTCATCAACAGGATTAAACTTCATGTTCTCAAAGTGAGTTTTTACATGGTCAGTGTTTAGATCACCATTTTCAAAACACCTGTATAGTTGAAGTTGGAATTCACATTCATTGGTTATATGATTAAAAGGTAATGTAAGACTTTCGTTACAACTAGCACAATGCCAATATTTAGTAGTGTCACTACATCTAAACTCTTTTGCGGTTAGGTTACTACAGCATTTATGAACATATTTCATACATAATTTACACGTTAGCTTTCTATGATTTCTTTTAACAAGATGGGAACATACACTGCATACACAAGACATAAAGAAAAATAGGAAAAAAATTACTCAGAGATGCTGTTACTACAGCGATCAATAAGATTTGAATTAGATTTCACTTTACCTGCATCATACAGAAATAAGTTTTAAATCTAACACCATACTACAAGCTGAATTGTTGAAGTACAAAGGTATGTATACAACAACAAAGTTATAACATAATATAAGTTATATATTGTCACACTCATCAGATATTCCAAACACATAAGCAGTATTTGCAATCATAAATGTGTTTAACCATAACAATGTCAGCCTCATCATTTCAACCAACTAATTATAAAATTATAATAATTAACATAGCCCAATAGGCCTATTTAGTTTATCATTGAGAGAAACATAACTGTAACAACATGACCATTAAAGTGCACCATTAGTATCATGATATGATTTTAGAGAAAAGCTGTACAGTATAACAACTTTGTACTGAAATACCACTAACTCGTCATCTCAGTCTACTAGTGATGGCAATGTAACATACACACTTCACAAGTCATTTTCATCAAAGATTACTAAACACATTACCAATACATTCGATATTTCCTGGGATTACCCACATCATTTAATATCATCAATTTCATCTTACAATAATATTGGTACTTACAAGAACCCAAGATACATGTTCATGTAGGTGGCAATTTTTCAACAAAAAAATAAATAAAATGATTCTCACAAAAGACATGATCCTCAACATGTCTGGTTGTCAATCATTATGACAAATGATGGCACATTACTAGAACGACTTAGGAATATAGAAAGATAATTTCATGTGTAAAAGACAAGTGAAGAAGATAGAAACAATTCATTTCAGATAATATTCATATTCAACCAGAATATCATATATTTGTAAGAATTATCATAATATCATTTTATAATAGTTGACAGGATTATTGTATTAGAGATGTCATACAACAAACATTAATGTGCATGTACACAAACAACACATTTTAGAAAACCATTAACTCTCCAATAGATGTACGAAACATACCCAATTTCACCTGTCATATTTATCATAATTTACCAAACACATTATCAAAATTTTCAATCACTCCTGAGATAATCTAGGCAAATTCAACATATATATAAAAACACATATTGATAATGGCAATATATTGTACACAATCATCTTGCGTTATATAGGCCCATGTTAAATTTCTCATAAGAAACATAATGGTATAACATCATTCATAATGCGTGTCTGGTTGTCAAGCCATAGTAGAATGAGATACAAGCAGTTCAACTTGGGAACATGACCAACAAACAATATCATATATTAATAATGGCAATATACTGTACACAATCCTATACCATATAGAGACAAATATTCTATTTTTCATAAGAAGCATAAATTGTAACAACACTTAAAAGGTGTGTCTGTTTGTCAAGCATCATGCTACAATGAGATACAAGCAGTTCCACTTGGGAACATGACCGACAAGCAGTATCATATATCAAAAAATTTGATACATTGTACATCATTCATCATATAGGTACACAATCATACATCTTGCGTTATATAGGCCCATATTAAATTTCTCATAAGAAATTTGAAATGTCTTTTAGTGAATTTTGAGCATTTTTAATTTTTCCCCCTATATGGGGATAGGGGGTCATTTTTCAGGGTAACGGGGTTCCAATATAGCTCTGCACACACAATATTTGAAATCAGCATTCCCGAATTAACCAAAACAATTTAATTGCCAAATTTTACGCGAATTTGCCGCTAGATGCTTAAATAAGCACATATTTACATATTTCCAAATTAGAACCAGTATATGAAGAGCTTTGTTTCAAAACCCCTTACATCCACTTGCCCATTTTTGAGAACATATCAAAAGATCATCAAAAAATTCACTGATATATGAGGGTTTGCAACAAAAGTAGTTTTTGACGGGATGCTTGGGTAGGGTGAGCATCCTACCAGAAACTGCTTTTGTTGAAACACACCTTTTACCAGTGATTATTTTGATGATTTCTTGATGTGTTCTCAAAATTGGGCAAGTGGATGTAAGGGTTTTTGAAACAGCTCTTCATATATGGACGACATGAGAAGAGAAAAATATGAAAAGTACAACAAAGACGGCATGGCCCCGGAGAGGGCCAGGGACAAGACCTATGTGGACTCCGTATGGAGTACGTTTCTACGAAGCCACACGCGTCTCAAAGACGATGACGTTTATACGAAGATGTATGTGGGGTTTAAAAGTTTCATTAAACTCTATAACTACCTTCAAAAGGTATGACAGAATATAATCCCAAAGTCTCGATACCTTTTTAAACCATTGTATCTTTAAGAAGAAATAGTATACAGAAAATATGAAAACATATTTAGAAAGAGGACATTTGGACAATTATTTTGGTACCAAACTTATTTGCATGTTGTATAGTATGAAGATACGACCAAATGTTTATCATATTGGAAAATCGAAAAACACATAATTAAATGCAAACGAATTGTCAAATTAACACCCTCTTCTGCATTTGCTCACAATCCTAACAAAGTGACTTGGTAAAGTAATTTTCCTTATCTCAAGGATTTTATAATGTTTTGATTGAGTTGATACCCCTATCATTACTGAATGGTCACATTGAAACTCCCCTTTTCATGCTGAGTCAGAAGACATTATGCATGAATATAGCGCATATGCAAAAATGGTTAATGGGAACAAATCACCAGGAACATTGTCAAATTGAAACACTATTCCCAAAAACTTCACATTATTTTTATTTTGTTCTTCCGTAGTTTGGACTTTTTGTTTTGTTTTGCAAGTAGTCTATTCGGAATATGTTCAAGATGTCCATCATATAAAATTCGCACACTCGCGTACTCTGACGGTGAAGTACTGAATGACGCTTCTGCAAGTGTCTCTTTCAAGTTTTCTTATCTCACTCTTTATGTTTTCCTTCAAGTCGGGTATGCTGCGAGGTTTTGTGCTATACACTCGGTCTTTGAGATAACCCCACAGAAAAAAAAATCAGGTTGACTTAAATCCGGAGAATGAGGTGGCCAAGTTTGATCAGTTTTGAGGAACATGATCTTCTCATGGAAACGATTTTCAAGCCATTGGAGAGTCACTTTGGCTGTGTGTGGAGTCGCACCGTCCTGTTGAAACCATTGTTTTGCTCTGCTACCCCCCCATTCCATTCAAGCGCATTCAAGCGGTTTGTTTTTGCACAGTGCTGACATTTTGTATGCACGACTAAGTGATAAATGGCGTTGTATCAACATGACTTACAATATTCAACAACAAATTCACATTCTTTGGTTTTATGCCGAAACGAAATCGGTCAAACTTACTCAAAAGAAGTTCAACGAACATTATCAACTCACTGGACATGCTCGAGCACCATCAAAATGCTGCATAAAAACATTGTCAACAAATTCTTTAAGACAGGATCAGTACGTGATTCAGTGCGCTATAGACGTAGGAAGACCGGGAGGAAGACAAGGCGATACACGAAACATTGATAAAGTAAGACGTGCTGTATCAGCAAGCCCAAGAAGATCTGTGAATGTTCAGAAAAGGAATGACTGCTGTATGGTACTACGCGTTATGTGCCTATACATTCATCTAACATTATTTTTTAGTAGGAGGCACAAAAGGGGGCAAGTTTGGTACCAAAAAAATTGCCCAAGTGTCTTCTTTCCAAATTTGTTTTCATATTTTTTGTATACAATTTCTTCTTAAAGATACAAAGGTTTAAAAAGGTATCGAGACTTTTGGGACACCCTGTACATACATGCATACAAACAAATCCAAATAAATAATCCAAATTCAAATCCAAATAAATAACTACACATAAAATCATACCGTTTCAATTATGCGACTTCAAAATATACGAAAAATAATTCACACGAATGCACAACAAAAATACACTGTTTGATTAAGATAACATAAGTCTTTAAGTGAGTAAGTATTGGCACAATATATGACAAGACATGCACATACAAAATAATCACACAATCACAATTTTAACTACTGAGTACTTTAATAACCAGCCGTCTTCTTCTTCGTGATCATAGAGTTCTTGCAAAGTTCTGGACGGCTGATGAATATATCCTTATCCAGTTGTCCTGCCCAAATCAACAGAGTCCATTGTACACATGCATTTATATACCCTTGCGTATAACATCCTCGCACAGAAATGATGCTACTTTCTCCACACTTAACTCCTTGCGCAGTTCACCAAAACTTAATTCCTTGTGCCGTTATCCATGCATTTAACTCCTTGCGCATACCTCCAAATACTTTTAAACTCCTCCAGGAAACAGGCTTCTTTCTGCACTGCTCCACTGTATTTGACAGATGTGTTGTTTTAAAACCAGACTCCTGCAAGTCTTTCATACACCCAAAAGTCTCCTTCGTTGCTGTATTGAAATAACACATTATTGGCTATATATCTCGGTTTGAAGCACAATAACGACCAACACATAGAGAGTCGTCAAGCTCCTATGATATTCTCCCAAAAAACCCATGATCTATTAATAGACCATTCGGTCACATTACAACACTTCCTGTGGGATGATTCCCCATGATGCAATTTACTTTATATTCTTGGAGATTCCACAGTTATAGCACTAAGCAATGCACTATGATTGAGCAATACGGGGATCCCCTAAGATATTAATAACTCTGACTGAGTTTGTTTACTGTACCCAAAGGATTTCCCCTAAAACATTCCATAAAACACAAACTCTTGCATGATTACTTCCAACGGTTTCATATTTTCATATTTCTCATGACATACTTCCAGCTTGTAAATAAAAATGAATAATTAAATTGAATTACTCAGGGCACATCAAACTACATTGACTGGTTTTTATTAACTTCTTCATTCCAGTTCTGTTTGTAAATATCAGAAAGCCTTAAATCCAAGTTATCTTTGAGCCAGAATTTATTAACAAGAGATAAATCATGATGCCATAAATATGATAATCCAGTATTACGTAATTTTTAATAGCCTTGGAGATTGAAAATACCTTTGTTAATACAAAGACCTCATCAGTCTATATACAGTAGATTCGTTTTTTTCTTCTGGAGATATATTTATATCAATTATAGAATATAATATAAAAATGTAATCAAGAGTTGAGTATCCTTCTCTAAATCCTCACCTAGTATTCCACTTGATTAAAGCCATATTATAACATTTGCTGAGGAGAACGCCCTCAATATTGTTCAAAATTCTGTTTTTTACATGATTATATGGTACTAGTAAAATCAAGACTATATGCGTTGTAGTTTTGTCAAAATCCGACATTTTGAATAAAACGCAGGAACCGTCGTTTTATTATTACGATGGAAATATTAGTCGAACACGTACACGATGTTCACATCACACTGTACGTACAAGGCGTGCGGGACGGGTATACACATCAAAGGATAGTACCGTAACACACATACTGCAGTTACTGTCCGTTTTCCTATACACAATACACAGTGCTCTCACCATTGACGCGTGACCCTACAAATGATGTATGTTGGGAGAATGGACACTTGCCTAGTTAACATCACTGTGTGAAAAATAACCAGCCAATATTTTATTTATTCTCCAAAACTTCTAGCAAATATATTTCTCTAACATGACCTAAAATTACAGCTAGGTTAGATGTTCAGAAATGGTCGCACTTTTGTAAAATATGAGTGACGGCAAGGCATAGCTAGCCATCTCCCCGTGTTATTTGAATGGAGATTTGACCGAAAATATTGGTATCGGACCGCTCACTTCTGAAGGATGCCACAAAAAAAGCGGTAAAAGCTACATTTAAATTATTCTAAAACGGTTCTAGAAAATAAAGTTTTGTAACATGTCCTAAATTTTTAGCTAATTTAGGTGTTTGGAGAGGGTCGTACTTTTGTGTTTTAGGAAGGACATGTAAACGACAGATAACACCAAAAATATGAAGAAATTATTTCTAAACCGTGTTAAGTCAAAAATCATTATGTTGCTCATTTTCAAGAATGCTGGTTTACAAAAAGCACGACATTGTCTGATTTCGTGAACAAAGCCACACATAACATTGTTTCCTTTCGTTTCCTTTATAATCGGTTACCCAACTGAAGCTATGAATACCAGCTTTATTGCGATATCGCACATGAAAACAGTCACTTGTGCACAACCAGAGAAGATCCGATTTAATCAGTTGAGCTGTTTTCAATGAGTGTTATCTTGGTTTAATAGCTTTTAATGGGGTTAAGTCCTGCAAAGGTCGAGATGAATTCTACTGTAGACATGACTGCATCATGAACCGACAGAATGATACACATTGGCGACATCGGCGCTGGTAGTAAATTGTCTTTGTTTTACCTCAGTTGTTCGGCTCAAAATTAAAAGGGGACATATCTGATAATAACAGCTAACATTATATGGCAAAGAAATACTAATCTATTTTGTATGGAAATGTTATAATATGGCTTTAAATATAATTTGAGTCTAAAAGGAAAGAAGTTGTAAACTGTGGCGCCGTTTTAAACTTTTTTGGTAGATTATGAGTTCACGATATGTGGATATAACCTCATATATGGGCCAGGACCATATGGTACAGGAACATGTTTGACTTATAAATATTTTCAATTTAAGTACATGCACCAGGAGCATGTTTGACAAAATACTCCTGGAGTATGTTTCTAATTGAAACATGCTCCTGGGGCATGTACTTAAATTGAAAATATTTACAAGTAGTCAAACATGGTCCTGGAACATGTACTTGAATTGAAAATATTTATAAGTAGTCAAACATGCTCCTGGAGCATGACTTAAATTGAAAACATTTATAAGTCAAACATGCTCCTGTACCATATGGTTCTGGACCATAATGGTGCAGGATCATATGATCCTGGACCATATTATCGGGCCAAAATCGCACAAAAGCGTGTTGAAACGAGACCTAAGATTTCTATGGACTGGTTATGCCCTTGTTTAGCTCCCGGTTTAGCTCATAATCAGTGCATTATAGACAACCACATAAATAACAGTATCATAATGTATAATATTACTTGATTAACTGGCGTACTTTGCAATGGGCTATATCAATACATCGAGCAAAGTACACACATCCACCAAAGAGCTGCCGTAAAACATAAACCAAGTAATCATGTTCAGTATTTTGGTTTCGGAACAAATTTACCGGTACATCTTTAGTAGTAAATTAATGTTTCGCCCCTGACATAGAGTTAATCTTAAATGGGTAAAATTAAAACGAAGTCCCCGTCGATGGCAAAACTAGTGATATAAGAAAGAAAAATATCATGTCGACCAGCATCCCACAGGGAAAGTCTGCTAATTTGAAATTTATATAAAATACACGTTTGCTTTCTTGTCAATAACTGTATCTCCTTGTAATTAAGCTGTATTAATATCCTATTAAAATAATAAGATCAGTAGAGTTGAGACCTGTTAAGGTCGATAGTAAGCCTACGTGTTCTTTCATCTTAAACATTTTCCCGAATGAATCATTAATTGGCAGCTATTGCCGATATACAACTTCATGAAATCAAATAACAGGTTGCTTCTATGTTAACATTCAATATTGAGCTCCACGTCGAGACATATGACATATATGCCTTAGTAGTGTGATAGTTCTTATTCAGCCTGACTTCCGGGAACATTGTCCCTTTTTGCAAAAGCATCAACTCAACGGAAGGGAACTGCACATGCGCACAATAGGTTTACAAGGCTTCCCCCCTTGTGTGACGTCAGCCCAACCAAGCGAATACCAGTGCAAATGTGCACAATTATTGAAGTATAATGTCATATAAGCAGAAACGTGTATGGGATACGCGTAAAGTGATTTTGTTAGGAGATAAAGGAACGGGGAAATCGAGTTTATTTTATCGTCTGGAGACAAATCAGTTTACTTTGAATCCACTACATACCTTAATACCAAGTGACTTTCATGTGAAAGAAATTCGTGTAGATTCAAAAATAGTGAAGGTAAGTCTGTAGCTCATAATAGTAGCCTAACTGTTAGTATGGGAATTTTAGGTCAACATTGGGCCACCGTTGTTAAATGCCAACCTTGCTTTATGGTTGGGTGGATTAAATCCGCTTAAAAATCGATGTTGAATTGTATTGTGTTGTAAACTTTCATCATTCTTTTGTCTACGTGTAACACGGCTGGTGGAATGCAGTTTAATATTCCCGCCAAGACCACATCATTTCACATTTTAAGTGGGATAAACCTAAAGAGGGACCCAGCTATGGCTGAAAATAGATTCGCCTATAGCTTGTCAACCCTAAAATGACGGTCGGTACGCCGAGTTTGGATCGTCATCGCGCAGACCATAATGATTATGATCATGATGATGGTCAGCATGCAGATATCGGACCAATTTTTGTCTTGGACCGTGATGGGCAAGAACCTGGAATAATCATTCAATTGAAACACACTAATCACCTGTTCTTCCTTGATTCCCAGTGATAATAATAATACTAACAAGTTTTTATTTTTAAATTACTTTTTAAAGAAAACACAAACATTTATTATAAATGTTATCGATATTTAGAGTAAATTTGATCAATATCCCTAAAAAGATATAGACGTTGGCAAGTTTAGTCATCAACATATTATTTCTTATACTAACTTTAACACTTCATCAAATGTATATACCCCGTTAGCTCAATTGGTGGAACATCAGACTTCCATTGTGAAGGTCCCTGGTTCGAGCCCAGGTAGGTAATTTAAAGAAAGTGACTTGGGTAATATTAAACTAAGGCAATTTTAAAATATTTTGCAAGGGAGTACAGATGTTAATATGAAGCATTGGTACCTAGGAGTTACCATAAAATAGTTCATAAATTGTATATTATTTTGTTTTTGAACAAGTTTATTTGGAATGTTGGATTTAACTGTTAACATGGTTCTTTTTGAACAATTCCAGTGATCATTTAAACACCACTGATCCTACCAACAGTTTAAATTCATGTAAGAGCAAGAGTGTTCTATTCATTTCTTTGATACTCTTATTACCAGACGGTTCAGTAAAACATAGCATATCTATAGAAACAAAATGCACCGATCAATATCTTCAGTTCTCCTTCAACCATCCATTACATCAGATGTTAGGAGTGGTCAGAACCCTGTTAGATCTTAGCGATGCTTTGGTAACTGAGCAAAAAAGAGGAGACTAATATTCGCGAAGCCTTATCTAGCTGTGGGTACCCCGATTGGTCAATCAATAAAGTCAAACAAGACAGAGACAAAAGGCATGGTTGTATATCCCTATATCGAGGGCCTTTGAGCAAGTTTCGCGAGTTTTCAAAAAACACGGCTTCGCAACTGTTTTGAAACCACATCGCACTGTGCACATCATGCTCGTTCTTCCCAAGGACAAACTTCTCCCTCAACAGAAAGCGGAGGCGATTTATGAAATCCCCTGCAGGGACTGTGCTGGCTCATATATTGGAGAAACTGAAAGTACACCAAGTAACACCGTGCTAGCCAAAAATCATCTATTAAAGGTATTCACAAGTCAGTTATCACCGACCACTTTGCCTCTTCTAATCATTCCATCAATTGGGAGGACTCAAAAGTTAAAAGGAGAAGCTGACAAGACAACTAGATGGCTAAAAGAAGCCATCTGGGAACGCCGAAAAGGAAAAGACACTCTGAATAAGGACGTGGGTGCCTATTCACTCAACAACATATTTGACCAACTCATCACGCCCTCAATGGTTTCTGTGATAAGTCATCAGTCTGATTAAACCACTACTAGTGTAGTGGTGAAACGTCACTAAAAACGTCCTTAAAATGTGAGTAGTCAACATCCATTTTCACTGGAATTGTTCAAAAAGAACCATGTTGACAGTGTGTTATTTTGTGTTTAATACTTGGGAAATGGGGATCTTGAGATATATCTACAAGATGTAGGAAGTGCCAGAACACCTAACCTAACATTGACCTGTGAACTCTCACCCTCCTGCAATACGTTGCCTATTTTCTAGACCTAAGGTATACTGTATGCAAACTGAATGACCACATGACTCCACTCCCTTCCCTTGTTTCATTTGTTCCCTGAACTAATCATGAATTATTGTTTTCTTTTTGCTTAGCTCGGATTATGGGATACGGGAGGCTTTGAGGCGCATGATTCAATGCCCAATAGCTATTACCGAGGTTGCCATGTTGGATTACTCATCTTCGATTTGACTAACAGGAATTCACTAGAAAACTTACGTAATTGGATACAGCAGGTTAAACAATTCCAAAGAGATGGTAAGTTATTTTAGGTGCTCCTTAAGGGATAGGGTATGGGCGTTATGACAGTATTTTTGTGGGACATGAGAGCACATCAGACCTATCTAATTGCATTCTGAATACGAAGAATGTTTCACGAATTTCAAAATATCAAAATTAAACATTGTGCACTTTCATGCGGGAGAAAATTAAGTCCACTTTATTTGAAAACTATGTTGCAAGGATGATTTTGAATTTAGGAACTATTATCCATTCAAAAGGAGCACATCCCCATTAGGGTTAGGGTATATGATTAAGGTTAGGATTATCGGTAGAGTAGGATAGGATAGGAATTGAGGATTATATTAGGGTTTGCAGGTTAAGGTTATGTTAGGGTTAGGTTACGGTTATGATTAGGGTTAATGTTATGGCCCAGGTGTAGGGTTTATTTTGAAAAATGTGAATTTTCTTTGAAGTATTCAAGAAAAGTGGACTAAATTTTGTCCAGAATGAAAGTACATAGTATTATTATATGATATCAGAAAGACATTCCTCGTATTCACATTGCAATTCGATGATGTGCTCTCATGTCCCAGAAAACATACTGTGCAAATTTTGCTATCCGAACCTTTAAACTGAGTTTATAATTGCATTTCAGTCAGCCGAAAGATCGCCCTGGTGACCTTTAATATAATGTTTCTTCTTAAATCCTTTTCAAGCGTTTCTATATTTAGTTGGTACCAAATCAGATAGCAACGAGGCAAAGATAACTGACCAACAGATGGAAGACTTCTGCTATGCCTATCAACTAGATGGAAAATTCCGTGTTTCTTCAAAAACAGGTGAGACAGTAAAGTCATGTAGACATTATCAGATAGCAACGAGGCAAAGATAACTGACCAACAAATGGAAGGCTTCTGCTATGCCTATCAACTAGATGGAAAATTCCGTGTTTCTTCTAAAACAGGTGAGACGGTAAAGTCATGTAGCCATTATCAGATAGCAACGAGGCAAAGATTACTGACCAACAGATGGATGACTTCTGCTATGCCTATCAACTAGATGGAAAATTCCGTGTTTCCTCAAAAACAGGTGAGACAGTAAAGTCATGTAGACATTATCAGATAGCAACGAGGCAAAGATTACTGACCAACAGATGGAAGACTTCTGCTATGCCTATCAACTAGATGGAAAATTCCGTGTTTCTTCAAAAACAGGTGAGACATAAATGTGATTCAAAAGCATGTGTCGTGTAAATACACATCACAGGGTGCTTGATTTGAACAATTGTCTTCTAAGCGTGCTGGCGTATGCGTATGTGTTTGCCAAACTGGACTCTCATCTAATCAAATGCTTTTAACTTTACTTCCTGGGGTCACATTGGATTCCATTGGGTGTCATAATGTGCAAGATTGGATGGTGCGTCTATTAAAAAATATAATTTACCCAAATTTGGTTTAGTAGTTAAGATTTTTTCCAAGTGTAAGGATACTTTTTGGCGCAGTATATAACAATATTACGAAAATGTAGTATCCATACCAAGTAAGGTAGCAATGTTGGCCATGGGAGTCGACGATAAGTGAGAGATGCGTTAGAAAACTCAAAATTAGTGCAAATAGTGCGAGCGTACAAAAGGGAGTCATTGCCCGTAAACGTTGGCAAGTTGAGTACTCGGTGTCTCCAGGGCTGGTCCGAACGCGGTGTAGGCGTCATCGTCAAGCATTAGGGATGTGCAATAAGTATGAGCCTTGGTGGGAGGCTAAAATGGAGGGATGCTTAAGTATGCATATTTTCCTGCTCGCTGCGCTCGCAACATATGTCTGGACCATTTAAGGTTTGCAAATTAGGATCCCAAACATTTGGCATGTGCAAGGGGTGGGGCAAAGAGTTTTGGCAGGCCGAGAGGGGGGGGGGCAAGCAATTTGAAAATTTTACCCGCGGGGGGGTCGTAGTTTTGCACAGCCCTTTGAGGTCAAAGGCATGGAACATTCCAATCTATGTGATTATTATTGTATTGGCAGTATCAAAAGAAATATAACATTTTCATTTAGTTTCCATTTTGTAGTCTCAAAAACAATGCGGACATATGAGGTGAGAACACATTAAAAATTGTGAGAAAATAAGCGATGAGGTGTGTTTTCCAATTTTGTGTCTTAATTTTTTACATCTATACTATATATACTACAGACTGTTTATTGGACCCAAAAGTTGTGACGTCATGTAAAAAGGTTTTGTCTTAACATAAGGTCTAAAAAATTGTTTGATTGGCGTAACATGGAAAAAAAAATTAGGGTAGGTCCGTCGGCATTTTTTTTTCTTAATTTTTTTTACACACATTTTAAGCTGAAAATCGCAAATTTTTCTTCTTTTTTAAAATTTGAATCTTTCGGGTCGGGCCTATTTTTAGTGTCGGTCGGGTTACGCCAATCAAACAATTTTTTAGGCCTAAAGTGGAGATAATCAAATACTAGATAAACGGTTCGGAGATTAAGCAATCTCCTTTGTTATGTACATGTAATACGCTTATTGCATTGTAGGAAGGAATGTCAGCATAAATTGACTAAATCCCTAATTTCGCGTATTTTGTGCTCTTTTTGTTCTTATACTTTTATCAATGCGTTGACTTGTTTGATTGTTTATCTGTTTTTCTTCTTATAAATCTCAGGTGATGGAGTTAAGGAAATGTTGCAGGAAATTGCCAGAACAATGATCGCCAACCCTAATTTACGGAAGCGAGGAAGTGTCAACATGACCAACGAGGAGGAACATCAAAACTTTTTACTCGCTAAAAAGCTAGAAAATACACCAGAACAGCGACCATGCGGATGCTAAGTCGTGCTTGTATCACTTAAAAAAAATATGAGAAAATGTCTACATTTCATAACGAAATCATAACATCTGTTTTACAGGAACTTTGTCATTGCGACATCTTGAACAGCGACAATGCGTCCGTTTAAACTAACGGTCTTCCACACATCCGTCGCATGGACTATTGATACTCAAAGTACATTTTTATACCCGTTGGGGACGGCCGCTCCCATTAATCATTGCCATAAGTATGGCGGACACAAGATAAGAAGGCAGTGGCGTAACTAGGGGGCGCCAAATTAACCAATTCAGCATCGATTCTGCGCCCCTCCAAGCGATGAAAGTCAAAATGTTCGCGCGCTTTTCAGCACAAAATCAATTGAAAGAACATTTTAAGGCCGATATTCAACTTCTAGTAACCAAAATTTATTAGTAGTAGGCCAAAATTTCACGCGCAATTGTTTCAATAATTACCCGCGTCTAAGATATTCTGGGGAGGGGGCGCCAATTTTGTTTCTTGCCCCGGCGCTACCACCCTAGTTACGCCACTGCAAGAAGGCGTATTTTGATTTGGGTAATCTTATGCTTTCTCAGTGGACAAAAGACTATCCAGATCAAAGTACGCCCTCTCCTTTTGTGCACGCCATACTTCAAAAAAGGCTTATTCAAGGGCGGGTCCGAGGATTGAACCTGCTCCCTTGGACGGCTGTGAAAATTAAAATAAATAGAAGAACGGGAGACGAAAGAAAAAATGGACGAAAGAAAGAAAGATCCTGATGTTATTTTCCTCCATACCATTGCACCGCAATTCGACAAAAAAATATATAAGCTTAGTTTTATTTTGGTCAGTTTTCTTTTACAGAGTATAAGAGTGTCATGATTCATGTTGCCAATGTTATGTATTTCACTCATATTTTGTTACCGAGTGGACAATTTATATTTCAAATAATGGGCATTAATGTAGTTTAAGCAGTCAAGTTAGCTCAATCGATAAGGCCTGAACCCTGTCGGTGGTTAGTACGCTCTCGTGTTAAAAATTGAGTTTGCTTGAAATTCCCCCGGACAAGGAAATTACTGCTAATTGTCTCGTTGCAACCCGTACGAAACTCGTGGACCTGATCCTGGCTGCAAAGGTCAATGTGGTTGTGGGCTTCTTTAAATAAGTCCTTGTTGTTGTTGTTTAATGGTTTATAGAATTATATGGAGCCGTAGTGGTCTGCGACAACCTGTAAAGTGTGCTGAGGCTTGTGGATCAACATCTAGGCTTCGTGCCTGTGCGTAGCTCACTATAAATCAATACTCTTTTTTAGTTGAGTGATTACCCGTGAATATACCTATATGTTTGAATAAACAAACCTACAGCAGTGATCGCCATACGCCAGAGTTTCTAGAATGATGCTAAAATAAGAAAAATTTTAATGCTAATTTATTGCACATTCTAGGGAAGCGTAGTTACATTTTTGAAATCGCCGAGTGGGAGGGTTTTCAGTGAAATATTTTTTTGTGTTAAAACTGATGCATCCTATGTATAAAAGAATATATGAATATAAGGACAAAATCAAGTCTAGAATTAACTTGCCATTTGAATTCCCAAACCCTCAAAAAATCACAGAAGTCCAAAAAATTAAAGGACTTAGCAAATACGAACAAAAAGTTCGTCATAAACTTAGCAAACGAAAATTTCCCTGATGCAGAATTATCTGTATTAGGGAGAGGTTTGAAATTTGTAGATATCCCAAAAGATCCTAAAGCAAAAATGCTTGATAGGGATACAGAAACATTCATGAGAATAATGCGCATTCGTTATTTAATGTCCAATAAGAAAGCAAAACGAACACACAAGTTCAAACGAGCTTCTAATTGGCACCCTTTGTCTACACCTTGTTTGGATCTAGAAAACTACTTAGAATCCACGAGGTTAGAGCTTTCTAAAATTAAGAATAATAACATAAACGATAACTTGACAAAACCCGAACGTCAAGCTCTCAAATTATTAAGGAAAAAGAAACATTTGGTTTTCCAAAAACCGGATAAATCTCGTGGCGTGGTCGTAATCAATAAAAATGATTACATACATGAAGGCGAAATAATGCTGGAAGGTAATCAATACACTGTAATCGATGCAGACATGACATTTGATACGGTAAAATTGGTTCAAAAACAGCTTAACCTCATGTTATGGGATCAAAGTATTGATAAAAATACACACTACTATCTATATCCGTCCGATAGAACATAAAATTCGAACACCAACTTGCTACTTTTTGTACAGGTCTCGACTAAAGATTACTGTTTCGTCTTTATGGGAATCTAATCTTTTAATATCTAAAAGAAACTTTTGGGACCTACGTGGACTTTCCTATAAATTGCAAAAATTCAGACTGTCTTACAAGAAAAATGGTAAGCTGACTGGGCTCTATACCTCGCAACCGACGCTTTATGGATTGTGTATGTACCATAGGACCCTCGTATTAATTGTCTGTATGCGCTTGAGAATTCAACAATATTAATAATGGTAGCTCTATTATAATACACATTAATGTTTTAAGCAGATAAAATTCCAAAATATGGTACGTTTTCTGTCTTTGCTTGTCACGTGGTATGTTGAAGTAATGAAGTTATATGTTAAAATTTTCACGATGACACCAACAAGTCTTGTGGCCGAGCGGTCTAAGGCGCTGGTGATATGTCGATACTGTATACATGATAGCGGCGCAGTGCAGCGTGGGTTCGAGCCCCACCTCTGCCAAAATAAATTTTAAATTTCATATTATGTTAGGGAAATGTGGCTGGGAGAATGTATATATGACGAAGAATGGTGTGAAACAAACCTGTGCAATTTTACTGGAATGATTTAGATGCACTTCTGATTTTGATTTATGCTTACGTCTAAGGAAATATAGTGGGGAATGAGGTTCCTATATCTTCATTATCGAAAAGTAGGCTACTAGCTAAAACAATTAAAAACAATGCTTCTTTATTTGTGTTTAGAAATTTGCAATATAATTTCATGTCATTAGCGCCTTAATTAAAATTTCTCTAAAATAAATTTAATTACATTGCATGCATTAATCAGCTGCAATTATAGAGGGTGTTATCAAAATAAATCATACAGTTTGAAAAATTCCACTAGATTAAAGAGTATGAGGCATTTGGTCAAAATGGTATAGCTGATAGGTGAATCAACATCTTGTCCTCCCACAACTGTCAACTCACTGACGTGTGACCATTAATAAGGACTCCGTGGCTATTTGCGCGAGCCAAGTAAAATGCAGTAGCGCAAAGTCAATTAACATCAAAGCAACATGAAAATCATAATGTTTGACCACTTTTTCAGTCTTATGAGAGATCTGTATTGCCTGAGAAAGTCAACTTGACGCAATAATGTGTCTGAAGGTCTGCAGGAGGACTTGTGAAAATCTTGAATTCAGAAAGCCTCACAAGAAGAAATCCAGAGGTACAAATCACCGAGCAAATCACTGAATTGGCCTTATGGTCACACGTCAGTGCTTTCACGGTTGTGAGAGGACAAGATGTGGATTCAGCTATTACCTGAAGCATTTTGACCAATTACCTCATACTTTTTAATTTAGTGACATTTTCAAACTTTTTACTTTATTTTGGTACGCACTGTAGTTATTCAACATAACTTTCGATCCTAACATATGAAATGTATTGTGTTTAAGATAATTGTTTTCATCTTATTATAAAATCAGTTACTAGGAAAAAACCGTTATAATGAAAGACAGAGATAAAAAAGACTAGTTTGCGTCTGACGTCATCTGTCAATCAAACACGAGCACGGTTTGTTTACCATCGTCGTGATGATATGAGTTGCTGAATACGGCGATAAAACTCAAAAGTTAGGTCTTAATAGTAGGGAACTTTCTTTCGCGAAGGCACCATATCAACAATGCCTAGAAAAGTTGCTTTTGCCTTGTAAAAGTACGTTAATTTCGCCATTTACTGCTATTCCTTTTCTCTGATGGGCACTACCAGATAAATCGACCTTCCTTGTACGCGCTATTAACCAATCAAGTATCGTAGATAATTTGATTGACAGTGACCTCAGACGCAAACTAGTCTTTTTATATCTGTCTTCGATTATCGCCGATTAAAAGTTCAAGATGGCTGCCTTTTTTGTCAAGATGGCTGCCAAAGAATGACAAAATATTAATTACACCAAAATTACCGATCGCACCGATCAGGAAAGACATAAGGTATTTTGCTATTTATCAATGTGGTGTAAATAAATGTTTATTATAATTATATAGTCATAGCCTTTCTTCTCCAAAGAATCTTCATTTCTACATGTATGTTTACCGTTTCATACCAATGTCAATATTATTCATTCAACATGGGATGATTAATTACCAAGGTAATATGAATGACAGCAGATTGAATGAGATAATGATATAGTTCAAACTTCAAAGATCGAAATTGTGTTATTGTGTTATTACCTCTCTCCTTTAAGTTGAGCTGCATGCCACGTACAATTGAATAATCTAGAATTTTGTTTTAATTGTTGATCTCCAAAGATACAATAGTGTGAACCTACAAAGCTATAAATATGTAGGCAGACTTCCGGTTTGGTATGGCACATGAACTGGGCTATTCCGGTTGAAATCCACCCCCCCCCCCCCCCACCGGAAGACATGACCTTAATATTCCACGCAGGTAATGTTAATTTTAAATGATGTCACCTGAATGGGTGACTACATTTGAAATATCGAAAATGAAAGCGACGTACATGTGCCCGCCGGAGTACGACACAAGGGTATATATATATATATATATATAATATAAATACACGTATTTTTACATTTAGTTACTACTCTGAGTTTCACGCCGCTCTAGCCGAGCAACGATCATCAGGTAACTGATGTGTTCAACCCTACACATTGATTATTAGCTATTATTTTTTCTTCTTTGCACGGCTTGGTGCTTTCTTTCTCTTGTTGCCATGACGGCATGTTGAAATCAGTTCGTTGCGCTTATTGATTATACCCTCCTTAAGATTGATTATTTCTAGTTTTTCTTCTACACATAAATTGCATTGCCCTGATTCCCTTTTCATGGTGTTGGATTGTTTCAGAATTTCCCAGTATATTGAATAAGTTTTGTTTTTTCTTTTTAGACCCCATATGTATTTGGATAACTCAGTCTCTTTCTCGTATTTCTCATTTCTTAGCGATTTGGTATGGTTATTGTATCTTGTCTTGAAAGGGCCGCTTGCTAGGCCTACGTATGATACAGACAATCCTCCTGAATTTACTGTCGCCTTATACACAACATCATCGACCACGCACTTTCCACGTAATGGGCATTTATCCTTCTGTCTACAATTGCAAGTTTTTGCCTGAGGCTCTGGTTTAGATTTTTTCATAACACCAGCATTGTGAGATTTTATTATTTGCTTCATGTTCTTCATACAACTGAAGCTGAGCTTGAGCGTGCTTCTGTTAAAAATCTTTGCAAGTTTGTGCCCCCGTGGAAAACACCTGTCGATGAGATTGAGGAAGTGACGCCCGACGTTGGTTTTACACTCTTACTGTATGGGGGTTGAACCATATGATTTTTCTGGACCTATTCTTTTTATTACTGTTGCTAGCTGTCTTGGTTTCATTTCTTGTACTGTAACTAATTGGGTCTTTATACCCACATGATTTAAGGGCCCTGTCATAATTAGGGGCTGCCTTACTGAAAATCTCTTGGTTAGAAGATAGGGTAGATATTCTTTTCCCTATCGCTGGTGGGATGTTATTTATTATTGATGGTGGGTGGTTAGATAGGGAGTTGATGTACATGGGTTCATCATTTGGTTTTCTGTATGGCTGATGCGAGCCAGTGCTAAGGTCTAGGGTGACGTCAAGGAAGTTGGCCGACTTTAAGTTGGTTTGGACTGTTATACGCAGCCCACAAGAGCGGAAGATCTTAATAAGATCTTTTCTTATTTTGTCAGCTTTGCTGCCAGAGTAGCTTCTCATGACAGCCAGACCATCGTCCCTGTAGAGACCTACACTGGCTACATCAAGGTGCAATACAAGTTCATTTAATATATACAACCCTACAAGTTCACATATCTCAGCACCATCTGATGCTCCCATTGAGACGTCAAATTGATCAGTTGAGTCTCTTTTCACCCAAGCGTTGCCTTTACTGTCATACAGAAGTGTTCTTCTTGCATGCGTGATAGTTTCATATTCTATGTCAGTGATATTGGTGTACTGCTTTGCCCATGTCAGACATTTGTCGAGAAGTTCATCAGTTATTGAAGGGTAAAAGTCAACTATATCAAATATCAGAAACGTCAGCTTCTTCTTGTCTTGGAGCTTATTGAACCATTCGAGGACAGATGTTGTATTCCTCCATTGGTTCGCGGAGGATTTTGATCGTATTACATTGTTTATTCTGTCGAGCATTTGTTTACTAACCCGTCCCATTTCAGATCTTGTAGGGTTGATAAGTCTACATTTGGTGTTAGTTTCGAAGTTTCGATATATATATATATATATAAACAAATTCTGTATATAAGTATATATATATATATATATATATAAGTATATATGTATATATATATATATATATATGAAATGAAAATGGGATCATAATATTTGTACGTGTGGGAACGAGAAAACTGGGTGTCATTCTGGGCAAAAATGTGCAGATTTGGTTTACATTTCTTTAAATAAAATGGGCCATTGGGCGTAAGCTGGTGAAAAAAAGGGTCATTGGGTGGCAAATTTGCAGAAAAAAAGGTTCTATTGACAGGCCCATGACGCATGCGAATATAATACCAGCTAGTGCCCCCCGGTCATGCAGCTCATAGAGGTGTGTACGGATTGTAACTGGAATAGCACATTGACATCATTAAGGAAAACTTTGCTCCAAGGGCACAGGTTGTTGACAGAATCAAACATATGCGTCACATATCAAAGAGTTTGATTTAGGACATTTGTCACCAAGCACTATAGAGGAAGTCTTACACACTGCTACTATTAAGACCAACTGATGACCGCAGTTTCATTATTATAGCCTTTTGAGCTTGACCTATTAGGTTTGCATTGACGTTTTACCGGAACGTGCTTGACCACAATGACCAACCTTGGTTACCAAGCTTCATTTCCTTTACATAATAAATTGAGCTAAACCTGTATATGCTGTACGTACCAGTAAAACAGTGTTGGTTGACCCAATCAGTCGGGTGTAATAATCGTACTGATAATATTAATATAGCATATCTGAACTATGATTTTATAGGCATTATGGCCTAATATAGAAATCTGATTCTGTGGCTGACTGACGCATCAGTTGGGTGCTCCAAGTTAAAGGAGGGAACATCGATCACCAAGCAACCATGACGGATTCTTTGCCACCTGTAGTTTCTGCTGTACCAAAAACTAACCCCGCGAAACCTTTGTTTAAAGTGATTTTATTAGGAGATGGAGGAGTGGGGAAATCGAGTCTTTTCATACGTCTGCGAAAAAATCATTTTACCCCAATCTTACCCAAAATTCTATCACTTGATTTCCACAAGAAAGACGTGGTCGTTGACTCCAAGGAAGTTGAGGTAGGTGTTCTTGTGTGTGATGTGCTGATCACCGGAGGGGTTGGGTATTTGGGACGTGAACGCGCATGTCTGGGGTACTTGCGCATGTGTAGGCCAATATGTGCAGGGTGTTTATTGTATGGGTGCGAGATGTGGTGGTATGTTTGTAGGGCTTGTGAATGGGTGAACTTTTCTGTGGGGGTGTTTGTATATCGATAGTTTTGTATTTGATGTGTTCGGCCAAGTTTATAGATACGATCGGGTACGTCCTGCTACAAAAATAATATACCAATTAAATAAACACCTACTAGTAATTACCCCCCCCCCCTTAACGAGGTGTCATAATGCGCATAAATAAATTCTGTCTGGACTACATATTCCAAATTTTGCATATGATCAATTATACCGTTTTGTAATAATACTTATTCATTAATGGGGTAATTACTTATTAGTAGGAGTTTATTATGATTTCTCAATTATATTGTTTAGTTCGAATTTTGGGACACATCTGGCAGTGAGCGGTACGACTCTGTGACACGAAACTACTACAGAGGGGTTCACGCTGCGCTCCTTGTCTTCGATTGCAACAGTCTAAACTCTCTAAGTCGCTTATATCATTGGATTGAAAACGTCAAGTTATACTCGGAATATGGTAAGTTAGTAGGTTGTTAAAGTTACGAGGGTTGGTCAGTATGTAATGAGAGTAGCACCATAATCATATGGATTATTTTCATAGCATTTCTCATGTGATCATAGAGAAATGCCATGAATTTATTACATATATGGGGTTACCAGTCAAGTCGCATTACATACTGACCGATCTTCATACCTCTTACATTTTTGTTCAGTTCAGTTTCTTGTTGCTTAGCGATTCGCTCAAGCCATTAGGTAGTCTCGGTTCCATATGGCTTGTGCTCTTTCGTCAATAAATAAACGTTATGGGAACATGCTCGGATAATGGTGTCTAATGGTGCGTAATTTTTCTTTCACATAGTCTACCTGAACTTAAGTTCTTTTTATCTCACGAATTTCTTTGATTAGCATTACTTTACCTCGTTGGAACTAAATCGGACATTCACGAGGCAGAGACTTCCGTCACCGATGACCAGATTGAGAATTTTTGCCAAACACATAAGCTCTATGGGAAATTCTGTATTTCTTCCAAAACTGGTGAGTCAAATTCTTGTTTTAACACGATTGTTTGATGCTTGTGTAACTATAGTGTCATTATTTAAAAAAGTGAACAAATATGGTGCCATTTATTCTGTTTGTATATCTTCAAGGGGTTGATATGTGTATTTTTCCATAATAAAATTTTAAAAAAAATATATAGTAATAATATAAATAGCGAACTCAACTTTCACACAATAAACAAATAGAATAAACCAGTAAAAACTATCGCATTATTATGTTGTTTAAAAAGGTGGTCATTGGGCATAATCAAATGAATGAGGGTATCCTTGGGTACATAATTTTGAAAAAGGGGCTCTTTGAGTACAATATTCAGTTCGTTTTCTAGAAAAAAAGGGGTCATTTGGGTAGCCGAAAAAGCCACTTGTAAAGTTGGGTTCCCCCGGATGTATTATACATTTTATATTTTATATTTCATATTAGGAGATGGAGTTGATGAAATGTGCGAGGAAATTGCTAGAACTTTACTCCAACGGAAGCGTGAAAGCTTCAAAGAAAATATGAGTGAGAATGGTCTGCAATATTCAATTAGCATGACAGAGAACCAGGAGGAGCAACATTGCGCATGTCTGAGGTGATAGTATCAAGCATACGCTTTGTACATATCTCAACGCGGGTTAAAGCAGAGAAAGTCTCTTGATGACTGTCCATGGGATAATCATTTGCTGAAAGTTCACTTATACGTGCGGATGTTTCGCGGACAATTGTCTTTGACAATCGGTGTATACCTTTCTTGACTGTTGCTTAGCAATTAATAGGCCTAGGGTTGGAAGAAAATCTTCATTATTACACATAACAAGGGTTTTATAAACTCCTCAACAAAGATATCTCCAATTATTCGTGGCATGCTTCAATTGTGTTGCATATCAATGGATAGCCACTTTATTTTCCTTTACAATGCCATCACATTTGAAACAATCACCCTTTTCACTCCTGAGTACACGTCACGTCTCGTGAATGTAGTGAGGTATCAAGCAAAATATGCTAAATTGGTAACCACAATAGCGGGTGGAAAGACCACACGCAGCCACAACGGCAGCCACCCAGCAAACAAAACGTTTCCGACACAATTCGTAAAAGGTTAAAAAAAAGGTTGCCAGAAACCGTTTAAATGTCGGGTTATATAAAAGGACATAACATGTGTTCATAACATTCAAAAAAATGTGTTGATAACCTACTGCAAATATTCTAACATAATGTTATTTAAGTGTTGACAAAGTATTTGGCAAAAAGTGGTTGCAAGACACATTTTTAAAACACTGTTGTAGTGTGTTTTCATATGAAACGTTTTAAAACGTTTCCATGACCTTTGTATATGTATATCCTGACATTTAATGTTATTAAAACGTTTTAACTATACCAAAACCCAAAATATAACAGGTTTAAAACGTTTTATGCTGCTCACCAGCCTGGTGACGTTGCTGTGGAGTGGTATTCCATTCTTCAACCAGGATTTGTCGTCATTCAATGAGGTTGCATTGGCTACTCCGTCACGCACAGCACAACGACCAAGCTGGTCCCACAAGTGTGTAATCGAGTTGAGGTATGGGCTGATGGCAGGTCATTCCATTCTCTTTCGTTGACTACCATTCTCTTTCGTTGAGTACCCAACTCGAAGGTAGATTATATTGACAAATTAGATCAAGTATTTCAAAACCACACCTCCATATATGATGATGTAATAATTGTAGGTGACTTTAATTTAGACTTATGTAAAAGGTATGAGGCAAGTAAAGTAAATACTCTTGCCACTCACAGTAACATGAAACAACTTATTAAAGATTATACAAGAATAACTGAAACAAGTAAAACTAAAATTGATTTAGCATTTGTTACCAAACCAGATAAGGTATCATCTTCAGGAGTTCATAATCTTGGTCTTTGTGATCATTGCATGATTTATATAATACGTAAAAATAAAGAAGTTAAACTTCCTCCAAATACAATTAAAACTCGTTCTTTCACAAAATTTAATCCTAAGAACATAAACTGGAATGAAATCAAAAATTATGATGATGTTAATAGTGCTTGGGATGTTTGGAAGCAAAAATTTAATGATGTTTGTGACAAACATGCCCCACTTAAAGAGAAAAGAATTAAAGGTCATCTTCCTGAGTGGATTAATGGGGATTACATTAAACTGACTAAAGATAGAGATTACTTCTTTTCAAAAGCACATAAAACTAATGATCCAGAAGATTGGAAGATGGCTAAGTCTTTAAGAAACAAAGTAAATAACTAAATAAACACTTAAAAAGAAATATTGTACTGATGCCATTGAAGAAAATGTAAATAATTCTACTAAGTTATGGAAAACAATAAAAAACTAATTCCAAGAAATAATGCAAGTGTCAGATCTGTTCAAACTGATGATGGGTTTACAACATGTAATAAAGACATTGCCAATGAATTCAACTCATTCTTTACATCAATTGGAATTACTCTGGCTCAAAAATCTGATAATGTAAATAAAAGTGATGATGCTAATGATGTTACTAATAATGAATGTAATAATGATGATGTATCTAGTAATTTCAATTTTGATTTTATTACTCCTTCTTTTGTATTTGACGAAATTTGTATTTTTTCTAATAAGAAATCTTCTGGTCTTGATAATTTCAATGTGAAACTTTTGAAACTTTCTGCACCAATTATATGTGACTCTCTTGCTTATATATGAAACCTTTCATTGTACACTTCTGTATTTCCTTCTGATTGGAAACTTGCAAAAGTCACACCTATTTATAAAGATGGTGACAAATCAGATGTAAGTAACTATAGACCTATCTCTGTATTAAGTATTATTTCTAAGATTTTGGAACGTGCTGTTCATAATCAATTATATTCTTATTTATCTAAACATGGTATTCTTCATTCATCTCAATCTGGTTTTAGGAATAACCACTCAACCACTACAACCCTTCTTGACACCTCTGACTACATTCTTAAAAATATGAATGATGGAAAATTAACTGGTGCAATTTTCCTTGACCTCAAGAAGGCTTTTGATACCATTAATCATAGTCTTCTAATTAACAAATTAAAGCAATGTGGTATTTCTGGCTCATGTCTAAAATGGTTTATATCTTATCTTAGTAATAGGTCACAAGCTTTTAATATTTCTTCTACTATGTCTGACTTTAAAGATGTGAATATTGGTATTCCGCAAGGTACAATCTTAAGGCCTTTATTGTTTATGATTTTTGTAAATTCACTTCCAAACTCTGTTAACTGTAAAACTATAATGTATGCAGATGACACAACTCTTATATGTAGTTCTAATGATTCATCACTTCTTCAAGCAGAATTAAATTATAATTTGTCTAATGTTGCCTCTTGGTTGAATGAAAACAATCTCACATTGAATATCAAGAAAACAAAACTCATGATTTTTGGCACAAGTTATATGTTGGATACATTTGATGATATTGATGTTTCGTACAATGGTAATAATATTGAAAGAGTTGATAAAGTATCTTGGGGTTGTATTTGATGAATTATTATCTTGGAATGAACATGTAAGCCATATTTCTTCTAATATCTCAAAGCGCATTGGCATAATCCGTAGACTTAGGTATTATCTTCCAAATGATACCCTTAAAATGCTTGCCAATGCCCTTGTCATGCCACACTTTGACTATTGTAGTCCTGTTTGGACAAATTGCATTACTCGTTGACTGCCGATAAAACGCCCAATAAAGACTTAGTCACCGGACCGCGCCGGCCAGTTAAAGTACATGCCCTATCACACCACTCCACACCATACATAAATTCTCCCAGTCACATTTCCCAAATATGAAATTTAAAAAAGTCAAATTTTAATTTACTTCTTTTAAAGTTTGGCAGAGGCGGGGTTCGAACTCACGGCGCAACGCTTAGTACTCTATGAGCCTAGCGCCTTAGACCACTCGGCCACTTGTCTTATTGTTATTCATCTGAAACTTATTTAAAAATATAATCGCAACTTCAACATAGGCCTACCACGTGACAAGCAAAGGCAGAAAACGTATTATATTTTGGAATTTTATCTGCTTAAAACATTAATGTGTATTATAATAGAGCTACCATTATTTATATTGTTGAATTCTCAAGCGCATAGAGACAATTAATACGAGCGTCCTATGATACATACACAATACATAAAATCGATTTTGATCTTCGGCATTACTCGGTGACCTCCGATAAAACGCCCAATAACGCCGGTCAGTTAAAAAAATGCTTAAGTACATGCCCTATTGAGATAAGCAATCCTTTTGTGATATGTCCATTCATCCATATAATAATAGCAATCAGATTTTTGGATGGATGTTTACACAGTGATTGGAGAAGAAGCTATGTAAATAATCAAAAGTACATGTCTACAAATTGACAAGGACAACTCCTTTTGTCAAAATTGTTTTCACCTATTGCTCAGTATGTTAATTAATCCGATTAATTACGTAATTTCGCCAGCGTATGATATATCAGTACTAATAATAATATGTAGGCCCAAGGAGGTTAGATATAGAAAGAAGAGGAAATAGATTACGTATCGCATATTGGTCCTTTGTGCCTATTCAGCATCGAAGTGGTTACGTAATTCTCTTGGTTACCGGATCACGCTACTTTGGTATGCCTTCGAGTGCCATATACTTTATGTGGTGATCATTTCGATCGTGGTTCATTACTCTAGCGCGTGATCCCGTTGACATAGTAACATTACGTAACTTCGATACTGAATTACTTAGAGTTTCCGGGAGGAAGAAAAAAAGGAAGGATGGGGGGGAGGAGAGAGAGAGGGAGACCGATGGAGTCACAGGGCTCTAAATTACATAGGCGTAGATAAATGACTGACTATCATTGAGGACTGAGTTCCGCAGTCTAGTGTATTGGTTTGTGTCGAAATTAACCTCATATTTGGCCATTTTATAGCCACAAAATGTGATTTTTAGCGCTTTGCGCGAATGACAATTTTTACTAATTTGACCTCAGATGACCCCTGGCGACCCCCAAAATGACCTTCCAAAAATTTGTCTCTAAATGTTGACTGTACCCACCAAGTTTCATGCCCATATGACAGTTTTTAGTAATTTGACCTCAGATGACCCCTGGGAGGGGACCCCGTGGGTCAGATGACTTAACGAACATAAACATCTTCTTGCCAGCACAGAACTATACCCACCCACCGAGTTTGAGCCCCGTACGACCTAGTTTCATGCCCATATGACAGTTTTTAGTCATTTGACCTCAAATGACCCCTGGGAGGGGGCCCTGGGGTCGGATGACTTAACGAACACAAACTTCTTCTTGCCAGGACAGAACTATACCCACCCACCGAGTTTGAGCCTCGTACGACCTAGTTTCATGCCCATATGACAGTTTTTAGTCATTTGACCTCAAATGACCCCTGGGAGGGGGCCCCGGGGTCGGATGACTTAACGAACATAAACTTCTTCTTGCCAGGACAGAACTACACCCACCCACCGAGTTTGAGCCTCGTACGACCTAGTTTCATGCCCATATGACAGTTTTTAGTCATTTGAACACAAATGACCCCTGGGAGGGGGCCCGGGGTCGGATGACTTAACGAACATAAACTTCTTCTTGCCAGGACAGAGCTACATCCACCCACCGAGTTTGAGCCCCGTACGACCTACGACGGCCTCACATAGCAGTCACAGACAAAACCTAAATCTACAGAATTACTCGTCGATACTCGAAAGAGCTCAAAATAAATAAATTAGAAAATTTTCTTGATGTCCTTTAACATGTTTTCATAGTTAACCATCGTTAGCCATGGAAATCTATCATGAGAACTGACCGGTGACTAAGTCCGATTTATTGGGACGTTTATCGGCAGTCAACGAGTAACACCCTTTCAACTTCACTTCAAGTGCACCATAATAGACTTGCTCGTACTCTTTTGTCAGCAGATATAAGAACTCCTATTAATGATATGATGGAGTCTCTTAACTGGGATCAACTACATACAAGATGGGAAAAACAACTTCTGATAATTGTTTTCAAGTGCCTTACCCATAATGCACCATCTTACTTATCCTCTCAATTTATTTATATGCAATCTCTTCATACTCATGGTACCAGAAGCCAAACTTTCAATTCTCTTGCCATTCCAAAATGGAACATAAATCCTGGCAAGAGAACTTTTCACTACAGATCATGTTATGCTTGGAATGAACTCCCTCAAGATATCCGCAGAAACTTTTCTTGCATGACCCTTAATACTTTTAAAACCTGTATTTCAGATTTGTGATTAGATTTTATCAATTTCCACAAATTTATTCAACTTTTTGTCTTTTCTTTATATCTGATTGCCAAACATGTACATTGTTATAATATTATCAGTATTTAATCATGTAACCATTGGTGTTACCAGACCTGGTGTAAAAATGAACCTGATGTACAATGTAACTAATGTATCATGTCACTTTTGTTTCCATGCATTGCTTTTAATTTAATTTATATTAACCTCTGTTATGAAATTGTACAATGTATATATATGTATATTGTGAATTGTCACTCAGGGCCCCCTTGGAGATCAGTACTAGTTACTGAAGGGGCTACCCTGGTTAAAGAAAGATTAAATAAATAAATACTCTGACTCTGTGGGGGCGAGCGTTGTCACTTGGAGGATTGCATTAGGTCCTAGATTGTGAAGATATGGGATTGCAGCTTGCTGCACAGAATGGTATATTTGGCACATTCTGTACATTCACATGACGTGTAATCAGTCGTGTCATTGTAAAGGGGAACACAGTTGGTATCCATTGATATGCAACACGATATGAACATGTCACAAATACTTGGAAATATAGATACTTGAAAAAACTTTCAAAACTTTTGCTGAGGAGTTTTTTACTACTACGACAAACAGAGTAATAGTGTAATACGAATATAAAGGACGCATTAACTTCGTGTTCTACAAAACCAAACTGAAGCCTGACAGGAATTCATGTGCAAATAAAATATGAACGATTAATGCACTACTGGGGGTTGAGAGGTACCACTGGGGAGGGGGCAAAGCTGACCTTTTAACATAGGTCTCAATTGTACTTTACCTATTTTGCTGTGTTACCTAAGAAATGAAACATCCTAGATGGTGCAATCCTATCCTTATTGAACAGTTTTATCAAAACGAACTTCTTTTGTCAACATCGGAGGACTTTGAAGTTTTTGACCCTGATAGAGCCAATAACCTAACCTTTGACCTTTTCGGTTATAAGTCAAGAACGGTATGTCCTAGATTTAAAAAAAATATACATTTTCTGAATCCTTATGACTAGAGGAAAATATTGGAATGGTTTCTAACCCTAATTCGATGACCTTTCGCGCCAAAAGCTACTCCGGTTCAATTGCTATCATGCATTTTTGTGGAGTCAGGCTCATATACTATTTTTGATATTTTTCAGTCCTCGAAGTAAACTTAATTAATCTAATGATAATGTACTTAAGGTGTATACTTAAGGTGTATGTAGCTGTGATGAAAAGCCTACGATCATTAAAAAAATTGACATCTCGTATTGAAGCTTTATTTTTTCCCAAACATTTTAGGTCTTTTGGCGTAAAATGTGTACATTCAATGCGAAAGGTCAAAATTTGTAAGTGATTTTTGTATTATATCGCGAATTAAAAATCAGAAGGACATTCCTCGTATTCAGAATGCAATTCGATATGTCTGATGTGCTCTCATGTCCTCGAAAAAAATACTGTGCTTTGCTAAACGAGCCCTTGATAACATTCAAAAACATGTTTGAATACTTGCTGGGAAACATTACAACATACTAGTTCATCCGTAGCTGTGAGAGCAACCGGTTCATGTTATATTGAGGATTTTTGTACCACTTTAAGCCCGATTGGTCATACTCTAACATTTGACCCCATATGACCTTTGACCTCAAGTGACCTCGATTTGATTTTGTTCATGCTCCCATAATAAGGAGAATTACTTTCACTAAGTTTAAGTCAATAGGGCGACGTTTAAAATTTCGCCCCTGGATGACCTTTGCGGATGACCTTGATTATATTTTTACACGTTCCCCTCATATGCGCCCTGAGATCTTTTTGATGAATTTTGCGCGGTATAAATACGCTCCATTATTATTATTATTATTATTATTATTATTATTATTATTATTATTATTATTATTATTATTATTATTATTATTATTATTATTATTATTATTATTATTATTATTATTATATGCAGGATTCCCCCCACCAAGTTTAAGCCTGATCAGACGAAGTTTGAAATTTGAACTCTCCGTCATGACCTTTGACCTCGGTTGACCTTCATTTTATTTCGCACATATATTTCCCTGATATCAAGGATTGCACCCACCAAATTTAAGCCCGGTCGGACAAAGTTTGAAACATTAACCCTCCGTGATGACATTTGACCTTGGTTGACCTCAATCTCATTTCACACATAATATATGCCCCGGGTATTATATAAGTATTCCGCCCACAAAGTTTGAGCCCGATCGGACAAAGTTTAAAATCCACGACCTTTGACCTTGACCTCCGATGCGACCCTCGGATATTCCTCGGTTCCAAATGCAAAATGTTTAGATTTTTCACAATGCCCTCCAAATAACTGATGCGCAGTTATTAACCTCATTCACAACCGTCGCTTTTATCTCTTAATTTTACAAAATAACAAATAGCCGGACAGACAGACACACCCACCCCACACCCCCTGGCAGAAAGGGCAGGTAACTTGTTGGGGGATATTTGACCCATGCTTTCGCCACTGATAAGCTAGCTAAGTTAGTTCTCCATAATAATATGCTTCATGCATGACATCAACATGTTTGTCCCTCATTTCCCTCATGTGGGATATTCAAATACGTTATTATTATTTTCATTTTAAAACTTTTAAACTTGGCCCTCGTGTTACGAACTGGCATGAATGGCACTATTAGTTTTTATACATTTTTCGTTTTTATAAATGTATTAGCCTAGTATAATATTTTTTAACTTGACGAGGGCGCCTAGTATTGCTAATTATCTGTTGCCTTACCGTTTTCTTCCCGAACTATATGGTGTTTTATTTATACGTACATACCAATATAAACCACAATATTTAATATTTTTCATTTCAAATTCAAGCACAAAGTCCACGTATTCATCAATTCCGAGTTGGTAAGGTTATCTTGCTTCCATGTTTGTTCTAACCCTATCAAAATGCCACTATTATCGTACACAGCTGAAATCTACGGAACGGTAGACAAAAGTAATGTGTACATATAGATTGTACGATGGTCCATTGGGAACGCGCCTAGTAAATTTAACGCTTTCAATTGAAAATCAGTACTCACAGTAGAGTCCTTTTGATTGGTGCATGAGCAGCAGTTAGCGTTGGCATAACGGTTGCGATGCTTCATACGCCGTACCACTTGCGCCCGCTCCACATTGTTACTTACAGAGGATACTGGCTGTGTATTGACCATGTGTAAGAGTCGAGTATTTAGAATTCAATGCATATATTTTAATTATTTACCAAAACTCTTTGTTAAACAATATCATCTTTCAGCTGTTCCTTTTTTCAGTTTGAGAAATGAATTTGATGGCCTGAAAATCTGCAATGTTATTTAACCTCTGATTTCAAATGCGTAACATTTGATGCCATCAGGGTTGAAAACTGAATTATAAACTAAGGTTGACTTGAGTTAGGCAAGGTAATACCAAGGATTATTAAAATACAACAATAGTACTTGGGTTGATGCACACCTAGTCACCATTTTAGAAGAATCAAGATGACAGAAGCAGAAAAGGAAAAGGTCAGAATTTTCGATGTTATTTTGCTTGGCAATGCAAACGTGGGTAAGACGTCCATCTTTACGAGATATGACGGCAAGGAATTCGGCAGTCAAGTCAAATCTGGAGTGGAAAGTGTCAAACGTGATTTCAAGGTGGATAGTGGTGGATCAGTGACAGTGAGTATATCCTGGGACAAACAACTGAATGGATGGGATAATTAAAAACGTTATCAGAAACTTTCTGTGCAAAATACTAGTAGTTTGTGGAACTTCATCACCAAATAATCACTAACGAATTTGGTTAAACTCTCTCCCGTCTATTGGTAATAACTCACTCTTGTGTGACTGTGTTTATTGGTATACTTAGCGTTGGCAGAGATTAAATGTAGGTTAACCATGGCTTCCGAATTCAACAGCCTCGTTCGCGCGATAATCGCCTTTTATGCTTTCTCCATTTTGATGTCAAAATTTTGTCTTTATTTGATTGCTTTCACTTTTGTCATTAATTTTGTCCGCTTGTTCATATAGCACGTATGCTTGTTCCAAAAGGCACTAAAAATTTTGCAAAAAGCTAATTTATCTAAAAATACTATCGAGTTATAATTATGAATATTATGTTAATATTTCCACACAAACGGAGGACTTGTTCATATATGATTACTGAAATAATGCAGACGTCAATACGCATTTCGGCCCTGATAAAATGATCTAACTTGAAAATCGCTGTTTTGAGAAAAAGAGCTTTTAAGTTTGAACACTTGACGTTTTTCTTTTTGAATAAGATAAATTATTAAACACATCTAATATCTTAGAAAATATAAAAATCTTATTATTTGCAAAAATTTTGGCTAATTTGGTTGAGTAATTTTGAAATAACAACCATTTTTAGGGACATTAAAGACGCATTAATTTGGTAAAATGATCTACCTTGAGATTGTTTTGCCATGTTATCATTAATGTGTGGGGGTTTGTCTGGCGCTCGCTAGAGGGTCTTATGGATGGCGGAAACCTTCAAAATACGTCTAAGAATACGCCTAAGAATACGCCTAACCTTAGACGTCTAAGATGCAATCTTAGACGTCTAAGATACATTCTTAGGCGTCTAAGATGCGTCTAAGAAATTCGCGGTAGACTTAAATCAACGAATCCTAGAAATCCCAAACAACCAATCATCTTAGGCGTATTGACCATTTGACCGTGACTAGTGATGGACGGTATCGCAAATTCGATCAAAACGTACAACGGACGCTGTGCGTTGGAGAATATTTCGAACAAGGGCTGGGTGGCGTGTTGTTAATAAACTCCTTTTCGCTCCATAGCCACCCGCGTCAATCCCAAAGAGAAAGGGGTGATGGGGTGGGAGGGGGATAGGGTACATGTTCTCCCACCTTTCGGCACAGTGGCCCATTGTTTTGTTCTTTTCAGGCGGAACAATGCATTACATAATAGGCTTTTTTTTTTTTGAACATAATCTAGCAGTTGATGTTGTTGTTGCAAACTGATAAAACTTGAATTTGTTTAAATATTTTGTTTTTCTGATGACTTGCAGTTAATGTATGATTTCTATTTGTGTGGCTATAGTGTAAATGATGATGATAATGATGATGATGATGATGGTGTTGTTGTTGTTGTTATTGATGATGATGTTGATGATGATGATGATGATGATGATGATGATGATGATGATGATGATGATGATGATGGATAATACAAATAATGTCAGATGATTATTAGAGTCGTGGTGGTGATGATGATGGCAGTGATGAGGGATTAAATTTAGTATGAAATTTTCACCCCCCTGCACTCCACCCAGTCAATGTTGTTTTGATACTGAGATAGGAACGGACTAGTATTGGCTCCAACATTGATTGGGGGAGGGGTTACAAGCAATATGAAACATTAATGTTTGCCACTCATGTTACTTGTAATGTTTAAACAAAGAGCACGTGTCTATGGTGTCACCCTGCTCACTTTTCATGTATGTTTTTTCTTAACATGTATGCTATGACTGAGCCAAAATACACAGTTAAGAGACCTCGATACCTCCATTCAACAAGAAAGTTAACCTGACGGTGTAGGGTATGATGCGTTTATATCCAATACGTTCAGAGGTCAAGTTATTACTGCACACACATTATAAGGTCAACCAACTATGTCTTTATAATTCGAACAGCGTGTGACATATTTTCGCCAAGGCCAAAAATCGTCTTGTATAATTGAAGAGATCAGATATGCATAATTTCAGTCTGCAAAGTGCAAGAAGACAAGAGGTCAAATTTTCTATGTTAAAAATAGAATCATGGAGGTATATAAATATATGCTAGGCATGTTTGTTCCTCTTTGTTGTTTGTGTATTAATTTTCATCATCATCATAATCATCATCATCATATCATCATCGTCGTCGTCGTCGTCATCATGCTTATCAACATTAATACCTGACTACTACTAGCCACACCAAAACAGCACACCAAACCAACGAAAATAAAATCAAACCAATTAATCAATTTTGCTGCAAGTCCTCATCTCAGAGAAAATCACATTGGTGATACCGTCCATCACAAAATATCAATCTTAGACGTGTAAGAATTCTTAGGCGTGTAAAATCTTAGGCGTCTAAGATTTCATTGGTCAATAATTGAATACGCCTAAGATGATTGGTTGTTTGGGATTTCTGGTCCTGTGATTCGTTGATTTAAGTCTGCCGCGAAGTTCTTAGACGCCTAAGATTGCATCTTAGACGCCTAAGATTGCATCTTAGATGCCTAAGAATGCCTCTTAGACGTCTAAGATTGCATCTTAGACGTCTAAGGTTAGGCGTATTCTTAGGTGTATTCTTGGGCGTATTTTGAAGGTTTCCGTCATCCATAGGGTCTTGGCTAATGCGGTAAAATGATCTAACTTTGAGATAGCTCATTTTACCACATTAAATACACGGAAAGTGACAAAAAAGTGTCAAGATAGGTTCTGCTATTTTCAAAATGAAGCATGGTGGTGATTTGAGGATGTCACCAATGGAAAGAGCACCCTCACATTATCCAAGATATGGATTTATCTCAAAATGTCCCAATTTCAAGTTAGCTTCGTTCTACCAAACCAGGGCCGATTTACATTTGAGGTTCAACTCTCTAACAGATTAAATTGCACGATACGGCTGGGATGGAGAGAATGCGGTCAATCACACGTAGCTATTACCAACATACCCATGCCGCTATTCTTGTATATGCTGTAGACGATATTCAATCCTATAGGGACCTTATTGAATGGGAAAATGACTTACGTGAATATGAAACCACAAAAACATCGGGTAAGTTCAATTAATTTTTTTATCCATCATTTGTTAATTGAGAAGAATAATGACGTTTAATTCTCGTTGCGCCACCTCGGCCGAAAATCACAATACATCACTTAGACTCGCGGATATGAGTCTTTTGGTATTATGAAAAGAGTTAATGATTTTGACAGACGATGGTGGACTACATTATTCAATGTGGCAACAGCCAAAAGCGTAAACAAAACAGACAATATGACGGCAACACTGCCTGCACGATGGACGCAATTATTTTTTTAGAACCAAGAGGCGATTTAGCTCTATTGGCCGGGTGGCCCCATTACAGAAAAAAAAAGCACAAAATATATTTCCCAGTGCAATATATACATTTTCACTTGAAAATAAATAATTTTAAATTCAAAGAAAAAAGAAGAAGAAAAATTTTTAATCACCGCCGGGGAGGAGAATCGATCTCGGACCTTATGCGTGGGAGGCGAGCTTAGTAACCACTACACTACGTATTCTCATTGACAAACGTAGGGGAAATTTTCAGTATATATCGTAACATATCGTGCGTTATTCATACAAAAAAAAATATAAAAAACAGTACTTACAATGAGGTTCACTGGCGAACCTCAACGGATTTAGACTGATAAAATAGTGCTTAATAACATACGTACAGTTTTGGAATAATTTGAGACATTTTTGTGTTTACGTGTAAAACCAATGACAACGTCAAAATTGAGCCAATCTTGGCCGGCCCCCCCTGGATTTTGAGATGCAGTGCTTAAGGAGGCCTCTATAAGTGACATGAAAAGACAGGAAACAAATGCCTGTATCCTAGCAAAAACATGTACAAGCTTTAACCATTAGAAATACTGTAATGGAAAGGAGTTCAAATACACTGGCCATATTTTCAGGAAATCTCGAGGAGCAAAGAAACTTTTTTTACGCAAGATCCGGAAGGAAGGTGTGGAAGGGGACGTCCATCGACATCTTGGACTAATGACGTAATGCCGGTTTCTAACCAAGGATTGCATGGTGCGATGCACTTGGAATCAGATCGATCTCGATGAATAAATGAGGAATGGTAGGACCCAGTAGCGCCTTCAGTGTACTATTAACTAAATCAGACCCCATCCCATGTTATAGGGAGTTCGGTTTCATAGATGAACACTGCTTTGAACATGTTATTTCCATTCTAGTTTTCAGGTTCCTAGTAGGCAATAAAACAGATCTTGATATGGACACCCGCATTGACACACAAATCCAAGGTGATATAGAAGCATTTTGCCGAGAACATAATGTAAACCAATGTTTCATGACATCAGCAAAGACAGGTAGGTAAAGTGCTAAATCTGATCTGAGTAAATACCTTATTGCCATGTTTAAACAATTAGGTTTTAAGAATTTTTGCGAAAATCGTCACAACATCCATTAGCAAAATGGGAAGACTATCAGTTTTTTAGACCGTGAGCAGCATTGGTTTGAGCGCGGTGTGAAAGAGGCTATCTGGGTGAGATCGGAGCAACCATCTCTCAACCGTGGAGGAGGCCTCCGGGCCAAGCTGTCACACGGCTGGGACCGAATCATAAAGGACATTCCTCGTCGCTTGTCATCAATACCGAAAGTGTCCGGTACTCAAGGTCATTTGCATCACAACCCAGCTGAAGACTGAAGGTTTAAGTCGCAACGTTGGTTCGTCTGTTAAAAATAGATATGTATGTTTACCAGATTTAAATTAAATCTTAACATCCATTAGCAACTTGTAATATAATGATTATTAGCATGATTAGGCGATGTCAAAAAATGGCAAATTGTGTTCGTTCAATTGGCCATTCGAGTGTAGGAAGTATATGTAACATAGAATGCTGGTTATTCAGTCCTCTGATTAATAATAACATGATATGCATATACTATACTTCTACAAAATTGGCACCTTAATTGGCATTTAATCAGTCAGCATGTCCGTAGATTTCTCTTTTATCATACTGCAGTTATAACTGCTCATTTTCATATACACAATACACAGTGCTCTCACCATTGACGCGTGACCTCTACAGACAGTGTATGTTAGAGGCCATTGCCTAGTTAACGTCATTGTGTGTAAAATAACCAGCCAATATTGTTTGTACTCTCTGAAATTCTAGAAAATATAGTTTTACAATATGTCCTAAAATTTTAGCTAATTTTGATATTTGGACTTTGGTGTTTTTGAAAGGAAGGGCACGGCATGCCTGCAAAATTCCGTGTGTAAATCCAATGCAACTTTTAGTGACTACCACTCACTTGTAGACCGCTCTCTTCTGAAGGGCATTAAAGCTAAACCACTTAAAGTCAATCACGAATAATGTAGTCCTATACATTATTACATGTAGGCTACAAACTGAGTAGGTGGGGCATCTGCAAATATTCTTACTTCCCTGATATGTAAATGACAGATAATAGCAAAACAGCTCCCATATCTGGCCATAACTTCAGTGCAGCGTCAGTGCGGCGAGCCAGGGGATTTCAAGTGGGTGATTATTGATTGGCAAGTGCCATATTTGGGCATAAGTGCGGTCCACCATTCAATGTGAAGGATAGACTAGACTTTATCGATTGATTTGGCTGGAGTAATTTCATGTTAACCAGGTTTAAGTACTGCAAAGGTCGAATCATATTTGCTGTGCAGCATAGGTCATTGCATACTATTATTTTCATCGATTGGAACAACAACTAGAACTTTGCCATACTTAATTGGTAATCCGCTGCATTCCATAGTGGCGTATAGTGATTTTTGGTCATTTTGTTTTTCGAAAATGTCAGACCTATACGCCACATGTCATAGTGACGTATCAGATAATAATCATATCAGCTAGCAACGCCTGGGAAATACACGCTATTAAGATCAATATTATACTGTATTATACTTTTTGGCAGCTGTGAATATATATGAGCCCAGTCATGCATGAAAGCATTGTTGGGTTCAAGTTCTCAGTCAGTATCGGTATGGTAGTTGTGCCAAGACTCATTTTACAATGTAATCTGATAATTATTTTTGGAAGATATAAGGCCAAATGTTTACGTGTCATAACACTGAGTATACTCTCAGTCATCAGGGTTTTTGGTTGAATTTTTTGGTTGACATAAATTAATTTTATGATTTATCACAAACGTGTTATGATGCCAAAAATGCTATCAACACACTCATAGAAATTGTTCGTTGGCATTACTCAGTAAGTTGATGTAAGTCTTTGCGTCAACTTTCCGATTAATGCCAACGCGTACAATTTTGAGTAACGCGCTTACTTTATTGAGTTGTTACAACTCAGAAAATGAAACTAGCCTAGGTTAGCATAATTTTCTAGAGGTGTGCTATAGTATACAAAATTTTGCACTGATTACAAAAATAAATATTTGAATACTGCTAATTGTGCAGAAAATGATCCAATTACGTGAATTAAGTACCAAATTGGAATAACTCAAAACAATAAGTACCAGTAACTTAATATGAACGAGTTACATCAACATGTTGAGTTACCATTACTCAACTAATTGGTTCTTTGAACCTTGTTTATTTTTCCAAGTTCCCTGAACTTGAATTCAGAAAGTTGGCATTACTTAAAAAGTTGACGCAGCGACTTACATCAACTTTTAAGTAATGCCAACAAAGTTAATTAGTTGACGGAACTTTTTGAGCTTTTTCAGCATTTTTAAGTTCGGATAACTAAATGAATTTTGTTTTGGCAACTTTTACACTATTTTTGAGTTGTCCAAACTGACTCCTTTTGAATTGTGCCTTCAAGGCGAACAAGTCATTTCTATGAGTGCATGGATGGAGATTGCGACCATATTTGTACAGAAATGCTACCTAATAATTAAGTTATTTTAGTGAAAATACATATTTGGTTAATACAATTGTGTCATTTATTTAGGTGATGGTATCGAGGATGTTTTCAAGCATATAGCAAATCGTTTGGCCCCAACCACTCATAGGAGATGGAGTACAGCCAACACTGATACGGTGGATCTGGGATTACAGACAAAAACGTACATTACCGATTCGTCATCATGCCGTTGTTAGGTATGAACGATGGCAGGTACTCAACATACATACTGACTATATATTCGTTACTACGCATGACACACAAGTGAAATTGTATAGGTTACATAAAAGGGATCGCAACTTCGCAAGACTTGATATTTTCGTTTTCTGCCCCATGTGCCTATTTTTTTCCGGGAGGTAGAAAATGCCCAATACTTTCATTTCGATATATTATCGGCCTTAACTTAAAAAACCGGAAGATCTAATAATTATGATTATTAGCTTCCTTGACTCATTTCCATTAAAAATCAATGTATCTATATTAAGTACTGCTGGAAAATATACAGCTCCTGCCAGCCCGCTCCTCTTATAACATGAAAATTAAACAAAACTAATTAACACTGTTGAAAACACTGTTGAAATTTTTCAACATCTAATAACACAATACCGAACTAGCCTGATTGAGGCGACGATAAAGTAAATGTAAGTCTTTGTGAAGCTAGCCACTTACACAACATCTATGAAGCTATTAAAACCACAACAGTTTTCAAAAATACACTTTCTATTATACTTTTCTTTCCCTCCTCATGGTATCACACTAATGCAGATTAATGAATCAACCCATCCCAAGAGACTAAAGAGAATTGGCTTATTATACACTCTTTGTTGGTCACCACAACAACATTCTAAAATTGTTGTCAACTCTTTGATAATATTTGTTTAAATGTTTTGCATATAGTTTTCACAAATGTGTTTGGAACGTTATAAAAACGTTTTATATCCACAACCCCCATCCAACACAAAACATCATTCGCAGAAGGTTAGAAAAGTTTGCCAGAAAACGTTTAAATGTCGGATTCTATAAAGGGCATATTAAAGGTATAAAACGTTTTCAACTTGTACGAGGGTTGTTGGGTAGTTATACTATTCCATGTACAATGAGCCGTTCGTTTTATGCTTATATTATATATTTGTAAAATAAAGGCTTTTCAATTTTTGTGTCGCGTATCTTTAGTTTAAACTTAAAAAGGTTAGAAAAGGTTGCCAGGAAACGTTTAAATGTCCGGTTATATAAAGGACATATTTTAATACCCTTAAAAGGGTATAAAACGTTTTCATAACATTCAAAAACATTTGTTGATAACCTACATGTACTGCAAATATTCTAACATAATGTTATTTAATAATGAAGAAGGAGGTGGCCTATATGCTTCACCCTGGCAGGGCGTAAGACAATGCGAAACACAAATTAATATATGCGAGGATCGGAAATAAACGATGCAAGCCCGAGAAATTATAATTTAAATGGCGTGATTGGGGCTCGAGCAAACTGGCATATGAAAATATTGAGAGAAAAAATCAGGACTCAGCGGGGATTGAACCCCGGTCGCTGGATTACCGGTCCAGAGCTTTTACCACTGTACAACCTGAGTTCACAGTTGGTACTCAGGCAATCTCAACTTAAGTCCCCATGATAACTCTCTCATTGTGTCTCAGCGGCCAATTATATATCAAATAATGAAGAAGGAGGTGGCCTATATGCTTCACCCTGGCAGGGCGTAAGACAATGCGAAACACAAATTAATATATGCGAGGATCGGAAATAAACGATGCAAGCCCGAGAAATTATAATTTACATGGCGTGATTGGGGCTCGAGCAAACTGGCATATGAAAATATTGAGTGAGAAAGAAATCAGGACTCAGCGGGGATTGAACCCCGGTCGCTGGATTACCGGTCCAGAGCTTTTACCACTGTACAACCTGAGTTCACAGTTGGTACTCGGGCAATCTCAACTTAAGTCCCCATGATAACTCTCTCATTGTGTCTCAGCGGCCAATTATATATCAAATAATGAAGAAGGAGGTGGCCTATATGCTTCACCCTGGCAGGGCGTAAGCCAATGCGAAACACAAATTAATATATGCGAGGATCGGAAATAAACGAAGCAAGCCCGAGAAATTATAATTTAAATGGCGTGATTGGGGCTCGAGCAAACTGGCATATGAAAATATTGAGAGAGAAAAATCAGGACTCAGCGGGGATTGAACCCCGGTCGCTGGATTACCGGTCCAGAGCTTTTACCACTGTACAACCTGAGTTCACAGTTGGTACTCGGGCAATCTCAACTTAAGTCCCCATGATAACTCTCTCATTGTGTATCAGCGGCCAATTATATATTAAATAATGAAGAAGGAGGTGGCCTATATGCTTCACCCTGGCAGGGCGTAAGACAATGCGAAACACAAATTAATATATGCGAGGATCGGAAATAAACGATGCAAGCCCGAGAAATTATAATTTAAATGGCGTGATTGGGGCTCGAGCAAACTGGCATATGAAAATATTGAGAGAGAAAAATCAGGACTCAGCGGGGATTGAACCCCGGTCGCTGGATTACCGGTCCAGAGCTTTTACCACTGTACAACCTGAGTTCACAGTTGGTACTCAGGGCAATCTCAACTTAAGTCCCCATGATAACTCTCTCATTGTGTCTCAGCGGCCAATTATATATTAAATAATGACGAAGGAGGTGGCCATAATGCTATTTATATGTTATTTATGTATTTAAAAAATATTTAGCAAAACAATAACTCGTTTATAATGCTTTAAAAACATTTTTGCGTTTGCTGAGTTTAAGTATACTGTAAACCAATTCTGTTTTTGCCTGTATTTTGTAATTTGTAATTAATGAAAACAATAAAACAATGCTAACAAATGCAAGCAATAAAATATGAAATGGTCATGTTGAAACACCACGCAGGTGACAATTTCAAATACATGTGCTTGCGTTGCTCTTTTGTTATTGTAAAACATCGGTGAACTTGTACGAGGGTTGTTGGGTACTTAGGCTATTCGATGTACGATGAGCCGTTCGTTTTACACTTGTACTATTTGTACGGCTTAAAATAAAGAGCTTTTCAATGTTTGTGTCGCGTATCTTTAGTTTAACCTTGTTGCTAGATGTAACAGTTTATAAAAACAACGGGAACGCGCCTGACATATCAAACATTGATTTAAGGTTAGCTACTATTGTGATTTGGTAGTTCGCAGCATCTTGCAAATGTTAGTGAGCTTTGGCAAAACTTGTCTTGATCATTTCATAGCAAGGGGTGTAGAAAAAAATAGTACAAATATACGTTTGTGGTTCTTGGGTTATGTTGTAAAGAGGGTGAAACAACAACACTTTTGTAAAACGTATATAACTCATTAGGGCTGTGCAATAATTATGAGCCCTGTGGGAGGGTAAAATTGGGGGTGGGGTAATAAATTCTTGGCGAGCCGAAAGGGGGGCAAGCAATTTTTGGCCATCCGAGAGAGGGGGATTGCGCTTTTTGGCACACATTCATGGGGCGCCTTTATATAAAACGCTCTAAAAAGGCATAAGAAAACAGTACGGAAACGCTTTAATATGCAAATTTTCCTGCTCGCTGCGCTCACAACATATATCTAAACCATTTAAAGTTTGCAAATTGGGATCCAAAAATTTGGCATGTAAGGGGGGCAAAGATTTGTTGGCGGGCTGGGGGGGTAAGCGATTTTGGCAGGCCGAGAGGGGGCCAAGCGATTTTGGTGGGCCGTTCGGATGTTACCCCCGGGGGGAATGATTATTGCACAGCCCCTTAACAACAATAAATCAAGCAAGTTTTCAAAGAATATTCTAGATTTGTAGAATAATATGTTGCAAAACATCAAAGTGTTATTTTTCAATAACAACCCACACTGATACCTCGCCTACCCATAAGTATAAATACCTATATATGCCTCAAATCTTGGCTTTTCGTAACGGAAGCCAGTTTTTTCGTATGAGCTGACGCCGTGTGCGTAGTAATGCGCTATCTGTGTGTACTTTGACACTCCTCTACGTAATACGGATGTACCACGCTATATTAATCTAAAGTCTGCACAAAAAGTAACGCAGCTGTAACACAGTTACGCATTATAGATTCAGAACTAATAATTGTTTTCACAATATTTCAACATAAAAGAATGATGATTTATTTACGCGCATTTTGATACCCAATTTGCCCAATTATGTTCAATATTAACAATACAACAGCTTTTTGAAAGAAAAATACCCGAACATAAAAGTTGCAGCTATTTGTATTGATTTGAAGTAGGCGCGAAGATAATAGAGACTTTGCGGAATGAAGTTACTGGAACTTTAACGGCAACTTCAAAATATCGATTTCTTGGTCAAATTCACTTCAACGCGAACGTCAGATTGGTTTCTGTACCAACAGCGTCTTGTTGTTTAAACCAGAGGATGTGTATCAATGGGTGATCAAAAGAAGGGTATGTAAAAAGCGACTGCAACAAATTTCTCCCTTTTGTTTGCTGAAGTGGTTTGTCGGTAACACTTATTATACAATAGGCGCTTAGTTTGAATAAACATGGATTACATCTCTAGGCGATGACCAATGCAATGCGAATTAGGCCTATGTTATGAGCTATACGGTAATATTATACTTCTAAACATGTTTCAATTAAATATTCTTGTGATATGCCTATATTATTGTCCCGGATTATTATAATAAAAGCTCAATTATTATTCCAGTAAACGTTAGCTTTGTCAATTTTATATTTCCATCAGAAACAAGCCCATTTTATCTGTTTGCTCTCCCTACCCCCCACCACCACCACCTCTCCATATCCTCCATATATTCACTATTCATCTATCCTCACTTTCCCACTCCCCAGTGGCGTTGCCAGGAGTTTTCTTTTAGGAGGACAAGAACTCCTCTTTGCATTCTGATCGAATTAAATATATCTCACCGAATGATCCTCATTTTGTTCTTTAAAAACTCCCAGAATTTTGAATTTCAACCAACATATTTCTGGATGCTCCTTTTCTGACATTCTTATATTTTTTAACAAATAGGCCTCCTCTTTTAATAATGAATAATTTCGTTGACATACAATACCCATATGCCTATATGCCCCAATGTATAACTTATGTTTGATGAGTGTGTTTAAAGAGTGTCAGCGTATAGCGTGGCACATGTAAGACCAGCTTTCTGCTGAATTGGGGTACATAGTGTAGGCCTAAATGAATACAATAAATAATTAAATAAAATACCTGAACAGTACAAACATATTTGGTTATATAGAGGTGTAATTATAAGACACACAACGTTGTAAAAAATGTTCACGGTAGCTGTAATTCACAGAAGTTCAGTACACTGTACTGTAGTTCAGTAATCCCTTGGCCACTTGGCGTTGAAGTCGAAGCCAAAAGCACACAAAAAAGCATATACCAAGTGTGACGTTTGGAACAAAATATTTTGATCTAATTCAATCAGTAATTTTCAGCAACATGTGGCATGTTTTTTACCCGAACCAAATTAGATTTCCAATAATTGGTCTATTAACTAGATAATACATAAGTGGTAATTATGTAGTCTATGAGGAAATATCCAAACTATTGTTCTTAATTATGACGTATTTTCATCATAATTTACGGCACACTATAGATTCTCGCGTTAACTTTAACTTTAATGGCAGAGTGGTTTTGAATACATAATCCTCTATACTCCTCTAGACGTTAAAGTTTGTGGTTTCCAACTTAATTTCGCAAGGTCTCTAATGACGGGGCTTACGTGCTATAGTGCTGGCATAATAACCATTGATCGCTGTAAACTGCAACTTTTAAAGGCAGGTAATTTTCTTTAAAAGCACTACTGTGTTGTTAATATTGAACGACATTTGACAAATGGGGTATCAAAATGCGCGTAAATAAATCATCCTTCTCTCTCCGTTAAATTATTGTGAAAACAATTATTAGTTCTGAAGATATTGGCTTATTTATAACAGCTGCGTTACTTTTTGTGACAGACTTTATATACTTGTTCAAACAGAATGACACATATCGAACCTCCCCAGATTATTGAACCATAAGCCCAACAAAATCAAAATATCAAGTTATTTTCATTGAGACAAAACCTCATTCCCGGTGATGACCAAAGTCCACAAACACTATCACGTAGACTTTGTTACTATAAAGCACATCATTATTGTATATCCTGTTCAATAACACAATGACAGCTACTGGTAACCATTATAAGGTGATTTTATTAGGAAGTACTGGCGTCGGGAAAACCTCCATATTTCTAAGAATAAGGGATGGATGCTTTTATCCCGATACGACAGTTACCCTGGATACAGCTGATATATCAATTAAGAAATTTAACGTGGATGGGAGTGAAGTGAAAGTAAGTTCTTGCAATTAAACTAATAATTATATCGGTTTATTGTATTTGCCTTATATCGTTTGATAATATTACCATATAGCTTCAATCCGTCTTGAAATGTGGGAGGAGTAATCCGTCTGAATTGTCAAAAAGTGGCTAAAAATAACCCGATTGACGTCCATGATACCTAGCTACTTATTAGCTTTATAGATTCTTAAGATATTTGAAATAATAAACAAATATGGTCAAAGTTATCAAAGAAAAGTGTTAGCACACCCTCAGACCCAACGTAATTTATACTTTCAAATTCCAAGAAGTTCAATTTGAAACCCATTGCTTTTTAATTTTACCTCATTTTACCTAGTTACTTGGGTTCACCA